>NC_046287.1:12565000-13195000 GCF_004115265.2 Rhinolophus ferrumequinum
GCTCACTAGGTAAGACACACATGTTTTCCAAGGGTAGTAGAACTTAGTGATATGTGGCAGATCACTTTTCACTTGAGACCTAACAGAGAAAATTGTACGTTTAGTCCCCCTTGTGTCTTTTACTTCTGCAAGGGCAATATCATTTTTGTTTATTGGCACATTGATAATTATTTTTTCAAGACATACTGCAGTAAAAGATTGATGTAGAAAAGTTTAAACAGAAACCCAAACCATATATAAGTAAAATATCTGTGTGAGCCTGCTCATTTTTCATTCTCCATGCTGTGTTACTACCCCAGGTAAAAGAATTTAAATAGGTTGCAAGTTTGTGCAAAAATATAAACCAAACTAAACTCAATAGAAAAATTTCACACTCTATGTTGCCTTTTAATATTTAATATTTTATATGTTCAGAGATAAAGTATCACTCACTGAAAAATACTTCTTATTTGAACTATCACTGAAATTATAAAATCATTTTGAAACTCTGTATTAAATATTTCATTATTTTGACTTAAATTTTCTTGTTTCCATTACTTTCCAAAGCAACCATCTATTGGCTCTTTTTCTTTACTTTTGTTTGTTTGTTTGTTTGTTTTTTAACGGAACAGTCACATTTTTCTCTGTCCACGAAAGAAACATTTTCTCTTCCACAAGTCTTATGCAATGGAAGCACATATCATCTTTGCCCTTTCAAATAAGAAAAGGGCAAAATCATTCATAGTATTTGTTTTCTAATTGCATGCATTTTTCTTTATTTATCTTCACAAGATGAGAATACAACAAGCTAACCTTCCCTAAAGCTGAAGTTCCTTGGTAACACTGACTAAATCAACTCATGAAGGCCCCTCAGTGATTAGTTAACTTCCCGTCATTCAGTCAACAAGTAATTAGTGAGAATTTCCTGCCTGTTAGGCATAGTTTAGGTTGCTTGAGGTCTATATAACTGAAAAGGGGAGGTCTTTGTCCTCAAGGTGTTTACAGCATGGTAAAGAGTCAAGAGAACAGACCGCAGCATGTAATTAATTCTAGCACAAGGACACAAGGTTAGCAAAATAACAGTGTTACACTAGATAACTATTTGAAGAGAGTCAGCAGGTTTTATAGAAGAAATGTTTGTATAAATTATTATAGAAATAAGGACATTTGGTACCTTTTCGATAAATAGAGAGGGAAAGGTCAATTCAGGCTGTGGAAATGGTATGTGAAAAACAGTATTTTGAGAGTCCATTTGAAGAGTTCGGCATTCATCTGTGTCTCTGGAGTATTAAATGCAATGTGAGGAAATAGAGACTATAAAATGTATATCAAATATGACTGTATAGAACATGCTGATGCACGGTTTTATTTTACTACAATGAAAAACCATAAACTAATTTTGGGCAAAATATAAACATTACCTAAAACGTTACTGGGATAAATATAAATGAGAGAGAAATGGGCACGTAAATAGATAATTAACAAGTGGTATCTACATGGTTTATTTAGTGATCAGATAAAGGAGATGAGGGAAAATGAGGACTAAGAATTATTGCCAGCTTGCAGGTGTGCTTCTGGCTTGTTTTTGATGGGAGAATAGTTGTACCACTATCAAGGGGTAAGTCTGGTGGGAAATCTAGGTTGAAGACTTTGGTAATTACATGAAAAGTTTGCCGTGAAGTGTCAGGTAAGGCTTTTCACTACAGATTGTTTATGAGTCTCTCTTAGCACTAAGTGAAGTCATTTTTCTATGTGCAGTTTCCCAGACACAGTTTATGAGGAGTAAAGAAGAGTATCCAGAGAACATACATATTAGTAAGATGTCAGATGGAAAGCATTCCATAAAAGAGGAGACAGTCTGGGAGTTTCTTTAAAAAAACTAAACTACAGAATCCAGCAATCACACTCATAGGTACTTACACAACTGGTTTGAAAACTTAGGTTCACACAGAAAACCCACACACAAAGGTTTATAGCATCTTTATTATAATTACCAAAACGTGGAAACAACCAAGAAGCCTTTTAAGAGGTGAGTGGGTAAACAAACTGTGGTACATCCATACAATGCAGTATTATTCAGCAATACAAATAAACAAGCTATAGAGCCACAAAAAGACATACTGAAAATCATACTAAGTGAAAAAGCCAATCTTAAAAGGACACATCCTATATGACAGCAATCTGAAAAAGGCAAAGCGATGGAGACAGTAAAAAGATCAGCGGATGCCATGGATCTAGGGGAAGGAAGAATGAATAGGTTGAACATGGGGGACTTTTAGGGCAGTGAAATTATTCCATATGATACAGAAACTATGGCTACATGCCTTCATACAGTTTTGAAAACCCAAAGAATGTACAATACAAAGAGCAAACCCTAATGTAAACTATGGATTTTAGTTAATCGTAATGCATCGATATTGTTTCATTCATCCTAACAAATGCACCACACTGATACAAGCTGTAAGAAATGGGGACAGCTGCGTCAGGGAGGAGTATCTGGGAACTCTGTACTTTTGTATCAATTTTCTGTAAACTTAATACTGCTCTTTAAAAAAATCTAAGATGAAAACAAATAAATATTATCATAAAAGTATTATTCTGATATTTTAGACCTCTCAATACCCTCTGCTTTGTTTTCAGGTTTAACCAAATTTTATAAAGCAACATTTTGTAATATTGCTCTAATAATTTATAGCATTATTTCTGGCACGAAGTATACAAAAGACTAAATAAGAAAACAGATTAAGTGAACAGGATAACCAGTAAAATAAAATTGAAAAAACATTTAAAGAATTCATACTGTTCTGAAATGTATCAAGGATCTATTTGGTAATAAATGGAATAGACCATTTAGAAGCACATTATATTTAAAAGGTAGCTGTTGTAATTGTGTGTCCCTGCACTTCAATTCATTATAAGTAAAAATTATATTAACACAAAGCTTGGGAGGATGTCTACAATGTATTAAAATACACATTTAAATGAGTTTGTGTTTCAAAAGAGAGATGAAATGAAAATCTGTTTACTGATCATAATTTTCCATTAGGAAATTAATAATTTCAGTAAATAACTATGATGTTAGATTAAACAAGCGAGAGCAATAGTACTGTGTACAGAGATAAAAATAATTCAGAAATATGCACGTTAAATTCTGTGGAAAACAATTTAGGAACAGTAACACTGCAAATATTTTACATTTTCTACATAGAATTAAATACTTTTCCCACACAAATCTGTTGTAGAAAGATTTTTTTTTAATTTGCAATATTATTGGTAGTTCCAAAATTTTAAGACTTATACTAGAGTAGAAGAATATTTTTAGTATTTTTATAATGATATAAAATACTAATGTTTCTCTGAACTTACATAGTTTCAACTATATGTAAGTAAATCAGTTTTCCTATCTTAATTTTAATTGTATAAATAAAAATACACATACCCAGTTAATAGTAATTGTTTGCTTCATTTCATTATTCAAAAGTTACTAAAACTTAGGGCACAAACCAACCAAACCAACCAATCAACTACATAATGATAAATATTCTTTTTACTAAGAGCTTAGATTGGCTAAGAATTGATTGTATTATTGATCATATATCACATCCAGGCCCATGTACAGTGTATTTTTCCAATACATATTAAATTTACAACAAATTGTTATATTTATCCATGTATTCTAAAAAATTATTCTTAAAATATGTTAATTTTCACGATATAAAATTGTTATTTCACTTAATCCATATTCTTTTTTTTAATTAAAGTTTATTAGGGTGACAATGGTTAGTGAAGTTACATAGGTTTCAAGTGTACAGTTCTGTAATACATCATCTATATATCACATTGTGTGTTCACCACCCAGAGTCAGTTCTCCTTCCATCACCATATATTTTATCCCATTTACCCTCGTCTACCACCCTTCTGCCCCCTTATCCTCTGTAACCACTAAACTATTGTTTGTGTCTATGAGTTTTTGTTTCTTTGTCTTGTTCCTTTGTTGCTTTCAGGTTCATATCCCACATATCAGTGAAATCATATGGTTCTCAACCTTTTCTGTCTGACTTATTTTGCTTAGCATAATAATCTCAAAATCCATCCAAGTTGTTGCAAATGGCACTATTTCGTCTTTTCTTATGGCAGAATAGTATTCCGTGTGTGTGTGTGTGTGTGTGTGTGTGTGTGTGTGTGTGTGTGTGTGTGTGTGTAAAATAACAAGTGCTGGAGAGGCTGTGGAGAAAAAGGAACCCTCATACACTGTTGGTGGGAATGCAGATTGGTGCAGCCACTATGGAAGTCAGTGTGGTCGTTCCTCAAAAAATTAAAAATAGAATTACCATATGACCCAGAGATCTCTCTCATTGCTATATACCCAAAAAACTCTGAAAACATTTATCCGTAAAGATATATGTGCTCCAATGTTCATTGAAGCTTTATTTATAGTGACCAAGACATGGAAACAACCAAAGTGTCCTTCAATAAATGATTGGTTAATCCATATTCTTTTCAAATATTTTGTGTTTTAGTATTGTTGTTATTATTATTATTATTATTATTATTATTATTATTATTAATTATTATTGCCATTATTTTAAAATCAAATAAGTAGCTAAAAGGACAGATTCCATTTCTCTGTTACTGTCAATGAGATACCTCAATATGCCCATCATAACGTCTTTTATAAATTGTGACAAAACATAACATAAAATTTACCACGTTATCCATTTTAAGTGTAAACTACCATAGTTTAAATCATATGCTCATTGTTGTTGATCTCTAGTACTTTTCATCTTGTAAAACAAACTCTATGCCCATTGAACTTCCCTTGTCTCCCGTCCTGTGCCTCCTGGCAACCACCATTCTACTTACTGTCTCCAAGTATTTATCTACTTTAGATAGCTCAAGTAAGTGGAGTCATGCAGTGTTTGTCTTTGTGCGACTGCCTTGTTTCACTTAGCATAATGTCCTCAAGGTTCATCCATGTTGCAGTATACGATCGGTCTTTTTAAAGCTGAATAATAGTCCACTTAGTCTATACAGCATTTCTTTATCTATTCATCTGTCAATGGACATTTAAGTTCCTTCCACCTCTTGGCTATTGTGAATAATGTTGCATTGAACATGCGTGAGCAAATATCTATTCAGGATGTTGTTTTTCAATTCTTTTAGATATACACCCAGAAGTGGGATTACTGGGTCACATGGTAATTCTATGCTTAATTTTTTGAGGTATCTCCATACTATTTTTCATTGTGCTACACCATTTTACATTTCTTCCAACAGGGCACAAGGCTTACAATTTATCCACATCCTCACCCACACTTGTCAGTTAGTAATGTAGCCATCCTAAGAGGTGTGAGTGATAGATCATTGTCATTTCTTTGCATTCCCCTGATCATCAGTGATGGTGAGCATCTTTTCCTATGCTTTTGGCCATTTTTATATCCTCTTTGGAGAAATGGTTATCCAAATCTATTGCCCATTTTTTTAATTGGGTTATTTTATTTTTGTTGTTGAGTTGTAGGAATTCTATGTTCTACATATTCATCCTTTATCAAATTTGAATTTATTTTTTATCAGATAAGGGTTGGAAAAAAATTTCTCCCATTCTGTAGGTTGCCTTTCCATTCTACTGACTGTTTCCTCTGTCACAGAAGTTTTCAAATTTGATGTAATCTGGTTTTAGTAAATTTCAATTTACAACAAAACATTATAGATTGGGTGGCTTACAAATAATAGAATTTTATTTCTCACAGTGTGAGAGGCTGGAAGTTCATAATTAAGGTGCCAGCATTGTCACACTCTTCCAGGCTGCGGACTGCTGATAGTTTTTTGCATGCTCACTTGGTGGACAGAGAGCATGAGGGCTCTCCTGGTTCCACTTATAAGAGCACTAATCCCAGTCATGAGCGCTCCACCCTCATGACCTAATTACCTCCAAAGACTCCATGTACTAATATGATCACATTGGGGATTATTATTTCAACACACGAGTTCTGGGGGACACCAACACTCAGTTCACAATAAGTCCCATTTCCCTGGTTTTGTTTTTGCCGTCTATGCTTTAGGTGAGGTGCCCTCTAAAAAATCATTGCCAAATTCAATATCATGAAGCTTTCCCCCCGTGTTTTATCTAGGAGTTTTATAGTTTCATGTCTTATGTTTAAGTATTTAAAACATTTTGAGTTAACGTTTCATGTGGTATAAAGTAAGGTCTAACTTCATTCTTTTCTATGTTGATATCCAGTTTTCCCAACACACCGTGTTGAAGAGACTATTATTTCCCCATGTGTATTCTCAGCACTGTTGATGAAAATAATTTGATCACATATATGAGGGTATACTTCTGGGTTGGCTAATCTGTCCCATTGGCCTATATGTCTTCTTTATGCCAGTTCCATACTGTTTTGGTTTCTGTAGCTTTGTAATATGCTTCAAAGTTGTCAGGAAGTGAAAGGCTTTCAGCTTTGCTCTTCTTTCTCAAGATTGTTTTGGCAATCCAGGGTTCCCTGTGATTCCTTATGAATTTTAGGATGGTTCTTTCTATTTCTGCAAACAGTGTCTTGGGATTTTGACAGGGAATACAGTGAATTTAGATTGTGTTGGATAGTGTGGACATTTTAACAATATTGTCTTGTAATCTATGACCATGAAATGGCTTTACATTGATTTATGTCTTAATTTCTTTCAGCAACGTTTTGTAGTTTTCAGTATACAAGTCTTTCATTTCCTTGGTTAAGTTTATTCATAATTATTTTATTCTTTTTTATGCTACTGTAAATGGGATTGTTTTATTAATTTTCTTTTTGGATTATTCATTGTAAATACACAGAAATGCAACTGATGTATGTGTTGATTTTGTATCCTACAATCTTGCTGAAATAGTTTATTCGAACAGGTAAGTTGTAGAATTTTTTAGGGTTTTCTACATAAAAGATCATGTCATAATTTTATCTTTTCCTTTTTAATTTGAATGCTTCATATTTATTTTTCTTGCCTAATTCTTCTGGCTAGGACTTCCACGATTACAGTGAACAAAAGTGGCAAGAGTTGGCATCCTTACCTTGCTCCTGATCTGAGATTAAAGCATTTAGTTTTTCACTGTTGAAGTCATAGATGTTGGCTGTGGCTTTTTCATTGTATGGCTTTTATTATGCTTAGGTAATTTCTTTCTATTCCAAGTTTGCTGTGTGTTTTATTTTTTATCATGAAAAAGTGTAGAATTTTGTCAAATGCTTTTTCTGCATCACTGGAGATGGTCTTGCGGTTTTTGTACTTCATTCTGTCCATGTGATATATAACATTATTGATTTCCACATGTTCACCATGACTGTTAAAAGTCACTTGGAGTTATTTAAAATTTACCCTTGCTTTACAAAGGAGCCTTACAGTTATGAATCTAGAGAATGTACTAAACATCTGACATCTGTATCCACACAGCTAGTTAATGAAAAAAGATGCACTTTTAATTTTATATTCTCCCACTTATCCTTAATCTCTTCCTATCAGTTTTCTATAATATAATACTTATTTTAGAATTCTGAGTACATCTTCTACCTTTTTTAAGAGTTAAGATTTACATGATGAAGCATAATATCTTTCTATGAGGCTCAATTACTATTAGATAATTGTTATTTATAAGCTTAAATGTGCAAATAAATCCCTTTAAAGTTTTTTTAATATGATATTATTTTAATTAAAAAAAAAACATTTCACTTTATTTTATACCATCTTAAAACCAAAACATAGAATTGGATATGAAATTAAAACAATGTAGAAAAATATCTATTTTATTATTGAATATGCAATAAACATTTTGGCATAACATATATAGAAAAACCTTCACTTTTCTGAATAAAACATATTCATTATTTAATAAAAATAAAACATGTCTTTCAATCCCTTGAAAAATATGCCACAATAAACACGACCAACACTACAAATCAAGACTACCAAAATTTGATTATCTATTTTAAGATTATTTAAAGTGTAGAACCTATACTGTTTTCTGAATTCTGGCTGCATGCTTAGATTACTTCTTTCCTGAATCTCTTAAAGTCAAGCAATTAGTCATTTTCCTTTCTTTTGGAAATCTGCACACACACACACACACACACACACACACACACACACACACACAGAATTCTCTATCCAAAAGTGAAATCCACTCATATGGAGAGGGTTTATCCTCACTTATGACTCTATTCTCATCAAAATTCTACTAGCCAGAAAATCTGCAGTTGAATTTTCACAGTATAACACTAGTAACTTCCAATTTGAAATTCAACAGTTTAAATCATTTAATTATCTCCCTGCAGGTGAAGTAATACTGTCTCAGTGCTGAAATAACATTACCAATTCTCCTCTTGTTTGATCTCTTTTTATAAATCAACTTTAGAAAATGTGAGAGTTCTTAAGTTTCTGGGAAATCTAAAGAACAGTGATAATATTAAGAAGACCCAATTAGGTTCAAAGTTTTCACAGACATTAGCATTCATGAAAATATTAAATTGCTTCTTGAGATTAAATTAAAATTTAGAATGACTGAAAGCAGGTCAAAATATATATATTGTTTATATCATCCATTCTTTAAAGGTAAAAACTTTCTGTTCAAGATTTTTGATTTAGGATATATGATCATTTCTAGCACAGTAGTCAAATTCATGAATATCATGTAGAAAAATATAAAGCCCATCAATTTTTTTCAAGAATTCTCCTCCAATAGACCATCTGACTTTGCCTGAAGAAGAAACTGTCCACCTTCCTCTCCTATAACAAGGCAGTTTGATTCTGTTACCTCCAAACCCACAGCTTACCCATTAAAGATACAGTTGTGCATTTTACCCACAGGTCTAAAATCAAGTAAATAACTCCACTAAAGACACAATTCACCTTAGAGGTGTTTTGCGAAAGTTCACAAAAATAGAATAATATATAATGATTCCAGGATGGAAAAGATTATGCACATTTGAATGCATATTTCTTCCTCCCCCCACACTTTTAATGCGTCCTAAAATATAGTACTCCCTGAGTTATATGAGCCAAGGAAGCCACCCCTCCACACCCGTCCTAGATGGCTTCTTCATTTCACAGTTTCGAGAGGCAATGTGTCAGGCTTCACCAGGTCTACAACGATTGCAAAAAAAAAGAAAAAGAAAAAAAAAAAGCCCTTGGTGTTTCATGTCCATAAAACATTTTTGATGAATAGGTTCAAACTTCTTTAATAATGCATCTTAGGAGTTTGTACCTACCCTTAAATGATTACACCATATCATGCTAGACATTACTGTAAGAATATGCATTATTTATATGGCAGAACTGTATAACCAAGAGCCAAGTCAACTAAAGGTAAAAAATTTTAACTGTGATACACTCTATAATAGCAGGAATTCTGCACTATCTTCCCTTTCTTTCTGCTTCAAAAATGCCATCCTTTTTCATGAATGCAGCAACCTCTCTTAAATCACTTTTCTCTTGGCACGATCATTTTCTTTTATGTATTCTCAACAACATGAGTAATAAAGATTCTAATCTTTAACATATTCTTCCATCTCAGAACCACGTTCATATTCTGGGTTTATTCTCATACCTCAGTTAAGAGGAAAGTTAATTGTTACATTCAAATTTTGGAAAATATTTACTACAGTGCAGGCTTCTCATTCATCAGCTAAAAATTATTTCAAATATATCTTTCCCCAATTCATGTAACATTTCTATCTGAAATAGTCTCTGTCCTGCACAAAATAATTAGTGTTGTGGATGATGGTGGTGGTGGTGTTACTGCTGATAGTGATAACAACAATGGTGATTCCTTAAGTGATTTGCAGAGATTAACAAACAACCCTAAAAGGTATGTGTCATTGTCCCTACCTTGCTTACTTCCCATACCACCACTCTGATTCCTGATTTCTATTTTCTGAATTTTTCATTTTAAGTTTTTGTTTCTAATTTTCAATGACCTCTACTAATTTTACCTTCCATGATATAATATATTTTTTTAAATTCTAAAATAGGTGAACAGTTTGTGAATTAGAAACTTCATTTGACTTTTTAGTGACAATCCCCATATTTTTCCATAATCACATAAGTTAACTGTATGTTTCACTTATTGACTATGTGACTACAAATATGTAGATTGAATACATAAAGAAAAAAATTAAGAAATCACAAAATAAAAATTTAAAAATTAAAACAAAAGTTTAATAAAAAGAGATTACATTATTAAGAGATATATTTATTTATTGAACAATGTTAATATAGTCCTAATTTTCCTTATTTTGATCCATCCAGAATAATAAAGTTAAATGGCTGATTTAAAGAGCATATTTTAGAATTATGTTTTTAATTCAAATATTTACAATAAAACTGCGTAGAAAAGTGGAAGTATAGTAAACTTATTTTAAAAATGATAACTTTTTAGGTTCATGATAGAATCAAAAATATATCATTATCCTATCGCTAGTATTTAAACCTGCTACTAGATTTAGTTAAAATATGAGACTTAATTATCACTGTTAAAGAAATAGCTCCATTTCCATATTATTGGATAGCTTTGAAAACCATTTTCCATAAGTAATGCAAGTAGAAAACCTGAGGTAAATGTTCATATTGCTCAAATATAATGATGGTTTATCAGCCCTCTTCCACCAGGATATAGTCTAAAGAAAAATCTAATCAAGATTATTCTAGAAGATGCAATGATTTGCTATTAATGATTTGCCAACCGCATTACAACAACAGCTTTTCCTCTATTTCCTCTCCATGGGCAATTGACAGATGTTTAGGGAAAGACTTAAGCAATCCATATTGGCATGAGCATTAACTTACAACATAAAGAATTGTTTCTGCTCTAGAAATATTGTAGCTATATACTATTTCGTAATTCTGTGGAGACATTTTTAAAGCCTCATTTGATGTCAACTCATAGATAGATAGCTTCATTTTTAACTCCATGCCTATCCTGTTTAAAAATAAATGTATCAGTTTCATAAATTTGGAAAACCTGATACCTGAACAAATACAATGTCCCATTCTGCTCTACAAACTTTGGAGAGTCCACAAATACACGGGAGAAATATCTTGAAATCATATAAAATGTTCACAATTTATGAATAGTGTGACTTTAAACTATGAATAAATAAATGGGGTCATGTTTAAGAACATAATTGTTGTAAATAATATACATATAATTGGAGACACATTCCAACTTTGAGAGCATCAGTAAAACTATCTTAGTTCCACTCATGTGTTAAGCACCTCACTAAATAAAAGGCACAAAGAATAGATATTGTAGAAAATTAGAGGATAAGTCAAGATACAGACTTTGCAGCCATGTCTACAATATATCAGGTTTTAACCTTTAGACTTAGAAGATAAACACATGTATAATACAGAAAACTATACCAGGTAAAATAAGTACCCGTTTTACAAATCACATTAAGAGCTATGAATTATAATATAGTGCTTATCAGATGCTGGTGTTTTTTCCATGAACGTCATACCTATTATGTCATTTAATCTTTCACTACAACTTTCTGTGAGTTCTGGAAGTCTAAGCTACAATAACAAATAGAAACCCGACGTTTATTGACATAAGAGTACAAGAAATTAATTTATTGTCCATGGGACATTTCAGGTCCTTCAAGGCTCTACTTCACACAGTTATTCGGGGACACAGCTGATGAAGACTCTACCATCTTCCATTGATGGTTTTCAACATCGTCACTGCCCTCTTCATTCCATTCAGCCAGACGGCAGACATGGAATGAAGAAGCATTGGGAAGCATTATTGGCTAGTCCTAGACATGTCATATATCACTTCCATTTACATCCCCATGAATAATTCTGCTACAAAGTGAGGGACTGAAAAACAAGGAAGCAGGTCCCAGTGTGCTTGGAGGCAGTGAGGTGGTTCAACAGAGGCTGGAGAGAGCTATCAGGACTCTGTCATTCAGGGTGTTTCTAACCATATTAGAAGATCTCGCAAATCCCATTAAGGGACGTTCGATTTTAAACATAGTGCCAGGAACACTTTCAATAAAGAATGACATCAAACTTTTTTACATCTTAAAATATTGCCCTTTCTTTAAAATAAATGTTTTATTTTAGAATACTTTTAGATTTACAAAAAAAAAAAAAATGTGAAATAGAGTGTTCCCATATATCTCACACTCAATTTCCCTTACTATTAATGTGTTACAGTAACATGGTATATTTGTTACAATTAATGAAGTCCGATTTATCCTTTTTTTCTCATAGATTGAACTTTCAGTGTTTTTACTAAGCACTCATTAAAAAAACTATGGCTACAGAGATTTTCTCCAATGTTATCATCTAGATATGAGATTGTAAGGGATAAATTGGGCAGTTCAGTTAGGAGAAATATAATGATGATTTGTAATAGTTTTGTGATATTAAAAATGAGGAAACTGGACATATATCCATCTTCTGACAAACTGTTATTGTGTATCTATTCATTATATAAGATAATGAAGTGCCAATATAAGCAGTCATTTAATTACTTATGTACAGAATAAGAGTGACTGAAGATGAATATATGAAACTTATCAAAACTTCCCAAATTACAGTTAACGTTGCCTTTCATTGAATAAAATGCAGCTTCCTTGAGGGGTAAAAGCAAAACAACCATTTCTTGGCGAGCAGGGAATTCATGCTCCCAGAACAGATGGAAGAATCCAGCTGATCATTCTCAATTACCTGTAGAAAACTTTTTTATTTTACTTGATGAATCGCTAGAACTGTAGTTATTTTATTATCCCTTTATAGAATTACTTCCCTGTTAATGTCCTCACTACTAACAAATACATTAGGTGTATGACTTTCACATTGTAAAGTCAGTCAGAGAGGAAGGTAAAAATAGTAGAGGAAAGATGAGGAAAAATAGGAAGTGTGAGAAAATGGAACATTACTGGACATAGGTGTCTGGTTCACATTAGTGTTTAATATTTTACAAGAAAAGCATATGAGGTACTCAAAGTTGATGTTCTTATGTCTATTGGACAATAAGAATCATTTCTATTATCATTCATTAGGCACATGGTGCCCATTGTTTTAACAAATATATACTCAGAAAAACTCTTAAGCATTCAATTATAAACACTGATGTGAAAATAAGTACAAATATAATGATATCAGAATTAGTCAGGAGGAAAATTAATATGGCTAATTACTGAAGGGGGATAAGCTATGGACAGAAAAATGGTTAAGCATCAGCTGGAATATTAGAGAGAGATGCCCTCCAATTTTCTATAGCAAGAGATTGTCAGAAAAATTATCTAAGTGAGGAAGGTGTTTATTATTTATTGCTTGTGTTAATTCCCTCTCTCAAAATATCTGGCTTTCTTTCTACCCCCATCTGCCTCTCTCCTCCCAACCCCCCCTACTCTTCTCTTCCTCCACCCCAACTCTTGCCCTCCCCTCCCCCGCCCCTCTCCCTACCTCACTCCACCCCCTTCTCTTCCTTCCCCCTTCCTCTCCTTCTCCCTTCCCCATTCCACCCCTGCCCCTTCCCCTACCCCTACCCCTCTCACACACTATTCTATTACTGCATATAGAACTGAAACAACTGGTATTCTGGAAATTGTCCTGAAAATGTCACGAATAACCACATATTTGAAAATTGAATCCCACCCTTTCCACACACACAAAGCATTTGACAATGTCAACTGACTACATGGGCTTTTTGAATATGTATTTTCCATTTTCTTCCTAAAACCTAATTTCATCTATTCTCCTGTTATGTCTCTGATCAGTCATTTATATTGTTATAATGAAGTACTAATATTCATTAGTTATTTAGAAAACACAGAAATAATTAAAAAGAAAGAAAAAGTATACTAATTTACCCTCATGATAGCAGTGCATTAGAATATTTTTCACCCCATTTACATTGCGTAGTGTCTATTTTCAACATTTTTCAACTATGTAGACGGGAAAAAAGCTTTCATTCAGATATGTTCCTTAACAAGGATTTCACTTCAAATCTTACTAGCAAAATATCTCTTTTTGTTTTTATTTCCACAAAGTAATATGTAATGAGAAACGAATATAAAGAGTTTAGTACAGAATATGATTTTGATTAAACATACAATAAATAAATGGTATTTCTCTTTTCATTGTGGCAACTAGTAAAAATATTTTTTCTTACAGCATATTCTTATAATTCTTTCACTCTTTGTAGGGTGCTGAACCTAAAGATAGAAGCAGGTAAGGAGAAAATTATATATACACATATATTTTATTATATCTGTTTTACAGATTAAGAAAACAGATATTTTCTCTTTATCTTTGTTGCTAACCTCTGCATATTTTAATTTTGTAAATTTATCGTCATTTTCCTATCTGGTTTTCCCACTGGTTTCATGCTAAGAAATTCCTCACTTAACAATTATATGTAAATGTTTACTGATAGCTTCTTCTAGTAGTTTGTTGTTAACAGTAATACTTTGTTATTTATTTTTTATAATGTGTATGACTAAATTATTATAAATTCTAGTTAAATTTCCTAACATTAGCATATAAAATATCTCTTCATCACTCATTGCTAATGCTTCCTCTCTTATTTCTTAAATTATTTCTTTGGATCAAGTTTTTGAGAGACTTTTTTGTACTATCCAGTCAATCCCTGGATTAGTACTATTGCCATATGTCTTTATATAGTTGCTCTGCCAGCTCCATAATGTTATCTTCTCTGGATTTTTGTTCTTGGCTTCCCCTTAATGATTTTCATTGATTCATTGATTGGTTCATCCATCCATTTTTAACCACTGACTCTATATCATACCCTGTGTTGGGTACTGAACACAGAGGCAGACTTCAGGTACTGGATCTAGAGCAGAATTCTCACAGCTTCCCGTGAGTTCACTTGTATCACTGATGTGAGTCAGTTTCTATAGAACACTTTGCTTTTCAAACCATATTTTATTTTTAATTATTATTTTTACAAGTACCGTAATATTGACATATTTAAAAAAACATAAAAAAATGTATGGTCATATATTGTCTTAAACTCAACTGAATACACACATTTGGCCAGCCAGCTCCATCTCAAGTAATAGCCTCATTATTAACTTGGTCAATCCAATGTGATATCTGAAGCGTTAATGAGCACTGCATTTTGGCTTAATCCCTTAATAAAATCAGTTATCAATCTTTTTAAACTCCTAAAATCATCATAACCTTGCTGTTTTTTCATCGCCATTGTTACCCATTTCAGTCTCCTCTTGCTTCTTAGCCAGACTATTGAATGATGTGCTACTGAAAACTCTGGAACTTGTCTCTCTCCAACCCTCTCCACTCTTTATGAAATCAACTAAATTTCTAGAACACAAACATGGTAAAGTTATCATATTCAGTAAGAATTTAAAAATCTATATATACACCATTCCTTGCAGATATTTGGAATTTTAAAATGAAAACTTTGAATTTTCCTTTATTTCTCATTACCTATGACATCAGTTCTCAACGTGGGTTCCAAAGAGACAGAGATCTCTAAGACACTTACAGAGCAATGGTGAGGTCAAAAACATCTTTATAATAATATTAAAAGTTGTCATCCCTTTTTGTTGTGTTGACATTCGCACTACTGGTGCAAAGTAATGTAGGGTGAAACTGCATGCACCTTGGCATGAATCAAGCCAATGGCACCGATGTGTTCTAGGAATCATTATAGTTTTCACTGCCACACACTCTGATTTGTTTTTTAAAGTGATTGTGGCATAGATTCACTTAAGAATGACCTTGATAAAGCAGTAAAAAATATTAATAGTATTAAAATTTGACCTTGAATACTATCTCCTCATTATACTGTGTGAAAAAACGGAAATAAACATAAAGATCTTCTGCTGCATACTATGTAAAGTTTTCTTGAGGAAAACACTAAGTGGTTGTTTGGAGTCTGAGCTGAACTACTCACTCTTTCATTGAACACCATTTTTATTCAAAAGAACAACAGACAGCTAAACTACGCAGACTTGGGGATTTGGCAGCCATTTTCTCGAAAATGAACAAAGATAGTCTCTCCAAGAAAACTAATGACAGTATCTGATATCAATGTTAAAATTCATTCTTTTAAGTGAAAATTCAAGTTTTGGAAATTGTATCTGCCATGGCTTCTAAATACTTAAAGGCTTTACAGAAAAGATTATTAATGCATATAATTGTTTTTGCTCTAAATTGAAATGCATTAATACATGGAAGATCTGTAAGACTTAGTTACATAATACAAAATACATATTTTAACATTTTCACAGTTTTAATTTCTACTATGGAGACTATCCCCCTAAATTATCCATTAAACTAAAGCTATTTGGAGTCAGCATCTTTTTTTTTAAGAATGTAAAGAGTTCCTGAGGCCAAAATATTTGAGGATCACAGGTCTATAGGTCAAAATCCAAGCTCTTTAGACAGTTATATATCAATGGCAGCACCAGCTTCCCTTTCCAGAAATTTTACGTGTGAGTCCTTCATATACCATGGACACGAAATAAATCACTCTACTGAAATGGCTTATCCCTCCATACCTCCACACAGTCTTTCACAATATCCCTCCATCATACAATGCTCTCTGCCTGTCTTCACTTCACATATTTCCATTTGCATTATCAAAAAGTGGTTTAACTGTTACGTCTCCATATGGTTTCCTCTACCCACCCAAATACAGAATAATTCACTACCTCGTATATATTCACTCAATACTTTATAACACACCTACTCTTATATATTTAAAATTGCACCACAGTTTTCAGTGCCTTTTGTCTTGATAAATAATAGTGGACTGTGAGACATGTGAAAACCAAGTTTGCTGTATTTAGCCGAGGTTCACTTTTGTACCTAACGCTAGTTAGCTAGCACATAATAATTAAAAAACAAACTACTGAATTTTACTGGTAAATCCCTCCTAGAGCTGAGAGCAGACATCAACATTTATTTGAGAAAATAAAAAGAACATTATTTCTAAATGAGGATGGAAGAATATCATTGAAAATTGACTGATAAGAATATATTTTAGGTTGTAATGCTGCTTTATAGGTAAGAATGTGAGCACCTTTCTTCTTGCTTTTTTAAAGTTACAGTGGCCATAACGTGTGTTTGTATGTGTAAGAAGCTGACTTCTTAAAAAACATGCTTCCAGGTGTTCATATACAGTGTGCTAACTTTCTCATTATTTGATGCACTATTCATCCTAGAGTGGCTGTTATTTTTATCTTTATTTCCATTTATTATAGAAATCAAAATATTATACAAGTCTTCAAAATATACAGTCTCTAGTCTCCTTGCAATATTGAGAGAATTCAAATCGCTGATTCCAGTTACACAGAGGGCTTCTTTTCTAAGATGTAAATATAACTCCCACTGAACCTGAGATAAATTTCTGTAGAAAAGCACATTGCTTATAAAACTTAGTATTCAATGTCTATATGTAAAAAGTAACTCATAATGTCACCAGTGGCAAATATACATTACAGAAGCAGTGTTCCAGCTGCATAAAGATGATGGCTGTTATTATTAAATTATGTGGATATGAATGTTTTTAGGCTGTCAAACATTTATCCACCTTTCTTTTGGTGAAGTTTCCATGATATTCCTCTGGTGAATGTGCCGTCTTCACTCTCACTTTATGGGTACTCTTCAGATGGGACTCACATCCAAAATCCTAGAGCCCATGACACAAGCCTCGCTGTTCAGAGAACTAAGTGGTTGGCTACAGTGATCAATTCAGGGATAGATATGACTCAAGCAACCCAAATAGAACCTTATATTATTTGAAATATTTGGAAAGAAGTTCACTTTTTGCAGTGAAGTTGCCAAAATGCCAACATTTGCAAAGAGTCTGCCAAAGACAAGTAAGCAGAGACATAAGATGTAAAAAGTTTGATTCCTAATGAAATGTTCTAGGTCCCTGGATCTAAACGTTCCTGAAGCAAAAACAACTCTGCACCTTTTAGCTATACAGGACAATAAATTATTTTACTTCTTAAAAGCAGGTTGAGTTGGGATTCTGTGCTTTGCCGTGGAAAAGTCATAAATGATAGAGTAAAATTAACTCTGCTTTCAGGATGGTCTTGCCAGAAACACATCTAAAAACAGACAGATGAGTTCACAGTGTGCATGATGACCCTATTAAGAATATCACTGTGCAGAAGCTTTTTAGTTTGATATAGTCCCATTCATTTATTTTAGCTTTTACTACATCAAACTGAAAAGTTTCTCCACAGCAAAAGAAACCATCAACAAAACAAAGAGGCAACCAACTGAATGGGAGAAGATTTTTATAAACAATGCCTCCAATAAGGGGCTAATATCCAAAATGTATAAGAAACTCATACAACTCAACAACAAAAAACAAACAATCCAATTAAAAAATGGGCAGAGGACCTAAATAGACATTTCTTCAAAGAGAACATACAGATGGCTAATAGACATATGAAAAGATGCTCAATATCACTAACTATCAGAGAAATGCAAAGAAAAACCACAATGAGATATCACCTCACCCAGTTAGAATGGCTATTTTCAACAAGACAAATAATAACAAGTGTTGGATAGACTGTGAAGAAAAAGGAGCCCTCATCCACTGTTGGTGGGAATGCAGATTGGTACAGCCACTATGGAAGGCAGTGTGCAGGTTCCTCAAAAAATTAAGACAGAATTACCACATGACACAGCAATCTCTCTCCTGGATATCTACCCAAAAAATCTGAAAACATTTATCCATAAAGATATATGTGCTCCGATGTTCATTGCAGGTTTATTTGCGGTGGCCAAGACATGGAAACAACCAAAATGTCCTTCGATAGATGATTGGATAAAGATACAATGGTATACACTACGGAATGCTACTCTGCCATAATAAAAGATGAAAGAGTGCCATTTGCAACAACATGGATGGATCTTGAGATTATTATGCTAACTGAAAGAAGTCAGACAGAAAAAGTCCAGAACCATATGATTTCACTGATATGTGGAATATAAAACTAAAAGCAATAAAGAAACAGGAGAAACAAAGAAAGTAAAACTGATAGACATAGACAGCAGTTTAATGGTTACCAGAGGTTATGGGGGAGGAGGGTGGTAGATGAGGGTAAAAGGGATCACATATATGATGAGGAAAGGAGAACTGACACTGGGGTGAACACACAATGTGATATATAGATGATGTATTACAGAATTCTACACTTGAAATCTATGTAACTTTACTAACCATTGTCACCACAATAAACTTTAATAAAAAAACAACAACCACAGAATGTCACTAAATATACTGTAGATAAACATCATAACTGAGGCAATAGTATTCAGTTCCTAAAACACAGAACATGCTAAATTTCTTAACCTATTTTCCCTAATAACTTTATGTACAATCCAGGAACAAAAATAAATGCCAGTAAAGTTGAAATACACATTACAACTAAATTACAATGTAATCCTAGTTATTTTAAGCATGTCCTTTTATGATGAAAAGAGGCAAGCAATTTTAGTACAGTGTATCCTTAGTTTCTAAATCTTCTAAATAATGAATTAAAAATGAATCTTGTAGAAGTAATCCAATAACCACATAATGTGTACCCCTGTTATCTCTAGTTTGCCCAACTCTAAAGCACGGCAACAGTAATATTTGTAGAATTTATACTAAAATATGTGGTTAAATCAATCCAATTTATTTGTACTATTCTACATTCATTTTATTATGCATAAAAACTTCTGTTATTGTTTTAATCACTAACTGCATTAAGCTTGAGTAAGATGCATGTCACACAAAATATACTGAACTACTGTATGAAATTCTACAAGGCAAAGAATAGTGTTTTACTTGTAAGTAGTACTATTTTAATATTTCACTTATGTATAATAACCAGTTTAGTGAAGGTTGCCACCCCTTTATAGATTAATAAAATAATAGTTCCACAACTGAAAAACTTAGCTATATAATACTATATCATTAGTGAGTAAAATGCTAGATACTTCAATTCTGAAAAAAAAATTATATGAATGGTAAAATGTCTATTACACTCTGGATTCAAACATATAGTATAATAAACTCTTGTATATTTAAGCAAGTTTTACAGTTATTTATCCTTTTGACATAGAAAAAAAATTATGCATGGTATCTTAAAGTTGAGGCGATTTTCACACAATTTACAAGTAATCATTTTAAAATATACAATTCATTGGTATTTAGTGTATCCACAATGTTCCGCAACCACCAGCTCTCTCTAGTTTCAAAAGTGTTTTATCACCCACATACTCTTTAGATAATCATCCTCATCCCTACTCCCTATACTCTGGTTACCTCGAATCTGCTTTCCATTTCTATGGGTTTGCCTATTTAGGACATGTAATATAAATCATACAATATGTAACATAAAAGGTCTGGCTTCTCTCTCACACATAGCTAGTTTGCAAGGTTCATCCACGTTGTATCATGTATCAGTACTCTGGTTCCTTTTTAAAGCTAAATTTTATATATATATATAAAACTTCAAAATCCAATAAAACATTGTCTAAGAAATAATTGAGATAATATATAAGCAAACAGTAACTTCAAAACAAGTAACAAGTATGTTTTATTCATTGTTTATAATATACATTTATATATTATATATATGACATTTTGTTTATCCATTCATCCATTGAAGCATATTTAGGTTGCTTTTACTTTTTGCCTATTATAAATAATGCTGCTATAAACATTTTATGTACAAATTCCTGTTTGGGCATAGTGATTCTATTTCTCTTGGTTATATGCCTATGAGTACAATTTGTGGGTTATATGGTAATTCCATGTTTAACTTTTTGAGAAACCACCAAAATGCTTTCCACAGTGGCTACCTCATTTTGTACTCCTACCAGCAACGTACAAAGATTCCCAGTTATCTACTTTGTGGCCAGCACTGTTATTTTCCATTTTCTTGATTAAATCCTTCTTAGTGGATTAAGCTATGGTGCCAGTTGTTTGGTTAAACACCAGTATAGATGTTAGTGTGAAGGTATTTTTTTTAGATATGATTAACACTTAAATCAGTTGACTGAGTAATGCATATTATCCTCCATTATGTGGAGGAGCCTCAAGCAATCAGTTGAAGGCCTTAAGAGCAAAGACCGACGTTTCCTGTAGAAGGAATTTGACCTCAAGACAAAAACATAGAAATAGGGCCTTAGTTTGCAGCCTTTTTCTGGCCTGCCCTGTAAATTCTGGACTCAGGACCCACAAAATCAACTCTTAACTGAATGTCCAACCTGCTGACTTGCCCTAAGGATTTCAAACCTGCCACTCCCATCACCATGTGATATATATAGATTTCTATATCCCCAGTTGGTTCTCTGGAGTCCCCTAACACAATGGTGAAATATCAAAACCTTTTTTCTTGAGATACGGAAAAAAATAAGAATGTTGTTATACCACATCTATTCAACTTTTACTTTGGCTCTAAGAAGTCTAATAAGGAGAGTCAAAAAATGAAAGAATAAAAGATATAAAGATTAGAAAGAAAGGTATAAAGCTTTTCTAATTCAGACTTCACAGTTATCTACTAGAGCCTTGTTATCCAATGGAAATATAATGAGAACCACATTAAATATTTAATAATAACATTTCAAATTAAAACAAAACAGGTGAAACAAACTTGATAATGTATTTTATTTAATGCAATATATTCAAATGTTATCTCAAAATATAAAAAATAAAAATATTCCTGAGATATTTTGCAATCTTTTTTCCATACTGCCTTCAAATTCTCGTGTGTATTTCCCAGTGACAGAGCAGCTCAATTTGGACTAGTCCTATTTCAAGCGCTTAATAGTCGTATGTGGTTATATGGCTACAGTACTGGACAACTTAGTAATTAAAAATTCTAGCCAATTTGAAAAACAATTACCTAAGCTAATAATTAAATTTAGTAAGCTCACTGCACACATGGTCTAATAAGACATCTACTGAATGCAAATGAATTTATTACAGGAAGCTGTCTCGTGAATTCTAACTTTGAGGATCCCAAATAGAGACAATATAAGTATTTAATTTTGTAGTTTGTATAAGTTTGTTTAAAAAAAAAAAAAAACATCTTTCATTATGCCTAGATATGGTGAATGATTTACTAGCCCCCTCTGACTTTATTTCACATCTCGTTGGACAACATAACAGATTAACACATCACTAAAACACTGAGTAGGATAATAGTACTCTTAATATAAAACAGTCTTATCTCAGTCTTCATCATTAATTGTACACCAATATACATATCCCATTTAGAAAATTTGATATCTATCCAATAAAACATTGTCTAAGAGATAATTGAGATAATATATAAGCAAACAATAACTTCAAAACAAGTAATAATTTTAGGTTTTAAAAAGACATCTATCTGCAGAGTATGAGTGTAAATACATTCTATATCTAAACCTGTTGAGGCATAAAGCAAGTGGAAGACATTGAAAGTGTGAAGGGTTAGTGCTATAGCTCAATACTTGAATAATTGCATAGTCATTATATTTCTAATGCCTGATGTATTTTATATTTTCCTAGA
Organism: Rhinolophus ferrumequinum; assembly: GCF_004115265.2. NCBI lineage: Eukaryota > Metazoa > Chordata > Mammalia > Chiroptera > Rhinolophidae > Rhinolophus > Rhinolophus ferrumequinum. The sequence goes on from NC_046287.1 coordinate 12,587,518, forward strand.
TAAAAGTTATTCACAAAATACTCTTACAGATTTTTTTTCTTGTTTAAACAAGATAAATATATTTATTTTATCATTTCAATTCAAGCAAGAAGAAATTTAGAAATGGTAAACTCAAGTTTCACCCAAAATTAAAAGTAACTGAAACGATCTCAAAGAGCATTACCAATTCAATTTTCTTAGATATCTAAATCTATAATTATTAATTGATGTTCCAAAACAAGTATTTCCAATATCAAATTTCACACACCATACTCATACACAGAAAGAGAAAAACATGTGTCTCTTTATTGGAACAGTTCTGAGTATTTTAAAAGCTAATGTGCATTATAAATCTCAAAGAGAGCATAAATATGCAACATTTTCCAAGCTTACCTCATTAAAATGTTTTTTTTACCTGAACGTTTTATGAAATTCCATGGAAACACTTTTTATCTGAAAAAATATTTGGAAAACTGGCCTATAATATTATATTACTCCTTTAAAGAACTGAGAATGCATCATTTTAATTTTTCTCATGAATTTAAAATGTAAATATGATACATATATAAAATAAGGAATATTAAGATTTTTTTTAAAATTTATGTAAAGTCATGTAAATTTAAAACTATCTTAATTTTATCTATTTTAAAATTTTGGACAAAATGTGCCAAAGAAAATACACTGGCAATTTATGTGCACTATTTGCAAAATATACTAAAATAAATAAAAATATTGAGCAGAAAATGAGCTAGCCATTTTAAAATTAAATTTTCAACATTTACATTATTTCTATAAACAGACCATTCAACAAATATCTTCTTAGTATTTCCATCTAACACTCTTTTTTTTTTTTTCCTTGTTTATGTTGTATTTAGATTTTTCCATCTGGGCAGTTCAAAGGCCATTTTCATCAAGCTTTCAAGGAAAAATAGCATGATTTCCAACGAAGACTCCATATAATTAAATTGGATATTGATGTTTTCACAGTTCACCTGATACATTATTTAAGTTCAACAGAAGAAATGTTCAGACAGAAAAAATTTAATTGCTTGGTAAAATTTAAGTATTCAAATATCTTCAGGAATGTCATATGTTTAAATAACTAAATAAAAATTAGAACAAGCTTTTTTGACGTAACTTGGAATTGTTTTCCTCCATACAACTAACCAAAATAGCGCATGTAATTATGGTGATCATTTAGGAACAAAAAAAAAAAAAACATTCACACGTTCAGAATTTAGTTTTAGACACATGGGGTTCCATCTGCTTCCTGCTCTACTTTTAAAGTGCAAAACCCGTATCATGGCAGAGTTAGTAAGCTGCATTCAGAATTTGAAATCCTAGCACAACCACCTCTGCAATAAGGAAGTAGATTCCTGTATAGACGGGGAATCATTTACCTTAAGCACTTTCTTCCCCCAATTCCCACAATAAAATCGGCTTTACTTTTTGGCCACAATTTTTTAAATTATACTTAAGTTTATTACTTAAAGCATCAATGTTCCAGAAGGTTCCTGTAAAATACAAATTTATTACCTGAAATATTCACTTAATACCCCACTTGTCACCACACAGGGTTTCAGACTGCCAAGCACACTGAATCTGAAATTGTTTGGTCTCCGGATCCGTTTACAATCTTACAATTTATTAAGGACCCCAAGGGGCTTTTGCTTATGTGGGTTATAACTATCTGTATTTAATATGAGAAATACAAACTGATGAATTTAAAAATATTTGATTAATTTTAAAATAGCAATGAACCAATTACATATTAACGTAAATTCCATACTTTAATGGACAAACATTGTTTTGTATCCATCTCAGCATACTGATAGTGATTCTATCGGCTAGGAGTACCTGGAGGCAGGTACCCACTTGGGCCTGTACCACTTGTGGAACCCCTACAGACATTTTCCAACCAGAACCAGTATTGCGGCTGGACTAGCCCTTGTGGTTCGTATTATGACTGCCACAGCAACAACTATCAAGGAACTTTGCAAAAACTTATTAGTCACAAATCCTGAAAGGTATATGGTATGCCTGGGGCATGCTGCAAAGAAGGCTGTGGGTGAAAGAGAGAGAGAGAGATCTGCCTTTACTGGGGTCAGGTATAGGGGCTTGGGGTTTTGCAGGTTCACATTTTACTGGCGAATTTAAAATATGGCAGTGGGAATTAAAGCACAGGAATGGAAAAGTAGGACCACTCAAGCGGTCAGTTTTCTAAGTCACCCAGGGCTTTGTAAACGGAGAACTTTATGGGCAAGATAGATGGCCCCTTATCTAGCTGTATAGCTGCAAATATGTTTATTAGAGTTGGGTATCTCTGAAATGGATGCCTCCTCAAACACCAAAAGCTTAGTATCTGGTTACAATCAAAAAAGCTAATTGTCAGGCATTAACACAACAAACGTACATTATCCCCCCAAAAAAAGAACGACGAGAAGAATGTCATCTATTTTCATTTTTGTAAATCTCTTTAATGACTGGATTAATAGATGATAACTGGACTGTCCTATCAGCTCTGCATTCAACCTATTATAATAATATGTTATGCATCCTTTGGGAAACTCCACCCGACAATCTTAGTCTTGTAAACATAGGGTGTATATCAGGTCAAAATTATGTTTACAAGACTAAGATTTGGGAAACATGGTAGGAAGATGGATTGGAAGAATGGAGCTGATGGGAATCTCCCAAACCAAACTCTACTAAGACCTAGCCAGACACTCAGCTCTAATGTATCTCTTGGAGCAAAAATTAATACAAGACCTAGACCCTTCCAGGGTCTACATCAAGTCAAAACTCTGGTCTAGCTGATAGTAGCACTGAAAAACTCTAGGGGAAACAGTATATGGATGGAAACACTGGGAGAACGGCCTGGACACAGGGCCTCAAGATGTCAGTGAATAGCTACCCTGTTTCCCCAAAAATAAGACCTAGCCGGACAATCAGCTCTAATGCATCTTTTAGAGCAAAAATTAATATTAGACCCTGTCTTATTTTACTATAATATAAGACCCAGTCTTATATAATATAATATAGTACAGTATAGTATAGCATAGTATAGTATAGTATAGTATAGTATAGTATATTATGGTACGGTACAGTATAGTATACTATAGTGTAATATATATAATATAATATAATACCAAGTCTTATATTAATTTTTGCTCCAAAAGACGCATTAGAGCTGGTTGTCCTGCTAGGTCTTATTTTCGGGGAAACATGGTAGAAAGATGGGCTAGAAGAATGGAGGTGATTGGAATCTCCCAAATCAAACTTCACTAACTTTACAGACTTGCCCTGAGCCAGCTTTACCAACTATACTGCTAATTATTGAGACAAGATGCTTTCCTTCACTTTTTAATTTAGGTTTATTTCTTACACTGAAGTCAGTTACCACACATAAAGTATTGGGAAACACTTTTATTACTCGTTCCTACATTACAATAACATTAGCACAAGAAAGCAAAACTGTCTGCAAAGATCGCCATGACATATGGCATGTAGTAATTTCCCTTCCAGTCAATCATGTCCCCTTTTTCAACACTACAACAGTGAACCCAGTAACTGTCTCTTAGTTGAAAATAATCCTCTCTTAACGTTCAAGGACATAATGGCTGACACAAAATAATAATCCAGTAACTGAGATCCAGAAACCATATACTTCAACATTTTATCAGTTTCTTCTATAGTTACTTAACTCACCAGTTCTGTATATGAAAAAATTTAATTTAATTATATACTTTGTCAGGATATATAAAAGATACAATATAGGCAAAATCTGAATTCTGTATTGAAATATTCTTTTGTGTACACAACTGACTTTGGTTCTATCTAAACTAATTATTATAGACATGCTACTGACATTTGAAACACAAAATCTAACTTGAATATTTTAATCATACTTAAAAATATATAATAGTCACATAAGTTCACCGATGTAAACTAAATCATATAACATGTTGTGGCTTTAAAAAAGGAGTTAAATATAATACTGTGAAATAACTTTGAATCTTACTTTAGACGAAAAACCATAACCTTTTTCTTACGACTGTAAGATGTTACTAATTGTGATATGCCAGAGGGAAAGAACAAAGGAAGGATGAAAGTAGAGTATTTGAGAGCTAGTTTAGTTTAGGAATTCACATACAACTTAGATTGTCCTATTGACACATAAAATTTAATATGAATAGGAAACATGACTTTCACATAAAAATGCTAAAAACATATATTAAAATGTATAAAATCAGGAAAGTTTAGTCTATGGAGATGACTTGCTATTGAATTCAGAATTTCTTAAATAAAAGTAATGACAGCAATTGAAGAAATTGGGAAGGTCAAATATGCCATAAGGTTATTGCACAAGGTGACCCATGGAAATAGGACATAGGAGAATACTAGAGCTTGTTCCTGTATACAAAGACAATACAGTCAAATACTTTGTTTAAGGTTTCTGATTGCTCTTCCAAGATAAACCCAGATAGTGTATTGCTAGGAGGATAAGATCTCTAGCATCCAACCAAGTGTGGTCAAGCTGTGTAGTCTCTGAGATCATGAAGACCAAAAGAGAAAAAAAATTTTCCATCTATTGTATGACCCTTGTAAAGAAAATAAAACTTCAGAGAAAGGTGTGCACCTTTGGAAGAGAAAATATGGTTTTACAGATCTCTCCATTACCAAGGGAAGGTACATAGTACAGGTGGGCAGGTCACTGCAAAGCCAATTTCTGCAGAATCTGAGGGCTGTCACTAGCTGATTAACAACCAGCAAATATGTTCAGTAGGCTTACTGAACCCTGAGAAGCAGATCAGGTGCGTAATGTTATCTGAACTTTACAATGAGGTAAGAAAACACTTAATAAGAATATCAAAATGTGGATTCTGATTCAGAATATGAGGAAATTCTTCACTTTTTTGGTAAAAACCCACTTCTTACAAGAAGTTACATATCAAAACTAAAAGTAAAGCAAAAATTCAAAAAAATATCGTAAGAAAATATTAAACATTTAAGAAATTGATTTTATTGGTATCTAACTTTAAATATCAATGTTTACTCGTATAACTCGGAAGTGTAGTCATTTCTATTGTCCCTACATTTGTTAACATAGTAACTTGGGGACACACCATGTTTTGGGGTATATTATCAAAACTGAATATCCTTTGCCCTTCTAAGCTGGAAAATTTAGGAGAAACTGCGGAAAAAATACCATCATTTTAGAGTTCCCCTTTGTCCGCCAGTCTTTTATTCCTTCCCATGTATTTCACATATGCCATTCTGTATTTTTAGCACCAACAGTGCAGGTAACATATATTAACAACAGGTGTTCATGAATAAAACCAAACAGAACAGCAACAGCTCTTAGATTTTGCAGCAGTATGGTTCCCACTGCTGAGTTTTCCCAGCAGCTATGTAGTTTGCTCCCCACAGTAATTAAACAGCACAAACACATGTAATCCAAATAACAATGGAATGGTCTGCTGCCCTACAGGCTCTGGAGATGAGAATCACATCTACATATTCTCAGCAATGGATCTATTAACATACTTTCAATAACAATCATATTATTTAATCCTCATATTTAATATAGTAACATTAGTTATTATCTCTATTTCCATACAAAATGAAATTGTCAAAAGTCAAAACGCTGATATAAATGGAGCTGAGTCTTTTCACTGGCACTATTAAAAAGCGTATTCATCTAATTTTCTGACTAGGCTTGTGTAGATAGCTGAAGGAGTCTACTGCAACTCATTGCGGGCATAGGGCATATCTTATGAAGAAGAGGTTCTGATTTTCAAGAGCTATACAAATAACATTAAAAAAAAAATTCCCAAATTGCCTTCCCAAATTATTCATTTGATTATATGATTCTGTTTTCAGTTTGTTCTTTTTGTTTTGTTTTGTTTTTTTAAGTGACATATAATGTGTGGATCACAAGATTTACTCTTCAAAATTCAATATATTGTTTCCCAACTGATTCAAGTTTGTGGGCTTTGCATATCTAGCAAAGCACTAAGCTCTTAGTGGGTATGTTTTTCATTATTCCCCCAAAGCCCTTCACTGCTATATAGTGTTGCATATATAGCAGTGCCTCGATAAACCATGTTTCTACCAAAAGGAATCAAAATTTAAAATATGAACTGAAAAATAGCATTGTTCACTGCAATTTATAAAAACATTAAACTGTGTCATCATTTGGCCAAGATTAAGAAATGAGAGCACTTGGCAAAACTCTTTCATACAGATTTATAAGAAGAGAAGGATTGATCTTGCTATTCTGTCCTAAAAAAAAAAAAAAAAAAAAAAATCAATGACCAGTTTAGTTCGGATCTAAACTTGAAAAGAAGTTATAAGTATTGTTATCTTCACACATTAAAATAACAGGTGGATTTTCATTAAATATAATAGATTCAGTAAATGTGAGCAAAAACTCCTTGAGTTATGCTGAATGTAAGACTGAAATACTCCTAATAAGAAAATTTCAGGATTGTAAACAATGTTAATTGAAAGTCTGTACTCCACATATCTCAGAACTAAATGTTAAAGTGACTTAACTAAATAATTTAACATACCTCCAGCTAGAAATAATTCTCTCATAAGTTTGTGAAAGCAAATGTACACCGTATTTCCTTATTTTCCTTTTAAACAATCAATACTCAGATCCCTTTGATCATTTTTTTTTACCTGAAATTACTTCCATATCGTGTTGACACAAATTCATTCCCAACCTGTTTTTACGGGCTTGCCTTCCTTCCCGGACATTGTATTATGCTTTGTGAGATCTCATTTATATGATTAACACTCGCTCCTACACTCTTCCCCTTTTTTGGGGGTGGGGGGCATTTTAAGACTTCATTGACAATCAGTGGTTAGTTTTCATCCACACTTATGTCTATAGATTTTTTTTTTAAAGTGGTGACATACACAGGTAAAGAATGTATAGATCTTGTTTGGCGAAACTTCATCTTAATTTCTGGACTGCCACACACAGATACAGGAGGAGATGTCCCTTATTCCCTTGGCCCAGACAGTTTTGTTAAGCTAGGTGTCAATGTGCGCATCTGATGTTCCCATATCCTTTGCCAGGTCTCTGAGTTTCCAAGGGCCATGCTTCTGGAAGTCCACTCTAGATAAGTGCTTGTGAATGTTGATGGTATGATTATGTTCTCTGGTCAACACTCCGTTGATGGCAGAACGGTCCTTCTTGGCACCTTCTTTGCTGGAGCCATTCTGCCAGGTCCAGGTTGGAAAGAACTCTCCGCTCTAATCTTAAACATTTTATTAAACCTTATTTCCATCCTTTGAACCTAACTGAAACCTGTCACTTTTTATGAAATCTCTTCTTCCTCCATCAACTCATCAAAATTAAATGTGAAGAGTTAGCATTAGACTTTCTTGGACCTCAATAACGTTACTACAACATATTTTTATAAAAAGATATGTTGAAAAGAAACCTCTGCTTTTTAAGCCGCTTTGTGAAATCACCTTCTACCTCTGCTAGTTTCTGTTGGCTTTCAATTAACTAGCTAGCTACTCCACTTCACTAACTGAAGAATTGCCATTGGCTCTGAGTCTTCCTTTGCATATCAAGAGAGGTTTTATGATCTGTTTAATATCCTCGCTTCCCTGCTTTATAACCCATAAATTTCTGTTGTTTGGTTTATTTTGTTTTGTTTTTCTCTGCACTCTCTTAAGCAGTCTTCTCCATCTATTTTGCTATCACCTAAATAGTTTTCTCTCTCTGTAATCACTATATCTGATAATCTGGCCTTTTCACTTTGTAAAATTCCAGTACTGTTTTCATAACTATCCTTTCATATTATTAAAATCTCTGTCTGAAAGACCACTTTGCTCTTTCCTCCTTTTCAGCCACCCCTTCACTTCCTTACCTGTGCTCCATAATTTCAACAATATCTTATCAATAGGCTCAAGTCCCTGGTTCATTATCCATCTATCCTATTCACCTGGATACCCTCTACCTGATTGAATTCAACTATTAGTCAGCAGTCTCCCAAGGGTGTCCTGCCTTCAACCTTCTCTTTTCTAACTCAGACTCCACTCTGCATCCAATTGTGAAATGAAAATCTGATCACATTCCTTTTCTACTTAGAACTCACCAATGTTGTTTTTGTTTGTTTGTTTGTTTGTTTATCAAAATTAGCATAAAGATAGAATTTTATGGGGTCTAAAAATACCATTGTTACCTGAACTCCATCAGCCGTACAGATTCATCTTGGCCACTGACTTGCCTTTATTCCCTTCTTTCTCCTCACAGTCTTTTTGTTTACTCCTCCCCACACCTATTACTCTATTTTGATTTATCTTTGCTTCCCTAGATCAGAATTATCCTTCAGATCTCAGCTTAAACATCAATTTTTCTGGGGCATCTTACCTGTTACCCCAGACATCACTCCATAGATACCTCTGCTGCATGACAACGTAACACTGGGTACATCCCCACTCGAGGCACCACAGATGCTCTTGTACAACCATTTCTTCTCCCCACTTCAGGATAAGTTTCCTGTGCATCTTGATCATCATTGTATCTTTACCACACAGAATAACACCTTACCTACTAAAGGTCCTTAATATATACTGCTAATGAGGAAGAATTTCCTACTAATATCATAGAATAGTGATCCAATAACACACACAAAAATGTCTTTAAAAAATTGAAACTTATGATATGAGAATTAATGTATGAAAAAATACCTACACATAAATGTTTCTTGAGAGGTCCCACTGATCACTCCCCTTGAAGTTACAAGTTAAACGCTATAATTTAACAAAGGTTTCCCTGCACCACACACAGCACATCTGAGAGACCTGTGCATCAAACCATCTGAAGGTGACTGTATTGGATGAACAGGAGATGAGTGAAGGGACAAGAGCAGAGACAAGTACCATGCGTGCAGCCCGTAGCTCACTGCTGTCTTGGGAGAGGGGAGAAATCACACTGCAGGGGCACTCTCTGTGGCCCTGAACATTCCTGTCTGAGCCACGAGCACAAACTGTGGTGAACCCAGTGACCCAGGCAGTGAGAGAGCACAGCAGTGCCGCAGTGTTTTCTAGCAGACGCCATTGCCAGGCAGAAAACAAAGCTGCAAACCCTGGCCACCTGTCCCCACCCTCCCAGGGCTAGCAGCGAGCCCCAGAAGAAACTGTAGCTGTGAGTGCTGAGTTGCAAAGCAGAATGTCTACAGCCCTAAGCACTGGAAGACAGTTCCTGAGTGACAGATGCACGCTGCTACTAATCCCAGTGACAGGGGTGGAGATACAGAGGTGAGGCAGCTGAGATCTGGCAATCACCATTACTGGGAGGAGAAAAGAGCCACAAACACTCCCGCAGCCTCTCCCCGCCTACCCCACCCCCACTAATCATGGTTGATCCTAGCAGGGGCACTTTGGAAAACCTTTGGCAGTGCAGTAATGTGTCTAGTTGCAGGGGCAATGTCAGGATTTCACAGGCTTGTAACCCCATCATTCACCATATTCTCCCATGGGGGTGATGCCCTGAGACCAAGGCAACCTGGTCACAGAGGAGAGGCCCACCTCCCCAGGGAATACAAGGTATTTTCCACTGCCCTACAGAGATCCCGGAAGCAGGAGCAGTGCAAGAGAAAATAAAACATTTGTGCTCCAGTGCTACCTACTAGAAAACAAAAGAAAGATCTCTTATCAACCTCCTCTATCACTCTTCAAAAAAGCAGATTTCATTCCCATAAATGCCTAGGCAGAGAAATAATCTATCAAAAGTCATGAAGAACCAAGGCAACAAGGCAGCTCAGAAAGAAAATCAAAAATCTCTTGAAAATAAACTTAAAGACATGAAAATATGTGATTTAAATGACAGAGACTTCAAGATTGAAGTTCTGAAAGAATTCAATAGGATGCAAGAAAACTTATGTAGGCAGTTTAATAAACTCAGAAATAAAATCAACGAACAAACGCAATACTTTACCAAAGAGACTGAACTTTAAAAAAATAACCAAATAGAAATTCTGGAGCTGAAGAACTCAATAAAAGAGATGAGGAATGAAATAGGAAGCTTAGGAAATAGAGCTGACCAGATGGAGGAAAGAATTAGTGATGTCAAAAATAGCAATCTGGAAATGACTCAGACGGCAGAAGATAGAGACTTGAGAGAAATTAAAAAGGAATTATCTGACTCCATCAGAAAGAGCAATATAAGAATAATGGGTATACCAGAAGGAGAGGAGAGGGAGAAGGGGACAGAGAGCTTATTCAAACAAATAGTTGATGAGAACTTCCCACAACTATGGAAAGAACTAGATGGTTGAATCCAAGTAGGAAACAGAACACCTAATTGTATCAATCCAAAAATGGCCTTCTCCAAGCACATTATATGAAAAGTGTCAAAAGTTAATGACAAAGAAATAATTCTTAAGGCAGCCAAGGAAAAGAGGATGGTAACCTATGAAGGAAATTCCATTAGACTATCATTGGATTTTTCAGCAGAAACTCTACAAGCTAGAAGGTAGTGGTAACAAATATTCAAACTATTGAAGGAGATAAATTACCAGCAAAGAATAACATATCCAGCAAAATTTCACTTTAGATATGAAGAAGAAATAAAGACCTTTCTAAACATATAGAAGCTGAGGGACTTTTACACCACAAGGCTTACATTACAGGAAACATTAAAGAGTATTATTCTTCCAGAAACAAAAAGACAAAAGGATACAAACTATGAATAAAATTAGTACCAGACAGACAGAAGCAGGGAATTGTGATCCTTTTTCAGAATATGTTACTGTACACTTAAATACAGCATAAAGGAGGTATAAAACGTTTTTTAAAAAAGACAATAGATGAACTCACAGCATAAATAGGGACAATTTGTGACAACAGAAACATAAAAGGGGAGGGAATAAAGGCCTGAATTTGCAAAGGAGAATGGAGATATGATGTATGCAGAAAAAAAAGTACTACTATACATATGAGACTTTCTTTTGCATAAATGTAATGGTAACCACACACACACACACACACACACACACACACACACACACCCAGAACTGAGATATACAACATAAAAAAAGAGTGAGTAAACAGAGGAAAACAATCATAGACTACCACCAAACTAAAATAACAGAAAAAAAAACACAAGAACAACGAAACAATGGAGATACCAGCATATCAGGAAACAAAAAATAAAATGGCTATAGGAAATCCGCAGACATCAATAATCACCCAAAATGCAAATGGAGTGAACTCATCGACAGAAAGGTGCAGAGTAGCAGATTGGATCAAAAGACAAAACCCAATCATATGCTGCCTCCAAGAGACACAAGATACACATGGAATATTCTCAAAGACAGACCATAAGTTGGGACACACAACTGGCCTCAACAAATGTAAAAAGTTTGAAATCACACCAAGCACATCTGACCACAATGCTCTGAAATTAGAAATCAATGGCAAAAAGAAAGCAGGAAAAACCATAAATATGTGGAGGTTGAACAACATAAGTCAAAGAAGAAATAAAAGGAATGATCCAAAGATACATAGAAAAAAATGAGAATGACAACACAACATATCAATATTTTGAGGACACAGCAAAAGTAATAATAAAAGGGAAGTTTATATCATTACAAGCCTATCTCGAGAAACAAGAAAAACACCAAAGAAACAACGTGGCATTACATCTTAAAGAACTAGAAAAAGAAGAAATGAAGCCCAAAGTCAGGAGAAGGAAGAACAGGATAAAAATTAGAGCAGAATTAAATGAAATAGAGAACAGAAAGACAATAGAAAAAATTAATGCAGCAAAGAGCTGGTTCTTTGTAAAGATTAATAAAATTGACAACCCCTGGCTAGACTCAATAAGAAGAAAAGAGAAAAGACACAAATCGACAAAATCAGAAATGAAAAAGGAGAGATGACAACGGATACCACAGAAATACAAAGAATCATACAAGAATATTATGAAGGACTATATGACACCAGATTCAATAACCTAGAAGAAATGGATAAGTTCTTAGAAATATACAACCTCTCTTGATTAAATCCCAAAGAACTGGAAAATCTCCATAGACCAATCAACAATAAGTAAATTGAAACAATCATCCACAACCTCCCCAAAAGTAAAAGTCAAGGACTAGATGGCGTCATTAGTGAAACTTACCCAACTTACATGATTCAATACCTGTCCTCCTCAAACTCTTCCAAAAAAATTGAAGACAAGGCAATACTCTGTAACTCATTTTATGAGGCCAACATTACCCTGATACCAAAACCTGGTACGCATAACACAAAAAAAGAAAACTACAGACCAATATCTCTAATGAGTACAGATGGAAAAATCCTAATCAAAATACTAGAAAATTGAATACAGCAATACATTTAAAAGATTATCCAGCATGATCCAGTGGAGTTCATTCCAGGGGTGCAAGTAGGGTTCAACATATGCAAATCAATGTGATAGGCCACATAAACAAAAAAAAAGAATAAAATCAAATGATCATATCAATAGATACAGAAAAAAGCATTTGACAAGATACAACATCCATTTATGATTAAAACGTTTAATAATATGGGTATAGAAAGAAAGTATCTCAACATAATAAAGGCCATATATAACAAACCTTTAGCTAATATTATACTTAATGGTGAAAAATAGAAAGCTTTTCCTCTAAGATCAGGAATATGACCAGCATGCCCTCTGTCACCACTGTTATTTAACACATGCATATATATAGAAAGAGAGATATAGAGATATAGAGATATAGAGATAAATCTAGATATTGATATAGATATATAGAACTAGATCTAGATGTGTGTGTGTGTGTGTGTATTATACACCTTGTATACTGTAAGAAAGACAAGTTCATTTATTAATAGTTTTATGCTAAATTTCTTAGGATTATCTACATAAACACGTATGTCATATCAGTAGCAACAATATTACTTACTTGTTTCTAGACCTTACACCTTTTCTTGCAGTATTACACAACCTAGAACCTCCAGAGTAATGTTGAAAGGTGTGAGAAAGAGCGAACTTGCCTTTTAGCCAATCTAACAGTAAAAGCATTCAATACTTCACAGTTAGTATAAGGATAGCTATAGGCGTTTCATTGCTACCATTTATCAGATCGAGAAAGCTTCATCCATTCCTAGTTTTCTGAATGATTTTTATATTAAATGATCTTTTCTCTTGTAATGAATTTGAGAAGGAAGATAAATATTATCTTTCATACGTATCTCACTGTTTACTCTTTTGGGTGACCTTATGTCTTGTGGATTTGATGTTTCATTTTATGTCATTCCTCTCCACACTGAAGCTCTTCTTTTAGTATTTCTTATAGTGTCAGTCTGCTGGCTAAGAATTCATTAAGCTTTCATTGATGTTAACATGCCTTTGCTTTGCCTTATGATTTCAAATATACTGCTACATGTAGAATGCTGAAGTGACAGGGTTTTTAAAGAATTTTAAGGCTGTTATTCTATTTTCTTTTCTCCATTGTTTTGCTGAGAAGTCAGTCATCCTTCATGTCATTGTTCTCCTGTGTATAATGTGTCTTGTTTTCCCGTGTTTTTATTCAAGAATTTTTTTCTTTTGTTTTTCAGAAATTTGATGATAATTATATCTAGATATGGTTTCCTTTGTGTTTATCCTACTTGCAGTTTGCAAAACTTGTTGCATCTGTATGATTTCAAAAAAAAGAAAGAGAGAGAGAATATTTTGACCATTGTTTCATCAAAAGCTTTTAACTCCCATTCTCAGCTCACTGGAGTGAGATTATTTAACTGAAATCAAACTGCAGGAAATCACCAATAATTGCCCGTATGGTATATTTGTGTAATTTTTTTTTCTTCTGATTTTCTGAATCTTTGTGTGATAACTGCAACTGTTGGGGCGTGTGTGTGTGTGTGTTTTCTGAAATCCCTTTCTACCTCTTTGACTTGAGAAAGATTACGTTTCCCTGGTTCTCCTCTAATATTTCAAACCTGTATTCTCAGCCTCAACTACTCAAAGTATTATATATTCCTTTTTTCAGTATCAGCCTGAAATGACTGTGTTTTCCAGACATGATGCTTTTGGTCACCTACAGTTCCTATTTTATGCCTTTCTTAGGTGATTTATGCCAAATTTTGTCTTTGACTTTGACTTATTCTTAAGATTTACCATCATATGCAACTTGCATAGAAACTGCAAGCAAATAAAAGCTGAACTCATTATTGACCATTCTTCTTTCTCTATCTTTTTCTATCTTTCTTGGTAGATTTACCTCTACTTGCCCAGTCACCAAAGCCAATGATTTGGTGATCCTTCTAAAAACATTCTCTTCCTTATCACTAGCCCACTAATCAATCACTAAGACCTAGCGATTCTAACCTCATCCCTATTGTTTTAACTTAATTCAGACCCTCATCATTGTGACCTTAACCATTAGAAGAGACCTGGATTTCTTTCTTCTGTTCCCAATTCTATTAATTCACTTTCAAGAAAATGCACATACTCCAAAATACAAATTGAATCTTTCACTTCCACATTTTTAAATTATTAAAATATTTCTCCATTATCTAACAGGTACTATCTAAGCACTTCCTAATATGTGCTTTCTAGGCAATATGGCCTTGCATATGCCTCCACTTACGACACTTAATGCTCTTTCCATAACTTTATTATTGTCATATACCCTTGAACACACTATACTATCCTTTCCCCTCTGTCCAGAATCAGCTTTTTTTAGTGGTTTACCCAGTGACTTCCTTCTCCTCCAAGAGAAAATAACACGTCACCTACTTTTTTATGAAGCCTCTTTAAACAAAGTTATTCACTTGCTTTCCTATTTTGCTTCACATTTCTACAGAATAGATATTTGCATTCACCAACATGATAATATTGCTTCATATCTGTCTACTTTTTTATATTTTCTTCCTTTCACATTGTGTCAACAGTGCTTAATAAAGCCCATGGCTTATCACAAACACTTACTTTGCTTTTTCTTTTGTTAAGCTTTCAGTCCTTTCCTTGTTTTCTTTTCCTTGCTCTCCTTCCTTCCGTGGCTTATAAACCACAGAAATGTTTTTCTCACAGTCCTGGAGGCTGGAAGTCCGAGAACAGGGTGTCAGCACAGTCAGTGAGGACCTTCTTTCAGGTCACCGACTTCCCTTTGTAGTCTCATGAGGTAGGAGGGCTAGAGAGCTGTATGAGGTCTCTTTCAATAAAGCATGAATCCCATTTATGAGGGCTCATTTCATGGCCTACCTAAGTACCTCCCAAAGACCCAACCTACTAATGCCATCACCTTTGGGGGTTAGGATATAAATTTGGGGAAGGAGGATGCAAACTTTCAGATAACAACAAATATAATTGGATCAATCTTTTCAAGGTCTCTGTTCAACAGCGTGGTAGAAACACTGGTTGAAGGCTTGTCTTCAGTACTTACTAGTTAAGCAAATTGTAACACTTTCATGAGTTCTCTAGTTCAATATCTTCCTCTCTAATATGGAGTTAGAGATATCAAACTCATAGAGTAGTAAAGAATAAAAGTGAAATGTTTAAAAGGCTCTTTGTAAAGAAAGGCTCTATCAATGTATTCACTATTTTTGTTTATTTGGGTGTAGTGATACTTTGAAATACCAATCTGTTTCAATATACTTTTTCAATTTCTATTTCTGTCCCCCCTAAAAATTGCCTATTTGCACCAAAGTCCTACTTCCTTTGGACTTTGCTGCTTGTTATGTTATGCCTACTTTACATATTACATGAGCCTAAGGCATACTCATACGTACATTTTTGTAGACATCACTGAGTTCTGTGTGTGTGACATTGTGAAATGGATTCTTGTAAAACCTGTCATCTTCTATATTATTACAGTAATAACAAACAATCTAGTTTCTGTGTATTTTATTCATATTAAAAAAAAATGCATTTTTCCCAGATCTCCAGTGATTCCGTGTTTATGCTAATGTTAGGTTTCTTTCAGCCAAACAATAGAGATTGCAGAGAATAACACACTATAGAGTCCATTCACATTGGCAATATTTGTAGATGTCTATAACCTGTGGATTTTTGGAAACAGGTCATTTAAGGACCCCAGTGAAGTGAATGCTGGTGACATCTGCAGGGGTTCCAGGAAGGCCGGGGTTCTTTGCAGAACAGGTCAATGTGTACTATGGAACTGTGGCAGCATGGCAGATATGACAGTCCCAGCATTTCTTCCTTATTCAGCCGCCTCTATAGGTTTCAGCTTTGCTGGGCCTTGGGTGGGGTGAAACCAAAGGGGACCTCTGCACAGTGCCCCCAAAGGTTGAGGAAGCTTGTTTCTCATACCATTCTTATATTGCCTGTGTGGGGAACTCTTTCTAAGAGATAAGTTCGCTTTGCTACTGAGTAATGCTGGCTGGGAGGATGGAACAATGTAGACAGGGAGAAACCATTCTTCCTCCCCCAATGTGGTTATTCTAAAGTTTTTTGTTCCACTGTGTTGCTCAAGTTTCTTATGTGGGCTCCAGGGCTCTCCCTGAGCTGTTTTTGTTTGTGGATCACTGTTTTTGCAAGAACAGATGCTGGGGTCGCCCACTTAGCCATCTTTTTGACATCACTCTGCAGATGACACATGCATATTTCTTTAGACAAAAAGACTTGTTTTTGATGATACTGCTACAGATTTAAACTGTGTAGTTAGTATTCATAACTGACTGAACCTTAATGTAAACCTACTGACCAGGGGGTTCAAAGTAATTGTAACCTATGTAGACATGGAAATAACTCTTCTAATGCCATGCTTGACAGGAATACATTTTATTTTACCATGTTCGCCCCAAAATAAGACCTAGCCGGACCATCAGCTCTAAGGCATCTTTTGGAGCAAAAATTAATATAAGACCCAGCCTTATTTTAATATAAGACCGGGTCTTTATAATATAAATATAATTAATATAATATAATATAATATAATATAATATAACACAATGTAATATAAAATACTGGGTCTTATTTTAATGTAAGACTGGGTCTTATATATTATATAAAATAATCTAAGACCTGGTATAATATAATATAACATAAAAGACTGGGTCTTATATTAATTATTGTTCCAAAAGATGCATTAGAGCTGATGATCCAGCTAAATCTTATTTTTGGGCAAACACGGTAACTTGCAGGGACAAACTGAGGGCCCCAAGATGAAACTCCCATAATTTAATGCATATAATTTGAAGGCCCTGTTGAAGATTAGACAATTATATAGACGAAAATTTTGCCTCTTGCAGATGTTTCAAATTAGCTATTTTCTGCTGAATAGCAAACGAAAAAATTATATATATATATATATATACATATATATATATATATATATATATATATAATCTTTTCTCACAGTAGAAATGATAACATGTTAAAATAATTAAATGATCCTAATTTGCTAGTGTTCTCATTTTTAAGATATTTTTTACTACTTGGTATTTACCTATAATCAACTGTCTTCAAAATTTATCAGTTGTCCCCTTCCCGTGGTTATAATAACGTAGAAAAGCTTCTGAGCTAAAGTAATGTGAATTCATCTACCTTAACGGCAATTAGCAACTTGTCAGCTGGTTTTTCCCTTCTGCCATATTCAGGACCAAAAAAAAAAAGAGAAGTACGAGAAAATATAATTTAGGTACACAGCAGAATCATTTCTTAACAATTGTTGTGTGCTTTTCTCCTTTCTTAGTAACTATTAGCCTGGTCTGAGGTCTGTTAGTCCACTCTAAATCTGTACCAATTGCATATTGTATTTTTGAAGACTGAATAAAAGAGCATATGTGAAAATATTTAGCACATGACCAAAAATGAGTTACATCCATGAAATTTAGATCCCTTCATTTATTTTCCAACTTTTCATCTCCAAGTCATCCATATGCATTTCTTATTGGCAAAGGGAGTTGTCATGCAGGGTGGCATGCGGGGTCTCTCGTCCTGCTCCCCACATACGACGTAGGATGTGGCTAGGCCAAAAAGGAACACCCACGAGCCATCAATAGGGGAGTCATACCACGATAGTCTCGCTGGCGACTGGGTTAGAGACACAGGAAGCAGGAGCCACACTATCCGCAACCTGCTGTCCACTTCTCTGCCAACCAACCATCCCCACTTGCTAGCTGCAGTCCACCGTGCAGTCCACACTTGCCAGCCACCGTCTTCTTGCTAGGCCCCCATTTGCTGCTAGCGTAGCCACAGCAGTTATATTAGTGGCCAATGGCTCACTCCTTATAGCTGACGGCCAACTAGCCACAGCTGATGGCCATTTACTACTTGAGCCAGCACCTTTCCACATGAGGCCGAGAGCCTGGAAACTGCACTCCTGGCTCTGTCCCCACAGGAGTTTTCTTAGTGATACCCCTATCTCACACTTTTCTCCACACATTTATTATTCTGTTCAGATTATATCAAGCAAATTAGGAAATTATTTAGTGAATTCAGCTGAAAAGTACTTATTGATGTTATAATATATAGTGTAGTTCTATAACATAAATCTTTATATTCTTACAGAAATGACTTTGTTAAATGATGCACTTTTTCAGCTTAGTATATTCGTTTTCCACACTTGTCATTCCAGCCAATTACCGAGGAAACAAAAATGGTGAACTGAGATATGTCACCTGTCTGAGGATACACTACAAGTTGGTGATAGAGGATTAAAATTCACAACTTCAAAAATTCAGTGTAGAGGTTAGCATATTTTGTTACAATTGCACTAGAATGGAGGATGAGAAAAACACCTAAAAGAACAACAACAACAAAAACGTCTCTGGCAATTTGTTTGCTGAGATCTAAATCATAGCGGTGCACTCTGCTGGGATAAGCTGCCCCACTCTGTCAATCAGCGTGATGGAAGTTGATCCTCTCAGAGTGGTTTTTCTGTCTCTTGGGAGAAGCTCTTCCTTATTGCATCAGTGAAAGCTACAGATGCCAAGAAAACATATTGTCCAGAGGCATATCCTAACCCAGCAGGGTGATTTAGCCTTTCCTACATTAGCTCAAAGTCTACTCTGAATCTCCCTCTGAATGAGTTTCTGCCTTGAGGCATAAGAATTGCAGGGAAAAAGCAAAGAAAATTTAGTTTCTCAGTTATTTGTCCACCCTACAGCAGACTGTATGGTTAAGATTAAGAAAAACCTAAGCAATACAAGGAAAAATTGAGGGTAGGAAAAAACAAACCAAAGAGAAACCAGAAAAAGGTAGTATTAATTTTCCACAGGCTACATTTTAAATAATATGTCGGTAAAGTACTATCAATGTTAATAGTAAGTGCTCTATGCCAGCAAGAAAGTGGGTGTATCAAATTGTCACTGAAACGTAACTATTTCTTTATAAAGTTTAAATTTTACAGTTGAAAAGACAAATTAAAAAATATGAGAAATTGTTATGGGTCTTTAGGTCTATTGTACAATTCTTAGAAAACATTAACATGTTACAAATCATAAGCAAAATAGCTCAAATATAATTCAATTAACATAAACACACAAACAAAGCTGGCTTCTGTAAATACTAATATATGTTAATATAAACCTGTGAACTCTTTAAAGCTAGGCTGAAGCTTTCACAAAGTTTCGTAGGAGACAGGAAAGGAAAGGGGAGGGAAAATATTGATCAGGTTTATGAGGAATGGTAAATTGCATGAGGGAAGCATCAGAGAGCAGTCTAAAAGATATTCATGTGAAGAAGCATAATCAGTAATGAAATAAATCTAATTAGAAGGTAGGACGAACTCTCACTCAATTACTCAGGGAGAGTTGACACAACCCATACTATGTAGCCTCTAAGATATTAACTGAAAAGTGATAACCAGTGAAAAGAAATGATATAATGTATTCTTTGGAAATTACAGTGTCATCATTGGCTTCTCTGTCATGAGGAATTACTTTTAATTTGGATCCAAAGAAAATCACTGTTTAAACCTATACTGGAGAAAAGGAGCAAAACAAAGGACCAGAAATAAGAGTTCTCAGAGAGAACAGAAATAAAAATCCACTTAGAGAACTAAGATTTTTTAGTAACTATAAACAGGCATTTGAACAATCACATTGGTGGAAGACGAACTACCACAGGGATTGGTTCACTGTATACTCATTTTATATGACTGAACGTACAAGCAGCATCAAGACAATCATTGCCAGAAGTCAGTACCCCAACACAAGGAAGTAATAACCCTATAGAGCCCAAAATACATGAAATGTTTGCAACCCACACTAGAGTATCAGTTGAAAAGAATCTACAAATGTAATCTAAACCCAAACTGCAACAATTTCCTTAGAGAAATTTGACCAAACGTATAATCACTTCCTAGTGAAAAATTATTATTAGCTCTTAACAGAATGTGACCTGTGAGTTTTTATTCTTTGTTTGACAGATCCTTCCATAACTTTGTGTAACTCTTATTTCTTTAGATTATTTTTCAAATAATCCTCCCATTCTCTTATCACGGTCTCCTTAATAACTCAGCGAATGAACAAATGAGTGACTGGATGAATTCTACGCTCTCAGACAGGGTCACCTTACATTCTCTTTTCTGATGAGCTCACTAGGACCGGGGAATGCAGCAGGAACTCAGCCACTCACAAACTCTGAATTGGACACTGGCACATGGACAAGTTCTTCCTTTTGTGCCAGTTCCTCCACTGGCACATGTGCCTTTCCTCCTTTTGAAAATGGAAAAATGGAACACTTTTTTCACAGAGGAACACTTTTTCTTAAATAACACCTCACAAGAGGATAACAGATCCCTTCCTCTCCATCACACCACACATCCAATCTATCACAATTTCCAAAAGTTTCTCAAATGCTTCCTTTTCTTAATTTTAGTACTTCCAAGTTAACCGTTGTTGTTTTACTTGTTGTTGTCATTTTACTACTATACTATTCTAAAGGTCACC
Source organism: Rhinolophus ferrumequinum (assembly GCF_004115265.2). NCBI lineage: Eukaryota > Metazoa > Chordata > Mammalia > Chiroptera > Rhinolophidae > Rhinolophus > Rhinolophus ferrumequinum. Next base: position 12,608,389 of record NC_046287.1, read on the forward strand.
AAACTGATATCCTTAAATAAAATATGTGGGTCCCATTGCAAACAGTTTAGCCTTCCTCAGATCTGCTTCCCTACCTCTTCACTATTCCAACACCTGATTTAATCAGCCCCTTTATCAAAGAATGAAGTGAAAACACATTAAAGAATCATTTAAGGTTTCATTGCCTTCTTCCCAAACTTATTTTCCAAGTTGTCTCCTTTATTTAAGCTAAACATTCACATTTGATAATTAGCATATGCTATGTGGAGTCATTTCCTCTATCAGTAATTTAACCAGATTTTTAATGTTATTTTTAGAGATAATTCTAATTGCAATCTGGAGAATCTGATAGACAAGTAATAGTAAAGTAGGAAACTGTTTCCAGGACAAACACGATACTACAGAAGAGAGATGAACTAAGCAGAGCTGGTGGTGAGGGTGAGAACTAAGGCAGAGAGGTAGATAAGGCTCAAAGGGAACACCACTTCATTGTTCAAAATTTTTCTTCTGAACACGTTCGCTGCTGTGGTTTTCATTATTTGACTTTCTATGGACTAATTGCTATTTTTTGACCAAGTTCTTCAATGAGATTGTCATACCCTTGTTAGACACATGAGGCACAGACATGAGGTAACAGATTTTGTCTGTTTTTTGTTGTGCTGGTAATAGGGACCCCTACCTCCTCCTGAGCCCCGACTCCCGCTGCACTGACTGATGCCAGATCCATCATACTGGAGAATTTCTCCTATTTCCAGGATAGATTGTTTCTTCTTGTCTTATTTTGTTGTTGTTGTTGTTTTTGTTGTTGCTGCTGCTGCTGTTTTGGTTTTAGTGCAATGTAATTCCAGTAGCTTTTTGAAAAAGAGAGCATAAGAGACAATATTTTGGAGAACTTGGATTTATGGGAATGCTTTATTCTATTATACCTTCATACTTGATCGATACTATTAGAAGTTTGTCAACTATTATGTTGGAAGTAAATGTCCTTTAGATTTTGAGAGGTTTCCTTTACCTTCCAACTTTCAGGGTTGCTCAGATAAATTAACACCATTATTTAACATAATTCTCTCGGTGTAAACTAACACACTCTTTCTCTCTCTCTGGAAGATTTTGAGATCATTAATTTTTCTCAGGTGCTTCAAAATTTTGTAGCAATTATATCTAAATATGGGTAATTGTGAAATACTTTGTCCAAGTCCTGAGTGCACTCTTTGAAGTGGCCATTCATTCCATGTCCCTCAATTCTGGGAAGTTTTAAAAATAATTTATCTTATAATTTCCTCCAGTGGGCTTTCAATTTCCCTGGAATTCTTATTAGAAGGATTTTTAGATTCCCAATATTGATCCTCAAGTTTTCTTATAATTTCTGTCTTATTATTTTTACCTCACCATCTATTTCATTCTGCATTCTCAGTGATGTCCCAAAATGTCTCTGTTTGTATTTGTATTTATACAACTTATATTCCAGCTAAAAAATTTCAAAAGCAGACTTTCTCATGCCTGATGGGTTTCTTTATCAATACTCTTGTTTTCAGAATTAAACAGAGATTTCTTCTGTTCTCTGTATTATCTCTGTTCCTTTCATGTTCATTTTTGTTTGATGTAGATTCCCTCAGATATGTCAATTCTTGGCTGTACTTTCATAATATACTACGAGGCCTGAATAACTTCTCTGGAAACTCTGTGAGCCTGCACGGGCATTGTGAATGAATAAGACTCACTGTAAAGAGACTGGGGGACCTCCGAATCCAATCCTTATAAATCTTTCTCTTGGCCTGTCACAAGAGAAGAATCCAGCATTCTCCTGCCTGGAGATATAAGACCATCTACACCAGTGACGTGGGAGCTATCTATGTGGTAATGGTCTGCGCATGTTTTTAACACACAGGATATGACTTAATCTCTGCACCCTTCGTGCATCCACCCTAGGATACCGTCCTTCAGTGGGTTCTGAGGGCCCCAATACAGTCTCTCAGATTTAATGTCTCAAGAAGATAAAGTGACTTTTCTATAAGATGGAATGACACAGACTTGGTTTTCAACAGCTCTTTCCCTTTCAGGGCCTATCCTCACTCCCATACTGACGTTTTTTTGTGCCTCCATTCTAAGCCCAGGTGCAGGTTCTGAGTTATAAAAGACTGATTTTGTCCCCTTGGGTTTCCTCCCTGCCAACAACCGGGTGTCCATTTAATTTTCTCCACTACACGAGTGACCAATTATACCTCAGATTTCCTTTTTTCATAATTTATTGAATTTTTTTGTTTTAATATTTCTTATCTTCAATAGTCTCTTCTCTTATTCATCCTTGTGAATTTATACTATCTTAAAATCTAGTTCAGTCATTTTAGTATTTTTATTTTGCTTGTATGTAGAAAGCTGAGATAACCTCCTATGTTTAGCTAAAAATCCAGGTGATTTATTTTAAATGAAGGGAGTTTCAAGAAAAGAAAATATAAAGGGTTTTGAAGGAGGTCAGCAGTGAGAACAATGACCTTGAGTGGGAAGATGTAACACAAAGCAGGATGGCAATGATGGTATGCATAAAGACACTTAAGGGACTTCCAATCTGACTAGTGTCCTAGATAAAGGGCATGACTGAACTCACAAGTACAGGCCATCCCAAGACGAGGTCCCAATATCAAAAGCCTGATGATAATGGTAGACTTCAATTTTGAGTAGTATTCAAATACTACAGCACTGAGAACATTTATTGATGCTTTCTTTGATAACTCTTCCCAGACAGATCAAGGTAACTAGAATGCTAACGCTTAGTGTGGTGTCAATCAAAAGTTCTGGAATGGCACTAGAAAAGTAGGTCTTGGGGTTTTATGACCTCATCGTTGAAAAGCAATAAACCAGGCTTTAGATAGTGACCTTCTAAACCCAAGTTTTCATAAGAGCTAATTAGATAACCACCAACCTGGATGAATGTAACAGCCTCTGAATTGGTGTTCGAATTCATTCTTGCCCATTTTAAATTATTCTATACTCTATATCCGGAGCATCTCATAAAGCGATGGTCTCCAAAATTTAGAAAAACATGTGAGCGAGTATCCTCAATAAATGTATACTTTATTTACTGAACTGTAAAATGGGCGGTAAGTATAGCTCCCATAGCTTCCTGTGCATACGACTTAAGCAGTTACACAGGTCCCTGCCCTTAGACAATCTCAATATAATATTCAGCTTTTGCCGCTTTGACATTATTCAGAGTTTTTTGGATAAAGGGCCCCATATTTTCATTTTGCATTGGGGCTGCAATTTATGTAACTGGTCCTGTGCCTGCCTCACAGGCTGCTATAGAAAATCAACGGAATAGCACAGCACCCTGCAGATATTGATCCTTCAATACTGCCGGGTGCCAGCCTTATTAGGTAATCGTTACTAGTAATGTCTAGTACTACTAGTAAGAGTAGTAGTAGTAACAGTTATAGATTAAGAATAGCACTTTATTCAGCAGCACTCAATTAACTATCCTCATTCTTCAGCATAGAAGCATTCAGTATTTCGTATGTGTTAGACACTGTGCTAAGAAATATACTGAAATAAACTGTGTATCTGTATTCTCAATTTGACCATAGCATTCTTTCAAAAAAAGAGCTTATCATTGTTCATTTGAATAGCCCCATACCTACCAAATATAGTTGTTCCAAATTATTTGTTAGAAAAATAAATAACTAAAGTTTTTGAAAGCATGTTGTATATTATAAACCATATAAAATGAAAACTAATTTTATTATCCACTCATTTTAACAATTATGTATTAGGTGCCTTCCTATTTAACTTTTATTTTGGTTCTGCCCACCCACTCACTCCCCTTGGCAAATATTGCCAAAAGAATGTCCATTTTAAATATTATAAGGCATCATAAATACTATATCCATTAGGAACAAGTCAAAATTCTCAATTTTGACACACTTAAAATTGACAGAGTATAATGGAATCTGTCACTGATACAATTGTGTTATCTTACAAAATTGAAATCCCTTAATTATCATACTAGGAGCATCACTTCATGATGATATGATGTCCAAGGATACATAGAATTTAAATAATTATAAAACTTTAGATTTCTTTTGCCACAATATACAAATATCAAATCACAATTGCGTTGTCTTTTAAGAATATTATTCCTGTCTTAGCAAGCAAAGATTCGGAGGTCATTTTGCTTGAAAGGCATTTTCTACTCAGAAGCTCAACATTTAACTCCACTTAAAAAAAGGGGGGGGGGTCCAATGAAATGAGAGTTCTTTTGAAAATCCGATTTATTAGAAATATTTGGAGATTACTGCCAAGAAATCAGATTTTCTCCACCTTCACTTTTTATAGACTCTGTATGTTTGATAGGTTCTACGACGCTGACACATGTTTCCAAGGTGTCTCAGTTCTCTGAATTTGGGGAAAGATTGAAACTTCACTCTGTGGACTCTGCCACTTAAGCAACTCTAATTTTCTTGAAGATATTAAGTATGTGTTGCTGTACAAGAACTGGTCTACCTGAAACTCTTGTTTCCTACACAATTATGCCACAGGGTTGTGATATGTTGGTATAATAAAAATTACTTGTTTTTAAGTTCCACTTCTTTGAAAAGACACTAAAAATTTGGAAGCTGTGGAGACAAAGAGTACATACAAAGAATGCAACTGGTTTGAATCTCCAACATATTTAGAGAGAAGAGGGTTAGAGATTTATTGCTGATCTGCTGGCACTAGGTGGCGCAGTCTGACCCAGGTAGATAACAATGGTAACAACAAAAAAATAACGATAGCTACTATTTACTAATGGCATGCAGTGGACTAGGTGTTACATTCATTATCAACCAAACTTCACAATAGTCTAATGAGATAACAGGAATGTGTTTAGAAAGAAAGGGAAGGTATAAGATAGGTCAGCATTAAAGGCCATTTTGAAGAATCCCAGAATTAACGGAAGCTGTAGTCAAGTTACCAATCAAGTGAAATTGGATTAAAATTTAAATAAAGTGGGGTACATCTACAATCATAATTTATTGCCAAAGGATGCAGGGCGTGCATTTAGAATAAAAATCCACTTTATCTGCCTGGGGTAATGTGATGATACTAAAATTATTATAAATATTATAATCAAATGGCTAAGAAAATATAGAATAAAATAGAACTGAAAATGTTAAAGTCCTATTAATTCCAGCATTTAATTATTTAATGGGGCATCCTTTTAGTCACTTAAGATAAATTTGATAACTGAAAATCATAAACTGTTTAAGAAAGTGACATGCAAATTTAATCATTGTAAGTGTACTGGTTACATGTTCAAGGAATAGTGGTGGCTGGATTTTGTTGTTTAGCATGGCAGAGCCTAAAGGGAGTGGCAGATAATTTACTAAGGGTTTGAGTAACCTGTAATAGTCAGCGCTGACATTATCTGCTTGTTGGCAGTGTGTTGTATGTGTATTAATGTTTATCTATGCATGTACTTATAGTATGTGTGTGTAAAGACTATTTTAATTCAAAATCTATTTTGAATACCTGTAGTGTTTTTTTTTCTCCCCAATACTGCATGTTTTGATAATACAAGTTTCCCCAGTTCCTCCTCACATTCAGAAGTTGCAACCCAATATTAACTTCATGCAAAGAGCATGAGATGCTGAATTTCCACAGAAAAATAGCAATGAGTCTTTCAATAACAATGAAGTTCATTTCTTTGCAAAGAAAAAATGGATGCAAGTATGAGTTCATGAAGAAACTCCATGGATAATATCATCTATAGTCAAAGCCACATAGTATGTATTCAAGGAAGTCTGTGAATAGCCCTGGTTGATAAGTTGAAAATGCTGTATTTTTCTTTGAAGTTACTTTTATGTTGAATTACTATTTCAAACATGATCATAGAATTCTTTCATTACCACAAAATCTGAGCAATATTAAATATACCTGAACCAAAATATCCTATTATAGTCTGTCTGACCATGTGGGTAATAAATAGCTGTTACAGAGAGTCTCAGGGATAAATAAAAATGATATTGCATTTCCTCCTGTAGCAAACAAACATCTAATTAGTAAATAATACTAGTGGTAGTAGCTCTCCATTTACAAAAAAAAAAAAAAGGAATAATAACTTTCCATAACGACATTTTTTTTGCAAACTCTCCAAAATACCACAGCAGTATAAAATGGCCATGATATGATTCAGTAAACTTATATATGTCACTGTACATTTATTTCTAAAAAGGTTTTCATTAGACAGCAAATACGGTATTTGTCCTAAAACAATTGATCTAAGACTAATTTCTTAAGTAGTTAGACCAGTTTTAAAAGCACTTATTTTGACTCAAGTAAAATGCCCATATTTCTAAATTTCATGGATTACTATTTTTTTTTGAACTATCAAGCATATAGTAGAAAGACTCTATACTGTGTATTAAATGTACAAAGATGAATAAGACATTGTCGCTTTCCTCAATGGGCTTACATTTGAGGGGGAAATGCAGATATGAAATAAAGCCCAAACACAATATGATGAACCTTAATGACGAGTATATAGGCTTTGTTTAAATGACACCAAGCAGTCAAGTCTTGCTTGTGGATATTTTGCCTTTTTGGTTAAGACCAGGTAAGTGGCAGAAGAAAACATCAAGTAAATTCAGTGGAGAAACATTTTAGGTTGCATAGGCAGCCCCTGTTTATAAGTAACTGAACTCGCAGTTAGGACTCAAAAGACTATTGCAAGCAAATAAATCATTTAGTAACCAGATCAAAGAAAAATATACCATATATGAGCTAGAAATGCATCAGTGTTTTCACTTAAAACCATATTTTACTGAACTTAACTTTATTGGAATCCATAGTTGTGTTTGCTACCCACACAATGTTGGTATGAAACTCTGCCTACCGTAGTTCTCTAAACAAATATTTGTTGGAAAAACTACTATCAATAAATAGATACAACACTTTGAGAAAACATTTTCCAAAACTGTCTTTGTTGCGGGATTACATATTAAGATTAACTATATGCTCCAGTATACTTTTGACAAATTATCATGAACACCCTTGAGAAAAAATATGCATGTGTTTAATTCATCATATAAAATAGAGGATTATAAAGTATTAAGGGAAAATCATTTTTAAAAAATGTTTAAGAGAAGCAAAGTACACACAACAAAATTATCTACTTGGTATACTCACTTAAGAAACCATCTTTTCTAAATGTATAGAACTATAACCAGGTGTTGGTTTTAAATAGAACTTTCCAAGAAAAGACTAGAAGATATCTGCTGTGGGGAAATTGTTTACAAGAATGCTAAAAATTAGAAGTCATCATTAATCTTAAATTCATAGAGACTATATGAGAATAACAAAAATCTGATCCTCCTCCTATATAGTAATAGTATTTTAATGGCCATGGATTACCAATTCCTTTTTCTACAAGAATAATGGTAAACATCCATTTTCCATTAGCACATTAGAAATACTGTGCATTGCAGTTCGGAATATAGTATGAAACTGTAAGTGAAATTTTAAACTGGAATTAGTAAAGGATCATCACGTCCCTGATGTAGTCTTTAAAAATTGTAATTAGATGACTAGCTTGCATGTTTATTTTGGTTGAAAAACGTAAGTCTCTCTTTATAGGTATAACCTTGATAACAGAAAACACGTAGAGAATATGTTAGCTATCACATAAAATCTGAAGTTATAAGCATGACATATTAGTTAGCTTGAACTTGATGAGGGCAATCACTAGTGTACACATTAAAATAGCTTTATATTATGCATTTCGGTATATTTGTTTCAAGTGCAGATTACGAGTTAAAAACTGCCCATATACTAAACTTCTCAAAAATCCAAGCAGAGTAATGTACTCGTATGTTTATTCAGAATACATAGGATTCTCATGACAGTCATATTGCCTAAATTTTGAAAGATACGAGATCTTGGCCTGTACATGCCAACAACACAGTATTGTCATAATTGGAATTTTAATTCAATGACTTACTTAGTGTTTCCCGTACTAGGACTTAACAATAATCAGGTACAAAGTCGGTTCCCCTATTTTTCAGCAGCATTTACCCACTAGCAAAACCTAACTGTAGACTGGAATGTGGGGGTTTAATCAAAGAAAAATGAGATTCTGTACATTTATGAGCTCCAATGTGATATTAGAAGCACAGATTAATTCAATAGAATTTAAGACATGCACACTCACACAAAAACAGAAAAACAAAGAATTATGGAAACAATATTATTTTCTTCAATTAGCTAAAAGTAACAGCAAGGAAGGTTAGTGGCCTAACTCCTACGGTTTTCTTACAGTGTCAATGCGTCCGAATTGCATTAAGCATTTTCATCCTGTCTTTACATAGACAAATTCCCCAAAGTGAAATGAAGTCACTTAAAAACACCTTTCTTGATAAATTTAGCTTAGCATGAACTTTTTCAACTAACAGCCTGAATAACTGAATTCACCGCCATGTATTAATATTTTGTGTATGTTTTGTAAAAGGACACAAATGCAAAAAGACAGAATTATGCTTATTAACACTGGAAGTGTAATGATATTACAAATATAGAATGAACAAGTTACCAAAACAAGCAATAAACTTTCTAGTAAAGAATTTAAAAAATAGTAAGCAATAAAAATCTGGGCATGCATCACAAAAGACAAAAAGAACAAATTCAGACGATACATTTTCTGCATACTGACAGATTTACAAATGAGTAATTTATAAACTCACTAGGACTGCAAAATTCCATTGTAATGTTTACATTTACCTTTTTCATCTTTTACTTTTTCTATCTTCACTTCCCCACTCCTATTAACATTAGAGAAATATCTATCTGCCTCAAATAATCTTTGAAAACGTCCAATTCTAAGTGCAAAATCTCTTCCACACACACACACAAAACAGATTCTGAGGAAGCTGTTGAATAGACTCCATTTCTTTTAGAACCCCTATACGAGTCTTATTAATTTTGACTCTTCTCTTCTAGAGTACCTTAGTCATCCTCTGAAAAGATCTGGTTGATGCTTCAATAAAATGCATAAAAGTTCAATGTTACTTTGATCTGTAGGTAAAGAATCGTGACATCCTGGGTGATAGCATCTCTTGTGTAATTCTGATGAATTGCATCAAAGTGCCATTCAGTTTTGGTTGCCTCAATAGCAAAGAAATGTAGACTGTAGATATATTGCAAGGAGTTCAGAGCAAAAGCTCAAAATGATACCGGGAATCAAGGGGCATTATAAGCAGAGATTAAAAAGAAAGAAAAAGGATGACGAGCTTGATCCTGCATTAACTAAAATGTTACATAAAAATATTCAGAAGCTTGAAATTAAATACTATGAAAGAAAAGAATTGACTAATTCGGTACTAAGAGAAATAGTATAGAGAAATACCCAAAATTTTAACAGGTTGTTTTAGATTTTAATAGCCAGTTCTGAGAAGATGAGTTACTCAGCCTTACAAATATGTTCAAAAGAACATGCACACATTTTATTTAACAATGACATATTGATACAAGAAACTCTTATTATGTTGAAATGCATTCTACAATCAATAATGATTCCAAACTGATTTTAGACAGTAGAAAGTAAATAGACATTAAATGATTTACATAAAGATAGTAAGTTGAATAAAACAGTAATAGTTAAAATAATTGTCATAATGTACCAGGAACTGAACTAAGAACTTCACATATACTGAATAACTACTCTGTGCTATTATTATTATTATTATTATTCGCACTTCACTGTTGAAACTGAGCAAATAGTTCAGTGCCAAGGTCATGCAGATCGTTGATAGGAAACAGGATCAGCTGCTGTAGGCTCCAGGGCTTATGCTGCCTGCAGTAGCTGTGTCTCCTCTGTGGAGGTCAGTATCTATCTAAATACATCACATTTATAGCCTTCTTCCACATCAATTCGCTCCAAAATAAATATTCTCACACCTGAAGATCACGGAAGTGGGGTGCTATGGATCTATCCATTGAACGTGGCAGGCTATTGAGTGCTCGAGGTGTTTATTCTATATTGAAAGACGCTATAAATGCAAAATACATCATGATTTTCAAAGATTTTTTTAAAAATCTCATTAGTATTTGATATAAATTACAGGTTGAAATGAAAATATTTTGAATATACTGGTTACAATAAAACATATTATTAAAATTGCACACATTTTCTTTACCTTTTTATGTAGCTCTAAAAATTTTAAAATGACATATATGAACGCATCTTGGTGACTCATTACATTTTTATTTGACAACACTCTTTAGATGAATTCTATGGTCTTTACTATTTCAGGTATCTATAATTCTGTGGAAATGCTGTAAAATCAAGGTTTTGAAAACCTTTCAAAATAGGATTTTAATTACTATGACTGATTGTGTTGATAAGTTTGGAAAAAAGCATTAGTTATTAATAAATAAATTTTCTATTCTATTTATCAATGCATTTCTCTGTTACTGCTCAGTACATTACTATCATAATTAGGTGAATTTTCTTTTAATACTGACATGGTTTAAAATTTCACATTCTAAGAGCAACAACAAAAGTTTTATTTTCTAATTTTTACCTAGCAATTAAAAGAAAATTCAAAATGAGTGTAATTCAAGATAACAGCTTAGCAATAAAGTTAAAAAGTACAACGAAAGTCTAGTTAGAGTCTTCATGTGGCCTTGGATTTCTTTCGCACAATTCTCATACTCATATTTGCAACTAGAAAAATGCCTCAAACTTTAAATGTCTGATATTTTAATATAATAATTTTACCGTGCAATGGTCAGCTTGTCAAATACCAAAGAATAAAGGAAATTAAAGTTGTAATCCTAAAATCCGTATCTAAACTTCAATTGATTCTGGTAAATGGAGGGTCACGTTGACTCCCGCTGTAATTGTCACTGAATTTGAAAGTTTAAAGTGCTGAACTTCAAATATGTTATTCCTTGTTTCTATTCAACATATTATTTTAGTCACCTTTAACTCTAAAAACGTATGCTAATGTACCTTCAAAACACCCCAGACTGCAGATTAAGTATTATGCTCATGTTTGTAAGTAAATATCAACTTAAATTGGTATTTATGAGCCTTAAGCAATACAGTAATTGAGTTATTGTTTAATTTTTTAAAGTCATAATTTTCTATTAAGTATTTTCTAATACAGGGCTATTCTAATCATGAAAACTAAAACAATTATTTTTTTATTACAATGCTAAAGGAAAATAGGAACTCAAGTTTAAATATAATGAAAATGAATACCATTAATAAATTATGTAGTATGTTCTCTTTTTATTCATTTCACATATTAAATCAAAATTTATTCTCAGGTAGCTGTTCAGCTTATGGAGGAAAATAAATCAAACATCATCAAAGTGACATAATGTTTTGAAAAATATGACAGATGACATCTGATTCATTGTAGTTTACACCTAACAAGGGCACCCTACCTGTCAGTTATCTTTTTTTCATGACATATAATAATTTTGCATGGTTATAATGTGAAAAAAAAAGAAAAGGGAATATTTGCTAGCAAAATTATGTTAAAGGTATTATTTAAAGTCAGCTAGATTTAAATTCAGCCAATACTTGAAATATGTGTTAGTCTAGATAAGTAAAGTGAAATGTCGATGGCATTCAGATTTATTCTCAGAGATAATATTACTGATATCTTTTTTAAACCTAACCCCAAAACTATAAACACCCTCAAGACCAATATTGCCATACATCCTACAATATCTAAGTGCGAATATATTTGAAGATTTTTAAGAGTAAAATTGTTCAGTTAATACAGTTCACGGATGATAAATTCCAAAGTACCTTTCAAAGTTTTGGACTCTAATGTTCAGTTTTTAAGGTTTTAGTAAAAAAGAAAAAAAAAAGAAGTTTTAGTAAACAGGAAACATACATGGACAATTTTAACATAATTAAATTTAATCTTAAACCCCATTAAGATTGGGTGATAGGTCATTTAATGTATAGGTTTTCCTTCTCTCTCTCTCTTTTCTCTTCATCACAATTTATTTGTTAATGAAATATGGGTCGTTTTCCCACAGCATACTCTAAAGTCTTAAATTTTATTTAAGATACCCCCATGGTGTACTTCTTCTTTTGTTTTATAATTCCTTAAAAAAAAAAAAATGCTTATTGGATCTAGATATTTGATCAGATTCAGGTTTGAGATTTGTGGAAAGCATACTTCATACATGTTGTTTTGTTACAAAAAGTTTATTTTAAACTTTCTTTATCTCTTGTGACATGCTTATATAATTAATTTAGATATTCAAAAGAAGTCAACGTCCTAGTAACACTGGAAGGTCCTTTATATAAAAATGTAGGGACTCTAAATACTATTTTCATCCATTCGTTAAAATATGTACCAGGAAGAATCCTAGTAATAGTCTTTCTTTTCTAAGATGTGAAATGTGTTTGTTACTTCACGCCAAAGTATTGTGATATGGTTTGTGATGTAGTTTCTAGTAATAGTTTAGATAGTCGTTCCTGATAGAGGTCAGAGAAGGAAAATATGTGTGGGAATAGACCACAAGTGATATTTGATTAAAATACTTAAGAGCCTAATAGATCTATTTATGTATTTGCTGTATTTGGATGGGGGGGTGGGTTTTTTTTCTCATTTAACAAATATCTATTTAATCTCCACAGGGTTCTAGAGACAGTTATATGTGCATGGGATACACCAGTGAACAAAAAAGATAAAAATCCCTAGCCCCATTGAGTTACACTGTGTGTGTGTAAGTGTGTGTGTGTGTGGGTGTGTGTGTGTGCATCTTTCAATTTAATCAGCTGTGTCTTCTATTTAGATTTAATTTTCATTTATGGCTATGACTTTATTTCTAACAATATGGGAAACATCTTATGTTAATTTAGGCTTTTCTTCTCTTATTCTTCTCTACTCTAACAAAGATACCAAGATGTGTATGTGGAAAGAAAGTGTACCAATAGGGCAGAAATCCTTTTTAGTCTTTTTGGTCAGAAAGAAAGAAGCTCTTAGAAATTGGAAATTTCACCCCCATAGTATTGGTTTTTCAAGTAGAGGACTTACTAATTTTAAGTAATTATTCAAATCTTCAAAGTGCTTTAGTCTGGGCAAAATTTAAGCATGCTGTTATATTCTAAAACACTTGCAATCCACTATGTCTCGCTAACGTTTTTGAGTGAGTAAAATGCAACAGAATCCATTGGAGGAAGTAGACGATAAAAATACTGAGATTGAATGTGTTATGGACTTTCTTGTTTGGTGAATTATTTATATTCCAATTTTTAACAGATTTTTAATGGCTTGGATCCATCTTGCATGAGGCTTCATGATATATTCATTTAATTTATTTGACTTTCACCTTTAGAGGTTTGGGTTTAATCTGGCTCTGAGCTCAAACTGAATTAATTTAATGGCTTCAATTTAGCCCATTTGTCCACATCACTGGACTACAAATTTTTGGTAATAATATAAACTTGGAAGCCTTTGCTCAGGAGAAGCTTGGGATTTGCACAGGGTTGCTAAGTAGCAGGCAGATTTTTGGCCTAATCACTTGGCCCGTAACGGTACTATTAATTTCTTATTTTCATAAACATTAATTTGTCCCAAAATTTATTTTGAAAGGGAAAATATATTTCAGTGAAAAATATTATTCATGAAATGGATGAGAGGAAGACTGGGTCTATCCTGTCCGTGTAGAATAAGACAATTGCAATCTTATAAATACTTCAGACACCAATAGAGAGGAAAAATTTGGCCTTTATGTTTACAAAACGTATGTTTTCCATATGTTTGCAAAATGTGGCCTTCATGCAGAAAAGTTCTTATTTATTACCGAAGCTGTGTCTAGACTCATAAAGAGAAAACAGGGAGGAAAATTCTCCAGAAGGTAACAAAATGGAGATTTCTACATCGCCTTGTTGTTACAGTGCAGTTGCCAAAAAAAAAAAAAAAAATCACATTAAATAACAATTTCGTATATTTTAACATAATCAATTACATAATCAATTCGCTCTTTAAAATCAATTCTGCGTGTATTTAAGTTTTTTGGTAACTACACTGTGCATCCTAGAGACATTTTATGAAAAGCGAGCTAACCGTATCAAAATAATCGTGTTATAATAAACAGCTTTTTCCAGGTCTGAATGTTACTAACAGATCTTGAATACAAGGTCATGTGATATTTAAATAATACTTAAGTAAAATTTAAGATAAAATAATGCATAATCTTATCCTTCATCTTTCTTGATTGATTCTTTAGTTTGAGGAGAATGAACAGGACATTTTATTGCATCTTTAAGCTTTGTCCTATGAGTACATGAAAATGGCACCATGAACACAGTGTTTTGGATGTAGATTTAGACTGTCATTCTATAGGATCTATATAAATTCAGTGTGTGTGTGTGTGTGTGTGTGTGTGTGTGTGTGTGTGTGTATTCAGTGTCTACTTACAGTAAAATATTTAAATAAGAAGGCTCGTAGTCTGGTATAATTCTTTCATCTGTCCTCTTTAAGAAGACCAGAGTGGTGATAAACAACAAAATCAGATTATCAATATGCATTTAATTCTATTATTTCTATTCTAGAGCTGTACCTTCTGAAATAATTTCATCTTGCTTTTAAAACAATTGAATCAACCCTCTTCTTAAAATATTTAAAACTATTATAGCCATTAACAAATAGTCTATTCCCTCAATAATAAGAATGCTAGAACTGTATAAGTATACTATTGATAAAATATCTTTCTTGTCATCTTTGAGACATAAATTAGTAAACAGAAAGTAGTCACTGCCAAAAGTTTTGTTACAAAAGTTATCAAAGTAGTAATAAGGATTTTCTTGTGAACATGAAGCTCATTAACAACTTTAGAAGTACACCCTTATGTTTTCTGAGCACCATCTAAAAAAAATGTACCACTGCAGATACTGTGTGCCCTATAGGTAGTTGGCATTGATGATTAATGATGCTAAACTAGCATCAACTACAGCATCCAGGCATTGCTACAGAAGACATTCTGGTTCAGGGTAAGACTGGCATAAGTAGCAGCAGCTGAGTGATAGTTGGTGACTGCGGACCTAAGAGAAAGTTAAACCATATTTAAACCTTTTACCAAAAAAACTGGAACAAATACATCAAACATTTGATAAAATTTAGTCTTTTGCAAAGCAAACCAATTTATCAAAAATCCATAAATATAGGCTTGCTGTATTAAAGAATATTTGTGTGTGTCAGTTAAAATATAGCCTGTGTATGCCCAATCATTCTCTATACATGTGAGTCTTTATAAGGTTTTCCATTTGAGTTCCTATAATAGATTCCTTGGGTCAAACAGTTATTTAGAGAAACGAAAAGATGAGAGACAAGAATAGAGAAGGTAGTTAAATAGTTATTTTAAAATTAAACATATAAACATTTCTTGCATAATCCTTGAAGGTGCCAACAAACATCAATCCATATTTAATGGGTAACATAATTGATGTAAATAATTTAAGTGATACAAGCAATTTTTATTTTTTCAGACCAAAAAAAAATAAGCAAACATCTGAAATAAATAGCTTCCCTTTCTTTCAGTAAGAATGCAGCACATCCAGAGTGTGTTCTTATAATCAACTTCTTCTATGCCATAAATATATGAACCAGGAATGCGTGTGCTTCCTAAAATGAGGAATTCATCTCTAATATATCTGATCATAGACATTTTAATGAAGTTGTTTTTCATTTTCCACAAAGATAAAACACACTGTGTAAGAATCAGAGTTGCAAATACTAACTGCACTTCATTCACACACAAAAGCAATAATTTCAAGAAATGTATTCAATTCAAATGTACCCTAAGATATAGATAAAACAGTACTTAAGGGTAAGTATTGTAATTTTCACCTACTATGTGATCAAAAAATATCTGTTACATAAATGTTCTCGAAAAAAATAAGACTTCTCTACAATATATATTAAATGTTCCAACACTGGACTTACACGAAAGTACAACTTAATTAGCTGAATTATCAAGGACAGCCTAATCTGCCTGGGATTTGGACATTTGCCCAGTGGTCTGTTGAACTCAGGTACATAACCCCAATTGAGGGATCATGTCACAACACCATCTGTTTCTGATTCTGCCCAGATTTTCTGCCCCTTGTGCTCAACTTGCGCAAATATTTCTGCTTGGTTTATGAACTTAGGGTCATCTTAGACAAAACTGTGAAACAGATAATGTCTCTCCTTGGTATCCTCATATTTCCCTTTTAACCTCCCTGCAACTTCTGACAAGTCCTATGACCCGTTCCCCAGGTACTCATATTCTGTCCAAAGGCTTAAACCACAGCAAACCATCTAAAGTTTGCCCCATTTAGCAGCTCCCCAACCTCAGAAGCACGGCTTCAGCAGCCAACTGTTTCAGGCAGCATTCTCAGTTGTTAGCAATATGCTAAATATGACTCTTCCAAGCAAAGAGATAATTCATTGGGAGTAGTATGTTTAAGCCAGTCACTACTTCTGCGAATGAAAGGCAGTTCTATATTATTTTCAACTCTTTTTTATAAGTTATCTCTATATTGTGGAACCTTTGATTGTAAAAAATTTTACCCCTGATCTCCTCAAAACATTAATGCATTGGGAAATTGGGGGCCATGAACAAACAGGACTTCGTCATTATGCTGTCACATCACTTGCTCTTTAAATGGGTCACTTTTGAGTTAACTTGCATTAAAAACATGTCTTATAACACAAGAGACAAAACTTCAAGATGTTAGGCGTGTCTGTGGTGGATTCAGGAGATTTTCTTCCCCTAGCAGCCTTGTCGAACTGCCCTGCCTCCAACCACAGGGTTACTGTCCGCATCTTCAAATTAGTACAATGTGACCCTGACGTGGACACAGACATTGTTCACAGTGTGTGCATTTGATACCTAAGACTATCCCCATTCCTTGACATTGCTGGATTGTATAACCTCTCTCCTTTTTCCTGTGGCTGAAAGTAAAAAAAAAAAGGTGTTTCCAGCCAAATGTATCACAGGAGAAGAGGTCATCTAGTTCCAGAGGGAGACGCCACCGAAGCCATGTGTAGAAATGAGGGTGCACGAAAGAGGCCGGATTATATCTGAGGATCTGGTTTCAAATATTCCTGAGATCCCATAGTTTTTTTATTTTGTTTCGGAAAAACACCACACTATCTTTAAATAAATTCATATTTTCCTGTGCTTATCTGATTCAGATCAGATTTCTTAGCACTTGCAACCAAAATAGTCTGAACTGATATGTGGTTATAGCTGGGTAGAAAGATTATGTGTGACTCTGATTTCCTCATTATACTTTTCTTTGTTTTCAAAAATTCTATAATAATATTGTTTCTTTTGTAAATAGACAAAATCATACATGTTTGTAAAGTGAGCGACAAAGAAAATGCTGTATATTGAGCATTGTTTAATTTGTGTAGATTTCAATAATGTAAACTGTGACTGAAATTTACTATTTCATTTACTATTTTGTTTAAAAACTTCATGACTTGCAATGTCCACATTACCACCCGTTGTGGCATTTACTGTTCCCCACAAGTTTCCCAAGATTGAGTGGCCTTTAGCTATTTCTCACAAAAGAGAGCTATGGAATGCAACTACATCTCTAATGCTATTTTATATGTTGTCAGGAAAAGAAGTTGCTGGATACTTTACATAGCAAGAAGATTCTATTTTTCCTCTTCCTTCTCTTCATTCTGTGTACTATATGTTTAGTTGGTCCAAAGTAATCCCATATTTTTTTTAAAGATATATTCATTTCTCTACAATATGAATTACAAATAATCTGCCAAAAAAAACTCATTGGAAGATATTAATGTACAATGTAAAAGATGGTATTTAATAACTTTATACTAATAAATAAAATGTGGTGACCAAAAAAAAAAAAGACTTAAATATTTTAATGGAAAGTTAATATTTGTTCAAAACAAAATATTAAAATATACTGGGGCAATATTTCCTAGTATCTTTAAAGTTAAAATATAATTTTAATTAAGCCTCATGTTTAAGTAAATGTTGAAATTGAGTGTTAACTTTAATCATGGGTAAAATTCCTCTCCTGGCCTGAGCAAGTGCAGATCTTAACGTCATTTCTGCTATTTTAACATCAATATCCTCATTCAAAAACAGGATCTAATAAAATAGTTAAGGGTTTTTAACTAAAGACTTGATTTTTATAGTTTAAAGGCATTTATAACCTAAGTCCTTATATTATACCTATTTATATAATTATATAGTTTATCTATTAGTTTGTAAATTATTTGAGGGCAAAAGCTGGTTCATCTCCATATTTACATATGGTTCAGTGTCTTGCCCATTGTTCATGTTTTTAAAAATCTGTGGAATCACGGTTATTATCTGGAAGAGATCTATTATTCTAATATATGTCAATTACGTATCACCAATGCAGTATACACAAACATTAAATTATTTTAGTTAGTCTTCACCCCTCTACTCTTTTTATTTCCCCTTCCTTAACCTCCTTCATCCACACACTGGTTCAATGAAACAATCATTGATGATGTGAATTCACAGATGAAGTGAATATACTGACCCAGAAATCTGAATGACACTTTTCTGGAGAAGAACTTGTATAGAGTCCTGACTGAATTGTTCAGATGGTCCGTAAGCATTTGGTTTAGCAGGTATTTCCTCATAAATGATAAAACTGGGCAAGAGACTGAAACAAAAGGGGGAAAGGAAAGGAAAGGAGAAGGAGAAGGAGAAGGAGAAGGAGAAGGAGAAGGAGAAGGAGAAGGAGAAGGAGAAGGAGAAGGAGAAGGAGAAGGAGAAGGAGAAGGGGAAAGGAAAGGAAGGAGGGAATTTGAAGAAAAGCTTTATTTATTTACTAACTTAAAACTAGTGATGAAGCTTGCTGTAATTTTATTTTACGCAATCCTTTTTGCCCCTATACATAGCATAGTACCTAGCACAAAGTAGGTATTTAATGACAAACGCTGCAAACAAATATTTTACAAAGACATTTGCTAATAATTTCTTAGTATTGATAATAACATGCACTGGTTTGCTTTTTGCTGAAACATGAGTTCTATGAAGTACATAATCATTCTTACTCATAAACAAGCCTGGCTGTATATACAAATTAAAAAGAAATCTTTAGTTCTTTTAGATAACAAAGTGTTTTAGTAACTATCCACAGCTGAGTCCATTTGCAAAATGTGAATTTTACTTCTTACAATATATTTTTTATTGTTGTTAATAACGTGCAATTATAATGATACAGAAGTGTAGTATCTGTAACGAGATATATGTGAACTAGAAATTAAATCATTTATACTCAAAAAAATCAATTACATTGCACTAAAGATTGACATATGAGAGACTGAAAGTATGAACATGCCATGTTGGTCATGTGCAGAAGGATGGAGTCAACTGCATTCATTTAAAGGAGGCTGAAAAGCTGATAAAAGACTAATGGATGCTCTGAAACTTAAAGCTTCCAGAAGTTAAAATATGGCATACGAATCTTCTCCTACTTTTAAAAGAATACATTCCTTGTATACAAAACAACAATCTTAATCTTCTTTTAGCTATTGTGATCTTAGTTGAACGTTCAGGTTTCTTCCTTTCCACTAAAGTCTTCCTAAGCATTCCAAAACCCTTAACAGTTTTCCTGATAATTAAAAAGAAAACAAAAAATCTGCACAGGACAAGTGAGAAGTTATAAACTACAATTATTTCATAATTAACAGGAAGGTGTGCCTATGCGTCTATATGAAAATAAATGTGGTCATGAATATAGTTTTCTTTTTCCTGTAACTTTCTCCTCTGAATTTTCTAAAGGTTGTAAAATGATTGTTACTTTACCAAGACAATTCGTACTCACCACTACCCACCGCAGGTCTGTATTTTCTGCTAAAGACACCATAGTTAATGTGCGGTAACAGAAAACATGTTATGTAGTCATAAAATGCTATATTGACGAAAAAATCACAAATGTGTGTAAATGCTTAACCTTGAATTACTGATTCAGAAACAGCGAATTGTAATAAAAGAAAAAAAAAGTATAACATAGAGGAAGAGATGCACAAAAACAACATAAAGAAAGAAACGGGTACTTTGCATCCTTTCTCATTTAGTCTAGTGGCTAGCCCTAACTTACCAATGTGTTATTTTCAAAGAAACAGCAACCTAAGAATTATAAAATTTTAAGTATATGAGTTAAAAAAAATATTTTCTATAAAAATGTTATTTGGAGTTTACTATTATATATTATATATTACTATTATATATAATATACATGTACATATATATTATATGTATATGTGCATATGTATATAAAATCATTGGAAAGATTGTTTTATTAGTAAAAATGTGTGCCAAATCCAACAAGGGTAGAAAATAATACTGTTAAAAGTTTTGCCCAGTTTTACTAAACTTCAGGGACAGAAACATGAGTATTATGAATTTTACTTTTTTTAAAGAAGCAAACTGATTAGGACACTTTTTTAAGCAAACCTGAACTTGTAGCAGCGTTATGCTCAGTTTCAATGCAATCCTGCTGATTCGATTAAGAAGTGAAGTTAGACAGGTGCATTATGTAGTTCACTTGAAAGGAAAGCAACAGATTTTATCAAAACACGTCTCCCCATGGCTGCACTGTCAGACAGAAGTACTTTTAGGATACTAACAGAAAATGTGAACCACAAT
The DNA here is from genome assembly GCF_004115265.2 of Rhinolophus ferrumequinum. Classification (NCBI taxonomy): domain Eukaryota; kingdom Metazoa; phylum Chordata; class Mammalia; order Chiroptera; family Rhinolophidae; genus Rhinolophus; species Rhinolophus ferrumequinum. Next base: position 12,629,020 of record NC_046287.1, read on the forward strand.
TGCTATTTCCCAGAATCGTTAAATAGCATATAATAATTGGTATCAGACGTTCTCTCCATTTTCTTCCTACTCTAACTCTGTGAGATTCAATAAAAGAATCAGTAATTTTGACTACAAACATATCTGACTTCCTGCTACCACCTACCTAAGTTAATTTTGTGTATATTGGATATAGTGTGTACAAGCACTGAGTGTTCTCTTCCCAGTGGTGCGTTATGCAAGAGATTTAAAAGTATGATTTAAATAATATCTTCGTTATACCATGAAATAACTCCAATACCCTGAGTGTTGCTGGATAAAGATATCTTTCCAATAAAGAGAACATCAGATCATCATTAATCTTATTTATTTATTCAACTATTACTTATTGAGTACCTAAGATGTGCCACTCCATACCCTGTGTGATTGGAATATAGCAATAAGCAAAGGAGGACAAAAAAATCACCTACCCTCACTGCAGTCATATTCTAGTAGTAGTAGAAAAACAATAATCAGATACATAAGTAAAATGTGTGTGTGTGTGTGTGTGTGAGAGAGAGAGAGAGAGAGAGAGAGAGAGAGAGAGAGAGAGAGAGAGAGAGAGATCATTTGCTTTGAGGGAAAACTTACAGAGCACAAAAGAGTAATAGCATATATGATGGGGAGAGTTTCATTTTCAAATATGATTATAAGACAAGGCCTCTTTTATGTGGTATGTGATGAAAGACCTGAAAGAAGTGAGAGCTGCCCACACTGACTTCTGTGGGAAGAGTATTCCAGGCACAGGCAGCAGCAAGGGCAAAAGCATGTAGACGTGTTTCAGTTGCAGGAACAACGACCAGACATAGCTGCCACAAGTGGGTGAGGACATGACTGACAGCGCAAGAGTTCAGAGTGGGAACAGAAATGGACTGTGTACAGCCTGGTAGATCGCTGTAAGGCTTTTAGTTTCTCCTTGAGTGAGATAGGACAATATTGTAGGGTTTAAAGCAGTGCTGTGGACGATTTCTCATGCTGGGTCCCGTGATGAGAAAAGGTTGCTGGAGAACAAGCGTAGAACCTGGCAGACCAGTTGCAGCTATAGCAAACCTCCAGGTGAGACATGATTATGGCTTGAACGGTGAGTGAAATGACAAGTGGCCATAGATTTCACATATACTAAAGACAAACCCAACAGGATTTGCTGTTGGATTGGAGGTTTGGTATGAGAAAAAGAAATGTGAGAAGGGTGACTGCAAGGTTTTTGGTCTTACTACCTGGAAAGTGGGAATTGCATTTTCTGAAATAAAGACTGTAGGAAAAAGAAGTTTTGAATGGAAATCAGGAGTATGGTTAGGGATGCTTTAAGCTGATTTGCCTAGGGACATCTAAATGGGAAATCTGAGTATACAGTTGCGCATACAAATCAGTAGTTCACCAGGAGGTGAATTCCTCTTTGAGCATTACCAACTCACAGATTTAATGCCACGAAAATGGGTGAGATCACAAAAAGAATGAGTGCAGAGAAAAAAATGAAAAAATGAACAGTTTAGAGGACTGAGAGTTGGGCAGTTCAATATTTGAAAGAAGCAGAAATTAGGGGAGGAAATTTAGAAGAGTTGGTTAATGAAAAAGGAAGAAAATCACATTTTTATAATTCTTTTAATTTTATATATCTTATATTGGATATAAATCATTTATAAATTTATGAATATGTAATCATTTAATTATGTAATTAATATAAACAATTATTTTCTTATTTATTATATCAAATATATTGTATAATATATGCCTTATATATTATATACACTATATATTAAAATATAATATTTTATGCTGTATTTGTATATAAAAGAAACATAAAGACAAAGATAAAGTTGATGCTATTTTTTCCCTCAGGAAGGTTTTTCCCTTTTCTCTAATAGGCAGAGAGGGAATGGTTTTCACATCAATTCAATCAGGCATTGATCTGCATTAAGGCTGGGTTGCAGTGTTAGTTACTGTGTTTCCCTGAAAATAAGACCTAGCCGGACAATCAGCTCTAATGCATCTTTAGGAGCCAAAATTAATATAAGAAAGGGTCTTATATTAAGAAGACCTGGTATTATGTTATATTATATTATATTATATTATATTATATTATATTATATTATATTATATTATATTATATTATATTAAAGACCCGGTCTTACATTATAGTAAAATAAGACCAGCTCTTATATTAATTTTTGCTCCAAAAGACACATTAGAACTGACTGTCTAGCTAGGTCTTATTTTCGGGGAAACAAGGTAAATTTAGCCCCCTTCTCTTTTCTAAAGTCTCCAGGACAAGACATATTGTATGTTTATTGCAGGCCATCTCTCTAGTGGGCTTTGTTTCTTAGTGCCATCAGGCTGACAGAACACAGTCTGGCTATCCAGCACAACCAAACCCCAGCCTTCCATCATCATCTGAGCACTTAGAAATGTCCTGTGGGGAAAGCAGACATGAGCTTGGAGTTCCTCAGGATGCTAATCCAGGCCACACAGCCACTGCAGGGATTGATGTTTCCTCTTCACCCAATTGTTTAATCTCCCTAGAATTAAGTCTGACCCTCACCCTGCAACCAAATGACCCTAGAGACAGTATATTTGTACTTACCTAAGAAGGGTTCTTTCTGCTCTGTTATTTTGGTTCACCCTGTGTTGTTCACTCCCAATGTTTTAAAAAACACAAAATTTTAATTCATCTTTGTTTTTCCTAGTTGTTGCTGTGGGAGTGATTTTCTCTTGCTGATGATTAAACCATACTTGTAATATAAGTCTGATGATTGTTTACTCACAGTTTTACAGCATTTGAGCAAAGCTAATGAAGCATAAGACCCTCAGCACAAGTGATGAAGCAGTATATACACTGTCTCACACTGTAAAGAGAGTGTTGTACTGAAGAGCAAGGAGACTGGATGGGAGAGGCTTCCAGCAATTGCTAGTGGTGTGACTTTAGGCAAGTTTTCTAGGTGCTTTAAGCATCAAGCCCTTATAAAAGAAACCAGCAATTATATATATATACATATATATATATATATATATATATATATATATATATATATATATGTATATACATATTTTTTTTAATTTTTTTTTTTTTACTTAACTTTCTTTAATTCCTTCACAATCTGATGAGAGCACTCTGATTTCCCTTGAGGGAACAACCATTGCTAATTCATTCTCAAGCCAGTTGGTGTACGCTTGATTCCACCCCTGGTTTAAGAGTCGACTCATGACCCAAAAAGCTAATCAGAGCATTTTATCCCCCTAGCCAATAATACCCTTAATTAGGGCAAGAGGCTCGTCCCTTGCAACCCATTTTGGAAGTTCTTTGGGAATTGTAATAAAAAGATACGTCTTTTAGCTTCTTGTTAGAGAGGAGAGTGAAAGCCTGGAGCTCCTGGTATCCACATTAGTACCCTGCCTGAGTGATGCAGCACATGGGAGAGGGAACAAGAGCAAAGAAACAGACAGAGTTCCCATGATTTCGTAGGAGCCACTAGATCCAGATGAACTGCGCTATTCCCTTAAACCTATAGAGTTGGATCCTTCGCTCCTAAAACAAGAAAAGCCCCAACTATTATAGAACTATAAGCTCTTAACAGCAGCAACAGGTAAACAGCTTCCTCTCAGTAATAAAAAACAAACAATATATAAGTGTGAAACAAGAAGAATTCCTATTTCTACAGAGATCTCTGCATTCTAAGAGGATAACTGCTTTTTGTTGTTGTTTTTGTTTGTTTTGTAACTGAAAAGCCAAAATTCCTTTAGCAAGGTCATGCTTTCTTGTACAGCGCAAGCTCCAATATCACTGCAGTAAACTGGAGGAAATGGGAGAATTCTGAGGTCAATCAAATAAACCAAATTCTGCTCTAACGGTTTTCTCATCCACATAGTGAGGTACTCGTATCTGATCTCCAAAACGGAGTATCAATGGTAATCCTTTGCAGCGAATATCAATAACCTGGGCAATGTGCTTTCACAGAGCAAAGTTCTTACATTGCAGGTTTTCATTAGTTTTGTATGTCATGAAACACTACAACCATTAAAATAAAATTAAGATACTGAGTTCTTAAACTTTCTATTTGAAATATTAATAGTGAAGCCAAGTTAGACATCATTAGAAACAATCTGACTTGTTTTCTTTGGCCTCAGGCATCAGAAGTTAGATCCATGGAGGAAAATCAGAGAGAAGATTTTTCACTTAATAGTCGAACAGTTACCATTGTCTAAAGATGAAATAAGCCAGAATAAATAATTCCTAATTTTACTTTTGCCTTGGGCCCTGAAATTATTTAAGTCTGTGATTCTTGATTGATAAATGGTGGAAGTCTAAAGAATTGCTCTTAGAAATATAAACTGTATAAGAACTGACATTTTAATTGGTTAAACTGTGATTAATAGGTTTAAAATATCTTCTCTAATTGAGAAAAAAATTGAAACTAATTGTTGTTAATCCATTTTTACTGTTGAAAAACTGAGGTTTATAAAGGTAATAAAAGTTGCCCAAGGCAATAAACTAATAAATCATAGAGCAGGATTATATTCTACAAATCACGTGTCTTTCTACTACACAATAATATTTATTCAATATCACACACATGGGGCTTCTTTCCAAAGGTGGCAAATACTGCTTTGACAAAAGTAAATTATTCAGACGGATGCTTGCAGAGTATGGGATTAAAAAATAATTAGCAAATTTAACAGAGAGATAAAATGTATAAATAGCTACAGTAATTATAAAGGAAAATATATAAAATAAACTATTGGTTTTTGTAAATTTTATTTATTTTAAGCACAGCAAATACAAAAAAAAAACTAACCACATATACTCCAAGTTCACCAGCAAAATCTAATGGAAATAGCCACATTTGGCTTCACAGGATCCAGGGTTCAGGGAACAGGTGATATGAGGGGACTTACAAAGCTAACACAGAGCTATTTAGCATTAGTCAGAACCCTGCTAACCTATAACATTTTCGGTATTATTTCCAGATTCATCAATGTAAATAATACAGTCTTCCTCCATATCAAAAAGTTTAGGTCAGGAGTCATATTGAAAGATTTCCAAGATCGTTTTGGTGAATAAAATAACTCTTCATACCATTTCTAGGATGGAAGACAGTATTTCTGACAAGGGCACTTGCTACAATAATGTGGCTTTTATATTCTGAACATAGACATTTCATGGCTCAAAGCTGGAAGCTGTAGGAAGAAGTATCATGTACTATTTAGTACTATTTACTACTTCTTCCATAAAAGTAGATCTAATTATACCTAAGAGGTAAGAATGCTTAATGATTAAGAACTTGGGGTCTGGACGTGGACTGCCTGAGTTCAGAGGACTTCTGTTCATTACTAGCTGTACACCAACAAGCTAATGTATTATCTATGCCTGTTTTGTCTCATATGTGGAGAACCTAATACGGCTTACCTGTACATATGAGTGTTAATATAAAATCCTTAGAAAATTGTATGGCACAAAGTGAGCCGTGGATAAATGTTAACCTTGATTATAAAAGCTTTTTTTAAAAAGATATTATTGGCTTCTCTATCTTTTCCAGTTGTTATTTTCATTCATTCACGGGGTGGTGGGATTACTCTGAAATATATTCTACACACAACACTTATATTTTTAATTCTTATCATCTTTCCAAAGAAGTAAAATACTTGAAAAATAACTGGTTTCCTAGGTTCAGAAAATAATTTTTTTCAATAGATTTCTTCAAGTAGAGTAATTACATTGCAAATACCATCTCTTTTTTATTCCCACTTAAAATTAACAGTGGAGTACTAGTTGTCCTAGAAGATACTTACAAAGTTGTAAAAACAATCTATACTCCCTAAATTTATGGGAGACGGATATATGTAAATTAACTACTTATCAAGTCTACATTTCCTGTAGATTCATAAGGCTATATAGGAAAACTATACACTGACATAGGAAAGGCCAGGGAGAAGAAAGGGAAAATTTATTTTAAGTATTTCCACTAAATACATATAATCACAATTTTGTAAATAAAATGCAAATGGCATATAAGGAATTATAATAGATGGTAGATCAACCAAATGTATATGGTTTTGACAATCACTTTGCAAATCAGAATACATTTTTAAAATAACTCAGACTCATCATGGCTCAGTAATATTTCCTTTGCTGATAGACGGCATCACATTACTTAAATTAATACATGTGTAGAAATATCCTCTGAAATTTCTTTAAAAAATTTTAGTGGCTACAGTCACTTAGAAATAAAAACCAGATAAGCTATAAGTCAATATAGGTTTTACAAAACAAGAATAATGGGGATGGGTATACAATAGTTTATTTCTCATATACAATTATTTAGTATAATTTTTCAATGCATATAGTAAGCTTTATTTTTAACTATATTTCTTTTGAGGGTGGATTGTGTGAGCTAATAAACAATTTCCACAAAAATTAATCTGTTATGAAAAAAACTAAACGTTTCTCCTAAGGCATAAAACCAAAACTTAGGTTAATATTGTCTAAAAAATTAAGACAACCCAAAAAGCAATAAGCCTTAATTAAGGAAAATCATACTGTTGGATTGAGGTATCAAGTTCAAGATGGATGCACCTGAAGTGGTCAGATCAAACAGGGAGATAAGAGAGTACCAACCAGGTCATTTGGACCAGGATCAACTCCTGAGGGCATAGCAGATGTTGTAGGTAGATTACCTTCCCAGATAATCTGTCCTTCTTGCCTTAGCTGTTTTGTGAACACAGTTATTTCAAATTTCAGCTACGGTTTTAACGTTTTTGTAAATCTTGGCTTGACTATCCCAGAAGTCATGAACTCCATACTCCTTCATGATCCCCTAAAGACACTGACCTTCCACTGTCATCACAGTTTATTATACCGTATAATCATGTATTGCAGTTTTTATAACCTGATAAATTTCATCACCCTTGTGAACAACTAGAACACGGGCATCATGTTTTATACATTATATATCAACATAAACTTGCACAGTTTACAATACATAATATCCGTTCAATGCATATGTTTGTTGACTTCAATAAAACTTTCAATTTCAATTGTTTTAAATATATAGTTCATGGTTTGTCTATAGATATTTACTTGTAATAAAGACAGTCCATACTGTAACTTCTCCCCAACTCTGCAGACATTTTTTTCACCCCACTCTGGCTCTGGGTCCTAGTCTTTGTCACCACATTGTTCCAGGTGCCCTTTTTAGAGTACTAGCATTCATACTGTGTTTTATATATATTATCATTTCTTTCTAATAGTTTTTCTAGATTTCCCCAGCAAGTCTCTTTCCTGTGCCTTTGTCTAAAGTGCCTCTTTTTATTTCAAGATACTTTATTTTTAAAACAGGTCCTAACACTAAGTTTCTGGCCCACTCCACCAATGTACAAGCTATAAATGCTTGCTCAGCGTAAAGTGCCTATTACATAGCAAAGTGAGAGACGAGAAAGATGATTGCCTCCTACAGGCAAAACAGTGCATAGCTCTAAGTTGTGCTGCTAGCACTTGAATGATTAATCAATCATATTACCACATACAAATTTAAATATTCAATTTAAAATGCATACCATTTCAAATTGTTAGAAATTGTGAGGGAAGAACGAGAAAAAAGAAATTATTTATTACCTACTTATTTCATATGCTTTAAAATATGTCACATGTTCACAATAACCTTTTGACATATGTTATCTCCATTTTTTTCAAATGAAATAAGGCTCAATGACATTACATAACTTGCCCAATTACACATAGGTCCAGGATGCAAACCTAGATCTAATTCCAAAGTATACGTTCCACTATGTACCGCATCCCCTAAGCAGAGAACCCTCTATGTGACCAAGTTATTGTAGAGACTAAAGGAAAAATAAAACTTACTAAATCCACAAAAATTAATCATATATATATTTAATAATATGCAAAATAGTTGGTGTTTTGCTTGGTAATTTAGATGTAAACACGGCAGAGTTCAGCAAATACTTGTAATTAATAATAAAATGTCAAAGTATTTCTGAATTAGAACAAAGGGAAATCTTAGAACAGGAAACTGCTCTAATGTCTTACTTGATGCTCTATTGAAGATGTTCCTAATTAAGTGGCACTTATGAAGACAGGATAGCTCAATAGGTAGCACATGAATTGCCTCAAAATATTTTGTTTTAGAAAAATAAAGTTTGCTGCTACTGAAAATACCTCCCCTATACTGCCAAAAACTTAAAAATGATTGGTGCATATAGATCAACAAAATGGAAAAATGGTCATTTCAGGTGTAAATGATAAGGGAAAATTTATACAGTACTTAGAATTTGAACTTGTGAGTCATGAAAAACATGATTAAAAAGAACAAGAAAAAGAATTAAAACCAGGCTCCTTCTGGCAGACCAAACTGAATGCACAAAAGACAACAAAAATCATGTGTTTTCTGACTGACAATTAATAAACTAATTTGGATGGACTTGCTTTGCATGGTAGTCAAGAAGAGAAAGAAAGTTTGGGATGAAAATAACAAAGGCCTTGACAAATGTAAACCCTGTGCATATTTTCTGGGGTCCTTAGAGGAGCTTTTAAAATGACCCCAAGGTGCCCTCTCCCTAGCATAAAACTCCTTTTACTAATCTAGGTGCTGCTAAAAAGGGATTTTTGCAGATGCAATTCAGGTATCAAAACAGTTATCCTTAAGACAGGCAACTGTCCTGGATGGACATGACGTAATCAAGTGAGCACTTAAAAGAGAATGGAATCTTCTAGAAGTCAGAGATTTGAAGCCTAAGAGGGATTTGACACAAGGGACAATCTCTGTTGCTGGCTTAAAGATTGAGGGGGCCACATGGCAAGGCCTGTGGGCAGTCGACAGGCCTGATAACAGCCCACAGCTCACGTCCTGCAAGGAAACAGGCACATCAGTCCAACATGGCAAGAAAATCAAGGCCACCACATCCACATGGGCTTGGAAGAGGACTTGGAGCTCTAAATGGGAACATATCCCATGATAGTGACAACTAAATTCTAGTCTTTTAAGACCTAAAGCCGAAAAGCCAGTCATTCCAGGCCTGGACTTGTGACCTACAGAAAAGTGAAACAATAAAATAAACAGGTGGTGTTTTAAGGCACTCAGTTTGTGCCTATTTGCTGCACAGCAACATGAATTAATATAACCAAATATAAAGCATCCTTGTCTCCATCATTCCTCTCTTGTTTTACATAAGATCATCATATGTATAATTGATATACAAAGATCTGCACATATTTTTAAATTAAAGTTTATTGGGGTAACAATTGATAGTAAAGTTACATAGATTTCAGGTGTACAATTCTGTAAATACATCATCTATATCTCACATTATGTGTTCACCACCCAGAGTCAGTTCTCCTTCGATCACCATATATTTGACCCCATTTACCCTCTTCTGGAGCCCCCTGACCCCTTACCCTCTGGTAACCACTAAACTATTGTCTGTATCTATCAGTTTTTGTTTCTTCTTTTGTTTGTCTTGTTCTTTTGTTGTTTTCAGTTTTATATATACATATCAATGAAATCATATGGTTCTCTACTTTTTCTGTCTGACTTATTTCGCTTAGTATTATAATCTCAAGATCCATCCCTGTTGTCGCAAATGGTACTAGTTCATCTTTTCTCATGGCAGAATAGTATTCCATTTGGTATATAAACCACATCTTATTTATCCATTCATCTATTGAAGGACACTTTGGTTGTTTCCATGTCTTGGCCACCATAAATAAAGGTGCAATGAACATTGGAGCACACCCGTCTTTATGGATAAATGTTTTCAGATTTTTTGGGTAGATACCCAAGAGAGGCATTGCTGGGTCATCTGGTAATTCTATTCCTAATTTTTTGAGGAATCTCCACACTGCCTTCCATAACTGCTGCACCAGTCTGCATTCCCACCAACAGTGTATGAGGGTTCCTTTTACTCCACAGCCTCTCCAACACTTGTTATTATTTGTCTTGTTGATGATAGCCATTCTTACTGGGGTGAGGTGATATCTCATTGTGGTTTTTATTTGCATTTATCTGATGATTAGTGATGTTAAGCGTCTTTTCACATGTCTGTTGGCCATTTGTAAATCCTCTGGAGAAATGTCTCTTCAGGTCCTCTGCCCATTGTTCAATTGGGTTTTTTGTTCTTTTTTTGTTGTTGAGTTGTATGAGTTCCTTGTATATTTTGGATATTAGCTCCTTAATGTATACAACTTGATGAGTCGGGGCATATGCAAACGTCATGATAATATCACCAGAGTCAAGGGAACAAGCATAGCCAACATCTCCCAAAGTTTCCTTATGTCTTTTTGGTTTTTGTTTTCTTTCTCTTTTTTTCTGTTCTTTGATTTTTGTTCTGGATACTGCGACTTAAGTAGCTGGCCCTGTATTATGTGCTCTGCCAAACAGCAGGTATCCTGTTGAGGTCCCTAGCTATGCTGCTGCTCCTGGCCACAGGTGTCCCCAGAAGCCTGCTGACACCCAGACCATCAGGACCTTTGCGACATGTTAGTAAAGCTGTCTCATAGCCCGGCTGAAGTCCCTACATTGACGTCAGAGCTGCCGCATAGCCTCCAGGACGGTGGGGATTCATTAAGTTTACTGTGGATTTGCTATTTTGTTGTTGTTCTTAGGCTAAAACTCAGGGGTGAGCCTACAAAAGGAAAGCCAGAGTCCAAACTCAGAGATCAGCTTTTCTTTACCAACATTTTTGTGACACTTGCATTGGTTATGAATAAAATATTGGCATCTGGATTCTCTTCTCTGTCAAAATGAGTCTTTCCCAGAAAGTTGCTCTTTATGAAAATATAAACCTAGGATGGTGATTCCTCTGTAACTTCTTCAATACCAGGACCCAGCTGATTTCTAGTATGATTATGACTTAACATTAAAATACAACCTAGCTTAATCATCAAGGATGGCTCTGCATTGTGGTTAAGGGCATGGTGATTCAATTGTGCACTGCTGTTATTAAAAGTAAGTAGGTTTTCCCTCTTCAAATCCTAAAAGAATAACCTTAATTTTTAGATAAGAAAACTGGGGCCCAAAAGGTTAAATCAACATTTACTTAGGGTCTGACCAAGTGCTAACAATTTTCTGTCAACACTGTGAACCGATTAAGAAAATAATATTGCAAAACATCAAAAGTTAATGTCCTATAAATAGAATAACATGAGAACTTAATTGATGTTAAAATAAAGTATTTCCTAACCATGCAAAGAATCAGAATGAAAAAAGTCTGCTTTAATGTTGATAAAAGTAGGCCCTGTGAGGAAGGGTTCAAAGGTATTTTCCAAAGAAGCTATCACATAAATATAATTACACCAGGGAAAATACTACAGCCAACTAATATCTCAACCCTGGGTCACACTTTGTATGTTTTCTCTCACTGCTTCCAAATTCAAAGCGGTAACAAAACTTTAGCTTTCACACTTGTAAATTTAAATTTTGGAATTTCTTACCTCTCAGAAGCTTAGTACTTACTCCCTTTAACACAATTACTACCTCACATATGGAATTTATTAGTATACACTGGCTAGCTTACATTTCAGATTTTCCCCTCCTTCAAGTGATGGTCAGCATTCTTTTCTGATTTATATTTGTAATCTTGCATCAGCCCAAATCCAGAATTGAGAAACAAATGTTATTGTGCACTTACTATGCTCTTTCTAAACACTGATTTGGCAAGAGGCAGATCAATAGTTTCTGTTAAACCACTATAGACATAACATTCTCCTTGCATAATTTCTATTCTTCATACATGGCCTGCTTATTTCTATGTGAGCCATTGGTTTTAAGAAATAGTTTATTTCAATATTTCATGTCCATCTAGTATGAGAAAGAATCATATAATCATTAGCAGATGTGTCAAGAATCATATGGTCTCTATAAAGAACAGTTGGCACACCAATTTGATAGTAATTCTCCCTTCCTATATCTATACCATCCTGATTAGAGAAAGGAGCACAAAGTACGTGAGCGTAGAGCCAGTATTGGCACAAAAGAAAAAGGTAGACTTTGTCTTGTAACCATCCTACCCCTCATTACCTGGTATCACCTATCTCAGTTTATCTCTACTTTCCCAGGATATCTATGTATATTGCAGTTATCTAATATTACGCAATGTATTAATCTAAACTGTCCTCCTCTTCCTCAAACTTCATTCCATGTCTAAAATTACCTTTTGTTTAATCCCTACAACCATCAGTCTCCTGCTTCCAATTGCCTCAGTGTTAGAGACAGTGTGTTTGCCTGGATGGAGTACAGGCACTGATATAAGAAAAAAACGGTCACTTTGTATTAATAAGCAACATGGTTAGCATTCGAAAAACGTTGCTTATACAAAATGTGTACACATATAAAATTATTAGAAGAGCATGTTAAAATAGAAGGCTACTCCCCCCCAGCCCCCCCACACACACACAACTGTGAAAGAACATGACCTATGAAATGTGTCAGTGCTATAGTGGAATCCAACCTTTGGCATTTATTATCTGTGTAATATTAAATGAATTAACTTCACGAGCTTCAGTCTCCTCGTCTTTAAGATGAAGATGAATAATAAATTACTTCATAGCATAGAGATATATTTCACAGAATGGAGATAATAAGCAAAAATTCCTAGCACAGTACTTGGAACACTGCAGAGTCAACAGGTGCCATTTTTCCCTTATTCAAGTAAAAATAACAATCTAATGTACAGGTATCATTTTAATGTGATAACCACCTACCTGTATTTACTATTACAGTTCCTATAAAATGCGTTAAAAACGTACAATTGCAATTTGTAGAGGATAAATTATGTATACCTTGGTTTTTTCCAAGGGAAAAAAAAAAACACGTGAAGAAATCTAGAAAGTACCGTATTTCCCCAAAAATAAGACTGGGTCTTATATTAAGGTTTGCTCCAAAAGACGCATTAGGGCTTATGTTCAGGGCATGTCATCCTGAAAAATCATACTAGGGCTTAATTTCCGGTTAGGTCTTATTTTGGGGGAAACATGGTATTATAACCACTATACTGAAGAAACCGAGACCAAGAAAGGTTATGTGATTTGTTGAGCACCACAGTATAATAATATGTCTTTTTAGACTCACATATGCTCCTTATCACTCTGTGCTGACAACACAAAGCAGCCCTGCCACTTCAGTTTTTCTTTGTCTCCAAATGCTCTCCATCTGATTGATTCTAGATAAAGAAGCTCCACTTCCTCCTTGCTCTTGAGGTACTCACAGCTTAAGTTCTGGTTGTCTTTTTTTAAAAAACTAACTCCTGAAGTCAGGATTTTCTCTGGCTGGATATTTTACCATATGGTTTCTAAAAGGTTTCCTAAATCTTGGCCAAAACTAAAGCTCAAAATTTCTGTAAGATGCACAGAGAACAGGTAGAATTGAGAGCAGGCCCTCACAGCTATCCTTCCTTAAGCATGGTCACATGATGCCATTCTGACCAAAGAAATGTTAGAGGAAATGGGCTTAAAGGGCTCCTCAGAAATTGTCCTCACTCTTGGTAAAGAACAGAAAGACATGTTACTCTCCCTTCCTGTGTCTGGATTTTACCATCTACGTGTAATGCTTGACCAACCCATAAGGTGAGCAACCCATAAGTCATCCACCGAGAGTGGAAGAGAAGCAAGGTGGGAGGAGTTAATGCCACCATTATTCTGAAAGCACCCCACTTCCAAACTTTGTCAGGTGAAACAATAAGTACCCTTATTGATCAAGTCACTTTTAGTGGGGTTTCCAACAGCTCAAACTGATATAGTTAGAATGAGCCTTCCTAGGATACTCTGATTCCTTGTCTAGTGCCTTTTAAAAATCAGATCATACCATGCCTGGCGAAGCACACCTACTCATATTAATGTAGAAAACTGAGATTCTTATTATTCCAAAGAAACCTCTTTTGAACAATTTAGATAAAAGTAGTACATTTTATTCTAAAACATATTATGTTCTTTTTTTTCCGTAATCAATCGATCCTCCACACTGCAGTGAAAATGGTAACACAAACTGATAACTACATCTCTTCAACTTAAAAATTCTTGTAAGACTCTCTAAGCCTATTGCTTACAGCAGTGTTTCTCACCCATGGCTGACCATTTTAATAACTTGGGGAGGTTTTTTTGAAATAACAATGCCTGAGTTCCCACCCCAAGATATTCTGACATACTAGGTCTGGATGTGGCCTGGGTCTCACGATTTACATCTGCAGCCAAGGTTGAAAACCCTTTCCCTAGAGATTAATTCAATTGGTTTACGGTGGGACCTGGAAATTATATGTTTTTATCTTTTTATATTATAAATTAGCCAGGTGATTATAATTTAGCCAGGATTGATAAACATTACCTTGTGAAAGAAAGTAAAAATGTCTCACATCAATGCATCTTATTACCTCTCTTCAAATATTTTCGAACTGCCTTCCTAAACAAGGACTACTCCCTCACTCTATGTTTCAGTTACTCTACATCAATTAGAATTTTATTCCACTTCATGTAACAGAAGAACTCAAAACCAGTGGCTTTAACAGAATACAAATGTATCTTTTTCTCTTATTTAAAAAAACAAAAACAAAAACAAAAAACAGTTTTAAGGTCCACATTGAGGGTTCAGCATTGTTACCAGAGACCCATACAACCCTGTATTTTACACCTCACTGGCTAGAACTTAATCATATGGACAGATCCAGCTACACGGGAGACTGACCACATTGTCCTTACAAACAAAATCAGTGTGAAAAAAAAATGAGAAATAGAGAACAGATATTGGTTGGCAAGTAGCCCTATATACCAAACTACATAAAATTTCCCCAAGTATCATGCTTCTTGTGTCCCTATGTGCCTTTATTCAACTCTCAAGCAATTACTTGTCTTTCAAGTCCCAGCTCAACTATCAGATTAGCTACAAGACTCACAGCTCCCTACTTCATGTAAAATTGATTACTCCATCAACTTCCCAATACAAACTAATATCATACCACCTATGAAACTGTATTGCTCTTACATGTTTACATCATTCTCTCTCCTTAAAAAACTATTAGCTCCTTGAGGGCAAAGAAAGTTTTAAGACATGAATACCTCTAGCATTTAAAGGTACTGCACACAAGTACACAGCGGTCAGATCACAGACCCCTGACCCCAAAACTCTTAAAACCTGAGGTCAGAACCTGGCTCTACAACCTATTTCTGTGTGTAAAATCCAGGGAAGTCATATAAATCTCAGTATCTCAGTTTCCCTATCTGTAATTTTATATTTTGGTAAAATAAATAGTGCTTATTTAATATTAACTTATTATGAGGGTGAAATGAATTAATGAATATTCCTGGCACATTGTACGGGCTACAGAAGTAGCAGTTAAAATTGTTAATGCATTCCTCAGCACAGAATAATGCCACACATATTGAATGAATGAATCATCCATGTGTATTGACTTACGAGTTTTAAATTATAAAGAGACTTATGTGAGAGGGACACGGAAGCGTGACATATTATCTTTGTAATACAGAAGCAGAGAATAGAGTTGGAATGAAAATGCTAGCATCTCATGTGATACTTTATGTGAGTGAGACCTCAAATCTATAGAAAACATTATAAATGATACCATTTGGAAGAAGTAAAGTTCATTGAGAATAACAGCGGATGGTTTGTGAAGGAGGTATAGTGCAGTCTGGATGTTAAAGTATGCACAGAGAAGGTGCCGGAGAAAAAGCAGTGGGGCTGTTCTAGAAATGACAGTTCGGTCTATTTTTGAGGCATTGAGAGTAGCCTGACTGGAACAGAGCTTTCAATCAGAGATGCAGATTCAGCAAAAACAGGTTTAAAAAGCACTTATTGCATCTAAACAATGTCCCAGGCACAGTGCTCAGTGTTTTCCTTCTGGCTTTAAGAAAAAATACAGATACAGGAGGACTATAGGAAACAAAAAGGAGTTGTAAAGAAAACTACAAGAATACAGATTTAATGCAGATAAAGAATTTCATGATGAACCTAGTACACAGACAGATTATGAAGTGTTGAATGTTCAAGAGCAGGTGAGGAAAGAATGGTCTAGAATCAAGAAGGATAGCTAAGACAGAATATCTGTAATAAAATGCAGTAGAACACATAGCACACCAGCTACCTTTGTCCCAAAGTATTAGTTACCCATGTAGACAAGTTCCTGAAATACAGCTGGGTTAAAATATCTTCTCAAAGATATTTTATGTGGAATATATGGGAAAATATTTACATTAATTACACCTTTACGTTCATACTTTTAATTGACATGCTATGCTATTATTTACAGTGAGATTATGAAGCTGGAAAACATTTGTTTTCCCATGTTGTTGAATCTCTGAAGATTTATGTACATTGATCAGATAGTTTGATGGAATATATGTTTGGGAGGAGTTCCTATTTGAGCTTCCTCAGTAGCTAAGTATTTTTTGTCACAACTCATGCTTCAATACTATGTTTTAGTAACTATCTTTATAGTGAAGCACATCCTTTGCTGGAGGCATTTTCTTTATAATTTCTCCAGAGTGTCTGCATATGTTTTAAAAAGTCTCTCACACACGAGATTACATAGAGTGATGCCAATATGATGGCAGAACAGGAAGCCTCATACGTTCCTTCCATCAATAGAGACACTGATTCAACAATACTCATTGTGTGAAATCCATAAACCAGCTGGGAGACTTCTAGACCCCAGGCAAGTGCAAAACCAGCCAATTCATAGCCAGTAGGAAAATTTTTGACACCCCCTCACCATTGTCAATCCCGCAGTGCAGTGCCACATGATAAGGAGAAAACTCTCAGCTCTCAGCTTCAACCTGGGGAGGGAACGAGAAGACTTGACCACACATCCAACATACTGACTTTTCAGAGAAGTTGCTTGAGGGACGAGTTTTACTCAGAGTGCAGAAAGAAGAAAAATGATCAGTGCAGTATATTGTTGCTGCAGAAGTACAAGTAACAGCTCACTGGTGAACTCTACAATCAACATTCTAGCTTTTCAGGGAGCTCTCTGAAGAACCAGATTCTGCATAACCCAACTTGACTTACAAAAGGGACCCACATACTCAATATGCCTGGGGGCCTCTGAATAGGTAAGCATATTACTGCTTCAGAGGACCTATGGTATACCAGACAGACAGACAGACACCAGAGGGAGCAAGAGATTGTGAACTCCTGTGAAAAAAAGAGACTAGCAAATCCTTCTAATTAGAAATCTGCAAGTGGAAAAAAGACATATCCACAGAAAAGGTGTGAGAAGCCCCCCGAATCTCTAACTGGGCTGAGTGGTGAAGGTCTGTCTTTGTAAAAAGTCGATAAAAACTAGGAAAAGTGGCTGTTTTTTCAAACATGTGGATACTAACACAAAGTTACAAGAAGCAATGTGCCAGTTAAAGAAACAAATGATTTTCCAGAAACAGACCCTAAAGAAAAGATATATGAATTACGCAATGAAGATTTCAAAATAAATGGAAAAACATGCTCAATGAATTCAAGAAAGTGACACATGAACAAAATAAAAATTTCAATAGAGAAAATATTAAAAAGAATCAAATAAATTTGAAGCTGAAAAATGAAATAAACTGAAAAAAATCACTGGTTCAACAGCAGACTTGAACAGTCATAAGAAAAGAATCAGCCAACTCAACAGAAGTTCATTTGAAATTATCCAGTCAGAGGAGCAAAAAGAAAAAAAGAACGAAAATTTAAAAATGAAGAAAGATCAAAGGACTTACAAGAAACCATTCGAGAGACCAATATACAATTTACAGAAGTCCCAGAAGGCAGAGAGAAAGAAGACAGGGGCAGAAAGTTTGTTTGAAGAAACAATGGCTGAAATTTTCCCAAATCTGGAGAAGGAAATGGACATCCAGATTCAAGAAACACAATGATCCAAACTATGTTGAATCAAAAAGGATCTAAACTGCATAAATGACTTTTAATTTCAGAGTAAAAGTTAAAAGAAAAAAAATACTAAGAATAATTTAAATGACAAACATTTGTTAATGGATACACAATATATAAAAAAAAATTGTGATATCAATAACATAAAATATGTGGGGGGGGAGCCTAAAAGTGTAGAGTTTTTGTATGTGATTAAAGTTGTTTTTATTAGCTTAAAATACATTGTTATAACTAAAAGACATTTTATGTTAGCCCAATGGTAACTACAAGAAAATATTGATAAAAGATATACGAGGTCTCTTGCTATAGCGACGCGAGCAGTAACCAGGAGCCTTGGCTCAGAGCGAAGACCAGGGATCGTTTCAAGAAAATGGCAGACAAGCCCAACGTGAGGAAAATCACCAACTTTGATAAGGCCAAACTGAAGAAGATGGAGATGCAGGAGAAGAACACCCTGCCCACCAAAGAGACCACTGAGCAGGAGAAGCAGAGTGAAATTTCTTAGTAACCTGGAGCACTCCCCACCCCCCGTCATCTTGGAGGCTCCAGTCGTGATGTGGAGAAGAAGCCACCTGCAAAATGGACACAAGTGACAAGCTGCACTGTGAACCCGGGCACTCTGCACCCACGCCATCAGTCTGTGGGTCTCTGAGGGGACCCCCTACCAATCAGACTGCCAAATTCTCTGGTTTGCCCTGGGATATTGTAGAAAATAATTTGTATGATTAGTGAAGATAAAACACACCTCATGGAAAAAAAAAAAAAGATACACAAAAGAAAAAGATAAAGGAATCAAAGCATGACACTACAAAATTTCAACGAAAAATAAAGAAAGACCACAAGCAAGGAAAAGGGTTGTATAAAAGAACTAAGACAGAAAACAATTACAAAATGGTAAGTCCTTTACTACCACTAATTACTTTACTATAAATGTATGAAATTCCCCAATCAAAAGAGATTAGCGGAATAGATCTTTTTAAAAAACACATAAAATACAGCTACACGCTGTGTACAACAGACACACTTTCAATTTAAGTGCAATCATAGGCGGAAAGTGAAAGAAAAAGATATTCCATGCAAATGGTGAGCAAAAGATAGCAGAAGTAGATGTACTTATATCAGACAAATTAGACTTTATGTGAAAAACTGTCCAAAGAGATAAAGAACACTATATAAAGATAAAAGAGTCAATTCACAGGAAGATGTAAAATTGTACATACATCTGCATGCAACATCAGAGCACATAAATATATAAAGGAAACATTGACAGACCTGAAGGGTGACATGGCATTATAATAATAGGAAACTTAAATATCCTATTTTCAATGATGGATAGAATATATAGATAGCAAATCAATAAAGAAAGAGTGGACTTGAACAACACCATACACCAATAAACTTATCAGACATGCACAACACTCCACCCAACAATAGCAGAACATACATTTTTCTCAAGAGTACAGGGATCGTTTTCCAGGCTAGATCACATGTTAGGTTAAAACATGAGTCTTAACAAATGTTAAGATTTAATTTTCCAAGCACAATGGAATGATACTGGAAATCAACAGACGAAAGAAAAAATACCTCAACATAATAAAGAGCGTACATAACAAGACTATAGCTAACATTATACTCAATGGTGAGAAGCTGAGAGCTTTTCCTCTAAGATCAGGAATAAGGCAAGGCTCCCTCCTCTCACCACTTCTGTTCAACATGGTGTTGAAAGTCCTAATCAGAGCAATTAGAAAAGAAATAAAAGGTATTCAAATAGGAAAAGAAGAAGCAAAAATGTCTCTGTTTGTAGATGATATGATCCTACATATGGAAAACCATAAAGACTCCACCAAAAAACTGTTACAGTTAATAAAAATTCAGTAAATTTGCAGGACACAAAATCAGCATACAAATTAGTTGTTACTATACACTAACAACAAACTGTCTGCAAAGAAAATTTTAAAAATAATCCCATTTACAATAGCATTAAAAAGAATAAAGTACTTACTTCAAACTAAATAAGGAGGTAAAAGCCTTATCCACTGAAAACTACAAAACAGTGATGAAAGAAATTAAAGTTACAAGTAAATAAAAAATATTCCATGCTCATGGATTGGAAGAGCATTGTTAAAATGTCCATCCTACCCAAAGAAATAGGCAGATTCAATGCCATCACCCATCAAAATCCCTATGGCATTTTTCACTGTAATAAGAAAAATCCTAAAATTCATATTGAACCTGCAAGGATCCCAAATAGCCAAAACTATCTTGCAAAAGAACAGGTTGGATGCATCACACTTCCTGATTTCAAAATATATATCAAAGCATCAGTGACTAAAACAGTATGGTACTAGCATAAAGACAGATATATGCTAATGCAATGAAATAGAGAGCTGACAAATGAACTCGGCCATACAGTCAACTGATCTTGGACAAGGTTTGCAAGAATACACAGTGGGGTTAGAAAAGTCTCTTCAACAAATGGTGTTCGGAAAACTGGACTTCCACATAGAAAAGAATGAAACTGAATCCTTACCTTACACCATACATAAAAATTAACTCAAAATGGATTGAGGACTTAAATGTGATCACTAAAATTGTAAAACTTCTAGAAGAAATCATAGGAGGAAATCTTCCTGATATTGGTTTTGGCAATAATTTCTTGAATATAACATCAAAAGTACAAAAAAATCAAAAGGCACCAAAAGGCAACAAAAACATCAAAAGGCAACAAAAATAAAATAGACAAATGGTATCATATCAAACTAAATATGTCTACCCAGCAAAGAAATCAATCAACAAAATGAAAAGCTGACTTTATCAAAATAAACAAAGATAACAAGTGTTGGCATGGATATGGAGAAATTGGAAACCCTGTACACCGTTGTTGGGAATGTAAAATGGTGCAGCCACTATAGAAAACACTATGGAGGTTCCTTCAAAAATTAAAAGTAGAACTACCATACGATCCAGCAAATTCACTTCTGGGTATACATATATCCAAAATAATTGAAATCAGAAACTCAAAGAGATATTTGCACTCCCATATTAACTGTAACGTATTCACAATAGCCAAGAAGTGGAAACAACCTAAATGTCCATCAACAGACCAATGGATAAAGAAAATGTTATGTACATCTAATGGAATATTATTCAGTCATTAAAAAAAAAGAATCCTTTCACATACTGCAACACAGATAAACTTGGAGGACATTATGCTAAGAAATTAGTTACTGAAGTTCTTCTGGGTAGACAGATTACAAAAATATACCTCTTCTGCTTGGTGTGGCTAGCAGAGGACAGACTCGATTTCAGTCCCTTCTTTTCCCCCTCCCTACACCTCTGCCAAGCTGGATGCATCTTTTAAGCACATGGTGTGCATGTTTGAAAACATGCATAATCAAAGACTAATGACTTCTGAAACAAATTCTGAAGCAAGGGCTAAAGATATTCATGCAGATAGCAGAGGAAGTGAATAGTGTAGGCAGACAGAGACATCACAGAGACTACAGGAAGAATGCTCTAGACCAAATCATCGTAGAACTTTTACTTTTGGCCATGTTGATTAAGAATTATCATCGGTTTATTAGGACTTGGAAACACATTGTATGTCTTTTCTAGTTTGTTATATAGTCGTGCTCATAGTCATACTTAGTGACGGAGATACATTCTGAGAAACGCATCATTAGGTGATCTTATTCTGGGAATATCACAGAGTGCACTTATACAAACCTTGAGGGTATAAACTACCACTGTAATTGTGTGTTATACTTTTCTATGTCTGGCAGTGCAGTAGGTTTGTTTACAGCAGCAGTACCACAAACACATGAGCAATGCATCCACTACGAAGTTACAATGGTCATGGCATCACTAGGCCATAGGAATTCTTCGGTTCCATTATAATCTCATGGGACCACCACTGTATACATGGTCCGTTGTTAATCAAAACACTATTATGTGGCACATGGCCGTATGTATGTGTGGTTCTCATTACAGAGTGTATCATCAGTCAGTCTCATTTAAGCTTCAGTCTGTTTCTTCCTACATGACTGTTACGTTGAAGATTCTAGAGCCCAGAATATTTAAAATCAGCATTCCTCAGAGTGGAAATATGTTTACACAAATACTGAGGTATGGGAGGGAGATAGAAGGAAAATTTCCTCTGCCTGGAATGTCCTTCCTCTTCCCTCTCCCTGTCTGAAAGACAAATACTACATGATTTCACTTACATGAAGTATCTAAACCAGTCAATCTCGTTGGAGCAGAAAATCAGAATGGTGGTTGCCAGGAGCTGAGGGAAGGAGGAAATGGATGGTTGCTGTTTACTAGGTATAAATTTTCTGTCAACTAAGATGGTAAAGTTCCACAGATCTGCTGTACAACATTGTAATTACAGTTCACAATCGTTTACTATACACTTAAAGATGTGTTAAGGGGGTAGATTTCTTGTGTTTTCGACCACAAAAAAAAAAAGAGAGAGAGAAATGAAAATAACTAAAACCTCAAGGAAATGTTATAATTGCAAATTTCTGAATCTCGAAGGTGAAATAGTTCAGCACCTCACAGATCATATCAGTTACCCAGATTATTACAGTTTTTTGTTTTGTTTTATGTGCTACTATCCTGAACATATTATTATAGTTTGGAAATCAGGTGTGTTGTTTATGATGTTAGATGTCTATCCCACTTTTAGGCACTATATCCAGTTGTGGCATCTGGTTTAGGTGTCTCCTAAGTCCTTTTATCTGAAAATAATTAATTTCCCAGAAAGCCGTCATTCGACTTCCAAAGTCTTACTTGCCAGGCTAAGACCATAACCATTTACCTTTGCCCCAGCTTCAAGGTTGGCATAGGATGTAAGTATCTGGCAATTTCATACTCTCTACTGTGGAAATTGTCTCAAAGTCAATAAAATAAAATTGGATCATTAAAATGAAATAATTTCAAAAAGAAAAAATAAATAAAGGGGGGGACTGTGAATAGCGATTGAGCAAAACTGGCAACCAGTTCTGCCGCATACTTCTTACCCTGTGCCACCTTTCATAAAGCATGATGAAATATATGTTTTCCTCATTATTCTATGGGTGAAGTTTCCAAATTTACTCGCACTAACATATGTAAAAATTAAATGTGGGTTTGTGTACTTATTAAAACATCTGATATTTAAATCTGTTACTGCATAAAGTAGCAAGGCAGATGAAATAAAATGAAAGATTCTGTCAACCCCGTTAAATTTAGCCTGAAAAAATAAATTCTCTTTTCAGGTAATTTCTGCTTGCTCACCTCAGTATTTCCAATTTCTACCCATGACTCATAGTTGCTAAGCATTTTCGGTATATATTATAGAAATAATTGCAAAGGCGGCTTTAGTGGGAAGGAAATAAATCTTACAATTCTGGGATCCTCATCTTCATGGGCCCTTGGCAAGGATTTACAATTCTGAATTCTTTTTCTTAAGGAACACCTCACAACACCAGGATCTGCACTGAGGGCATGCAGTATTCGATGTTATTGCAGCAGAAATAAGAGAGGGTTCTTAGACTCCTGCAATGGCCTCTAGAAAAGCCCTGGTCTCCCCTGAGGCATGCATGGCTGGTCTGCCTCGCAACCTACACGTGTCATCATTGAGATCATTATGGCTTCAGGAGAGGGGACAGGGAGTGGCAGAATTACATCTAAGGCATTTCCTTTCAGTCTCAAAGTAGCTGAACAGGAGGGCTATTTGCTTTGAACTCACTCCCCCTAACCGTCTGCTGGTCTCTTGGTAATTCCACCGGCCCTCCCTGCATCATGGAGATAAATTTGTTGCCACAAAGTAGGCCTTGGGAAAACAAGAATGTTGTTTCAGACACAGCTGCACCCTCATCCATACCCTAGTAAAATAAGCCATGCCGTTTTTAGAAAAGAATACATGCAAAATATACCCACAGGCTTTCCGACTCTCCCTGGCGTGCCCATGGTTGTTTGCAGGGAAGTCTTCAAAGGGATCACCTCCCAGAATCCTAAATCAGAAAGAATGCCAAAGCCTTTTGTATTAAATACCTTCTCCCAATAACTTTGGCCCATGACGATGAGATGGGAACACGGAGAGTCACACTTTACACCATCACCCCAATGTTCCAAAATACTTTGGCTACAGGCTTCATGTTTCATTAAAATATAACTTGCCAATTTTTTTCAAACTGGTGTCCATAAACAGTAAACCAGAACAAACAAGTGTGTGTGTGTGTGCGTGTGTGTGTGCGTGTGTGTGTGTGACTGAAACAATGGTTTTATAAGCTATCTTGCTAATCTAGGCCTTCATATGTACAATACCACTCTATTTTTCTATCCTAGTCTGTTTCACTTTTTAAAAAAATGTTTGTTAGGACCAGAAAATATACTTCAAGATCTACTGATACGTCTCTGCTATGGCATGAAATTCACCCCGTTCTACTACCCAGGTTCACAGTTTAGCTACAATGAGAAGAAAGTCTACTATATAATAGATCACCAGACTAGATTTTAATATGTTAAATGAGAAATAAGGGAATCTAAAAACTAACAAAAAACATTTTAAAAAATCGTCAACACCTGGCTTTCACAGATTTATAATCTTGCTAAACGAAGGAAAGGGAAAGTATTGAGACCCAGCTTGAGACTTAAAATATCTTTTTCCCAAGTCAGAGGTCTACAGATTTTTTTTTTCTTAAAGGTCCAAATAGTAAATATTTTAGGTTATGTAGGCTATAAAATCTTTGTTGAAACTATTCAACTCTGCCCTTGTGGCTTGATGGTAGCCATAGACAATATGTAAACAAATGGCTGTGGCTGTTTTCTAATAACACTTTATTTAACAAAAAAGGTGGTAATTTGCCAATCCTTGTTCTAAATAAAAGCACCTTGTTTGTTTCTCTCATAACAATATATTTTGCAATTATTTATGTCTAGGTTTACCTCTTTTCCACGTTCTCTCCCCACTTAACTCCCATCTCCATGAGAGTGCAGGCCTCTTTTGACTTTCAGATTTGCATCCCCAGTGCCCAACACATAGTACAGACTCAATAAATATTTTCTAATCTGTTGCCAACTCGCAAAGTGGCTAACAGAATAACTCGCTGATTAAGCAAAGCTAGGGTTACTTGATGTATATAATAAAAGAGAACACAATGTAAACAATCTTAGTAGTCCTTCAGATAGACCTGAGGAGAGGGTATTTATTTACAGGTTTTTCGTATTTAAAAAAAAGCTGTTATGAACATCAGGGTACAGGTTTTTATGTGGACAGAGCTTTTCATTTCTCTAAAATAAATGCCTAGGAGTGCCATTTCTGGGTTGTATGGTTAATTTTATAAGAAATATCCAAAATATCTGAGATAATGGAATAATATATAATTCCATCAAAATGTATAAGAGATCTAGTTTCTTCACTTTCTCTGTAGCATTTCATATTATCATTATATTTTAGCCTTTCAGACAGATGCATATTATTATTCCATCATGCATGTACCTAATGGCTAATGAGGCTGAATATCTTTTCGTGGGTTTTATATGGCAGAGAACTGGTTGATACTGGACAGATTAATACAGAGTTTATAGCTTTGGATTGGTGGGCCCAACAAAGCTTGAGTCTTAAAGCAGAATATTGACAAGGACACTTCAATTGGTTCACAATCTTGAGTTTCAGTAACAGGTATCTCTTGA
Organism: Rhinolophus ferrumequinum; assembly: GCF_004115265.2. NCBI lineage: Eukaryota > Metazoa > Chordata > Mammalia > Chiroptera > Rhinolophidae > Rhinolophus > Rhinolophus ferrumequinum. Next base: position 12,654,588 of record NC_046287.1, read on the forward strand.
AAGCGTAGGTAAGTTATTTTTGTCTGATCCCATTACAAAAAGACAAGAAAGTATATTTCTTCTGACATTCTGGATTCGAAAAGTATAGGATAGATACAGAAGAGAATTTTGGTATCAGTTCTCAATTGAATGAATATTTGAATGTCATTAATTATTTTGATGTTTAACTTATTTTCTTTTATATAGCTGTATAATAATTATGTGAAATTCGTAGTCTAAACTAATGTTAAATTCAACCAATTTGGAAATTAAAATAGTAAATAATAAGGATACATAGCCCCTCAGAGGCATATAGCCCACCATAAATATCATTATTTTTAATATTTTAGTAACTGCAATTATGACATTTTCATTCTCATAGCTGCACAGCATGTTTTAGCACTTCCATTTTCTTAGAGTAACACATAATATGCTACGACTATATTTTAGGAATTCTTGCTTTGAGTCCTGACATTGTCATTTACCAGAAGTTTGTCCATAGGTAACCATTCAAAAGTTCAGTTTGCTCTTCTGCATAATGGAGAAAAAGTTCAAGCTACCTATAGGGTAGATTTAAAGGTCAAATGAGATACCATATAAAATAGCTCTTTATATGTAAGTATTAATTCGCCATATAAAGATATGTAGCTTTCAGAATGACTCCCTGTTTGGTATAGCACAGTGGTTAACAAGCATGACTAGCGCTGAACTGACATTGGGTTTAAACAAAGTTGTACTACTTTCCAGGTCTTAACCAAATGTCTTCATCTACCTAAGCATCGGCTTCTTCACTGCAAATGTTCATAATGATGACACTTCACACAGAAAAATTATTATGAGGAATCAAAAGTTAGAACTTCAAACAATGCTTGGCATTGTAACATAAATGTTAGCCATTATTAAATTACTAAGTCCTATTATTATGGATCTCACTTAAAAAAACCGCTATTTTACTACCCCTCGTATTTTTGTTACTAGCTTACAAAACTAATATTTCAATAGATGATAGACTCCACAGTAGCAGGAAATAATATATCCATTTTTGAACTCTTGTCGGTCTAGGTCAGTGACTTGATTGTATGTCGTGACCAACAGATGTTTATATTAATGAATTAATATGTTAGTGAATCAATACTATAAGCCTAATAAAGGGTATCGAGTGTTATTTGTATTAGTATTTTTGTTTGTACTATGAATAATGTATAACTTACAATTCTTGGCACTTCAACCCCAGTCCTCTTTGTTAATTGTTTTAGGAAGAAGTTTGTTTCATGGTATTTGACATTTTCTACTCTTTACTTGAAACTGGCAATTAAGACTGCTATTTTCTCTGTGGACACGTATGGTAGAGAGAAAGAGGTTTTTTTTTCTTTTTCAAATAAAGCTCTGGGTATTTCATGATCCCAGTTTTAGAGCTGAGATCAAGATTCTTTAAAAAGATTTCAATATAAATTCATATTTTTGGATAGACCCCAGTAATATTATCTCTATCATCTTTTTCTTGCACTAAGTTCAAATGCATTTCCAGTCTTTAACTTGGTTTTAGTTTGGTTTATTTTGTATATACCCATGATAAAGGTATTTTACCTAATTAGTTATATTGGCCTTTACTTCGTTTTATTGGACCTATAGTTATGGATTAGTGTAAAACCAAGCAGCAAAATGAGGTTCACAATCAAGAATAGAATCTTTTTGGAATGTACCATTGCAATTTCAAATTTCCAACCATTTGGGGGTCAGGGAAGAATAAAAAGGGCAATTGAAAAGCTTAATGGTTTATTTTCCTTTGCTTTACCTTCATTAAAAGCTTTCTCTCTTATCATACATGATGAGGGACAGATACTTCCATTAGCTTCTTTGATAAGGTTTCTTCTTACGAGGTAGGGGGATTCCATGTCTCTTGGGGCCATTATTAAAATAAATTAATTTTATTTTTCTTTAATGCTATGCTTGTGAGATAGACAAGAATGAACACAAACCTACATAACAGTCAAACAATCCATGTCAATTTTATTATTGCTGATTTAATACATGCTGCAGTAACTGACACATAACTTGAAAATTATATCCTAAGCAGCAGAAGTCAGATACGTTTTCCCCATGGAGACTGTAACATGGAAAAGGACTGAGAGAATATTTATTATATAGAATTATTTATTGCAGAAAAGCAGAAAAGCAATATTACAAAAAGCCATGTAAGTAAGTTCACATAAAATCAAGATGCTGGATCTTATGTAATCTCAGACCCCTTAAGGGAAAGAGACTATAAGGAAATTCTACCTGATTATGAATGGAAGGTACAAGACCAAAGGTGTGGACTTCTAACATACACACAAACATAGAAAAACAATTGTCCACCCCTACCACAGAGTTTAAGTCAATTATTTAATTATATGATATTTGAATAAATTACTGAGGAATAAGTTCAGAGCTACTAACAAAGTATCATAGCTATCTTACCATTTTGACAGAAGGGCATGGACTCTCACTTCACCTGCCTAGAAAGCTCTTCCCTCTCCTTTTTGCCAACTCAACTGCTATCAAATTTTTAGGATGTCAAACAAACCATTTTATCAAAAAAAAAAAGAAAGAAAAGAAATATAAATGTATAAAAATATATTTGAATAATCCAGTGTGGAGGGATTTGTCCTTTTTCTGAATGTCAAAGCAATTAAATATTAAAACACAATTTAGCATTTAGAATTTTTTTTTAATTTCATTGTTATTCGATGGTTTCAGCTAAGTTAATCTTCCCATAGACAAAGTAGGTTTTTAAACAAGGATCATATATTTCACTACTTTTAAATCAGACAGAGATAGAGATATAGAAGTATATGCTCCACTGGTTGATCCCTTTGAGGCCATCTGGATAGCCTTAAACACACTGAAAGAAGCTATTTCTAAATATGATTTAGGGAGTTTGAGAGGTCATGCCTGTTGTAAAACCGGAGAAACTTGTATCCTTATCAATGGACATTAATGCAAGGCAAGTTTAAAGGTTTCCTCCTTTCTATCCTCCTTTCCCATTCCCCCCTTCCCTTCTCCCACCTTCCATTCTTCCTGCTTCCTTCCTTCCTTTCTTCCTTCTTTTCTTCCTTGCATTCTCTTTCCATCTTTCTTTCTTTTCGTAAGAGTTTACTCTTTTGTAGTATTTCACCTCAATAATGACTGTGTAACGAGAGAGTCTTCAAAACGAATTATGTGATTATAAAGAGATTTTTGATAGTCAATCACTAAAATACAGAGTTGTTCTTCAATCAGTTTTTGCATTTTGTTATCTATATATCTCCACTGTTTTCCTTAGTCATAGGAACATTATTCTATCAAGGAAAATTGAGAAATGTTAAGTTATCTTTTGAGTTCATTCAAAAATGTGGCATGCTTTTTTTCCCAAATGCATACTTTATGTCAATCAATAGATATTATTGAACACCTGAGAGCAGGTCAAAATAATAGTACCCTAGATGAGTGAACAAGGACAATTACGTCTCTTAACATATTCTTTGGATCAAAGGATAGACTTTAGTCCATCTGCATATTTCTGACATTCTCAATTAAAAAAAAACATAGTAGTGTACAGATGATAAATTTCACACAAGAGAACTGAAGTACAATTAAACCACCAAAACCATTTTATGTATAATTTAAAGAAGTTAAACTATTACCTATGTTTGGAAATATAGTTAGGGAAAAATTCCCTATCTTGTACATTATTGATAAAAAGAGCATAAATACAAAACTTCTTAATTTTATTTAAGCTTTAAGTACGTTTGCTCTTTTCTGTTGACTCACTGATTTATTCAAGTTTAGTTACTAGTTCACAATTAATTGCTCTGTGTTAATTTGCATGAAAGTATACATAATGTATTTAGAAATACATTTTCTTTTCATTCAGTATCACTCACGTATAATACCAAAGATCAATGCATTAATTTCATGGAGAGTTTTTAAGTGAAATTTGAATTTATTTTCTGCAACTGAAAAGATCTGATTAGAAAAGAGTTCAGTACTATAGGTTAATGAAACACATTCCTAGCAAATTAAGGGAAAACACTTTTTTTTTGGTTTGATCATTAAAGAAACCTGTTTAGTTTTTCATTTGCTGGCTGTTATATTTAATGACCTATGCTACAGAAAGTCTCAGTAATTTTGTGAAAGGATGGGATTTTCACTTATGCAGAATAAATTAATATATAAATATCATTATACAAGCAGAATTATCATTGTATTTTGTCTTAGGAGAGTGGCTCACAGTTTATAAAATATATTCACAGGTGATCTTTTTGACCTTATAAGTAGGACTGGAAGGAAAACTAGAGGGAAAATGTGAGGAAACAGAGTGAACAGACTTAGCCAGCTGTGGTAGGCAGAATAATGTCCCACCAAGGATATCCATGTTCGAAGATGTAGAACCTGTGACTATGTTAGGTTTATATGGTAAAAGGTCATTAAGGTTGAATCTGGAACTAAGGTTGCTAATCATCTTAATTTAAAATAGGGAGATTTTCCGGGATTACATAGTTGGGCCCAAAATAATCACAAGGGTTTTGAATATGGAAGAAAGAGACATACGAGGAGTAGATCAGAATGATAGCATATTAGAAGGACCCAACCAGCCATTGCTGGCTTTAAAGACAGAGACAAAGGGCCACAAGCCAAGGAATGTAGGCAGCCTCTAAGAAGCTGGAAAAGGCGAGAAAATAGATTCCTATCTAAAATTTCCAGAAAGGAATGCAGCCCTGTGGACATCTTGATTTTGGCCCAGTAAGACCAATGGCAGACTTCTGACTGACAGAACTGGAAGACAATAAATTTGTATTGTTTTAGCCACTATGATTCTGGTTATTTGTTATAGCAGCCATAGGAAACTAATACATCAGTATTCTACTTTTATTGGCTATTATTATATTTGTTCTCCTAAGTTAACATTAGAATTTCTGTGCCTAGTAAGACTATTTAAGTTCACCCATCATGTCATGATCTACCAACACTATGTATTAAAGATATTAGAAACGTATCAAAAACTGAAAAGTATTTGTAGCTTGAAAATGTTTTAAGTGAAATGAATCTATTGAATTTTATTCATATTCTGTAATATCTTTAAAGCCTTATGTTTAAAGCCTTATTGGTAGCCTAAAATACCAATATTTTGAGTAGTGAAAAGGCAGTAATACATTGATATCTTCTTTACATTTGAGGCAGTTAGAGCATAAAATCTCCCTTTATCTCCTTATGGAAATGTTTAAATTCATGCACATTCCCACAGCTGCTGTGCACCGAAGTATAATATTGCCTGTACATTATTAACAGTGACTGCAACTTAAGTTTATCAAGGGAAACACTATAGATAAATATTATTTTTTTTTAAATAGGCTCAATTATTTCTCTACCCTCCTACCATGCCCCAAATGGACCTGTTGGCATGGATAAGACTTACAGTGATCTCTCCCACACAACTGCACAACACTAAGTGTATGGAAATTCACCTAAAGTGCTGCAAGAACTCCTGAGCTTCTGGCAACAATTCTCCATCGCAAATCTGGTGACAGCAGTTGTCCCAGACTAGTTTTTCAAGGATATGTGTAGAACCAACAGCCTTGAAAGATGAAGACAGTGTCTTCCTCATGGCTAGAAGGCAGATTTGTTTGCTGTTCAGGATTATAAAGGTAATGTGTCTTTCCAAGGAGAAAGTCGAGGCAGGTTTGCTAGATGTCCCTTCTATGACATTAGGGGTTCCTAATCTCTGCCCATGAGCTGTAACAAAAACCAACCTACGTCTGCTTCTTCACTACTCCCATAAAACTTCAGCAGTGTTTCAGTGCCACATAACCCAGGATCACAATAATAGTAGCTACAAATAACATGCAGTTATTGCCTTGCACTTTTCATGGGTCAAGCGTCCAGGCACAACTTAGCTTGGTTCTCTGCTCACAATGTCACAAGGCTGCAATAAAGGTGCCCACCCGGGTTCCTTGTCATGTGGAGGCCCAACAGAGGAAGAATCTGCGTCCAGCTCACTCAGGGTACGGGCAGCTACTTGTGGCTGTGTGACTGAGGGAACGAGGCTTCCCTTGCTGTTGACCACAGGCTGCCCACAGGTCTCACAGGCTGTGTGCAGTTCCTTGACAAGTGCTTTTCCAGCACGGCGGTGTACTTCACACCGCTCATAAACTGGATTACTCTCCTTCCTGCTGCGCTTGTTAAGGCAGAGTCTTATTTTATACAGTGGAAGCACAGGGATGACATGTTGTCACCTTTGCCATAATATTGTGACCTAACCATAAAAGAGCTATCCTATCATGTTGACTATATTCTATTGTTAGAAGTAAATCTGACTCCCTCACACTCAAGGGGAAGGGATTACATGAAAGCATGAACATCAGGAGATGGGAATCACTGTGAGGGCAGAGGGTCACCTACGGTCTGTCCATCACAGAGCACAAGGGAAACGAGGCAAACACTGAAGCTCATACTGCTTACTAGGCTGTGAGTAATAACGTCCTCTGTCTCTGACTCGGGAGCCCTATGTCTTCTGCCAGCATCTATAAGCCCGTGGCAGGACAATTTTGTCGCTTACAAGTCCAGAAAAAATCTCAGACTCTTTATACTTCTTAACTTCTTTGTGTGTGTGTTGTTGTTTTTTTTCCTAATTTTATCCTGGATATGTAGAGGCCACTGAGAGTTAAGGTAATTGTATCCTGACCCATTTACCCCCTATTGGTGAAGGATTATCCAGAGAAGAGGGGTTTTATATAACTACATATATATCTCCATCCCCATTACCACAGACACTCAGAAACGTAATCCTTCTAAGGACAAATACAGTGGGAAGCTGCTGGCACTCCACATCCTCATCTTTACCTATATAAGGGTTCCTCAACCAATAGCTTTAAAGTTTAAACCAATTCATCTGGAGTATAGTGACATTACCAGTTTACTTAATTCGAATCTTTTTAGACCCCTAGAGTACAACCAAAATGACTGTGGGAAAGGTAATATGCCAGAACTCAGTCATGAAATTTATGGTCAGTGACCTGAATGGAATATAATCGCTCCTTTCTAAACTTGACAGATTCTTGTATCATTTTTTAAAAAGTTTAACAATGTATAATGTCTTACTAAAACCAATAAATGCACCATCAGCGTGGTTTTGAAATGCAGATTGCTTTTAAAATTGCACTAAAATGGCTTAGTTTTCCACAGACTACTTAGCAATATGAGTTCAAAGATCACCAGTTGAATGGCCCATAAAAGGTCCATTATGTCATTTTATATGCATCTATCTGCCAAGCACTGAAGATCACAATAAGAAATTAAACAGTTCAAAGAAGATAAAGTTGTGAAAGTTAAGTGGCGAGACAATGCAATGCTCTACTGATAAAGGAGTTATTTCAACAGTTTATAAAGTGTTGACAGCTCTTTTCCAGCTTAACTTAAGCACAGACTCTTGTCCTAGTGCCAAAGCAACACATTGTATATTTCAACCAGGTATATTCTGTATCCTGAAGATACTCCATTCCTCTCTTCTAAATGCTCCTTCTGTAAGCATTCCAGATTTTGACGACAGTAGCCACTCATTGCCATGATACTACAACACAGAAAAGACGAATCCCTTCCTTCCTCACACTGCAGAAATCCTCTTCCTAGACCTGGGGAAAAATAAAATTGACTCCCTTTCAGATACTTTCTTTACTTTTCCTTCAACCTCTGAAACTCTCCAGAGGACTGCAGAACATGGCACTGCATCTGATTTTGAGGTGTTCCTTTTTTTTTCAACACCTCTCCAAGCAATCAATTTTAGAACTCCCAGGAAAAACAGAAAAGCATCTCCATGTTTTCATGAAACACCCAGTGTGACTGGTTTTAGTCACCAGTTTCACTCCCACTACAAATCATCAGAGTTGTCGTTCCACCTCAGAATGCTCAATGGCTTCCCATCATATATTTGTCAATATTTCCCAAGCTTTAGAGTATAGAATGTCCCGCGGAGAACTTGCGAGAAATACAGACTTTCAGGCCCGTGTCCATAGGGGCTAAGTCATAATTCTGCATGATTTTATGTGTTATTTTTTTTTTAAATATTTTACTATCAAAGAACAGTGTCTTGGTAATTTTTAACATCTAACTCTCCAGGAAAAAGGAAAGAGAGAAAGAAACACAAAGACAGAGGAAGAGGGAGAGAGTCAGGGACAGGGACAGGGAGAGAGAACAACACTGGAAATGTGTGAATTCCCAATATGGCCAGTATTTAGCAAAATGGTATCACTGGGGATGGCGCCGGGGAAAGATGCAGAGTTTTTCTGAGCCAGCAGGAAGCAGCTCCAGCACACCAGTGCACCTAGGTGGTTCTACCTCTGCTAAATTATTGCACTGAGGGGCTATTATTTACTGTTAGTATCTGTGCTTTACTCGCCCTCTCTCCCTGGAATGCAGAACTTTCCTTTCCCTCTGCCTGATCATTTCCTACTAGGGATGCTAATCCATCTGGGGAGCTGCTGTCCAAGGAGCAATCCCAGATGCTTCCATAGTTAGGGGTGGATGTTTCTTTCATTGTACTCACCACATGTCAGTGCAATTACCTATTTAAATGTCTATTTTGATCTTCAACTCAGTCATCAGGAACTATACATCATTTATCTTGATATCACCCTAGTGTCAAAAAAACTGTAGGAACTAAACATGCATTTGTAAAACTCATAATTCACCATAATGAATTAATACTGAGCCAGCAATTTCACTATTGATTTAGTATTGATTTAACATTGAGACATTTAAAATGCATCAAAGAGAAGATGGCATAGGGAGGTGATAAGGTGACTAATGGATTTTAAAGGGATGGATAGGTGAAAAAAATACACACACACACACACACACACACACACAGAAATATAAGCTGAGAAGTCACCTGGTAAATTTTTGAGGTTTTGAAAAACACTGGTTGGTTTTATAAATAGTATGATTATATTTTATTTCTACTAATCACATTTATAATTACACCAGTCAAGAATAATGAGGGTAATCAAATTTCAAGTTTTAACGCATAAACCTAATATCAAGGAGAAGGTATTAACCCCCTGTGTTATTTTCCTCAAAGCTACTAAATACTAAAGCTGATAAATACTAAAATCTAAATATAAAACTAAACACAATATAAGAAAAATATCCTTATTGAATATGCTCTTATAGTAAAATCACTACAGGGTTTTCTTTTTTTTGTTTTTTTGTTTTTTGTTTTTTTTTTTTTAGTTTTATTCCATGTCAACTCATACACCTGTATTTTTCCGTAGAATATAATATTGTAAATGTCTCCCATCTTTAAATTCAGACTTTAGAACACAAACTAACTCTATGGATACTTCTCTGATACTATTTGCATCTCTAAAAACATCTCTATAAAGCAACAGCCTGAGTATTCCCAATTCACAGAAGGAATGATGTAGCGTTATCTTGATCATTCACAATAGGAAGTACAAAGAACAAACTGAGGATACCAACATAGGATACCAACATAGAGGATAAACTGGGTGAAATGAGAAGGCAACTTTTGACAATATGAATTTGTCTTAGTTTATATCAATGGTTCTTGCTGCAACATTTGTTGTTTATGATGTGGGCTATTAGGTTCAGAGTCTGGAGAGAAATTTAAGTATTCTCATTCAAATTCTTTATTTTACTGATAAAGATGGTAAGGTTCAAAAAACCTTTTTTTGTTTTGGCGGGGTAGGGGGCATCACCACACTTTTATCGCACTTTTATTACCAGTGTATAGCGGGGAAAAAAGCTTTGGATTACTACTTCTGTTTTTAGTGTTTCTTAGTTCATCTACTTTTCTTCTGTCCTATCTTTTTATTCTTAATGAGAACTGCATTTTCCCCAATACATAAACTTAAGAATGTCATTCTACATTTTTTGAAGCAGAGTTAAATCCCTCCTTAGGTTTACTGACATTCTTCAAACTGGGATTTGAATGTTGTTTAAATTTGTCTTTATTAACACAAGGCAAGACTCTGAAGGTTTCTTCCCATCAATTCAGTCATTTCATTTCAGAGCAAGAAATCACCTGAAGATTTTTCAACTCTTTAGGGAGATTCCCTAACAAACACTGATCTCTTGTCCCTAGATGAGGTCTCAGATGCAAGATCACGAGCACGTAGTCAGATTCATGCACCACCTATGGTTCTTCCACTGTAAAATCCATGTTTCCTTAAACCAATCTAATTTTCTATTTATTATTGTATATTGTCTCACTGCGTATGTTATGGTCAATTGGGAGATTTCAAAACTTACTCTTTCACTAATTAGCTTTGTGACTTGAACAAGTCACTTTATCTCTCTAGGTCTGTTTCTTGTTCACTTCTACAAAATGAGGGAACATGCCTTCGCACTGTCACATTTTCTATTTTTATGACTCCCAGATTATTAAGTACCAAAAATTAGCAAATACTTTTAAATGAAAGCATTCAGAAGCACATAGAAAACAGAAATGAAACACTGCAACTGTTTTCTACTCTTTTGTTTGCAAATCCTGAATTGTGGTTGACTTAATATTTTTCTTTCTGAAAGTCAAGCCACCAGATGGCATGCTATGGCACATTAGATAACTGCTCACCAAATACATATTTCTTTTCCTCCAGGTCATATAAGTAGAATTCATATCTCGACCTCCTTTGAATTTAGATGACTATATACCAATAGAATGTGACCAGAAAGGAAATACTTGACCATCCATCCTTCCCAACATGATTCTCTATGCTTTTCCAACTTCATGTACAGGACTAAAATTCTGTAGGTGAGCAAGATCCAAAAAAAAAAGGAACTAAGACAACAATATGGATGGATAACTATATGTAGAAACATCAGCTTCCTGTTTTGGCCTTAATAGGAATAAGCAGTAAACAACTGTTTTGTTAGAGCATTGAGATTTCTAAAATTTTCTATTAAAGTAACCACTGAGGACATTACTAATCTAGTACTTGAGGGTTCTGAAAATTCTATGGTTCTGCTGTTCTAATTTGTCAAACCATATGTCTGCAATAAGTACATAGTCTGTGTTAAAACAGCATAAAAGCAAACTTTCTATTTCTATACATCAGTAATTATACTTAATTCTAAATCAATGTACTTAAAAAATCTTGTTAAGTTATCATTTTAATTGAAATTCTTTTTGATGGTCTCAAAGATTTTAGTCATTTTAATGAATTACAATTATTTTTCCTTTAGGAAAGTTGTGTATTTCCTTTTGCCTCAAAATTGTCATTCATATCCTGACTAGTTAGAAATTCCTGAAGGTAGCCTCAGAGAAGTTTATTTCTTAATTTCAAATAGATTAAAATATGAACACATTTAAAGAGGGTTTAAAAAATAAAAACTCTTCTCTCCCATATCACATTCACATCTAGAAAAAAAATTGAGATAAACATATTATTTTTATCTATTGAATTTTCTATGAAATGCACAATACCAAAAGTAAAAGTGTAAACATTTTAACAAGCAGATTTAATATCCATATATCATCTCTTTCCTGTTTCTTTTTATAATAGTAAGCCCCACAAAAAAAGGTTTAAAAAAGTCACATTTAGAAAGCCAAACCAAACACTAAAAGGTATTGAATCTAATAAAAATTTATAAAACTCATATGAATATTGTGTGTATTATACAATCAACTGTACTAATAACTAATATTTCCTGTATTAGAATATCAATTTACTAGAAACTACCTAGCAAACTAAAATAGCTAATGCAGTGTAAGAATTAACAAAATTTAAGGAAATAGTTTAAATAGTAGTCAACAAAGTTATGCTAGAATAGTGAAGAAAGAAAAATATAATGTTAGCACGGATGTCTTTGAATTTTATATTTGTTTTCTTTTATACAAGAAAAGTGAGGCAGTGGAATTTCCAGAATGGCAGTGGTAGGAAGTTGGTAGACTCTTCAGCTAAACAATCATTTACTAGTGAACATTATAATAAAAGAAATTTCTGTAAGATACCATAGTGACATATAGGAAATGAATAAAATTTCATTCAAGGAAACCTAATACATCTCTGTGAGAACACCACGCATCTGTAGCATTTGAGACATGAGACATTCCCATCCTCTTCTCCAGATCAGTATGACAGAAGTTCTTCTCTGAGTAGATTCTACCACAAAGATGGGGCTCGCTCCTCCCCAGCTATAGTCTACGACTGTAGTTTCACTGTAGGCAGGGCAGATTAACAGCACCTCATTCTACTCAGTTCCATGATACAAAAGCTAGGTTACAAGAAAGTGCAAGTGACAAAACAGAGGCTGCCTCTACCCAGTTCCCACTGTAGGCAACCAACTGACCAAGATTGGACCTACTGCAGCCAGGCAACTAGGCGAATTAACAAGCAAAATACAAATAATGACACCACCACCAAGATCTGAGGCATGGAGTAGTCCTAAATGTCCAGAGATGCTACAATATATTATCGAACAACAGCAACAAAAAGATGTAGGGATGTGGTGAAGGGTATCAATTTCACAAGGTGCTACAATGCATTAAAAGTATCCAGTTTTCAACAAAAATGTCTAAGATGTGCAAAGAAACAAGGTAATATTGGAGCAGACAATATTGTTTGCATTTGAAGGAAGCCAAATATTAGGTTTAACAGATAAAAACTACAAAGCAGATATTATACATATGTTGAAAATATAGAGAAAACTATGTTTAAAGAATTAAAGGATGGTATCACGACAGTGTCTTAACAGACAGAAAATATCTTTTTTTTTTTTTTTTTAAGAACAAAATGGATATTATGGAGTTGAAAAGTATAAAAGAAATGAAAAATTCACTGGAGATGTACAACTGAAGACTTGAACTGGCAGAAAAAAAGAATTTGTGAACTTGAAGATAGATTGACAAAGATTACACATTGAAGAACAAAGAGAAAAGAAAATAAAGAAAAATGAACATTACTTCAGAGAAATGTGGAAAACCACACAGCTCATCAACATGTTTGCAACAGTAGTGTGAGATAAATAGGAGAGAAAAAAAAAGGAGCAGAAAAAATATTTGAAGAAATAATAGCTGGAATCTGTCCAAATTTGCTGGAAAAGATGAAATTACACATCTCAGAGGCTCAATGAACTCCAAGTATAATAAATGCAAAGAGATGCACACCCTGACACATCATAATATAAACGTTGATAAGCGAAAACAAAGAGAAAATCTTGAAAGCAGCAAGATAAAACACCTTATCACTTACAGTGGGTACCCCCTCCAAAAAGATTAACAGCTGACCTCTCCTCAGAAACAGTAGAGTCCAGAATGCAGTGGGTAAAATAATCAATGCCCTCTCTCTTTCCCCCACCCCCCACCAAAAAATAAAGCTATCAAGCAAGAATGCTATATCCAGGAAAAGTATGTTTCAATAATTAAGGTGAAATAATGCTATATCCAGGAAAAGTATGTTTCAATAATTAAGGTGAAATGATGCTATATCCAGGAAAAATATGTTTCAATAATTAAGGTGAAATAATGCTATATCCAGGAAAAGTATGTTTCAAAAACGAAGGTGAAATAAAGACATTTCCAAAAGCAAAACCCAAGAGAAATCATTGCTAGTTGACTCACCTTCCAAGAAACAGTAAAGGAAGCTCGTTAGGCAGAACACATGTAAAACCCAGATAGAAATTCAAATCAACATGAAAAAACAAAGACCACTAGTAAAGGTAATTATGTAATTATAGAAGACAGTATAATTTATAAATGCATATGACTTTACCTCTTTTCTCTTAACTTATTGAAAATGCAATTGTATAAAACAATATGTATATTATCACATTGTTGGGCCTATAACATATAGAAATGGAATATATTTAGCACTAACAGCTTAAAGGAGGTGGGTAAAAATAAAGCTGCTTTGGAGTAAGAAAATGACACCATATGGTAACTAAATCTTCAGGAAGAAATGAAGAGATACAGAGTGGAAAATAATAAGTTTAATATAACAAACACTATAAATATACACTTATTCTCCTTTCTTTACTGGCTCCTTTCAAAGACATAAAATTGTAAAAACTAATACCCAAAACAATTTATTGGTGGGTTTTAAAATACACAGATGTACTATATATAACAATAATAGCACCAAACGGGGGAGAATAGAGCTATGTAGGAGTAACATTTCTGTATCTCACTAGAATTAAGTTAGCATAAATCTGAAGTAGATTCTGATAAATTACAATATATGTGGTAAGCCCTAGGGCGACCACTAAAGATATAGCAGAAAAAAGTACAGTGGAAAAAACTGTTAGAATCATTAAAATGTTACATTAGAAAACATTCACTTAATACAAAAGAAAGAAATAAAGGAGGACTAGAGGAATAAATACAAAACAAAACAAATTTTTAAAAAAACGAAAGGTACAATGAGAAACATAAATCCAACTGTAGCAACAATAAAATTAAATGTGAATGGATTAAGCAACCTGATCAAAAAACGTATTGTCAGACTGGATTTTAAAAAAAGACTGAACATACATCCACAGGAAATAGATCAAAAGTGAAAGGAAAATAGATAGATCAAGCAAATAATAATTACAAGAGAGCCGAAGCGTCTGTACCAATTTCAGACAAAAGAGAATGTACAACGAAAAATGTTCATAGAGATGATGAGCACCATTTTATAATAATAAAATACAACTCCTCAGGAAGATATAAAAATCATAAGCATATATGTACTTAAAATGCATGAAAATAAAGCTCAGAAATAAAGAGGATAGTAAACAATTCAGTTACAGTAGGTGAAGTCTTCAATGACTCACTTTTAATAATGGATACAACTAGGCAGAAGATCCACATGGAAACGTGAACATCTGAACAACACTATAAACCAACAGACATCTATAGAACATCTATAGAACACAATACCCCAAAAGAGCTGAACATGCCTTCACCTCAAATGCACTGGTAGTACTCTATAGGACAGATAATATTCTAGGCCATAAATGAACCTCAATAAATGTAAAAGGATTAAAATAATACAAAGTATGTTTTCTAAACACAATGGAATTAAATTAGAAATCAATAGTAGAAAAAATTTGGGAAACACAAATATATGGAAATTAAAGAACACACTTCTTTGGCCAATAGGTCAAAAAAGAAAGAATTTTATAAAATACTTTGAGATGAATGGAAATGAAGACTTGACATACTAAACCTTATTGATGCAGCTAATTAGTGCTTACAGGGATATTTATAGCTATTAATATTAATGGCTACCTCAAAAAAGTGATAAGATATCTGGTCAATAATCTAGACTTGCACCTTAAGTAAGACACTGGGGGAGAAAAGAGCTATCAGCAGAAAAACAGAAATAATACAGAGTATAACAAAAACAAATAAAAATGGAGAATACAAAAACAATCAAGAAAACTAATGAAAAGATTAACAAAATTGGCAAACTTTACACTATATTGAACAAGAAAAAAAGGAGAAGACATAAACTACTAAAATCAGAAATTAAAGTGGGGATATTAATATTGATCTTACAGAAATAAAACAAATTATAAAAGAATATTATAAACAATTATATGCAAATAAATTAAATAACTTTAATTAAATGGATAAATTCCAAAGACACAAAAAACTGATCTGACTCAACTAGAAATAAATAATCTAAATAGATTTAATACATATTAATAGAATGAAGGATAAAAACACATGATCATCTCTATAGATGCAGGAAAAGCATCTGACATTCCACTAATCTATTATGAGAAAAACAATTAAAAATAAATAAATAAATAAAAGGGAACTTCCTTAACCTAATAAAAGTTATCTATCAAAAACCCAAAGCTAACATCATGCTAAATGTCAATGAAAGAATCCAATCTTTCCCTGAAGATCTCTGTTTTCAGGCTGCTTTCTATCTATATAGAAAAGCTGATGGAGTTCACAAAAAAGCTACTAGAATGAAAAAAAGAATTTATAAGTATGAAGGATGCATCACCAACATATAAAAATCAATGGTATTTCTATACACAAAAAGTGAATGATCCAAATTTGAAATTAAGAAAACAATGCATTAAAATAGTATTAAAAAATAAACTACTTAGAATCAGCTTAACAAAAGAAGTACAAGACACGTACATGGGAAATTACAAACTATCATTGAAAAAAATCATGAAGATCTAAAAAAAATGGAAAGACATTCCATTTGTCATGGGCCAGAAGATTTAATTTTAAGATGGCACTATTTTTCATAGGGATGTACAGATTTAAGACAATTCCAATGAAAATCCAACAAGTTCTTTTTGCAGGAATTTACGAGCTGACCCTTAATGAATATGGAATTACAAGTGCTCCTGTTTAACGAAAATAATATTGAAATACGAGAACAGAGTTGGAAAATTGTCATTTCCTATTTTCAAAACTTACTACAAAGCTACACTAAACAAGAGTGTGTTTTACTCATATTAGAAGAAACATATAGATCTGTGGAATAGAATTGAGAATCCAGAAATAAATGATGACAGTTATGGTTAATTGACTTTTTATAAGAATGCCAAGAAAAACTTTGTCATCAAATGGTGCTGGGTAACAAGATACACACACACACACAAACACAATTGGACTCCTTCCTGATGCCATACACATACCCTAAAACGAACACAGAAAAGGATCGTAGACATAACTATGGAAACAAAAATGATGAACCTCTTAGAAGAAATACAGGAGTAAATCTCTGTAACCTTGAATTAGGCAAAGGTTTTTTATTCAATACCAAAACACAAGCTACAAAAGAAAATAACAGATAAATTGCACTTCATCAAAAGTAAACACTTCTATGCTGCATAATATATCACTGAGAAAGTGAAAACACAACCTGCAGAAGAAGAAAAAATATTTGCAAATTAAGTATTTGATAAGGGACTTGAATCCAGAATATATAATGAACACTTACAACTCAATAATCAAAAGATAAATAACCCAATACAAAATGGGCAAAATATATGAATAGACATTTCTCCAAAGATATGTAAATGACCAATAAGCACATGAAAAGATGCTCAACATTATTAACTGTGAGGGAAATGTAAATCCAAACAACTAAGAGATGCTACTTCATAGCCACTCAGATGGAACAATCAAAAAGACAGACCTAACAACTAACTAACTGTTGGCAAGAATATGAAGAAATTGTAATTCATACATTGCTGGTGAGATTATAAAATGATGCCGCTGCTTTGCAAAAGTTTGCAGTTCCCCATACTGTTAAAAATAGAGTTACCAAATAAACCAACAATGTATATTTTGTATATCTTCAAAAGAAATAAAAAACCACATTGACAGGCAAAAACTTGCATGCAATGTTCAAAGCAGCACTGTTATCAAATAATAAAGATATGTGGCTCTTTGTCCCTGGTTCCTGGCACAGAGCTCCCAAAACCCTTGGAGTTTCCTGAGTAATGAAAGTGATAATGTTATATTTTGTTCTAAGGAGGTGACTCTTGATGAGGTGCTACATAGCTTCAGGATGGGGGCTAGTCACCAGAAAGGCTAAACCTTGATTAGAAGCTTGAGACTTTCATTCCCACTCCATACCTCTGAGGAAAGGAGAGGGACTGGAGATTGAGTTAATCACCAATGGAGAATGATTTAATCAACTTTGTCTACATAATGCAACTTCCATAAAAACCTCTAAACAATGTGCTTTGGGGATTTTCTAAGTTGTCAAACATACCCACATTCTGGGAGACTGACAGGCTCCAACTCCATAGGGACAGAAGCTCCCACACTCGGGACCTTTCTGGACCTCACTCTAGATAACTCTTCATCTGGCTTCTCATTTGTATCCTTTATAATAAAATAGTAAATGTAAGTAAAGTGACTTCCTGAGTACTATGAGTCATTCCAGCAAATTATCAAACCTGAGGAGGAGGTCATGGAAACCCCTGATTTATAGCCAGAAAGTAAGAAGTACAGGTGGCCAGGGACTTGCAAAACCACAGGCTCAAAATGGCATCACCTGTGCTAAGTCCATGCTACCAAACCTAGATTTAATACCTCACCTAATTGCTGCTTCAACTTTTAGCAGAAACATAATCCTAATCAACCAGTCTGAAATTTTCTGACCAGGCCAATAACATAGTCTGTCAAGTGGGCCCTCTCCATCCTCTATAAAAAGAAGAGGAAATCTGCATGATAAAAAACTTCCACCAAAAAGAAGATATACTGATCTAAAAGTAAGCCTTTCTTTTCTTTTGTTACTAGCTCCCTTGCCTCACCCTTCTTCCTATAAAAAAGTTCCTTTTGTACAACCCCTCAGAGTGCCCTTTCATTAATATTTCCTACATGGGATGCTGCGCAATTCATGAAATGCTTAATAAAGCCATTTAGATCCTCAAATTTATCTGGTTGAATTTTGTTCTTTAACCCATTTTTGTATAACTTAAAAATTTATTATGTAGAATTTCAGACCTACACAGATGTAGACAAAAATGCATAATAAACTCTTACGCACACATCACCCAATTTCAAAAATTAACAACTCATGATAACTCGTTTGATCAGTACCTAAAACCACTACTCCCTCATATAATTTCCAATGAATCCAAGAGATATTTCACTCATTTCTGTACAACTTTAGAAACTGATACACATATCATTAAAACAGTCAACTACTCATTAAAATTTTACTTGATGTAAGAGAGTAATATCCAAAGTAAACACAAATACCTCAACAACACTATATTCACACTTTAAAATTTCACAATTCTCTTCATTTTTTTGCCTGCAGAAAAAGACAAGAAAAAAAACCTGCCTGCCCGGTACTTTGTTGTAATTTCGACAGGGCTCTGTTTTTTGGGGGGTATGTTGTGTGTAGATGACTATGGACCAGTCTTGGCTAAACTCATAAAGTTAGAAAAGATGCTTAGTAAAACCTTGATTTTTGTGACATTCATCTCAATAAAAGCCCACTGGAACCCCCCCAAAAAGCCGGACAAGATATGCCGCCCCCACGGCCCGCAGGACACCTACCTGAAGCACAACAGCACGCGTGATAACTTGTCTACCTGGAGGCCAGGGAGGAGATCGGGGACGGGTTCAACTGCAGGTGGAGTTCAGGGGCTGGTCACGCAGACGTGGTGTGGAAGCTGGCCGGGAACGACCGGGCATGGTCAGCTACACCAAGAACACGGGCCCACGCAAGACATCTGGCCGCGCGTGTTCACCATGCCTGACCCGAGGCTGCACTGCTTCAAAGCTCCCGCTGGACACCTGAGCCCGCCGTGAAGTCCTCGTGGGCAGCAGGGGAGGGACTACACTGGGCCGTCCACCCAGGGCCGCCATGACCTCCCTGTGTCACCCCGTCTTGCAAGGCGGTGTCCGGGCGCTGGCGTGGCTGGAGGCTTCCCGGGAGGTGGTGGACAGGACCCTGCTGCCCTGGAGTCGGCAGGAAAGCACATGTCAAGCATAATCCCAAGCAGGAGACGTCCAGAGGCCGGAGGGCTTTAGACTCACTAGAGATAAGGGGCCAGGGAGGACGTGGCTGGTCCGTGGGTGGCCTGCTGACGGAGGGAGCTGCTTGCTAGGCCCCTGCCTGTTGTGAGGGGCAGCCCTGAGCATGGTCAGGTGGACCTAAGCTTTAGCCACTAACACCTGTTTCTCTGGAACCTCACTGTGGGCCAGCCTGGCCTGACCTCCGACCCCATCAAGGTACAGCCTCCCAGCTGCGACATCCTCCCCATGCCACCCCACACCTACCTCTGTGCTCCCCACCCTGCCAATGGAAGAGCCTTCCTCTGACATCCCGCCTGGCGTCCCAGATCAGGGCTGCTCTACAGCCGGTCAATAACTTGCATTCTCACCCGTCGACTCGAGCAGGACCCAGCTAGTGGCTGGGAAAGCTGGGCCATAGGGACAGCAGCTGGATGGCCTAGCGCAGAGGCCTCTGGGGCCCACCTGCATGCTTCCCCACTCCCCCCCTTCATTAAACGTCCTACCCTTCCCCCTTTCCTCTCCCATATCCCCTCCTCCCCCTCCTCCACTCCTCTCCTTTCCCCTCTTTTATCTTTTTTTCCCTTTCCTACTCAACAAGTGTTCATGAGAAGAAGAAAATCTCTCTCTCTCTCTCTCTCTCTCTCTCTCTCTCTCTCTCTCTCTCTCTCTCTCTCTCTCTCTCTCTCCTTCTCTCTCCCTCCTTCCCCCACCCTCCCTTTCTCCCTCTCCCTCCCCCTTCCTTCCTTTCTTCCTTTCTTTATTTTTGGCACTCAAAATATATAGGCACTTGAATGAAATTCAAAATTGAATGTGAATTGTCCTAAAAACAAAAATACAAAGAATAAATCAATATTGCCTTTACAGCATTTATCACACTGAGATCAAAATTTAAGTGTTATAGCCACTTCAGTTATGTCTTTAATTTTTCTTTTTCTCAAATTATTTTTAAAGTAAGGAAAATAATTGAAAATATTTAACGCAATATTAAGTTTATAAAGTTAAAAGAGAACTTTCTCATCAGATTTAGAAAATGCATTGTCTTCTTGCTTTAACTCTTTTCTTTATGGTAAGATAATCATATATCTAATAGAATATTAATTCTCACATAGAAAGTTAAAAATTAAACAAACAAGCAACTGAATAAGCAATATGTTATGACATTTAAGTCTACGCCATATAATTTTCATTCTATGCAAATTGATGTCATTAATGAGTTTTATTAATTCATGTAATATATATTATGAAATTTTTAAAAGTAGTAAATATTTCCTGGCTGTGCAGTGTACCACCAATTTATTTATATTTGTGGAATAGTAAATGAATTTTGTTTGGGCTACATATGAAGGGTCTTTTCAGAGCATAAGCACTCATCTTCATAGTTCCCATAAGGGAAAATGAGATTGGAAAAAATCTTTATTAGGAAAATTATCAGTTTTTTTTAACATACAGAGGGTGCCAAAAAAATGTATACACATTTTAAGAAAGAAAAAAAAATTGTATTAAAATTGTAATACTCAACATATATTGATAACAAATGATGAATACAAGTCACGTGTGTACATTTTTTTTTGGCACCCCTGGTATGTAACAAAGCAAGGGTCTCAAAGGGCAAATGAACTGACTTTTGGCATAAACCTTAAACTTTCAGGTCTCAATGACATATTGTTACCCCAAGCTTCTCATATGTATTTAATCAAGAATAAGAAAGAAATCGTTTTCTGCTTTCCCAAGTATCCATGTGTATATTAACCTCCTGCACAATGCTCTGGTGTTCATCTTTCTTCCTCTATAAGATAAAGTAATGAAGATAAAGTAAAAATTCCTCTCTATCCTTTACCCACTCCTACCAAAAACCAGGTAATTTGAAAATGAACACACAATAAATCTTTATAATTTTAATGATAGCTAAGAATAACGTTAACTAATGTAACACCTTATTTCATATTTGTAATTGTTACCCTATATATAGTAAAGAGAAAATTGGGTGAGAAGTTATGGCTTACGCTACATATGAGATAATAATAAACTGAGGTTTACCCATTCCAGAAAGTGAGAAGTATTTAATTACGTACTCATAAATGAGAGGGGGAAAAATGGAGCTTTATATAGGATTATGTTAAATCTATTATAAATATAGTATGCTAGATTTTATTACTGTAACAATTATTTTGTTCCTTCTCTGTAACATCCCAACCCCTTGCCACATGATCTCTAGTTCCTTCTATGAGAGGAATCTTTCCCACCACGTTGATGTTACACTTTGGCCTGTGACTTGATTTAGCCAATAAAATGTGGATGAAAGACATGTATGCTTCAGAATTTACCAGTCTTTGCATAATTCCATCACAAGAACATCACATGCTAAATATAGGTAGACCCTTCAGTCTGGGCTGTGGTATGAGGAAGACACAGGCAACCTGAATATGACAAGTATTGTAAGCCACTGAGTTGTTTTCGTTTTGGTTTTTAACAGAAGATAGGAAGATTAAATTACCTGTTTTTGAAAATAATCATAAAACATGAAAAACAGGCCTTCTTGTATTTCTGATAAGTGAGGACAAACAATGCCTCCCGACCATCTGTACTATATCTGTCCCCTGAGATCATTGATAGCACCAACATTTTGTAAATGAAGACTCAGTTATTCTGAAGAAAAATAACTTCTTAATGATGCTGAGCTCTACAACAGGAAATAAAAGTTGCAACAGAGATTTATGGCCATATATTTAAGAAACAGTGCAAGCAAGACTATTAACCATCTGAGCTTTCTGTGGGGAAAAATTTACAGCAAAAAAATAAGAAGACTTCCCTGAAGAGCCAGAGGAATCCATGAAGAAATGAAGTGTACCAAGAAAACGCAAAAATAGGAACACTATCGAGGTCTGAAACATGTGATAGCAACAACCAGCATACTGAAGCTGGGTTTGCATGTATATGCCAAGGAAAGAGACAACAAGCTCTGTGAAACTCAGTCATCATGGTTCATTTATATGGTAGGCAGAAGTGGAATACCAGCACCAAAAGCCATCATCAACAAACTTAGTCAACAAACCGATGAAAATACTTCAAAGGAAGTATTGCTTAAACTAGCTCCCAGGTTTGTCCCTCAAATCTTTGCTGAATAACTCGCATTCAGTAGTTGGCAGGTATTTGTCCCATGGTGTTCTGTAATATGTTTGGAATCAACAGATAGAAAGCCTGTTAGATCCCTAAAGAAAAAAGTGACATCAAATTAAAAAACAAAAAAATAGTCTGGAATTTTAACTCAAATAAAATGCAATAAACATACTTTAAGGGAAAATAGATTTATTTGCCTTCTGTGTTAGGTTTCCATTGCTGCAGTTAACAAATTACCGCAAACTTGATGGCTTAAAACACAAATTTCTCTTTTTACTGTTAAGTAGATCAGAAGTTCAGTAAGGGTCTCACTAAACTAAAATCAGGGCGTTAGCAGGGCTTTGTTTCTTTCTGAAGGCTCTAGAGGAGAATTTGTTTCCTGCTCATTTGAGTTAACAGAATTCAGTTCCTTGTGCTATCAGATTGAGAACCGTTCCCAGCCTCTGCAGGCTACCCACATTCCTTGGCTTGCGGCCCCCTTGGCTCCACCTTCAAAGTCAAAAACAGCAGATTCATTCTCTATCAGGCTCCCTAGTTCTTCAGCCTCTTCACTCTAACCCAGTTGGGAAAGGTGCTTTGTTTTTAAGGAAGTGTATGATAGTTTGAGCCTTATTGGATAATCCCCAATAATTGTACCATCTCCAGGTATGCACCCTTAATTACATCTGCAAATTCATTTTGCAGATGTAAGGTAATCTGTCCACAGGTTCAGGTGATGAGGGGGTGGACATCTTTGGAGGAATATTATTCTGCCTATCACACATATTAAATGGCCAATCTATCATCCATAAACAGAACAATGAGGACGGACATGGGTATAATTCAGACAACATTTAGGAAAAGGAACTGACACTTGCTTACGTGACAGAGAACGTGAAACAACTACAGGCAGTTGTGATGGTTTGGAAGATGAAGAATTCCCTAGGTGGCAAAGGCTGAAGACTGACAGACCCTCTTCTACTAATATCCTCCTTCTCCCATAGCTGCCTCTACTACACAGGATCTAAAAACCAAAAATGCAAGTTTCAGATGACAGTACACAGAAATCTGAATTTTTATCAGTCTCTATCCTGGTGTTTAAGTTTCATTTCTGGATCACCTACAATAGAAAGACATAGAGTGATTGTTAAT
The DNA here is from genome assembly GCF_004115265.2 of Rhinolophus ferrumequinum. Taxonomy (NCBI): domain Eukaryota; kingdom Metazoa; phylum Chordata; class Mammalia; order Chiroptera; family Rhinolophidae; genus Rhinolophus; species Rhinolophus ferrumequinum. The sequence goes on from NC_046287.1 coordinate 12,678,286, forward strand.
AATATAGATCTTTGGGACTGTCCCCATTGGATAAGAATTTGGGAAGTGTGGCCTGGAAAACTCTATTTTTCACAAGCTTCCAAAGTGATTATTATTCACAAAATTTAAAAATCGCTGCTATAATAGATAGAGGTACCTTCAGAAATCAGATTTTTGAACCATTAAAAGGCATTGGATGAAACAGAGAACAAAATGCTACAGGAGGTAAATATACAGTTACATCTACTAATTACCTCTTATTGTTGTTGTTGTTCACTACCTAAAAGACCAAAAAAAAAAAAAAAAAAAAAAAAAAGATGTCCTAACAAAGGACTCCAACTATTTCTCTCTACCTTATACTTATTACTAAATATTTTATTTTGAGAAATTAAGTAGACGGGCCTAGTATACACTAAGATATAGGCAGTACTCTTAAAATTGTATCAAAAGAGAAAAGTCAAGTGATTAATAATCTTAATATATTATTTTCAATTAAAAGAACCTATTAATTTAACAATCATTTGGAGCAATTGTTCAATCTGTTCTTGGACATCTAGTGGGGATGTAATACTTCAATTTTTATATTAATCTCATATTGATGCTCTGATCCTAAACAAATAAACAAAGAATTTAAGGTGTCTGTGGAGGGATCAACTATTTTCATTCACATTATTTGAAATCAGACTGAAATTGTTCTTTCATAGTCCATATCTTTGTTGTGTGATGTGAAGATCATGTACATGAAGATATTTTCAAATAACTTTTCATTTCCATTGATTTCTTAAATAAATATTTTTTTTATAAACAAAATCACACGTTGGAAGCAGTAATAACATTTCACAACTATCACACATCAGAGGACTTTATTTTTCAATTGTAAGTAAAACACCAAAGTATGATGAATTCTTAGGTTTGCAAGAAGCAATATGAAATAAATTTAGCTGCATGACAATTAGCTTACTCCTCTTTGTTCCATCTTCCCATAGAAACAGGGAACAATTTTAAGGACATTTAAAAACCAATAGCAAATTTCCAGTATTGTTTTTCTGTGGTAATAGAAAACAAAAAACAAAAACAAAAGAAACCTAAGTAATTCAGTCTTGCTGCAGAAACATCACAGAGAGATTCCTAACAGGATATTCATAAATGCTTAGCCTTGTAAAGGTATCAGTGTGATCTACATATATGCACAGGAAAACCCACAAGCTTGGGCCTTTTGTCATCCTGAATCACTCCTTCATTCTCTAGAAGATAATGGGACCCAAATTAATGAGTGGTAGCAGAACCCATCAAGGTTTGTGAAAGAAAGATACAAGTAAAACTGCATAGGCTCACTGTGTCAGAGACAGTATGAAACAACAAATTTAATATCATACACAGAGCAAATAGCAAATGTTAAAATAGTTTCTAGAGGCAGGGATGAGGAAAGGGACAACACAATCAGGAAATAGTCTATGGCAAGTGTCACCATTTTAAAACTTTGCAAGTTTTCACATGAAGTTTGTGAAGGTGAGGGTGGTATTCCAATATATTTGTACAATGCCAAATTTATGAAAGATTTTATTTTTCTTGGAACTAAGGTAATTATTTTACTTGTTCAATAGGTAAATAAAATGTATGTAAATCTTACCTAGTAACAAATTTATGTTACCTCAATTTCCAATTCACAAGATAATTGTGAAAACTTCGTTAACTTGTGTACGTTCTTTGGTGAATTGTTCTGGTCTTTAGCTCATTTTTAAATGGGGTTGTTTGTTGTTGTTGTTGTTGTTGAGTTTTAAGTGCTTTTTGTATATTTTAGATAACAGTCCTTTATCAAGTGGGTCTTTTGCAAATGTTTTATCCTAGTCCATTCTTGCCTTCTCATTCTCTTGACATTGTATCTCACATTGCAGAACTTCTTAATTTTAATGAAGTCCAGCTTATCAATTATTTCTTTCATAGATCAAGATTTGGGTGTTGTATCTCAAAGGCATTCCCAAGCCCAGTGTCATGTAGATTTTCTCTTATGTTGTCTTCTAAGAATTTTATACCTTTCTTCCGAAAAAGATATACAACCCATGGTTTCCACAGCTAAATTGTTTACTCCAATAATTGTAGATATTTCCAAAACAAAATATTACAAAAGAGTTTGAGAATTAAGTCCTGAATCATGTGATACAAACAATAATTCTCATAATAACTCAAAGAAGATTGATAATGAGGCTTGGCATTCAAGACCAACTTGACATATATCTCTACACGGGGAGTTATACAGGGAATGAAGAACTGATCTTCCAAAATTTTACCCCACTCTACCACTGAATGATTATGAAAAAACTATCCATTTTCTGAAGCTTTGAGGGTATTGTAATCTGTGAAGTCACAAAGAAAGGACCACACATTAAAAAAAAAAAAAAAAAAGTGTGTGGAACAATGCTCTGCTCCTTTAGTGAGCAATCTTAAGAGAAAACTGCTAAGGCATGTTGAAAATGTATTATAAAATAAACTGACAAGGTATGGGTAAAATATGCAGAGATTAAGGAAAAACTCAACAAAAATATGGTGATGTGTCATATTCCTGATTGCCAGATAATAAAAGTGTCAGGTATATTTCTATTTGAGTCCTAATGTAATGAATATTCCCAGGGATCTGTACAAAATGATCAATGTGTTAATCTTTTTGAAAATAAAAATGGTTTTAATAACCTCTTCCAAATATAATGAAAATTCTTGGAAATAACATGCATCAATTCTATTCGGGCTTTTAAAATAATTGCAAGAAGCTTACATAAATTTCTATGATTTGCTAATACTAACACTCAGTCATTGAAAGGACAAAGGCAGAACCTCAAAGCACAGAAATTAAATAGTGGCTTTATTACATAAGTCTTTTTAAAACGGTAATTAATTGAAAACCAATTCAAGTGAAATATTGGTAAATTATTAAACTAACAGGACTATAAATTGTCATCTATCCTAATTCTCCAAATATAAGTACACAGAGCTACATTAAGGAAATGGTTGGCTACAAGTAACACTATGTAAGTGAATATAAAAAGTACATTTCTACCTAAGCTAGATCTCATCTTTCTTGATTGTTTTTCTCCTTATATTTCAGTAAAATAGAGCAACATTTGTACAAGAAAATTCAGTCAGTACACTATTACTCAAATGGTCCTAAATAACAAAATGGTGTGACTTGGAATAAAGACAAATCTGACTATGAATTTCTAGCTTTGTGAGTTTAAGTTAGAACCTTCTCTAATTATTCTTTTACCTTTTATTATATTTATTGGGGTGACTGGTTAGTAAAATTATATAGGTTTCAAGTGTAGAACTCTATAATACATCATCTATACATCACATTGTGTGTTCACCTCCCGGATACAATTCTCCTTCCATCACCATATATTTGACCCCCTTTCCCTCTTCTACCACTCCTCTCCCCCTCTTACCCTCTGGTAACCACTAAACTGTTGTCTGTGTCTATGAGTTTTTGTTTGTTTGTTTATCTTGTTCATTTTTTGCTTTCAGTATTTTATCCCACATATGAGTGAAGTCATATGGTTCTCGACTTTTTCTGTCTGACTTATTTTACTTAGCATGATAATCCCAAGATCCATCCATGTTGTCACAAATAACAATATTTAATCTTTTCTCATGGCTGAGTAATATTCTATTGTATATATGTACCACATCTTCTTTATCCAGTTATCTATCAAAGGACACTTCAGTTGTTTCTATGACTTGGCCACTGTGAATAATGCTGCAATGAACATAGGGGTACATATGTCTTTATGAATAAATGTTTTCAGATTTTTGGGGGTCGATGCACAGAAGAGGGATTGCTGGTTCATGTGGTAATTCTATTCTTAATTTTTTGAGGAACCTCCATATTGTTTTCCATAGAGGCTGCACCAATTTACATTCCCACCAGCAATGAAAGAGGGTGCCTTTTTCTCCACAGCCTCTCCAACACTTGTTACTTGTCTTGTTGATAATAACCATTCCAACAGTGGGAGGTGGTATCTCATAGTGATTTTGATTTGAATTTTCCTAACAGCTAGGCAAGCTAAGCATTTTTTTATGTATCTGTTGGCCGTTTGTATATCTTCTTAGGAGAAATTCTGTTCAGGTCCTCTGCCCATTTTTCAATTAGATTGTTTATTTTTTTGTTATTGAGTTATATGAGTTCTTCATATATTTTGGATATAAGCCCCTTATCAGAGGTGTTGTTTGAAAATGTGTTCTCCCATTCGGTTGGTTGTACCTTTGCTTTGTTGATGGTTTCTTTTGCTGTGCAGAAGCTTTTTAGTTTGATGTAATCCCATTCACTAATTTATGCTTTTACTTCCCTTGCTTTTGAGGTCATATTCATAAAATCCTCTTTGAACCCAAGGTCCATAAGTTTAGTACATATGCTTTCTTCTATGCAATGTTTCAGGACTTATGTTCAGGTCTTTGATCCATTTAATTTTGTTATATGGTGACAGATAGTAGTCTTGTTTAATTCTTTTGCACGTGGCTTTCCAATTCTCCCAGCACTATTTATTGAAGAGGCTTTCTTTTCTCCATTGTATGTTTTTTGGTCCTTTGTCAAAAATATATATATGTGGGGTTTTTTCTGGGTTCTCAATTCTATTCCATTGATCTGTTTTTCTGCCAATGCCATGCTGTTTTGATTATTGTCATTTTGTAGTACAAGCTGAAGACAGGGAATGTGACACCTCCAACCTTGTTCTTTTTTCTTAGGATTGAACTTGCTATTCAGGGTCTTTTGTGATTCCATACAAATCTGATGTGGTTTTTTTTGTTGTTGTTGTTCTATATCTTTGAAAAAGGCCATTGGAATTTTGAGGGCAAAATGCATTAAATCAGTTTATTGTTTGGGGTAATATAATTATTCTTAATATAATTTATGAAACAATCTAATAAAATATAAAATAGAGCAAGAATTATCTATGTAAAGATTATTTTAAAACATACACATTTCAGCTAACCATAATTGTGAATATGTATTTTTAAAAGAAAAATATAATTGTTACCATTTGATGACCACTTGGAATTATAATTATGCTTTGAGGAAAACACTAAATCTGTTCAATTGACAAATATCAACAATTCTGAGAAAACATGGAAAGCAAAACACTTTATAAAGCCACATACCCCCCAAAAAATTACAATAAATATTAATACAGATATCATTCACAAGTTCACACAATAATTAAAAACAAGAGCCTCACAATATCTAAATACAATATATAGGATTTAGACATTTGTACATACTAAATAATCAATTTTGCTTAGGATAAGGAAAAAATAAATATCAACTTCTTAAATAACTAAAAAATTATAGGACTTACAGAAGATAGATTGTTTCCAAAAGATTTTTCCTGGTACCATATTCACTCCATTTCCAATGTCCATAATATCCTTTTTTAAGATTTACTCAGAGTACAGTAATACAGAGCTGTAAATATGCTGGTTCTCATTTCTACACGTCTTCTAAAATCCCTGCAATAGCCAGTTTGGGTGGATTTTGTGGAAAAATACATAAAAGATATGAAAATAGTACCTGTAGGTGTGTATCACCTACTATGTGTTGCCCCTGTCCATGAGAACAAGGAATACTATCTTGAGCTTCTCCCACCCTGTATTGAATTTTTGAAACTAAGAAGACCTTACAGCTTCCTTAATCTTCTTCAGTCAAGCAAATAAGAAAGCAAATGATTTGGGGGAAATGGACCAGGTAGAAGATCACTTCAAACCATTCTTATGGACAGCACTTCATATCAGAAAATATTTGTAAATTATAATTGAATTTACAAAAATGAGATTGAGAGAGGATCTAACCTTGAGTGGAAAGCATAGTCATAACCATAAATTTAAAAATTATTTATTCTCAGGGACAATGCTTTCTAAAACTTACCACATGACATTTATTCCTTTAACTGCCCTCCTCAATCTGACTGTCTTCTAAAGAGAGCAAATTTATGTGGTTTCATGCATGGCCTTTAATAAATAAATCTTAAGAATAGAGTACTGTATAAATTGCATAGGAAATGTCAGCCCTGAAGACAGTTTCCATGCCCAGGAGGATGGAATAATAAAGGACATGAAGGCTAAATTTTGATAGAACCTCAGTGCCACTACTCACATTCATCATTCATCCTTCAAATACGCACTTTAAATGTCAAATTATAACTAATGAAATAGTATATGAAATAACAATTATCTCAATGATCATTTTTAATCCTGAACAAGTCTGTGTATTTCAAGCCACTTGCAAATACAATTATACCATTCTTTAAGGTGGTTAAATCTCTCTAAAGTTAACCTAGAAATAATTTACTATGTAACAATCTAATTCAAGACACTCTCTTATTGACTTTCAAAGAAAGTCAAATAAACTACCCCTAGAGGTAGTTTTCATGACTTATGTCATTTAAGTGGTTAGTTTTTATATCTTCCGTAGTACCTGCAATAGTACTGAAAATAGCTTAGATGTCCAAAATAAAAATTAATGGGTTCATGGCATAAATAAATGACTCCCTTCATTCTGAAATTGTCATGTTGAATCAAATAATAGCCTAACTAAAACAAAAACTAAACTAACTAAAGTAAAACACAAATAGTGAGCGTGTAGAGGCAACATCTTCAGCCCAATGTAAAAGAATACACACTCACATATTGAGAATTACACCATGCATAATATATAGCTCTATTAGGTATATATAATGTATATTATATAACATATATATGAATATAATATAATATAATATAATATAATATAATATAATATATCTCTATTATATACCATAATATTGACTTTTAAAGTCAGGGAAATAAAGATCTGAGAGGTGAAGTAGTTAGTTCACTGTTGAAACTCATGGTGCTAACTGAGGGCACGTTTGTTGGTCTTCAAACACTAAGTTCTTTTCCCCAGATCCCTTGAGTTCACAGTGACTTTCCCCTCTACGGTATTTGCAGGGTCTCAACTTTCTATTCTCCTCCTTTACACTTATGTCACTGATGACCTTCTATTGTAACAAATAGTCATGAAACTAGATGTATGTTTTTGTCAACTTCCCGATACGTAGATGACCAAAAACTTTCTGACGTACAAAATTACCAAAATATTGATAGCCTTGTACAGCAAGGAGTAGATCACTAGAAGCATAAATGACCTCTTTGATTTGTAATTGAAGAAAAAAGACCAGAAATATTTATCCCCCAAATCACACAGACAGTGACAAATCAGAAATGTGTGTGCTTGCCTCTTGACTTACTGTTTTGACTTATTTCACCTACATTGTGTTGAGACGTCTGTCTTAAAATCAGTGTCATTTTTGCTGCTATAAAAGCATAAAATCATAGGAAATTGGGCTGATTGCAACTTTGAGGAACTTTGATATTTTTAAACTTAATACAAAAAATTATGTAAGTTCACCTGGTGTTGGTTACCATAGAAGTCATTACTGCATTTTCCCTTAAGTATCCCTTCCCTTCTTGGTTTGCATGTATTATAGTTATTTTGTAGTACCCTAAAGGGTAAACAAGGAATCTGAGAATTATTCCAATATGGTGAGTATATTATATTTTCATCTTTAACCAAAATGTGAGAAGCAATGTATTAAATAACTATGTTTTCTTTTAAATAGCTACATAGCTACTAAGCTTACACTTGTGGATGAAATATAAATGTATGGATAAAATATATAATTTAGAATATGTTTCATTAAAATTTGCTTAAGTTGAATTTTCTTAACATATTTTAAAGAAAGCTATTGCAAACTCATAACAATAGCCTCTCAAAATTCTTGACAGTATGAAATGGTAGGTTGTATCTTTAAGCAGGTTTTATTATTTAGATATAGTGAAAATATATCAAAATAAAATTTACTTATGCAGTTTTCTCACATCAGCTATTGATTCAGTCATTTATTTTTAAATTCTTTTGTAAGGCATGGATAGGATAATTTATTTAGCCCCTGAAACAAAGATAGAAATGTTTTTTCTTTGTAACTTTGAAAATATAGGATAGTTTGAAATGGATATGTTAACATTTTTTATGAGCTTTGGAGTAACCAGGAAGATAACAAAAATAGTCCTTTGGAGCTCTAAGTAATAAAACCATTTGTGTTAACAACATTGTGTAAAGATTCTGCAACCTTTGTAACATAAGAGGGATTACATTTTCTCACATATGAGCTATTTCTATACAATTTCTTTAAAACATAATATTAAAATAGCTACTCCTTTGAACTTATAGGCTTATTTTCCTAAACTTATTTTTTTTCTGACGTATTTTTGAAGCCAGTGTTACAAAGCATATAATTACCCTGTCATATTTTGTTTTCTGTGTATGCTTTCTTAAAATTCTACCTACAGATCTTCAAAATTTGGCGACACTTTCAGTGTCTACTATTTGTGTCTTTCATTCAGCAAGAAGAAAAGATGACAGAAAATTCATAGGTGTTAAAAAAATGATAATAACAAAAATATTTAAACACAGGAGGCAGATGGTTTCTGCAGAATGTAAAAAGAAAGTTGATTTACATTATTTTACATTTACATGGGACTTGACAGTTCAGAAAGTATGTGCAAAGTATAATCTAATTTAATTCTTATAACAACCAAATGGTATATTTAATATTACTTTTTTCTGTTGACTACATGAGAAAACTGAGGTTCACAGAAGTTAAACAAATTGACAAAGGTCTTCAAGAGAGTCTTTTAAGTGAAAATATTATCTCATCTCAACTGTTTAAATTTTCATCCAGCCTGTCACATGATTATGAGCTTCTGAAGATATGTTTTTAATAGTTTATATACCAGAACAAACGTATGTATAACTTATTGGTGGCTATATTTAATATTAGTCCGCTTTAATTTCCTACATTTATTCAGAATTTTTTATTGATTGATTATTCTATCTACTATGTTGATTACAGGAAAAAAAACACAGACAAATGAGTAAAATAGTAAACTATCCCTGAAAAGGTCACAGGCTAAAATCTGAGGTGAACACAGTAACATACATTCACAATACAAGATAGGTCCTGCAAAATTGCATAGACGCTAGTCAAGCCAATCAAGAGAGTTATTTGCCATTGAATTCCACATCCTAGAACCAGGAGAAAAGGAAACAAGTGTTTGGGTCATTTTAGAAATGCATATTTACAATGCCGTTACAGAAGAAAGAGAAGTTTAGAAACTGAAGGGCGTATGGGTATTATTCTGTGCTTTTTAACTGAGATGTCCACAGCCCACAGGAAGAATGTAAGCCCATAGTGGTAGTGGTGGTGAGGTTGGTGGTAAGGATTATTAATGAACTGTTAAACTGGAAAGAGTTTAAAAAATTGGAGGTCAAATGTCAAATTGATCAACTTTTTAACAATAAGGTAGTGAGGAGGAAGGATAGAGTACGAGAAGAAATTCAGAATTTAAGAAGTCAGAGAATAAGAAATTTAGGGTGAAGGAAATGAAAAGGCTCTGGGTATAAATGATCATATGAAAGAGTTGCTTAATAAACAATAAAGTCAATTTTATTGGAATATAAGTCAAGGGACCATTGTTGCGCTATTCACAATAGCCAAGATATGGAAACAACCAAAATGCCCATCAATAGACAATTGGATAAAGGAATTGTGGTACATTTATACAATGGAGTATTACTCTGCCATAAAAAAGAATGAAAACTTATCATTTACAACAACATAGATGGACCTAGAGCATATTATGCTAAGTGAAATAAGTCAGACTGAGAAAGACAAATACCATATGATCTCACTTATATGTGGAATCTAAAGAACAGAATAAACAACCAAAAAAATCAGAAATAGACTCAGAGATACAGAGACAAAATTGATGGTTGCTAGATAGGAGGGGGTTGGGGGATGGGGAGAAAGTGAAGGGATTGGAAAGTAGAAATTAGTAATCACAAAATAGTCACAGGGATGTGAAACACAGTATGGGGAATATAATTAATAATGTTGTAAAGAGTATGCAGGGTGCCAGATGGGCAGTGGACTTATCAGGGGGGATCACTTCATAGACTATGTAGATGCCTGACTGTGCTGTACACCTGAAGCTGATGTAGAATAATATTGAATGTCAAATATATATACATACACACACACACATACACACAACACACACACAAAAGGTGCCCAAAAAATGTATACACATTTTAGGAAAGGATAAAACTGTATTAAAATTGTAATAATATATACCGATAACAAAAGGTGAATAGAAGTCATGTGTATACATTTTTTTGGCACCTCCAATACACATATATAAGGTATTTATTCTGTGTGTGCTACTATAACGAAATACCACAGACCGGGTTGTGAGTACATTTTGAACTTTTATGCAAAATTTTGAATATATACATTTATCTGGGGAGATGGTCCATAGCTCTCTTCTCAGTTTGGTCCACAAAATGTTTAAAGATCCTTCACCCTGCAAATTTTACATGTCTTATTATCTAGAGTCAGAAGACCTTATATTTGAGCCATGATTTGATCAATCTTAATCAAATGTCTTATTAATCAAATCATAATAATACTATGTATTTTACATCAAAAACAATGTTGCAAAAATCAATTCTCACTTGTGAAATATTTATTAAACTGTTAGTTATTTTTAGAAGCCATGGTTTTTTAATTATGATTTTTTTTCACATGGGATCTGAATAGCAAAAACCATTAACACTTGTCATGTCCTTATAAAACTCTTAAGTGCTTTAGAAGTATTATTTTATGCGGTCCTCCCAGGAACACAATGAAATAGGTTTTATTATTATTTCCACTTAACTGATAAAAGAAAACTCAACGGATAAACATTTTTCTTGTTGCTACATAGTTACCTCATACGGCAGACTATCTTATTACTTCATAATTGTTTAAGCCCTCTTTCTTTAAAAGAATTTTATTTTTCCTTTTTGTTGAATTCTGATATGGCAAAGTAACTTGGCTAATCCAACGCAATGTAAATAGACGTCCCTGTCACTTCTGGTCATAAATTTTCAGAACCAGTGCAAAAATTTACCATGTTCTCTCTTACCAGCTTCTGTAACCATAGGGGATGTATCAAGCAGAACTTTTGTCACCCTGGGTCAGAAAAAGATGTGGAGAAGAGTACCTTTGAAAACCCTTAGAGGTATATAAGATGTGAATGAGAAATAAACTTAGTTATCTTAAATCAAGAAAAAATTGGTATGTTTGTGGTTACCCAATCCTGACTGGTCTACATACCCAGTAAATGGGGAGCTAAGATCCCAGCCAAGCCATTTTGGTTCCTAAGCCTAAACTTTGAACTCTGCCATATTGCCTTTCTTGATGTTTTGTTTGTTTGTTTGTTTGTTTGTTTTTAATGAATGCACATTCTTTCATTAACATCTTAAGTTTGTTGAGAAAAGATTTTCATCGTTTCTCTTGAGGGGACATTTTGTCCTGCTTAGTGCTCATTTTCAGAGAACAATGATTGGGTGTAATTCTGCCAAACTTCCCCAAAGGACAGTTTTGAAGATGGGTATAACCTCTCCAACATTGGAGTGGGAAATTTGAGATGCTGAAAATATGTACGCAAAGCTAATTGAGGGAAATGAGAAATAAATTTGGGCAGTAAGCTATCCATAGAGCCTCTACTGACAAACTGATGTTGCCCTATAAAAAAATATTATAGATAAATATAACAGAAAAACTTTAGTATATAATTTTTTTTGTAAAACCACCTGTATGAAATTCTTTCTTTCTACTTATGCTCTGCCAAATTGCTGAAAGTAACTGAGATGGTCAACACGACCTTTGTTATAAGCTAAAGTGGCTTAAAAATTGCTTCTATGAAGTTTAGGATGATAATGATGGTGTTGATGATGACAAAGATAGCGGCTAACATTTATCAAGGATTTACTGTGTGCCAGGCAATCTGCTAAGTGATTTCCTAACAACCTTATAAAGTGGGTGAGATTACAGCATCCAATATGTACAGAGAAAACTAGCATGATTAAAGAAAGGATGCCGAAATCAGACCCAGGCAAACTGACTTCAGAGTTCCGGTATTTAATCACTCTAGTACACTTGCACTGTGCAACACATAGATGATAAAATGTGTTTCTTCTCAGGTAAAGGTTTCCTAACATGTTCAGTCATAGACTGAGATTCTTCATCAGAAACTCAGTTCTAGGATTCTGATGAAAACAAGCAAACTTGTGGTTAAGAACGGGCAGTATAGGATGGTCCTCCAGTTAAGAGAGGATGCAAAATCTAGGTCAACAGTCTTCACACAAAGAACTCAATGTTTCTACATGTGGAGCAAACTTTATACTTCTTAATTTGTACACTGTTATTTTACTTCAGCTCTAAACTGAAAATACTATAGTAGTAGTCTCCAAAGTATTCGTATAACACATAATATAAAATATAATCCTTCTAAAAGTAAACTGATTTGGGCTCCTGTTGTATCAGGAATTAGCCTTATCTGACATAGGATTCAATGGATCAAGACATTGCTTTGAGTTCGGGGATAGTAGGAGGAAAAAAAGGACTGGAGAGAGAGGAGAAATATTTCTGTGGGAATTCTACATGTTTGATCTATTTCCATTGTTAGTTTTAGTTTTGTAAGTGTGAGTTTAAGGTCTATCAAGACTTTGTTTAATTATACTGAGAAATAATTAATATAATTCAAACTCTAGCTAACAGTCATGTAAATGTTGATTTTATTATAATACATAAGGTTTTGTGTGCAATATGCATTACCTTGGTAGAGTAAACAATATCAACTGGAATTGTGTTTGTTTGTAGCTTTCTTTTTCTTTAGAAATTATTAGTGAAAACAGAATATTATGCAAGACTACATTAAACTGTGTCTTTTTAAAAATTTTTCCTTACCCCAGTCTTCTAGGATGTGTGCTTATCTTTCACAAAGAAGCATTAATTAAAAAATAAAGAAGTCCAGACAAATGGATTTGAAAGCTTTAATTTAGGTAAACCAGAAACATGCAAATAGTATTTATCATAGCCATAGAATGGCTAAGCTTTGCTCTCTGATGCCGTTCATATATTTCTAGTTGTCATGGCTTCCTGCCTATCATGTTCATGAGACACACTCAAAGTAGAAATACTGTAGGATTGCTTGTCTGAGAACACACATACTACATGAGACCTTTATTTCTGGCTCCCTGACACTATTCACCGGAACATAAAGAGCGGACAAACAAGCAATTTGTATCTTTCTTCTTGTTTTGTCAACGTCAGGATCCTTTAACCTGGTATGTTTGTTTGACACAGTGTGGCTTTTCTTTTCGTGTTTCTTATGCGTTATCAAATCAGTGCCTCCGAGTGCTCAGTAGTGTCATAACGCTACTTGCATTGCTACTTGCATTCTTGCATTGTCTTACTGACCTAGAAGAGATCCTCTGACTTAACGATTTTTCGACTGCCAAATCAGAGTACGCGTTCAGTAGAAACGGTTCTTCTAATTTTGAATTTTGATATTTTCCCAGGCTAGTGATATGCAGTATGATACACTCTCATGATTGCTGCACAGTGGCAGTAGATGACTTTGCCTGATAGGTTAATGTAAGCGTTCTCAACATGTTGAAGGTAGGCTGTGGTAAGCTATGATGTTCAGCATGCCAGGTGTATTAAATGAAAGTTTTACTTATATTTGCAACTTTCGCTGAGTTGATTACAGCACACCCTTATCAAAAGTCAAGGAGCATCTGGACACTTAGGAGCTTCCTAGTGCGGTGTGAATCTACATAGCTAATCTAGAACCCACAATATTTTACTAACTTAATAGTTTCTTTAGTATGTGAGTCACTTTCCTGTTTCTATTGCTATTACAATGTCTACATTTGTCTTTGACAGAAAAGATCTGTAAGCGTGCTGTCAAGTAGGGTAGCCACAAGCCACATGTGGATTTGTAAATTCAAATAAAAAATGAATTTAAATGAAGCAAAGTAAAATTAAAGCTAGACTAGCCAGAAAGTTCTCTTTCACAGTGCTGATTTCTAAGGCAACAATAAAATCTGTAGGATATATATTAATGCAAGAACTTATTAAGATTTTAAATTAAACTTTTTATATTACCCACAATATGATCTCTAATTTATATTTATAAAACATTATCCTGTTTCAAAATATTTTCTTGTTGTTCTCAAACATATTTTTTAAGTTTGCAAACCCCATGTTCTACCTTGAAAATCTGGTCAGTTGACTATAAGTAGATTTTTTTTCTCAACCTTTCCCCAGAGGGCATACAGTAGTTTGAACTGGAAATAGCAAGCAAACAGAGCCATTTTTTTATTATTGCTAACTCTCATTATTACCCATTATAACTAAAATAATCTTTGTTCTCATTCACCTGCGTCTAAGGACATTTCTAGAATATATGTTACATCAGAGATTTTAACATTACATACGTTTATATTCTTCAATCATAATTTATCTTTGAAATTGATAATATATATATTACACATACATTATATATTATATATACTTATATATATATATATATTTCTTCTTTAGACTTAAATAGTAGTTTGACTATCATAAAAATTTGCCTCTATATTGAAAAATACAAATGATGTTTTTTTTAACACCCTGCGCAATTAAAGTTACATTTAATTCTTTATTGATATTTGATATTTATATATAATCAAAGAATATATATATGTATATATATAGACATGTGAACCAAAAGGCATTTTTAATTGTCTTTATTGTTTTATGAACAAGAAAGGGATAGCAGCAAGAAATAGAGTCAATTTGTAGTTAGCACAATTTACATAATTTAGAGTTTTAAAGATAGAATTCCACTATGTCTTAGTGCCTGTAGCAAGCTGTTACTTGTTTAATATGTGAAAGCCATTGTCCTTATTTTAAACTCTGAATTAAGAACAGTACAAATTCAGCAATCAGCTTCCAACCATGACAACAGTATCAGTGTATTTTAATAAATTTACTTTCCTGTTGTCACATACTAATTTCTAATATGAATCAGAGCTTCATCAGTACAAGAGCTTTAAACAGACATTTTTTTCTCTCTCTCTCTCTCTCTCTCTCTCTCTCTCTCTCTCTCTATATATATATATATATATATATATATATATATATATATGGTATATATACAAAGGGAGTGGATGTTATGAGGTTGCCAAATCCTCCTTCAGGACTGGCATTGTATTCCCCCACTACTAGGAGTGCCCCCTGCACTGAGCCTGCAGTATTCCACCCTCTTTGGGAATCACCTAATCACCCCCACTGAAGATGCCTTACTGCCCAAGGCCATGACACTTTCCAGAGCAGCCCACAGTCCATGACAGAATGACACTGCGGTATAATGGCATATCCTCTTCTCCCAAATTTGAGAAAGCTCAGAAAGGCCATATGGACTTCAGAGCTCCGTATAGAGTGAACAAATGCATCTGGAGCACGTATCTTAGCCCAAATTCTCCTTGTGGACTCTCCCACTTTCTTCCCTTCTCTTCCAAAGTGTCCTCAGGAACACTATCTAGTAATCTTCTTGCCTACTGATCTCTGTCTCAGTGTCTACTTCCTAAGATACCTCACCTAGGACAATGAGCACATCTATCCACATTTCCTTCAAGTTCGAAATTTATACAGGTACTATCTCTTGTGAAGTTGGCTGGATTATTTCACTTGCCCAAACTTTGGCTTTCTCATTCTTAACATAGGGCTATTAACCCTACCTCTGGAGGTAATTGGGATAATTAAATATGAAGGTGTATGTTAAACATTTAACCCAACTTCTGGCAACTAAAAAACATTTTAATAATACTAATTGTTAAGAAAATCAGAAAAAAAATTGACTCATCCACATATAGGAAATATTTATGACAGAATTGTGCCATTTTTCACAAACTAAATAATTAGCCATAAAAATTGGCAGTTACCAGGTCAATTCTGCATTTTAGTTAGGTTATTCAAATCTTGTAAAAAAAAAAAAATCAGGATCCCCATATACCCACTGTTGTGAATATACTTCAAGAGCCATCCCACTGCATCTTGAAGTCTAAAATAGCTGACATTCCCACCAATTAATTGAGAATGAAAGAATCCTCAAGGAAAAAAAAATGCTTAACATTCTGTAATTTACATTTCTCCGTGGAAACCAATATTATGTTCATATGATAGCACAGATAACATTATTAGCAGAATAATCGAGCCAAATTAATCATGACTGAAAATCTGATTACCAGAAGGCACCATGCTGATTTCATAGACTTCACATACTTTCTTCTTTCATCTAGTTGCAATATCAGATTTCTTCTGCTATTTAATAGGTATGCTTTGGTCTCTGTTTCTGTTTTTTTTATACTTATTGCTTTGATATTATAATACATTTCTTGTGAATGATGAGCCTTAAATTAATTTACTGTTTCAAAGGAGAATCTGCAAACAAGGACAACTGTTTGTAATAAATTTATTTACAACTAACTAATGTGCAATTTGTTGCTTGTCAAAACATTGGATATTATATTCTTGTTTCATGTAAAATATAATTAGCCAATACTTTCAGTAGGATGTGCAAGCAGAAGAGGTATTATTAAATTGCAACTCTATAAGCTATGTTTATTCTTCCTTTGATTTTTTTTCTTTTTAATTTCAGATGTACAAAACAATGTAATAGTTAAATCCCCTCCCCCAATCTACATAGTATATAGTTGTTATAGTTCTACTGACTATTCCTTATGCTGTACTCCACATCCTGTGACTACATATATATTATAGTTGACATTCATTATTATTTAGCTTCAGTTTCAAGTGTACACTGCAGTGGTGGACCATTCTTTTTTTGATTTTAAAAAGAATTAAAGAAGCTCTGTCTTCTATTCAAACGAAATCAAATAAAATATATTAGCACATCCTCTTCATGTCTAGCTGTATCATTTAAGAGCTTATGAAAAGCAGTGCAAACAAAATTTGTAAAAAGAACTCATTTGGAATCTTCTAATGAATCATAATAAATATTCTACTCTGATATATATGTATATAGATATATTTTAGCCCAAACATTTTTAAAGAAAAAATAAAGGTAAACATGCTTTACAAACTTAAGGTGTAGATCTTTTCTTATATGTCCCATACTTAATTTTATCTATAGGCTTTGATACTTATTTCTTTTTCCTGTTTAATCTTTTAGTGTTCTTTTATTCACAGGCTCATTAATCAGCAACCAGAAGCATGAACTGTCTTTGTCAAAATAAAATTTCAATCACATGACAATCACCAAAAGATGTTCAAAATTTGGATTACCATCACCTATTAGCATTTAATAAGCATCGACAGAGATTGATATTTACCGTCCTACCACTCAGATTTTCTCTTTAGACATAAAATCTGCCCAGACATTATTCCTAGGTCATAAAAATGGTATTTTAAAAATAAAAACACTGAAAAACTTCACAATCAAAATAATCATTTTAATAGAGAGACGTCAAAGAGTTTGGTTCTGTAATACAGAGTGAAAAGGGGAACTTTGAAATAATTTAAGACTAGTTCTATTCTGAGTATACTGTTTCCATTTTTTATTGAGCTGAAGCCAAAGCAATTTGTGCACTTTCTGTACATAGCAGATTCCCTTACCTACCTTTCAGTTCCTTCAGTTTCCACATTCTTTTCTATAGTATTCTCCACACATACCAAATAGTTCCTCTTTCTTCTCCTTTCTTCCATCAGTGTTCTTCCTCCCATTTGTCAAATGAAGATTTGTATAAGGGCTCTCTGAGAGGCACTTAATTCTACCCTTAACATTGTTAAGTTTCTTCTCGTCTCATTTCCCCATATCATCTTACCTGGAAGAGAGCAAACTTGCATTATTTTCTCATCCTCGTGCTAAAGTTACACTGCGGAGTTAAAAGAATTCATTTACCTGGACTACACAGGGCTTAACCACTTTTTGATGGGCTCATTACCAACTTAGGCAGCATGGTCGGAGTAGAAATAGAACACCGTTATACACAAAACCCAACCACCAATTTGTTGTGAAGCTAAGCATGTCATTTAACCCTGAAATTTCCATTTCTGTATCTATGAAACAGTGCTAATAATATTTACCATACAGACTCAGTGAAAATCAAATAATACACTGTATGCAAGTGTGGGTGGTAGGGTAATATAACAGGAATGAAGGCCTATAAATCAGGCACGTTGTGTTTGAAACTTGAGAGTTTCAAACTGTTTGATAGTATGTACCTTGAGCAAGTCACTATACATCTTGATTTATGCCTCTGAAGATGAGAATAGCACACCTAACACCACATAGAATAGTGATGATAATTAAAAGAGATATTGGTAAATTGATTAATGCTATGCCTGGCACACTATGACAAGTCAATATTAGTTCTTATTAATCATAAGAAAAATACAGGACAAAAATAGGCCACAAACATTTTGTTTTACTTTTTTAGCTAGATAATTAAAAAAAAGAAGAACATACTATTGAAAAGTGGGAGAGAAAGTAGGGAAAGATAAGCATGGTTCTTTCGTTCACTTATTAGTATTTACCACTGGTTCTGTCCTGGACATGCATTAGTGAACCAAATAGATCAGCTACTATTTTCATGGAAGTTTCCCTTCTGGTGATTGTTTTGGAGTTTGGAACGTATGAGAATCAATATTTTAATAAGAAGTGTGAGAACTAAATTTGCACGTGAAATTGTGTGAGCATAACAATGTGATCCCACCAGAAAATATTCTGCAGGCATTAGCAGGAGAGAATTTTTGAATTTATGCAAGAGTGCATTTGATATTTTTGGTTTTTTTTCGATATATTTGAACTACTTTTTAGTTAAAAATAATTTGGTAAACTCAATTATTCCAGGAAATAATTAAATGGTCAAACTACAGGGAGGATTCAAGTGGACATCATAATATGGCTCTTCCCACATGGGGCTCTGGAAAAATGCACGCATGACAAGAGATAGAACAATTATTGAAGCTTGATAAACTAATTATTATTGTGCTTGATAAACTAATATAATGATCTTTTAGGCCTGAGGAAAAAATGAGGAGCAGGGACAGAGAAGGACAGAGAGCAAGAGTGGCAAAGAGGAAGAACTTGGGATTACCTTGGGTTACAGGATAGAAATTCTTCAGCAACTGTGATGAGTAGGTGAATTTTGTAGAATCCAGAAGGCCCAATCCAGAAGATAGAACACTAAGCAGAAGCAAACTTAGCTTGACTGACTTCTTGGCTCTGAGCAAGTATTTGGTAGAGTAGAAATTTCCGAGAAAAAGAAAATAAAAAAATTCTACTTTATGACCAAATAAAGGGAAGGTGAAATTTTTCCTGCTTTTTTTTTTTGATGATCTATTCCTATAAAAGTAAATTTTACATAGAATAAAGGAAATTCTATCAATGGTGATGCTGTAGAACGATTTGAGTCATACAAGGCAAGGACAAAGAATGCCAATGGGACTAATTTTGGTTCACCAGCCTCAAACTACTCAAGTGCCAAAGAGCTTACCACTTTCAGCTTCCACCTGGGATTCATTCTATTGCTATAATTTATTATAATGAAAAAAGAAAACTGAAAGTATGAATAAACAGAAAACGTCTCTCTCTCTCTCTCTCTCCCCCCCCCCACAAATACACACATACACATACACACAAACTACATACAGTATTAACAAGCAGGTAGGATGACTGAAATATTAATAGCATCTTGCATCTGAGCCAATGTCTTATGAAGGCATTAATAACAATTGGAATTGAAAATTTTCATGCTTTTTTTGGTTGGAAGCAGATTTACTGAAAGAGTGATTTTGCTTTATGGCACATCAGCCCAGTTTTGAAGAAAATGTAATCCTTCTCTGCAAAAGTCATGAGACATGACTTTTAGGAAACATGACTGCAACCTTGGGCAAAAGTGAGCCAAATCCAACAAGTGGCTCAACTCTAATCAATAAAACTGAAGCACATCCAATAGAAGATCTGCCTTCTTCATAGCCTATCTCTTCAAGGCTAGAGAAACAACTGTTGTTGAGTATATTCATAAGAGAAGAGAAAAACCGTCCTTGACAGTGGACCTTAAGAAACAATAAGTTTCAGTCCTTAATTTTTTAAATAACAGATTTCCCCTGTTTCCATACATTGCCTTTTTTTGGCCAGAGTACTAAGCGTTATGTCTATCTTGCTAATGTTGTGGTAAGCCCAGAGTCTCCAAAGGAAATTGAGGGTCAGAAGGAAGCCCTAAATCTGAGCCTCCTTAAACCTAAAACAAACAAGAGAGCAGTGTTCTCCCTACTTACTTTTTCATATGCACAGTTTGCTCAGCAGACTATGGGAGAGTAATAAAGAAACTCTTGGAGAGGATTACTAACTTCACAGCCAAAAGACTCTGGAGAGAGTCCCCAGAGCTCTAAGTATAGAGAGTTGTGATTTTGCAGATTTACTGATGCCAGAGGAATAAAACTGGAAGATGAAGGGAAAGCGACACACTAGGACCAGTGTGTTCTTTTCTAGAATGGAAGTGAGATGAGCAGCATGGGAGATTTAGAAGACATTTTATTAAATAATCCAACAGACCTACAGGCCTGTGGTCAATGATATAAGAAACACTATTATGGAACCATTCATTTATGGTACTTTATCCATTTCCTGGATTCTACATGCACCTCTGATTGTGTCCGTGCCTAAAAGTCTGGAATATTAAAATTCATGTCAGTTAAAAAATACTGAACAAAGATAGAGTGATATACAGTTCACCAAATTCAGAAAATTGAATTGCCTGGTAGAGAGCCAGAGTTAGATTTAAGAAATGCATACAAGTAAGCACCCTACTTGTATGCATTGTGGAGAAGAATAAGGGGAAATAAGCCTTCACTTGTCCAGGAGGCTCATAAAGTTTGAGGAAGTGCTTTGGTCTGTCTGGTGGAGGGCATCATCTTCCAACAGTTGGGAAATGAACTACTGGAAGCGCACCACACTGTGTTTGAAAAGACTTTGGAGAAATATGATGAAAAGACTTTGGAGAAACATGATAAATAACTGCTTAAGGTAGTTATGAATCTTAAGAAGGTAAGGTTGAATATTCTCATTGGACAAGTGGTAGTGTTTTCTCAGTTAAGCATATAGAACATATTTTTATTAACGGACAAGCATCATATGTCCCAAAAGATACTGGGTTTTACCTACTGAATTCATCCTATCAACTTTGGAGTGTTAGGATTACCGCTATGAAGAAAAATAAAAGGAATGGATGGTGACAGAGAGTGCTATAGAAAATCATGTGGTCAGGGAAAAATCTCATCTAGGAGATGACATTCAAGCAGACACCTGAATGCAGTGATGGATTAAGCCATTCAGATTTTGAAAGGAAGAGCAAACTGGATTCAGAGAACAACAAATACAATACAGGAAGATGTTCACAGCAAGAAGGTCATGGAGGCTTTATAAAAGAATGTATCTGTAGAGCCAAACCTTATTAGTGTAGCTTAAATGTATCCATTCAGAATTAGATCAACAGGGGACTAGCTGGGAGTTGTGAATGCAGGGATGAGGAGGTCTCAGGCTTTTACCAGTGACCAGTGATAAATAGGAAAGTTTGCATTTGCATATAACCATTCAGAATTCAGGAAGGTTATCTGGTTAATGCTTCTGTATTAAGTACCTGAATGGCAACAAGACTTTCATGCTATACAAAGATGCAAGTTTGGAATGGTTATGGGTAGTGCTTTCTGGGAAAAGAAATTGGTGACGATTGCTAGTTGGAGCCTATTAGAATTGAAGGCATGTTACCTACCCTGTTCTTATACATAAGTGTGTGGTTCTGAAATAGGTTTCGATGAGAAGATGATAGCCTTCCATGTGGGAAGTGCTATTGACATAGAATATTGTCTTTATGCCGGTATCATGTCTCGTGAAACTGAAGAATGGAAGCACAGATCAAAGAGAGGTGAGGAGTTGTAGAAGAGGATAGTTTATTAAAAGTAAAGAGTAAAGAGTCGCAGCTCTCGGAACGAGAGGGGGTCCCGACCAGGTTGTCCAGTGACTGAGGCAAAAGCTATTACCTTCCCTTGCCAGTTTGGAGAAGGGAGCTAGTGCCTTCTAATGGAATTCGTATCAGGTTTGTCCCGTTTCCTCACCCTAAAGGGATTAAGGAACCCATTCCTGTCTATCAGATCTGTTCCTTTTGTCTGGTCAAAAGTGATTTATGAGATAATTTATTAACCTCAAGGTGCATTTTTTGTATCTTTGTCCTGGAGTAAAGGAGCCATTCCAGAACCTGGAGTTTCAGGATATGGCTGCCTTTTGTTTATTCCACCAGCGACCTCCCTGTCTATCTAACAAAATGCTAACTAACCTGTCTCAGTATGAATATGTATACAGTCAGACTGCAGAGTGTGGCAGCTCCAGCCAGAAATCAAAAGAAAAAAGTAAATCCATGAGTCACACAGAGAAGCACATACTGTTACTACTTAGTAACCAACTATGATAAGAACCAGCTATGATAAGAAGAGATGAAGGTTTTCTATGACCACAGAACTTAAGCCTCTTAGGCAGTTACAGTTTCCTAGAAAGAGTGATATCTGAAGGATTAGTTGAATCACAGGCACACTCGACTCTTATCTTGGTTAACTCCTACTAATCCTGCAATTCTAAATTTAACTGCCACTTTTTCAGATGCTGTTTTTGTACTTTTTTCTAATATAAATTATTTATCCCTTGTTATTCTGTTTCATTGGCTCTCATATTACATGAAATTTGTCACAAATTATAGTTATAGATCTACTTGTATTATTATTATTATTATTATTATTATTATTATTTACTTTCTGTCCCCACAACCAGACTTGTTAGATCTGAAGATTAAATACTAACTCTATTTAATCAAAATAGCCCTCAGTGAATGTTGGTTGAACAAATTGAGTAAGCACTAACTTGTATAAGAGGTCAAAGAAGCATGAAAAAGGTAATTATCAGAAAGTAGGTATGAAAATGCACAGAAGAGAGAGTTTATTACATTCATGAGACTGAGATGTTCCATTTGGTGGAGTAAAATGTGCCGGCAGGGAAGTGCTGGGAAACAAAGTTGTAAAGTTCAGCAGGTGATCACCAAGAACATGAGATGAAGGGTACTTATGCACTAGAAAACCAGGAAAGATTATAAGTATCAAAGTAAAATGAATAGATCACTCAGTTTGAAGCATGGAGAATAGATTAAAAGAGGTAAAACTGGAGCCTGAGGAAGAATAGGGTCACTCATGCAATAATCTATGGAAGAGTCAAGGCTGACTAACCCTCTGTAGCGGCAGAAGGATGGAGAGAAGTAAATGCACCCGAGACATCCAAGAACTATAAGCAGCAACACTCAGTAAGAATTAAACTAAAAAAATAAAATAAATTAAAACTAAAGAAATTAAATTTGTATAAATTATGAATGGAAAAAACTTAAAACTTTTGAACTGATAAAAAAAATCAGAAAAAAATTATTTGCAGATTTTACTATTATCTAATCTAAAACAAACAAAAAACAACTATTAAAAGGCAAGCAAAATTCAGAAAGTATTCACAGTGAAAACAGCAGGAAAGGGTGTTAATTTCTTTATAATATGAAAATTCCATGTAAATTGTACATGAATCAGTAAAATCCCATTGATGAACAGGCAAATGTGAAGCAGATTTTCACCAAAGAGGAACTACACATATTTGGTAAACATGAACATGAGTCAACATGAGTTATCAAAGACAAATCTAAAATCAAAATAAAATGTGCCTATTATATATTCTTTGGAATCATCAACCATTAACATGATAAACATTTCACCAAATCACAAAAATAGGAAGGATTTATTACATGTAAGTTACTGTGAGAAATACTGATGAGACAAAAGCATCCTAAATTACTCTATATTATAAATGTGATTGATTTTTAGGTAATGCATGCTGGTTCCTAATGATTTTCTATTTCTATTTTATATTCCCACACACATCACACCTAATAATATTGTTCCTGTAAATAAGCACAATATTCATTTGAATTCTTCTTTCACTTCTTTATTATGATGGTGATGAAATATTTCAGATGTACAAAGACTGTACAGCCCTCATTTTTTTCTAAGTACTTATTCCTTATGAATTATAATGTGTATATTTTTACCTGTAGTATTATGTTTCATCACAGTTTTAGAAAGTAAAGTGTTTGTACATTTATTGTCTAAAAAGACAAATAAAACAGAATGTAAATTACAGTATGGTGTCTCACATTTATATTGAACATTTAAGATAATTTGAATTGCTATTTTGTGTATTTGAAGAGCATATTCTTTTCAGTGTATATTAAGAAAATAAAAATGTTTCACATAACTTATATTCCTTCTCATATGCTAATTTTACCTGAGATTTAAAGTTTAGCCAACCAAAGCCCAACATTTAATTACAATATAATTAGAATGTCACAGCAAACACATTTACTTGTTTGGTTTCCCCTTAAAGACCTTGGGTGCAGCAGGTGATGATAAATGCTTTGCAAATGTTTACCAAGAACAAATATTAAAACAGTGGTCATCCATAATTAATCAAAATTATTCTAAAGAGG
This sequence comes from Rhinolophus ferrumequinum, assembly GCF_004115265.2. Lineage (NCBI taxonomy): Eukaryota > Metazoa > Chordata > Mammalia > Chiroptera > Rhinolophidae > Rhinolophus > Rhinolophus ferrumequinum. The sequence continues at coordinate 12,702,818 of NC_046287.1, forward strand.
GTATTTTATTTGCTCATGGGTAAGGTAAGACAAAGTAGAACCAACATCCTTTTTAAAGAGAAAAAAAGTCATTTCTATAAGCCTCCTGCAGATTCTTTCTAACTCCTAGTTTCATAATAATAGACTCATTAGACTGTTGTTAACCAATTATGAAATTAGGTGATTACTCACTCTTATTTCACCAATTTCTGCTTGCCTTAGTCTATGAAGAGACACACTGCATCATCTTCCTTATCATCGCAAAGCATCATACAGACCATCAAGGACTTGTATGGAGACTTGTATGACTCCATAACCAAGAAGATATAAAATCCCAAGCAATGAGCTTTAAGTAGTGCCCTCCAAGCTTCTTTGGGCAAGCCAGCAGAAACAATACACAGAACACCTGTGGTTAAGTCTGCTCTAAAACAACTTTCATAGTTGCAGATATATAAGATAGAGAGATCCTACTTTCTCTGAGAGTACAAGAAATCGTGTTGATGATGAAACAGTATAAGAAACGTCCTAGCAGGGAGAAAAGCATTACAGTACTTCAAAATGATCAAAACAGCGAGAAACCACAGGATGGCAAATACGCTGCAGTACAATAGAACAAGCTAAACCTACAGACCACGCATGCATTGAGGTGTAGAAATTCTAAGAAAGCTAATAGAAAGTTTCACTGCACCAGTGGATATCCGTCAGTCCAACAAAAGCAATCTTCTGAATAATGGGAATAACATTAAGGAAAAGTCATAATTACATGGGTGGATACCTCACACTACAAATCCTGCAAAGCCATGTAGTTCTGTGATGCATATTATATGTACTAAAGAAGAACGTCTTCTTTACAAATAAATATGCAACCAGAGTGCAGAAAAACGAGGACACAACAAACAGTATTGAAATATTTACTCCCTCGCTGCTTCGTATCTGGCACGTGACTAGGATGCTTTAGGCAGCATTAAAACACTTTAATGTTGGGAGGTGGAAATGGATGAATTTGTCTTGGTTGAACTCATTTAATATGGAAGCAGAGAAATATATTGCTATAGATAACATCTGTGAAGTGATATAAAAGGCCACAGAGTGACTAAAAACAATGACAAAAGAAGGTTTATTCTTATTCCAAAATGACGAAGCAGCCTCGTTTTCCCTGTACATGGACTTAAAATTAATGCCTACCATAAAAAGATATATGAGGACGAAATCAGACAATTATTCCTAGCTATTGACCAACCAATGTCATCCCAACAGCCCACCAACATGACATGACAATGTGATTTCTCAAGGAAGTCAAAAATGATTACAACAGCTTAATAATGTTTTATATGACCCACAAAATATATATTTATCTAGAGTTATATCTTTCCACACTTACTACAGATCCAAATAATAAGAATATAAGAGCAAGTTGTAAGACTTTAAAATAAGCACAAAATATTTTAGAGTAATTTTATAATAAATACATCAAACCAAATATTACACTAATGTTCATTTGTTACTTCCTTGATGTAAGAATATATTCAACTTTTATTGGGAAAGTATATATTCAGATCCACTGTGTATCACACTATCGATCTCTTCTGTTTTCATAAATTCCAACTTACTTGGATGTGTAGTATAAAATCAACTTCTTTTTCACTTCACACTTTCTCTTCAACCTTTGGACATTTGATTTTCATTTCAAAACCCCGATAAAGCTGCTTTCTCAAAGATCACCAAATGACTCACTTGATGTTTTAGCCTAGTGTCTGTTTTGTAACTTTACCTGTTTGGTCTCTTCCAAGCATTTACCATCACCCATCTTAAACCTCTTCCTTGGATTGTATAGCACAGCTCTCTCCTAGTATTTCTCTGAATTCTGCAAGCCATAAGCTTGAATCCTCCGGTCAGGTGTCTCTGTCCACCACTATTTTAGGTTTAGCTATGCCCACTTTCACTCCTTAACGCACAAACTCTTCCATGTCACTTTCATCCCCTCACATGACTTCCATGCTCCTGTTTTCGTGATTTCTGAATATATGGGTTGCCCTCCCAAGCTCCGTACTCCAATTATCCAAAGAGTATGCAGTTACCCTCATCACAGCATGTCCCAAAGAAAACTTAGCCGTTTTCCCGGCAGATCCGAGTTCCCTCTTTCAGATAATAGTTTTATGACATTCTCAACTGCTTACATTTAAATATTTTGCCTCATCAGTAACTTGTTCCCTTCGTATCATCCCAATTCCTAGTAGCTTAAATTTTGTACTTGTTACCTCTCTTCTGGATTGTACAATGATTCCCTAACTGGCTTCCACAAACCCCAACAAGTTTTTGTGTTTTTTATCAATGCTTTTTTCCTAAAGGCTTAATCTGAAAGTGTCACACCTCTACTAAAAAATTAAATTCAGTGCAGAATAAAGATGAAATTTCCCATATTTCCATCACCTGACTTCTGTTAATATTACAGTTTTATCTCCTCAAGTCATTGATCCCAATGCTCCTTGTTTTTCAGCATAGTTAGGACAAATATTGTCTTTTCTGGTGGCTCTTGTTTTCTGGAACGCCTTTTAGTGTGTGTGTGTGTGTGTGTGTGTGTGTGTGTGTGTGTGTGTGTCCCTATTGAAGTTTTACCCAAGGCTCAGCTCATTAATATTGCTAAGGAAGCCTCTGCAAAAATAATTAGGTTAAATTCCTCCATTCCTGTTTTTCTATGTCCCTTTCTTTATATCTGATTTATAGCCTCAGCAAAATAATATTATTAGAATATACAAATCTTACGTGTCTAAATTCTTACTAAATTGTGACATCCTCAAAACCCATGTTGTCTTTGAATTCCTATCATTTATTGACTAATTATGGGTAGCAATAATCAAAAAATATTTTTAATTGTGTATGTAAATGAATGAGTGAGTCTCAGTCTTAGCTGCAGTTAAGAAACTAAATGAGTGACAGAATACATGTATATCATCTTTTCTCAGTAATTATTTCTTCAGGAATTGTTCAATGTCTGTGAGGTGTCTCATATTCGTCTCTATCCCCTAACCCTGTTGTTTTGTTTGTAAGGAGGCAAAGGGCAGTAGTGATGCTAGCATAAACTTAATAAAATATAAATTCACTTAAACAACTAGCATTCACATTACAACAACTTAGGAATATTATTCAGTGGAAATTTGGAGAAAATGGAATTTTATTTCCAATATATCAGGGAAAATAAGACAAATTTTGGGTTAAAATGCTACATAGCCAACCTCTATGATTTAACAAATGTTTATAATATTGCCTACAAGTTTAAATTTCTTCCAAAATGAATATATCGCCTTCTTCACTAACTGACATTTTAGGTAGTTACCCAAAAAGGATAGAACTGTCATTATAGTGAATGGTATACCATATGGCAACTCTACTTCGTGTTATCTATTCTTATAGTACTCTTTTCCATGATGCATTGTTTTTTCCTTCTGTAACTGTTCAGCATTTCAACATGTAAGTCTGGGGTGTGGGGAAATGTCAGCGTGTGAAAGTGTGACTGTCTCTGTACATTAGAAGTCTGCATTTATTACACACATGTCGATCATGCTGTCATCCCACAGGGACATACCGACCCCAAATTTCCCTGTTTCCGTTTTTATGTAAGAAAAAAAAAAGTATTATGCAAAATAAAGAATTGGCAGCCAAGGGGTATATGTTGCAAAATGTCAATTCACAATATCATGAGCCCTTGCTCAGGGCAAACTATACATTGTTACTATATAACAGTATATTCACTGGAAGAAGAGGTTTCTATATTCTGATTTCTTGCAAGCAAGATTCTTTAGAGAACAAAAATTAATAGCATGCAAATTTTTCTCATATTAGTTAGGGAAAGTTATCTAAGTTTTAATAATAAAAGCCAAGATTGTTACTAAATGACTGCATTAATATATTTTGGAAGAAATGTACATATATACAAGAAAGCGTGAAATATTTCATAAAAAAATATTAAACGGTGATAATCACTGTGAGAGATTCAAAAAGACAAATACACGATTTCTGCCCCAAAGAATTTGCAGTTAGTTTAGAAAGTTAAAATGCATGAACAAATATGCTTTTTAAATAATTACAAAATTCCAAGCTAATATTCAGTCACATTTTATTCTAGTTCTTTGTTTCGTTCAATTTAGATATGCTTATCACAGGCACAGTGCTGTACAGGATACTTCATGAAAGAATGATTTACGGATGACAAATTTTTCATAAATTCAATTATGTAAACTGAAATCTCTTTATTTTTGGTTTAATTCTGTTGCTTTGATTGTTTTTTGTAGCACCAGTATCAAACCCTCCTAAATTATTTAAAGTTTAGAATACATCTGTATGTTGCCTTGTGGCCCTTCATTTTCTTTTACAATATTGTTTTATTTGTATTTCATATGTTTCTTCCATGAAAGACGTTTCTATCAATTAAAAACACTTGGGATTTTATTGAAATGGTATAAAAATGTGAAATTCATTTGAAGAGAAGATTTTCCTGGTTATGAACTCATGTATAATAAACTACCCCGAAGTTGAGTGACTTAAAAATGACAAACAGTTTATCATATCCTATTATATTGTGGGTTGAGAATGTGCACAGGGTTTGGTAGGCGATTCTGAGCCCCATAGCTTTGACTAGGGTCACTTAGTCATATTTGACTCCTACTAAGCTGATCTGAAGGTTTCAAGAGAGTTCCATTCACATACCCATAATTCAAATGTGGATGCCTGAAAAACGTCCTTCTTCATTTAGTCTCAGGGCCTCCCCATATCGTTTCATGCATGGCATATCAGGGTCCAAGGGACCGAGGTTCAAGCTTCCAGCTTTGTAAAGACCTGGATGGGAGAGTCACATTTGCTATATTTTATTGGTCAAAGCAGTCACAGTCCAGCCACGATTCAAGGGGAAGAGAACTAGATCCCACTGCCCGAAAGAAAAGTGGCAGACAATTTAGTCCACCATGGTTGGCCTGCTGCCCACAAATTACGTGCATTGTTCCAACATATCAAATATAATTTGCCCCCCACCCCCACTGAGCCTTCTAAACTGTGATTTCATTACAGCTGCAGATCAAATTAATGAAAAAGAAAATTTTCTCACAAAAGATATGGTACATAATATAGTATAGAAGACAAGACTGAACTTCAACCAATACACATTTGCAGTGCTACAATACATGTTACATTATTAAATGTAACTTCCAAAAATTGACTTAGCTGAATTACTGTCATAATTCCTGGCTGGTCAAGCTGTTCCCAGAACCTAAGTGTGCTGCAGTCTTAGGTTCTCACTGTGCATATTCTCAGCAAGGATTCTGGACCAGAGATCTTGTGACATAGAGAAACTAGGTGTTCCCTGGTTCACTTGAGACTGCTAACCTATAAATATGTATTGGAGGGCAGCGTTTTCTCCCCTGCTCTTTCCTGTTGGTATGCTCTGGTCCCATGCCTAGATTTTGGCTGATGCTGGCCCTCCTCTGATGAAATCTTGGCTGTGACATGTACAAAACAGCTTCATGTCCCTATGTACTGTGGAAAAATGAGAATTCACAGGGCAGCATATTCTCTGCTTGTATATTATCTTCCCAAAATCTCTATACCTGTACTCTGTGGCAACCATGATATGTGTCAGTAAGACCCCTTCCCTATATACAATATCAATCAATGAAAAAATAGATTACCAATATTCGATCAATTTTGCATGTACTCAAAATAATTTGGTTTGTATAAAAGTGGGGGAAAAAAGAGCCTGTTACTTGAAAAGCTAAAATTTATAGACTTAAGCTGAATAATGTATTTGCTCTACCAGATCTTTTACAAAGAATCAGAATTTGCAAAATTCACCGATTTTTCATTAAAAAGCTAAAAAAATCAATAATGCATCTTGTTTACCAGGAAATCCTACAATAAGTCTGTTACAAAATTTTTCAACTGAACTGATTTTCATAGCACCTGCAGAAAATCACAGTGAAGAATAAACAGTAGTTTTGAAAAATACACAATTAGGATCTTATCAGCTTTATTTCTGACATTTATACTTTGCATATCTGGAGTTTCTCCAGTCAGAAATTCAAGACCTATGTCCTAGGAAATGTATGGCATATTTTAGCAACATGAGGTAACTTCTCATAGAGCCATTTACACTCCATTAATTACAACTCACACCGCCCATGTCATCATCATGTGAATGGAGCTGTGAGACCTGACCACCTGCTCCTCTCTACAGAGAAGATCTCATCCATGTCATTCACTGAGCACTTCATTAAATTATTCTTCCATTGTTACACACACAGGATTTTAAAAAAATGAAGTATCTTTGGGGAAAAAAAATGGGGGAAATTTCCAAAGCTTGAGTTCCACTGGGATTTAGATTTCTGCATAAATAATCTTTTTAAATTTACATTTTCAGTTAATTGTGAAAAGCTGATTCTTCTTAATACTCTTTATTACTCTACCTAACAAGTTATTGTCAAACATGGGAAATATTGATTTTTTTAATTCTTATTTGAAAACTTGCCTAATAACTGATCTATCATTATTCCAGAGGGCATTTAGATCAATATGTTTGCCCTTTCAAGATACAACATCTCATTTTTTGAAATAAGGAACATGTGCTTTACTTCTTTTTTTAAAATGGCTATATTATTTTATTTCTTATCTTATTACACTGGATAAATCTTCAAGATTAATACAATAGCAGACAAATTTCTTCAAATTAAATGGAAATGCCAATAGATATCCTTATGACATAGAAAAATTATCCTCCTGTTTACATTTTAACAACTTTTATCAATATATTTTTAATTTTATCAAACTTTTATAATCTATTGCATAATTATATCTTTCTTTCCTTTCGACCTATAATGAAACAAATTATTTTAATAAATTGAAACATTAATAGACTGATCACATTACCCTTTCTGAGAATTTGCAGAAAAAAATTTCATTACGTATTTCTGGATTTGTTTTACTAGTTTTATAATGTATATTTTTAAAACCTAAGATGTTGCCTTTCATTTTCAAACATAAAATTTGTCTTTAGTATTATTTTTTGTACTACTTTGGTCAAGATTTTGGTAGCAGAGGTTTTTCTAACTTCAAAAAATGTTTTAGAAATTTTGTATCTTAGTCTATTCACTGAGACAATATTTTTTTTTTATAGCCATTCTAGGAAAATTCTAAAGAATTTACCCAAAAAAATCATCTAACCTTGGTACATTCTATTTGAGATAATTATTAGACATATTATTTTATTACATCCAAGGATATAGGTCTAGTTTTATTCTCTACTTCTTCTATAAATCCTACTGATTATTTATATTTTCTAACAATCTTCCATTTTATTCTGATTCTTAAAATACTTTCTGAATATATATATATAGTAAATAGTTAAGTTCTATATAATTTTGGTTTAAAATTTGTACATTTATTTTATCTTTTCTCACATTATCTAGTATTTTAAGTTTTAATGATAATTTTAAAATAGCTTCCATTGAATTTTAATTCTGCGAGTTTCCTAATTTTTAATTTCATCTCTATTATTCACTTCCTCTTTCCTACTTTTGTAAATCTATATTTGTAATATATATTTCTTTTCTTTGTAATTTCTCCCTCCCCAAAGTGTCTCCTTATTTTAGATACTGCCATAATGTCTTATTTTATGTTATTTAGTTTCCATATTGTTATTGCAGAGAATAATCACCTGTCTGACCATCCTTGAATGAAGTGGAGAATATTCAAGCCTAGAGGGAATTTTGAAGACCAGCAGCAGAGTAGTGTTTTAGTCTGCTCAGACTTCCAAGACAAAATCCCATAGACTGGGCGGCTTAAACAACAGAAATTTATTTCTGAGTTCTGAATGCTAGAAGTCTGAGATATTAGGGTGACAAATGACAAATGACTGCGTTCTGGTGAGAACTCTCTTCCTGGCTTGAAGATGGTTACTCTCTTGCTATGTCTTCACTAGGCAGAGAAAACAAGCTGCATCTCTTCCTCTTATCTTAAGGACACTAATCCCATCATGGTGGGGGTCACATCCTCATGACGTCATCTAAACCTAATTATCTCCCAAAGGTCCCACCTTCAAATATTTTCAAATTAGGGGTTATGGCTTTAACTTATAAAATTAGGGGGACACAAACAATCAGTCCATATAAGTTAAGATTATCTGTCTGTCTCTTGGTTGCTACTAAAATTGTCCTTTCTGGTTTTAAGCTTACATGGCAGGGAGGTACAACTATACTTTTTTATTTCAGTGATGATTGCCATTTCAAGAAAAATAAAAGCTTTGTCAGGACAAAAGTCTCTTCTATGGACCCTTTGAATCATTCACAGAATTCAAAAAATTCTGAATATATATATATATATATATATATATATATATATGCAATTTTTTGCTTGAATGAAAAATGATGCAGTGATGCTCTGAAGATGAAATGGGTAGGCAATAAAAATTCTTACTTCATTATACACATTATATATATACTTCTACATATATATAAAATATATATTATATATACACATACATATACCAAACAAAGTTCTTGATTTGCAGTTATGCAGATATTTGCAGCATGTATCACTGTATGTAAATTTGTGATTTGTGCTAAGCATTTTTTCCCAAAATTTCTTAAAACCAAATACTCAAAATTGTTCTTTTATGTATTTGTCAACTGTAAGATAATCTTACAAATGTTCACAAATATACGTTTTTGCACACCTGAAAAATAAAATGTAAAACATGTCACACTAAATGTATTAGACTATCATTAAAACCTAAAAAAGTAACACAAAACAAGTGTTATACTTGTTCTCTCAGACATACTGCTTGTCTGGCAGAGCTTTTGGAGCCCAAATGAGCAAGCATTGCCCCAGTTAATAAGGCTCTTTTGGAATTATGTTAGCAGCTTGGCCCTTTTTTTATTTTTATCCAGCTTTCCAAATGTATTTGTTTGTTTGTTTTGGCTGACTTAATTGGTCTGATATCCAATATCTGTATGTTTTGTATTCCCTTTTTCCTGTCTGTCTAGTCACTAACCTGCTGTGTTCAATCATTGCTAATATTCAAAACTTTAACACAGTATGCATTACTGACCATATTTTGGTCTTTAAAACTAAAATGTCTCACATTCTGGTTTGTATGTGTCTAGACTACATATGTGTGTGTGTATATATATATATATATATATATACACACACACATATATACTCTTCTGTTGTAAGGGTAATTTGTAAATATTTTAAGACTAAGTTCATGAATTTACTTTTCTTATTATTAATACTTACCTAACAATCTTACTATTGTTACACATGTACCCTTATCCATTCTATCCACAGGGCCACCACTGTATAACTAATATAAAATTTTCTCATGTCTCACCTCTCCAATTAGAGTGTAAGTCTTTTGTGGATACAGATCACATCTCATTCACCTTTGCATCACTGGTACATGGTGGGCCACGAAAAACTACTAAATGAATTATACAGTTTCATGAAATATATGCTATAGTTCTCTCTCTATTGGTCCTCTATAATATAGGACCTAGTGTTATTTGTGCAGATTATCAGTGGCAGAGACCAAGGTTAAATACCTGTGCTTTTACTCAAAGGCCATGGATTTTCAGGCAAATTAATATTCATCAAACAAGGTTAAAATTTTTGCATATATCATAGAGTTGTTTGAGAATCAACTGAATTATGGTATGTAAGCCATATACCAAGAGTTCAATTAATATTAATTATTATTATTATCTGGGTATGTTAGTTAGGTAGTAAGTAGTATACTGAAAAACAGCATTAATATTACCGTGTTTCCCCGAAAATACTGTAAGACCTAGCCTCCTGCTGCTCCATAAAGGACACTGAGAAGACCACTGATGTCAAGGCTAGTAGCCTTTCAGTACCTGCAGTTTCTAAGGGAATGTTTACCCCAAAGTCAAGACTGGGTGGCAAGCAGATGAGTTCAGGATTCAGAAGGACATGGAAGACACCCTGAGGAATCTTCAACGTGGGTCATTTAAGGTAGAACTGAGTCATTTAGGTAGCACCACCAGCACCTGGACAAGCTGTGAGACACCAGACAAGAATTACTAGAATCATCACAGCAGAAGCCACTAGATTAGCTAAACCATAGCTGCCTCCATATTCTGAAACACCTATTTGAGGCAGGGTGGAAGGAAAGCAGGAGGATTTGCATAACTAAAATTTAAGAGACTAATCATTTCTCCCTAAAATGAATGAACATGTAAAATAGACCACATAATGATTACAAAATTAAAATTTTAAAACCAGTTTTTGTGGTTTTTTTTTCTTATTACGTATTAGGTAGAAGGGCTTTGTAAAATTGAATCCATTACAGATCAAGTACAAAAGCTTAATTTTCTTTGCACATCTGAGTAGTTTCAGTAGAATGTAGTTGTTTATGCAATTCTGACTTTTAGAAAATTAAACCTGAATGAAGTGGGAAAAAAAAGCAGAGGGAAACAGAGAGAGGAAATTTCTAAGGCAGGGAGAACAATTAGGAGATTTGTACATTATGATGAGAATCTGAGTTTTTAAAAAATCCAGGAAAAATAATGAAAAAGAGATGAATTAAAAATTGATTCTAATATATTTATACTTTAATAAATTATATGGCTTTATGATTTAACTAGGATCATAAAAATAAATGATTGTGTGATTAATAAAATATTTTTATCTAATCTCATGTTCATCCTTTAAAAAACAAATACAAATGCATCATGAAATTTTCTTCAACGTTTATGTTTCTCATTTTGTTTTTTTCTTCACAGCATATTCTAAAATCTAAATTGAACCCACTGTCTAGACAATGTCTAATACGAGTATAAACTACATCCCAAAGTCTATTTAATTGATAAAATAGTATGACATTGATGGATTTGAATGTGTAACATGAGTGGAGATTGAGGGACAGAAGGCAGCTGAAGTTGACACTAGTATTTATTGTTTGGTAAAATTAAGTAAATGTTGATATCATTAAGCAAAACAGTGAGTACAGTAGGAGTGAAACTCAGAAGCAAATTATTTTAGATCGATTCATGTAAATTTTAAGTTGTCTATGAGATACAGAGAAGAGAATGTATCACAGAAGAGGGAGGGTATAGACCTGGTAATCATCCATAGACTGGAACTCATAAAAATAGATAATTCCACTCAAAAACAGCATCTGGAGTGAGAGGTTGGCCGACGAATGAATGTATTAAGTATGCAGAAGGAGAGAGATCTGCTAAGAATCCTAAGAGGAGTAGTTATATTCATGATAGGAGAGGAACACAGATGAGTAAACTCATGAGATGCAAGGGAGAAGAGTTTCACAGATATAGTGGGTGAGTAGTAATGTCAAAAGCTAATAGGTCAGATGAAATAAAACATAAGATGGGCCTTTGCGTGGGTGACTTCAGCAGCAGTGTAATTTTGGAGTAGAAGTCAGAAGCTGTGGGTGTGATGGGAATTGATTTGAGGAAACAGAAACTTTTTCAGATTTTTGTTATTTTCCAATGTCTGGAGGTGAAGAGAAATCAAAAGAAAAATAGATAGGGAGGGGGCTGAGGCAGGAGGAAGGTGAAGGATTCAATTATAAGTAAGTTTGATCTTTGGGCTCTGAGAGAAGTTAAAGGTTTGAGCACTATATTTGCTCTGTTTATTTGCTCTGGACCAAGTTGAATAAGGAGAATGAGCTGAGTAAAAATGTGGAATAGTTGCTACAGGAAACATGAAAAAGACTGACTATGGACAAATACATACATAGCAGAATGGCATTGGGTTTGCCGGTGATATTTAGAAACTATCAAGTTATAATAATTATATTTGCATTGTTAATTATCCTCATAGCAGGTTTTAAAAAAGAAAAAAATAATTTTAAGAAACCAAAAGTGAGAAAAAGATTCTATGGAATTTTCCTTGAGTTAATCTCATTTGCTTATAAAAAGATTAATTCACTGAAAGGTTTATCTGCAAACACTTAGAAAAGAAAAAAAAAGTTTAAGGATTTATGAGAAAGAACAATAATTGTATCAAGGACCTGAAAATCTTCAGTAAAATTAGTATACACCAGCTGTATTATTTAGAAAAATTTAAATTACTTCGAAGTTCCTTTGAATTAAAAATCATTTTTAATCAAGTATGTTTTATGAATCTGGGAGGGTTTTATTTACCACCTGCAGATGTAGGTCTCTTAAAATAGCACTCTAGGTAAAGAATAGGAAACTTTAATTTAGGAATACTTAAAACCAAAATTAAATGATATGCAACAATAAGTACTATATAAGTCTTTATGTTTATTTGTATTATGGAATATCGGCATGATACAGTTTTAATTTTTTAAGATTTTTATTAAAAATATAGCTAACATACAATATTATATTAGTTTCAGGTGTACACCATAGCTATTCAACATTTATCTACCTAAAGAAGTGATCACCATGATAAGTCCAGTAACCATCTGACACCGTACCACATTATCACAATATTATTGACAGTTATTCCCTATGCTATTTATTACATCACTATGACTTCTTTTATACCTGGAAATTGGCACCTCTTATTCCTTTTCCCCCCTTTTTAAATTTTTCAATTACAGTTAACATTCAATATTATTTTATATTAATTTCAGGTATGCAGCATAGTGGTTAGACACTTATATAATTTAAGAAATGATCCTCCTGACTAGTCAAGTACCCACCTGGCACTATACATAGTTATTGCCATATCATTGACTATACTCCCTATGCTTTCCTTTACACCCCCATGACTATTTTGTAACTATTATCAATTTGTACTTCTTAATTCTTTTATCTTTTTCACCCTGTTCCCCTAGTGCCCTCCCATCTATCACCCCAACAAATCTAGTACCCCTCTGACAACATACTTAGTTATTACAATATTATTGAATATATTCCTCATGCTATACCCTACATCCCCATACCTACTTTTTGACAACCAATTTGTACATCTTTTTATCCCTTCCCCTTTTTCACCAATTCTCAACCCCCCTCCCATATGGCAACCATCAAAATCGTTTCTGTATCTATGAGTTTGTTGCCGTTTTGTTTGTTTCTAGAGTCCACAGTAAAGTGAAATCACATTGCCTCTGTCTTTCACTGTTTGACACTCCACTCAGACAACACTCTCCTGGTCCATCCATGGAGATGTTGCCATGCAGATGGCAAGAACCCATTCCCTTCCATGACTGAGCAATATTCCATTGTAGATGTGTACCAGCTACTCTTTATCCATTCATCTATTGATGGAAACTAAGGCTGCCTCCACATCTTGACCATTGTAAACAATGCTGCAATGAACATATGGATGCACATGTCCCCTCAAAGTAGTGATTTGGGTTTCTTCATATAAATTCCCAGAAGTGGATTACTGGGTCTTTCTTTGTCTCTTGTGATAGCCTTTGTTTTAGAGTCTTTTTGAATGTTATATGTATTGCTACCCCAGAATTTTGTGTGTTTTTATTATTTTCATTTTCATGAAATAACTTTTTCCATCCCTTTACTTTCCCTATGTGTGTCTTTCAATCTGAAGTGATTCCCATGTAGGCAGCATATGTAAGGGTTTTGTTTTCTTATCCATTCAGCCCTCCTATTGTCTTTTGATTAGAGCATTTAATCCATTCACATTAAAAGTGATTGTCCATAGATATGTAGCTATTGTCATTTTATTATTCATAATTTTTTTTATCTGTCTTTCAATTTTAAATGATAGCCTTGCTGGGAATACCTGTGGGTCTTGGTCCTTGCTTTGCATCACATTGAATTTTCGGTGCCAATCCCTTATGGCCTGCAAAGTTTCTATTGACAAATCAGCTGAAAATCTCATGGGCGCTCCCTTATAAATTACTCGTTGCCTTTCTCTTGCTACTTTTAGGATTCTCTGTTTGTCTTTAACCTTTGCCATTATAATTATAATATATGTCTTGATGTGGGCCTGCTTGGGGTCATTTTGTTTGGGACTCTCTGCACTTCCTGAACTTGTATGTCTTCTTTGCCAGGTAGAAAAGTCATTATTTCTTCAAATACATTCTCAAACCTGTGCTTTCTCTTTTCTCCTTCTATGATGTGAATGTAGTTATGCTTGATGTTGTCCCAGAGGTCAACTCTGAAACTATCCTCAATTTTGGGGGGGATTATTTTTTCTTTTTACTGTTCTGATTGCTGTTTTCTGCTACCTTGTCTTCCAAATTGGTGATTCAATCTTCTGCTTCATCTAGTCTGCTGAGGATTCTTTCTAGTGCGTTCTTCATTTCAGTTGTATTCTTCACTTCTGAGTGGTTCTTTCTTATGGTTTCTATGTCCTTTTATATGTTTCCTATCTCTCTGTTCAAGTTCTCACTAAATTCCTTGAGCATCCTTATAACAATTGTTTTGAACTCTGTCTCTGGTAGGTTCCTTGCCTCCATTTTGGTTAGTTCTTTTTCTGGAGTTTTCTCCTGTTCTTTCGTTTGGGACATATTCCTTTGTTTCCTCATTCTGGCTGTTTCTCTGTGTTTGTTTGTTTGTTTTTTGTATTAGGCAGATCTGCTATGTCTCCCAGTCTTGGCCAGGCAACCTTATATAGTAGGTGTCCTGTGGGGCCCTGGCACAGTCTCCCTGATCACCTGCTCTGGGTGCTCCAAGGGTGTCCCTTCTGTGGGTTGTATGTATCCTCCTGTTATAGTTGAGCCTTGATTGCTATTAGCAAATCACTGGGTGCATCAGGCCCACTGGCTATGGGGTTTGGTCACATCCACAGCTTACAGGCTTAGCCCACTGAGTGGGATTTGCCCTAAAAGGCTTGTTGCCTGTTGAGGCCGCCCTTTGGGTATGCTGCTTATGGGGCTAATTAGGTGGTGATCTGCTGTGTTCTGAAGCGAAACTCCAATTATGTTGGTTCTGGGGCCTTTTGGGAGGGGCTCTGGTACAGGCCCAGGTCTCCCACTGCCTGTGACTGGCTGGGGATAACCTGGTAGGAGCTACAAAGCGTTCTGTGATTGTTTGCTGCCTGTACTAACCCTGGAGGCATGTGGGAGAGGCCACACTACAAATTGAGGATGGCTGCCACCAGTACTAGGCCTGGGGTAGCCCCACAAAAAGCCAGGACACCCCGAGGCCTGCTGCCACCTGCCGATTCCCTTAAGGTTCAGCCACTGATAAAGCCTCATGCAGTATGAGAGTTGGGTGAGGCAGAACCTCAGGGAGTCACTAGAGTGGGAAGAGCTATGGTCACCAGGTTAATGTAGACTCTGGTTTGGCCAGTTATGGTCACCAAGTTAATGTAGACTCTGGTTTGGCCAGTGCTGAGCCTGGAGCTACTCAGCAAAAGACTCAGAGCACACCACAGCTAGTCATCACCTGCCTGGGACCTGTGGACTCTGATAGTTTTCAAAGAAAGGGTGTAATACAGGCGGGTCTAGCTGCTCATGAAGAAAGTGCCTCCAGCATTGGGAGAGTCAGGTGGCACAGGGTCCCAGCTGAGTCAGCAGGGTGGAGCAATGGAGCTCACCAGAACAATCAGATTCATATTTGTCTATGGGGGGGAGTGGGCTCAACTCAGGAAAAATGGTGCCCACCTGCTGGTAAGAGGCCCCTTCACAGGGAAAATGGTGAAAATCCTCCAAAGCCACATACCTCAGTCTGCCTCCCATATGCCTTGGATGCCCCCCGAGTCATCATCCCTCCACTGGAGCCCAGGGTGAGTGCCTATGAGTCAGTGAGTCTGTGTGTGGGCCCCTTAAGAGGACCTCTGGATTTTCCCCAGCCTTCTGTCCCATCTGGACAGTTGGAATCCCCACTGTTTTTCACAGCCATGTATTGCGAGTGTTCCTCTTCCAGCCCAGTACTCTGTGTTGGAGAGCCTGGAGTGAGGCTGGAGTCCCTTGTTCCTCCACGTAGAACCTCCATGGTCAAGATATCCTTCCTCATTCTCAACCACCACACAGAGGTTTGGGACTAGCCCATTTCATGTCTCTGTTCCTACCAATCTCAACGTGGCTTCTTCTTTGTATTCTTAGTTATAAAACTTCTGTTCAGCTAGACTTCAGATGATTCTCTAGGTTGAATGTTCTATAATTTAGTTGGAATTTCAATGTGTTCATGGAAGGAAAGGAGCACAGTGTTTATCTATTCCACCATCTTGGATCTCTTTGCTGAGTCTGTAGCATGATATAGTGTTTAAAGCTGGACTTACTATGAGAAGATTTGGGTTCAAATTATGGTTCAGCTCCAGCTGTACTTTTTAAATTTGTAGTCATTTCAACAGTTAAAATCAATTATTTGCATGGCTATGTCTGCAATTAGACCATACTGAGACAAGTGAATTTTTGTTTTTTGTTTTTATTCTTTATTTGAATGAAGTTCAGTATGAAAGAATAGGTAAGCAAAGTGCTTGAAGCCTAGCTGATGCTAAATAATTGGCATTTATTATTATTGTTATTGTTTTTGTTTCCTTTTTCTATCAACATTTAAGGCATCTGTACACACCAGAGTCTGTACCTCCCATGCATTAAATTTAGGGAGAGTTTTCTTCCTACAGCAAAAAAATAATAATTACCTCCATTTTATTTACACTAAATTGATTTATAAAATAGTCCACATATAATGTTTTTATGATCTATTCAATAGGTCAGCTACTGTGAAATTGCATGAATTTACTCTTGTGTAAACCATAAGCTCCATCTGCAGCCAAAAAGTTAACAGAGTCATATGATTTAACAAGGAGAGTTGTGTTACTGTGAAAAGTAATCACATTGCGAAAATTTCACATTTTTAGCAAATGCGTCAAAGCCTTTCCAAACTACACACAATCTTTTCTTTCCTCAGAACAAATGAATTAAAATTAAACAAAAAACCAAACCAAAACAAACTTCTACTTTTACTTTTCATATATAGGTGGTATACCCAATGAAGAATTTATTGTTATTATAATAAATGTGAAGCTCTTTGCCTAAACTAAGGTTAATTTTTCTTGATGGGAGAGTATATTCATAAATTTTACCTTTGGCCAGTGCTGATTTTTTTAGATAAAGGAACAATAAGATACCTACATAAGATTCTCTCTACATGACATGGAATCAAGTACCAAACACACATGCATGCACACACACACACACACACACACACCACTTTAAAGTTGTATTTATTAAATTTTATTTTTGGAACAAGCTATCGTTGAAAGCTCTGTTACAGTAATATTGAAATTACAGTTTGTATTCAAACCACAAGGGGAATTATAATTCTCAATATGGATGGTTATGCATACGACTGGTAGTGCAGATGTTATCCTCTAGTTAGTGACTCTCACAAAAACTTCCCCCAGAGTATCTCCTTAGCTTCCCTAAAAGGACACAACAACAAAAACAAAACAAACAAACAAACAACACACGCTGGCTGTGGACTGGAAAATAAAATTACTCTCATTTACTTGTGAATGGAATAATACCCCTTGGTAGATTGTTTGTGGCTGAAATTCTAAGAAGCTATGTCACACCTATTGTAAAGTGGATGTAGCAATTCAAAGCAAAACTGCAGAGTATGCCTTGTTGATGTGGAATGGCTAGTACAAACACCACGTGAGCCTGGCAGTACTTTAAGAGACAAAGTGTTAATCAATCACTACGGACCTCATCCCATATTTGACCTCCTGAGGAAACTGAAAGTATTTTCAGTAGAGCAATTCTAATGTTTCTGGCAGCCAAAGATGTTGGTATGTTAAACTCAACTGCAATTGTCAGTGAGTGAGGAAAGGGATCCTCTGGAATGCTTAATGTGGCTTTATGTACTTGCTAAAAAGTTGTGGATTCTGTTGCTTATTTCTACAATTATTTTACGTGACAGAATCCTACTGATGTCTTGGGGCGTGTAGAATCATGAAACGCAAAGAGAGTCTGGGTTTTGGAAGTTAGACAGACCTCCTATTTACAACTAGAACTGAGAATAAGATACGTCCAAGAGATGTCACAGTTCTCTAATTAATTTTTGGTACAACGGCCTTGAACTTGGTATATTAAGTACTTCCTTCACTACATACAATTCCTCAACTAGAGATAAATATTTTTGAGAAAAATACTGATTATCAGCTGGCACTGATATAGAAATAGAATGAGAACTGCCTGACCTTGAGTTGAATTTGGAGAGTTAAAGTAATCAAAGCAATTTACCCAAGAAGAAGTTAGAAGTATGATAAATAAACACATACACATATCAGTAGCATTCTCTACCAACTTTTTTACATGCATGATATTCATTACCTCACTTTAACCAAATTTAGAGTGTGGTGATGAGGTGAAGAAATAGAATGGGAGTAAAAGAGAACGCAGAAAAAGAGCATGTTACCCATTTAGAGAGAAAGCAACTACAATTGAAGGAAAATGCACCAGAGTTAAGCTGACTATCAATTTAGCTCTTTCCAGACCCTGTTCATCAAAGTCCTTCAATAACAATATTATGAAAAATATAGTAATGTTACAGTCATACATACAGCATTTAACTGGGAGAATAGATATTTATTATTGTGATATTGTGTCTGATTTTATGAAAAAAGCAAGTAAAATTCATGAAGTCTAATATGAATAATTAGAAGACATATGGATATAACTTAATTAAAGGAACACCTGCTTTAATTGAAATAATGGGAGAAAATTGTGTTTGTACAGACGGATATGAAGCATTTTGTTATGTTTATATTGTCTATAAATACTGTATTCAACTCTAGCTATAGTTATTAATGTTTTGCAGGTCAATTTTTAATTATAAAATACTTACATAAAATCCATAGCATTGTGTTCATGTAAGTTATTGCAGATCCAGGTGGTGAGACTGAGCCTAAAGAAAAAAATACTGGATTAGGCCCAAGTGATTAAACTGTGTTCCTTTTTCATAAACTGTCTCAAATTATTCTCTTTTAATTTTTATGTGATTTATTTTACTTCTAGACTGTACAAAATATCCATTATTTCTTGAATCTTCTATCCCTTTTTTATTCTAAATCCAATGCTTATTATTTCCATAAGTGTTAGCATTTATATCCTTTAATAAAAGTTTTAATATTGCAGTTATTTTGAAATACTATTCGATGCCATTGGTGTTTTTTTTAAAGATATTCCAAAATGGCCCCAATAAATGTAATAAACAATTTTAAAAATCTATAAAAGAAAAGGTATTCCTAAATTAAACTCTTCTTCTTCTTACTGAAGATTTATTTTAAGAGAATCGTCTCTGTGCACTTGGCAGGACAGGTTTGGACACAGTTGTTTTTACATTATTTATTCTGAAGATTGCCAAACTTTGCAAAGTTTGAAAGTTTTTATCTTTCTCACAGATGCTTTTGTAACAGAAACATTAAATATTGTATGTGTTTGTTAATAAATATATCAATAAATTTTATAAATTTTCCCACATATGGGAAAATTTATAAAGTTTATTGATATATTTATTGATCATTTTATTTGGCCCTCAGACACAATTGTTTTGTCATTCTTATTTTTGTTGTATTGTAGGTAGCCTGACTTTTGTCTCTGAATACTTTTAGAAATTTTCAACTTCCTTAGTGTTCTGAAGTTTGACCTCCATATGTTTAAGAGTGAATCTTCAACAATCTGCTGCTGCCTTATATTGACACCTTCATATATAGAAACCTTCATATATATATATATATATATATATATATATATATACACACACACATATATACGTATGTGTATATATATACATGCATATATGTATATATATATATGTGTGTATATATATGTGTGTGTGTGTATATATATACACACCTTCATATATATATTCCCCTCTGAGGATATTTTTGTATTGTTCTGATTGAATTAATAATGGACCTTATTTGTCCTGTCTCCATATTTTTTGTATTTTTAAATTCCATATTGTTTTGTATTTTCAAACTCTTTGTAATTTTATAATTATAAATCTTTAAACTCTTTAGAGTTCTATCAAATTCTTTATCGTAACATTTGGATATTCTCTTAACTTCGACTTTAAGAGTGTAGAAGCCCAATTGGTAGGTGTGTGGTTTTGTCACAGGACCTCCTGGATTCAAGGTGTGGTTGCTCATTACCAACTGTACAGTCTTAGGCTGGTTAGTCAGCCTCTATCTGTGTCCATCTCCTCATCTGTGAACTGCAGATGACACAGCATCAAATGTATAGCTTTGTTGTGAGAGTTGTATGAGTTAAGAATACATGAAGTTTGTAGACCAGTACCTAGGAAATGTAATCACTAAATAAACATTATCTGTTTATTTTTCTCAAATAATTGTTTTTAGCCCTGCTAATTTAGTTTTTTTCACTGATTTTGCCTATTTCAAAAATCAAGCCACTTTTATTTGTTCTTTATTTTGTTGCAGCTAGGTCTGTTTTTTTTTCCAATTATATTTTAGCCTATGCAATCTCTCCATAAAAATTTATTAGAAACTAGTGTTATAATTGTTATTTTGAATGTTTTCTTTCTGCATTATTTGGTATCAACATCATTTTTTTCCATGTCTTTGTTAGTCTATGCATGTCCAGTAATCTTTTGTTTTTGTTTCATTTTTACCAAAAAGACCATGCTGTTTGACATGAGGACTTGCTAGGTCTCTTTTCCAGTTCTCTAGGTCTGCTTCCACAAGAGATCATTTCCTTAGCAAGGCTGATGTGTGGCTCCATATAAGCGGGTGCCATCGGGTAGCATACTCCCCTGCAGAATGCCTGAACACAGCAAGAAGGCCAAATGAGGAGGATTTTACTGTTTGTGATATTTTCTTAAGCTTTGTTACTAGGCAAAGGTGGTCTTGCATGCTTTTCAAAATGTTCCCCTCAGAAGCTATTTCTTTCTCTTGGGCCTGGACAGCCACATTTGGAGCTTCCTGTGACATATCTGTCACTTAATTTAAAGAGTGGTCTCAGTTTTAAATCTGGACACAACACTTGCTGCCTGTGGTTTCTATGCAGGGCAAGGAGATGGGAGGAGGGAAGCTCAGGCTGGCTCAGATGTTTTAATTAAAGTTCAGTAATAAATTACTCAGACAATTTCTTCTCATCTTTTGCTCTTTGGATTTATTGACCCTGAACTCAAAGCTTGTCTGAGGTTATCTACGGTGTTTGCAGGTGCTGGTTGCTTTCCTGTTTCATCTTCCTAAATCCAAACCCAATTTATTTTTTTCTAATTCAAGGACCTTCCCAATCAACTGCTGTATACTTATTTTTTTTTTAGCATGTTATGGTCAAACCTTTTAAATCCTTAAATATAAGAACTTATTATCTAAGAATAATCAGTTCCAGAAAAATAAAAAGTCACTCAGTGCAAATGCACTTAAAGCAAAGACCCAACGTGTATATGAAAAGAGGACAGGACAAGGTTTGGGAGACAGATTTTAAAATTAAAAAAGTAAATCTTGTCAAGATCCTTCATAAATTTTTCTTCATCAGTGATTAACTATTTTAATACTGAAATGTTTTATATTATTAATACTTTGCATATGATTTCAGCAGTTGTAGTTCTGTAGTATCACTTCCTTTACTTTCATGAAATCCTCCATCTTTCTTCATAATTTCAATTTTGATTGTTAAAAATACGCATTATGTTTATATTGCATTGTGGGATGTTTGAAATATAGGATTGTGAAGGAGAAAATAACTGACAAAATTTTGATGCAATAGACCAAAGAACAGCTGATACTAAATGGGAAGAGATATTGGTGGTCATATTATAAGAGGACCTTTGTAGGGACATCTTTAGCCTCCATATGCAGCCTCCTAGGGGTTCCACCATTGAATGGGGGACGTCAGAAGGAGACGTCCATCCATTCAATAAAATGAAAGGGCTCGTAAAAATTTGCTGTTGTATATTTTATTTTTAGTTTTGATTTATTGGTGAAGTTTTTCTCCTTTCTATACACAAATTCTATTTCCTGGGTTCTATAAAAATCAGTGATCTCAAATAGTTACTAGATAGCTAATTGTATTTAAATCTTATTGAATATTTCTTTTACAATCTTTCAATGCTATTTCAAATTAAACAAATGGTAAATTTTCAATATAAGAATTCATAAACTCTTAAGATAATGATTCCTAATTTACTGCATTAATCATCAGTGTTCATTCTGTACCATTTCTGTATATTACTTATATTCTTTATTTTACACTTTATTTAAACGATTCTCACTGGCAAGACGAGACACATTAACATGTTTTATTTGAAAGAATCCCAAACATGTCCTCAACATCAGCTCTTTTTAATAGGATAAGACCTGAATGATTGTTGCTTTCTTTGTAAAAGACTCCTATCCATGATAAGACTTTCTAATTCCATCCCACCTACAATTAACAAAAGTTCCAGTAATTTACCAGACTTTCTGGGTGCTGGTTTCTTGCACATTTTTCGGAGGCCTGGGACCCAACTGCACACCATCTCTTTTTGTCAAAATCTTTTTAACTCTTCCTTGATTGAGGTATATCTTGTCCCTCTCTACAGGTATTCTCTCCTTATAACAGTTCAGTAAGGATCTTGGTTTACCTACTACATTTTCATAAGCTACTCTTACACAGATGGATTTCCTAAATATTTGTTCTATATATAAACTTTCCATAGTATAGGCCCGTAGTCAAGTGTTAACAAAGATAATTCTTTCATGATGTGAAACACGGTAAATTTTCTCTGATACTTATAATATTTGTAAAAATGGGTAACTATAGTTACTCCTGAAAGAAACCTGCCTTGTAAATAAAATACATGCAAATGATGTAAAGTAAATGGTTTGGTCATGTTAACAGTTTCAGTGATTATTACCAAAGACTGACTAAAGCTAAAAGAATTTTTATAAGTTTGAATCTCCACTCATCTATTTAATATTATTTCTAAGTAATTCTAACCTATGACAAGCATATATGAATATGGAGTATAATGTTAATTTGCCTCCTTTTCTATAAAATTCCAATTTGATTATTATGTTCATCCTTTCAGGAGAGAAGAGACAACTGAAGTAATAGTCTTCTTATTCATTAACTAGGATGAGAAAATGATAGATTGATTGCTTAATATTTAAACTGTTCTTCCATGTACAGTGAATTAATTCCTCTGTTGGTAGGGTAGCTGTCGTGCATAATGCTAAGACAGCTTAAATAACACATTATTTCATTAAAAGAACTGCAGTATCATCAGTTATTTGTTATTCATGCAAATTATGCTAATTATTACCATGTCATATTTTAAGAAGCTTAAATGAAGTCCCTTACAATTAAGCAATAATTTTAGGACAATAAAGTAATGTGCTAGGACATCCCATTTGCCAAATAAGGGTTATTTGAGCCATGATTTTAGAAAATGGCTTTTAATGACTACATATAATTTGTTTACGTATCCTAGAATTTTACATATACATATATAACATAAATACATTTATGTCTCCTGGATGTATTTATTTGATGCCATTTGTTTATGACAATTTACAAATGATAAGGTTTGCATATGTTTTTTCTTTCTCAGTTTATAGGCTTAACTCTTACACAGGATAACTATTAAATATTTCCCCATCAGTCCTTTGTTAACTCAGCTGTACTAAGTGATGCTCAGACCTGGTATCTGGATTGGCTAAACTCATTTGAGAGTCAGTAATTGCATGCTTCTCTCTTGTATTTATTGTGTGATAAGATAACTAAAGAGCCATGTTTCTACATTTTCAGATGTTCGACTAAGTATTCTGTCAGAGGGAACATAACACTGTTACAGGCACTACCGGGAAAGGGCAGGATAATTACTTCAGTTTTCATTGAGCGGATGCTATTTGCAAAACATCGTGCAAGACACTTTGGGGTGGGGTACACAGGAATGGGAAAACCATCTTTATCCTCTAGGTCTTTATACTTTTCGTGTGGAGAAGAATGATACAACAACTAAACAGAAGGGTTAATACAGAACAAAATCAAATGTGTGTCATAAGAAATTATAAATTACCATAACAGTCTAAGAAAGGAGGAATCACACCCAATTGTAAGGAATCAAGAGAGGATGTACATAGACGTAGGCTTTGTAAGTGGGCTTTAAATCATATTAAGGGATGACCTTATGGGCTAGAAGTGTAAAGAACTGATATGATTTCAACAGGTAGAGATGAGGTGCAAAAGCATTTTAATTCAAGAAAAAAATACTTAGGAAAACATAAGGAATGTTTAAGGCATGTCAACTAGTTCAGAGTCAGAAATGCAGGTAAGCACAGTATATTTTATCTGATCATTGCTCTATTTCACCATCCAGTTCTTTATCACTATTACCTCTAGAAAAACCAAATTCCATCTAAGGAAAAAAAAAAAAAACCTGGGGAATAAGGGCCTGATATATAATTCTTCCTCAATTCTGTGACTACCACTCTCTAGGGTTTGTTGTCTTTGTTGTTGTTGTTGTGTGTGTGAGAAAAATCCTCTTTTATGATGCCAACCCTAAATGCAGGTCTGCAACAGTGAAGAAACCAAATGAATAAGCAATATCTGGTAAGGCTTCCAAGTTAAATCATAACACGATGCAGCTATTTATCAATTTTTCTCACATTCAACCCCCCAAAAAATAAACAATAAATTATATATTTGCCAACTACTTTCCAGAAACCTCCATGGGTATCTACTTGGTCTAGTGAATGAAGGGGGCATGATGGAACGGCCGCATGCTTGCCTGTGACATTTGTAAATTTATACTCTTTGTAAGAATAATAAACATATTTTATCAATAACAAAGAGGAGAAAAATGTTCATTCTGTTTTCAAATCCTACCTTTGATACTCATTAGTTATTCTGTGTTTACCCAATAATAAGACCTAGCTGGACCATGAGCTCGAATGCATCTTTTAGAGCAAAAATTAATATAAGACCTGGTCTTATATAAGACATGGTATTATATTATGTTATATTATATTATATTATATTATATTATATTATATTATATTATATTATATTATATTATATATGACCCCATCTTTTATTACATTAAAATAAGACTGGGTCTTATATTAATTTTTGCTCCAAAAGACGCATTAGAGCTGATGGTCTGGCTAGGTTTATTTTCAGGGAAACACGGTTGGTGAGAAATTTATCCTTTTATACCAGTTATTTGATTTCAGCTAAACTTTATCAACTGTGTGAGATATTTTCTTCTTTACCAATTGGGTAACAAGTATTGACATTTACAGAATTGTTAATATTAATATCTATATTTTTAAAATGAGGGATCTAATCCACAGAGAGGTTAAATAACTTTTCCGCGATGACATAGCTAGTAAGCAGTCGACACAGATTTTGACTGAGGCTATCAGTATCTCTAGTGTTCCCGCTCATATCACCATGCCAAGAAGAAAAATACACAAAGGAAACTGGAAAGGAGCATCATCACAGTGGACAATAAGTTGTAATATTTAACATTTCTAGACTCACTTTCAGAGTTTAAAATTTACATCACCAACTGCATTTACATCCCCAACAGAATGGAGCAATAAACACTACATAGTCTGTTATTACAATAGCAAAGTTACAAGAGTGATTTTGAAAAAGAAAAGTAATATATGTAGCACGGTTCTATAACACCAAAATACATAATAGAAATTATCAAATCATACAACAAAAGGATCATGGGGCAAAGATTTTGAAGATAGTTCCTCTCCTTAGACCTCAGTTACAACCTCCTTGGTTGGAAAAGACAAGAAAAAGTCATGAGAACCAAGTCCTGCTACCACAGTGCTACGTACACCTTTTAGGTAACTATTCTCAGACAGGCATCTAAGTAGTAGTTCTTTCTATTAGATGAGGTAACATCTTCTGAGCAAGATGTTTCAATGTCTGTCATTGTAAAGAGAGTCAGAAGTTGTTTTTCTGAAATTATAGCTTATTGTGCACATTTTCAGATAATTAATGTTCAGAACATTATGGTTTAACTATTTCTGAAAATAGCATATTTTAATGTATGACATAATCCTGTACTTTCTTGAAGTTAAAGAACACTAAAATATCATATTGCTGACTTTTTGAGTAGTTTTGAGAACAAATTGAAAAGAAAAAAATTGGAACTGAGAGGAAAAAGATATTTAAACAGGACATTTTTGATCCATTAGTATTTCAGTTCTTGATCCTGCTATTCTTAGATGCAATGACCTTTGTATTTTCTATGCACAGCATGAATTGTATTTAATATAATATATTATGACTTAATTTGAGTTCATTAAACCATACAATTAGCTGCATATATTAATATATTTTGCCTGCCTTTTTTCCCCAAAATGATTCTCAGAGATTTACACATTAAAAGCAAATGAAATGTCCTTGAGGAAGGTTCACTAACTGGGCCTTAGTAAATATTATAAAAACAATAATTTCTTCATTAGTATGGGGAAGCCGTTTCAAAAAGCCTGAAGACTATGAATTAAATGTTCTGTAGGAGAAATGGAAAAGGTTAAAATTCATCATTTGTACTGATAGGCTTTCTGTGGGAAAATAAGCAATGTAAAGAATACTAAATATAGTTTTAATTTTATAGTCTTCCCCAGTGTTTCCAAGGGGATAGTAACTTAATTATTTCAATTGTAAACAAGCTTCTTATGACACTTACTGATTTTACATTTGTTTGTTCTTAATGAGATACATCTCTGAGTTTAAAAACCATTAAATGAAAATCTTTAGCCTCTTCTTTTAAATGCAGGTCAACCCATGAATTGTAATTTTAACTCCTTCAGGTTTGATGTGCTAAATCTCATGCTTGGATTAGGTTTGAGCCTTTCATGGCTACAAGGGATAGAATTAACTTCAACCATAAACTTGAAACATCAATGTTTTCTCAGGAGTATGAAATCAAATTAAAAAAAAATTATTCTTGGCTTTTAGCTTTTCTTCATTTGTTGAGGAGTAATGAGGGAGAAAGTTCAAGGTCATCAGCACTCTCCTGGTTTGATTAGACAAAAAAAGAAATGGTAGTAGTAAAGTATGGCACAAAGAAGAGGAATTTTCCCCCGGTTCCAACCTTGGTTTGATTAATGCCATGCCAAAGATTGTTCCTGTTGTGGAGCAGCTCTGGTGTCATTCCCTTTACTTAGAACAGAAATGAGAAAGGTGCTTATTTCAAGGCTAAATATCAAACTATAGATTATCTATAGGCAGTAAGAGTCAGAGAATTGGTGCATTGAACAGGCATTTTGTTGAGAGCATGATTCTCTTGTCTCCTAGTTTCTTAATCTAGAGGATAAAGGACATTTGGGGAGACCCATAAACTATTTCTAGCCCAGAGGAAGAGTGCAAGTTTTCTGAAAATAGTGATTGAAGAGAACATGACTTTAGGGATTTAATTTAAATGCTTTGGTTTCTTTTAAACAAAAAGGAACGTGATTACAAAGGGAGCTTGTAATACCCGGAGGAGAAGTCTAGACCACAGGCTGGACAGGATGACCCAAGGACATAGAGTCCCTTTCATATGGGGTCTATGTTTAACCAAATTGAGTTGTGGGATTCTTTGGTTCAAGGGAAAAGAAGAATTGGAGGCTCCATTTTTTTCTGAAGTTATTTTTTTGTTTTGTTTTGTCTTTTGTTTTTTATGTGTGTGAGAGAGCAAAGGAGAGATTTGAAAGAGTACATCCTTGAGTCCGATACAAGACCAAAAGCCAAGTGGAACCCAAGCGTTAAGGTCGACCAGAAAGTACTGAGGCAAAAGTTGGGACAGACAGACTTTGATTAAATAAATAAATCAATACTCAGGAGAGGCATCCCTGGTCTGGACTTGGGAGACTTCAATGTAAAAAGACATTTCCAGTGCATGTTTTAAGCCCACGTCTCCTCTTCTTGCTCAACATTTTTTCTGTCTAGTTTTTCTATATCTTCTGTGATATGTCAGCATTTAAAAGAAATAGAATCTACTTATTGAAATATCAAATGAAGCATTTCAAGAGGATCTTTTTCGAATTGTATTTTTTAATCTTAGATTTGTTTTCCAAATATTACCATAATGTAAATATTAGCCAGGCTATTCACTAACTGTATCATCTCAGCACACTTAACTCTCTGAATTTCTCATTTGTAAAATGGGGATAATCATAAATCAAAGTGTTGAGAGGATTAGATGACACAGCACATGTAAAGTGGTAAATAGCTAGCAACAAATAGGTGATAATTATCCTGATTAATTGTAAAGTGCTGTCCAGTCACTTGTTTCTGAATTTCTTTAATTCTGCAGCTTGCTAGGAAACCCAAGCTTAAAGGTTTTAGTGATACTTTGGGCATATCACCATGACTGCCCATTTTCCTAGTTATCGTGGAAAATTTGGCACTGTAGCTGTCATTTGCTATGGGGCCAGTTTTATCCTAGTGCTGGAGAAGAAGAGTGAAGTCAACAGTGTCTCCTCAGCACCCTCAAGCTATTCACCATAGCGAGCAATTAATTTCCACTTTTGAGTGTTTTCATAGTAAGTCTCCATTGGACATGAACAAAGCCTAAAATACAAGCTTAATGTTAGCTCATAAAAAATCTAAATAAGTCTATATCTACAGGCAACACTGATTATCTTCTCTTATAAAATTATATTGATAATTTTTATTTTAATGGAGATTGAAGTAGCCTTGATTATTGATATTATTTAAGTAGTTTACTGCTGTGAGAGATCATTATCTTTAAGATGCTTAAGTACAATTATATTGAACACATTTTAGCTGACTAGCTTTTACACATGGTCTAATAAAGGCAAAATTCATCACATATTCCATTCTCAGTGCTGTGTATCCTTTGTTCACACAATCACATATTTTTAAAGTTCTGTTTTAGTACGACCATGTCTATTTAACTCAGTTGGTTAGTGCATGCTGCTAATGAAGC
This sequence comes from Rhinolophus ferrumequinum, assembly GCF_004115265.2. Classification (NCBI taxonomy): domain Eukaryota; kingdom Metazoa; phylum Chordata; class Mammalia; order Chiroptera; family Rhinolophidae; genus Rhinolophus; species Rhinolophus ferrumequinum. Next base: position 12,731,623 of record NC_046287.1, read on the forward strand.
CGAGGGCATGGGTGACATCCGTTTTCAGGCCAATTAATTTTACACTGTCCACAGACCATAACCCTAACCTAAGGCAAATTGTACGAAAATTGAATGCCCTCCATTACAAGGCAGCCAGTCCAGAGGAACTATGTGATTCTTTTTTCCCCAGCTGGAAAAACAATTTGGTGTCTATGTCTATACAAGTCAAATCACGGTACTCTTACATAAACACAGCACGTTCTTGTTTTTTAAATTACCTTTGCATGTATAAGTTCTTAGTTTTTTTCTTCCATTTCTTTTGAAGCAAATTAGTTCATTGATATTTAAATCCTTACATTTTGATTTACACTTATATGCATATTCTGAATCACAGAGAGACAAATGGAGGTTCTTATTATGGGTATTATATCGAGATTTAGAGTTATCATCTTATAAAAATAGTTTGTTTCAACTTTGATTTCATTCTCCATGGGTCCACAAATAAAAATATTATTTGAACTTTTAGATCAGGTTCTGTTTGACGATTAAGTCTGATTGATGACCTCTATCCAGTGGTGTGAGTTAGGTTTATGATTCTTATAGGGGTGTTGAGCCTTTGAAACACACGTATACCTCTTTCCATTAGTTAGCACCTAAAAGTGTGGCTGAACATTTTAAAACAGCTTATAAATCATTACAATTAACAACTTTCAAACTGCCCATCCAGAGCAACTGGTCTTGACATGCCATCTGTTATTTTTCCTTTACAAGCTTCTAGTCTGTTTATCTAAGGCAGTCATTTAACATTTAAAATGATGTTCCTTTTTAAGGTGTGTGATGGGCTGATGAAGACAAGCTTTTGCTTTAATTATCAACAATTTCTATGATGCGATATAATTTTTGCAGCGCTCAGGGCTCTTTACAAATCAAAAGGAATTCAACTAAAACAGTAATTAATGTCAAATGACTAGTCACAAAAGGCCCTATTTAATTAAAAAGTTCTAATCTTTGATTAAACCTCATCACACATTCTCCTGATTACAAACTGTTGTCTGAAAAAAGAATGTAATTGGGTACATAGTCTATTGTCTTCTAAAATGACACCTTCAAATTATATAAAATGATTATGTTCTGCTTGAAAGCTAAAAATCATTCTTAAGTCATATGTTTTATATTGATTGTTTTCCTCTTTTTGTCTCTATAATTGGAAGTCTTGTTTTTCGTTAAATAATATACCAGCTAAAAAATAGACAGTCAAGTAAATTTACCTATGATGTATTAAAAATCTGTTAATAAGAATAGTTAGGAACAATTATATTTTCTGAAGTTGAAATTAAAGAGAAAAACCTTATTCTTATGAAATCAATAGAGAAGCTGTGAGAAAAATGCAATTTGGTCAAATCATTATGGCATATTTTGTGCTAATATCTACAAATATTTCAAAATCTAAATGATTTTTTAAAATTTTCCATATCTTACTTTTTTTATACATCTCATGTCCTAGGGCATATTGTCTGTTATTACATGTTGAACTTATTGATTGCTAATTCACTTTTCTCCTTAAATTTTGTGCTTAAATTTTTTCCATTGCACTTATGTTATTTTGTAATTACAGTGTTATATTTAAGTATACTTCTTCTAAGTCTGAACATAGGTAATGTGTTATTTGAATTAGTCATTATAAAACAGGTATAATACTAAATGGACACAAAGACAAAAACTTCTAGTAGGTAGTTATTGCCATGATTTTTCTCCATTTCAATGGCAGGAAACTAAGCCATATGTAATCCAATAGCACAGTCCTCATTCAAAGTTTAATATTATTGTTTTAAATAATGACTTTTAATACAGTGAGTGTTTTATTATCATTTAACCCCCATTGTCAGTGTGCTTGTCCACCTCCAACTGACCTATGCCAATTTTAAGTACCATTCTAACCTAACTTGTATCATTCTATTCTAAATTAATGAATAAGTTAAGAAAAGCTAGAGAGAGGAAGAGCTAAGGCTGTAGCTACTACTGCCTTATGTATGGCTTTAAATGCATACCATTTCATTTAACTTACCAACCAAATCATTCACCATCTATACTTTAAATAAAAAAATATATATTTTATACATTTATCACATGGAGTGTGTATAAAAGTAGAATATGTAAGTCTTTTCATTATATTAAAACCATATAAAATGTAACTAAACCTTTAACAGTAAGCTATTGTGCTTATAACAATTTGGTGTCTCATAAATTATTTTTAATTCTAAGATCAAGCAAACAACTAAAGAAATAAAAATGATTTCTTGAGTCTTCATCTTCAAGTAGAATTAAGTCCTTGATTAATTATCATAACACATCTTAAATGATAGCATCAAGTCATTTATATGTATGACTTACTAAAGCAGTTTGCTAAAATTTGTGGACCTCACACTTCAGTATAAAATGGAATTAACTTCATAAGAATAATTGGAACAATAAAGCAAGTTAAAAGACATCATAAAATGATTCCAGAATTAATCCTGTCAAGTATATAACATACAATGTCAACATTGATAACTATCTACCTAAATGAAAATATAAATAGAAATTCTTATTGAATTTTGACGACCCTTTTCTTTGAATACTTAGCAGACTACTATAATTCTTTTATACACAATAATGTAATAAATTCTCTAATTCTGGAGACAATTTCTGTGATAAGATGTAGAAAAGAAAAATCTCACCAGATCAGTTAAACAGGCAATGAAGACTTTACTAAAGACAATTATTGCAATAGGGGAGAAAGAGTGAACTTAACTCCACTGACACAAAAGGCAAGGGAGTTTTTAAATGCTGGGGTGAGATAATGCACATGTACTAGACGACATTATTGGGGAGGTTTAGTCAAAGTAGTCTGTGTATTTACTAATTGTCACTTAAGGAAGTAAGGCTCCAAACTCCCACAGAAAATGGGAGATAGGGACCCTCTCATTCTAGATGATTACATTTCAAAGAGATGGTTCCCAACTCCTTGAGGAAAATAATCCTTGGTTGTAGAAGATTTACATCTCAAAAGAGCAGGGAAAGAACTTACAACTGCAAGTTTTCTAAAATAAATTCCGTGAGAGAAAGGAGGTCAGGGGCCTAGAGTCAGAAGAAGCCTGCCTGAGGGGTAGCCAAACCGATGGGGAAGTTACGACCATCTTGGACGTTTCACCTTTTACTTAAAATGAACATTTTGTGAAGAAGTAAGGCATGACACTAATAATAGTTTGTCAATTTTTCTGCTGTGTACTTTGGATTTCTATGGGTCCCTCTTAATTATTAACACATCTTATATACCGAGATTTTCAAAATATTAGGCTTCTTCCAGTTTTGATTTCTATGACACCAGCACTGAACTGGATCATGCATTGCAATCACTTGTCATAGACTCATGTAATCTTCGTAACACCCCCCCCAGAAGTAGATATTTCTATTATCTCCATTTTATACTTGAGGAAATGGATGCATAGAAATGTTTAAGTTACTTGCCCAACACCAAACATCTAGCATTTTCTTGAGCCAAAATACATGTGCACGTAGTACAAGAAATACATTTCTGGGCTTAATTGTAAAAACATCATTGAAATGATGGAATTAGCATAAACTATGAAAAGAATTGACACTTTGATTTTGTTTTTTGTCCTAGAGAACAGAAAGCAAAGAAGAGATCTAAATAGCACTCTTTGTGTGCAAATTTTTCCTTTGTATTGATTTGACACGTTGCTTTTCCTCACAGATGTTGATGATGATGAAGAAATCTGAACTTGTTATTACATGTCCTGAGCTCGGTGATTTACATTCAATAGCTCATCTAACACTGAAATCCCATTGTTACTTTTTCTCCCCCAAATGATGTTGATTTGATTTATTTCATTAGATCAATGCCATTTAATTTCATTTTAAATCATAATACTAGTAATAACAAAAACATTTACTTGGCATTTATTAGTTGTCAAGATTAGGATCAAGGTTTTTATATCTTTTAGGTCATTAACTACAAAAAGAACACACAGAAAAGGGGGTCAAATATATGGTGATGAAATGAGAACTGACTCTAGGTGGTGAACACAGTGCAATGTGCATATATAGATAATGAATTATAGAAATGTATACTTGAAGGTTATATAATTTTCCTAACCAACGTCACTCCAGTAAATTTAATAAATAAATAAATTTTAAAGAAAAGGAAAAACAAAGAACACACAGGCAGAGACAGAATAATACAATAGCCTACCATAACACAGCAAGGAAATACTAGAGCCAGGATTTGAACTGAGGAAATCTGACTTTGTGACTTCACTCTGAAATGCAAATCTCAGTTGCTTCATCAAGTATTACCAGTTTTATATTATTAATACACATTAATGAAAAATAAAATAGATGCAAGAGATCATGGATCCTTTGATTATACTAATTGAATCATACTTCCTGAATATAGTCCTATCTCTGCCATCTAATAGCTCTGTGACCTAGGAAAGTTATTTGATTTCTGAGATCCTTAGTTAACTTTCGAAACATGGAATGATTACTTCTGACATACCTATCACAGAAGGGTATAGCATAATTAAAATAAGTATAAAGTGTTTTATAAACTTTAAGGTAGAATATAAGTTCTAATTAAGCATATAAAAAAGTCTAGACCTCTAGACTCAGAAAATTGCAACTTACCCCAAAATTTTCTGTTGGAGAAGAAATGCATTTTGGTTATAACAAGTAGATGATGTATTGTAGAACTGTATGCTTGAAAGCTATATAATTTCACTAACCAATATCACTCCAATAAATAAAAAATCTTTTAAAAAAATCAAATGTTGCTTAAACCACATAGATTGACCTAATTGAACAAGAAATGAATTCCTAAAAAAAATGCATAAATTAAATTTGTTTAATTGAATGAATAAATAATTATTGGGGTAAATGTTATTTAATATAATCCTTGAGGAATAAATATATATTTATAAATAAAAATTAAATGGTGCACTTAGATAAATATTTAAGTTAAATTAACATATTTTTGAACTCTTTAAACTTTCCTACATTTATTTCATGTTTTTAAGCTCTATATATTTATTATTTAATTCAATAAATTTACTGGTGTATAAGCAAAGCATTCGATTTAGGCTGTTTTTTGGCTTTGTCAAGGCATTCAGTCTTAGACAAACTTTTCATTAAACAAAGGATAAGCTTCCTAAAAATCAAGAATACAATTGATTTTTAGAAATGCACGCCATCATATATAAAAATATAAATTGCTAATAATCAAATTATAATTTTTCATTTATCAATTTGGCAATGAATAAAAATATTTGATAATATTGACTAATAAGATGGCATGCAGAAGTAGAGAATAAATACATTGTGGTGAGGTTCTAATTTGGACCTGCTTTATTTCTATAAATTTTATTTACTATGTCCCCATCATTCATTGAACATCTCTTTATACTTTCTTACAAAACAAGTTGTTGTTTTTTTTTTTTTCCAGGCTCAGTTTGGTTTCTTCTCTACCCCAGCCCTAGAAGCAACAATTTCTTCAAGGCTGCCTAGTTCCTCAATTGGAGAGTAATATACAAAAACAATGGGGTCTAGAGCAGCTCATTGCTTCTGGAGTCTCACTCATTGTTGGGTCCCACTAGGAGGGTTTGTCGGGAGTGAGGAGGGCAGAGCAGGGTTAAGAAAGACAGTAGCCAAGAACAGAGTGCAAGCGGGGCCAAGGGACTCCAGCCTCAAGGACTGAGCCCCTAATCAGGCCTACGCATAGCTTTTATCAGTTAGGTGGGGAAGTAAAGGAGATAAAGTTTGTCAATCTCAAGATCTGTGAATCCCATACATTATAATAGGAAACTGATTCAAGCCAATCACCCTTGCCTGCAGGCAGCAGAACCCTAAGTCTCAGGATGTATGTACTTCCCCAAGGGACAAAACCTTTATGCATATGAATAGATGGAAAGCACATCATTGAATCTCTTGGGGGGGGGGAAAGTGGGGGGCTGTGCCCACCTCTAGCAACCCCGTGGATTCTCTTGTTGGTCCCCACGCAGCTGGGCCTGGCTTGAGTCCCCCCCCACCCCCCCGTGGGGAATCTTACTCATCATTGGCTAACCAACCATCTTTCTGGGGCCAAACACAGAGACATAAGGTGCAAGCACAAAGGTGAAGCAAAGTCCCTGAAAGGATCCGTCTCACAGACTCTCCTTGCTTTAGGGGCAGGTAGGAGGAGACAGACAGGTAGGCTGCTGGGAGGCAACAACTTGTCCCAGTCTCTTAATGGAAAAAGCCATAAGTACATACATATACACACACACCCTATTTATTTCTGTATTTGTGCATGCATGTTGATAACCAGTACTTCCAACTTCACTCCAAATCTACAGAGTCCACTCTGCCTCTACCCTCTTCCAAATTTGTGTCTCCCTTGGTGGAGGGTGAAATATGGCTCTCATCACCTTAGTCCTGTAGAATGTAGCCAATCCTCCCATTACAGCCAGGCAGCTGTACCCTCACAGGGAGGCCCCACCCAACACTGACTTCAGTTTGCCTAGCCCAGTACTGCCTACCTTATTTGAGTTTGCCTAATGGAGTTTTTACAATGGAAGAAAGTAAAAAAAGAAGGACAGTGGAAGGTACAGGGAGGAAAATGGTAAATACTGCTTAATAAAAAGGGAAGAGGGAAAAAAGAGGAACAGGGGCAGTCAGTCCTGCTTTTGCAAGAGCAATTTGTAAATGTCTATTAATTTTTATAACTTTTTACTTAGAAATAATTACAAATTTACAGAGAAGTTGCAACAGGAAGAGTAGTACAAGAACACCTATAAATCCTTTACAAGATTTATCTTTTATAAACCCTTTACCACATTTGCTTTCTAATTTTCTCTCTCGTCTTTTCTCTATATGACACTTGTGTATATACATATGAATCTGTTCATACATACAAACAGTAAATTTCATATACTGTGGCCATTTACTCCTAAATATTTTAACGTACACTTCCTCAAAATAAGAATATTGCCTTACATAACCTCTACTGGCATCAAAAATGTAATACTGATACTTTTTTTGTCTAATCAACTATGTATATTTCAATTTTTTCACTTTATCCAATAATGTCCTTTATAGCATTTTTAATTCTGTGTAGAATTCTGTCTAGAATCAGGTATTATAATTAATTATTATGTTGCTTTAGTCTGCTCTGAAATGTTTCCAAAGTCTTTCTGTCTTTTATGACATTGACATTTATGAAGAATACAGTTTCCCTAACTTTTTAGTAGAATATATCTATTTGTTATTAAAATATACATTTATTTTGACATAGCTAATTAATTTCTCATAAATTAATTTTATGTGAAAAATATTTCCACACATATATAAAAGTATGTTGATAATTGTGTCAATTTCAACAGTTTAAAAATAAAACATCAGGTGCAATTTATATATCTACTAAGAGTGAAATACTTATATACATCATTATATATCTACCCCATGGAATCCTACATATTTATTCAGAAATAAAATGTTCTGGTATAGAAAGATGTGCTTGATTTATGATTACTGGGAGAAAATAAATTATATAAAAGTGTTCTTAATACTCTAATCACATACATTCATATCCTATCTATGTGGTATATTCTACCAATGTGGTAAGATATTGCTGCTGTTATAAATACTACGACTGAACTACATTTTGAAAGTGCATGTTAGTATTATTTTGTACTAAATGTTATTTCATCCCTAACACACAGATTTAAAATATTGTTCAAATTATATTTGATATTAATCTAAATAATTAAAACTTCTCCTATTTGAAAAAGCAGTTTTCTGACATGAGGTATCTATAGGAATTTTAGTGACATCTAAAAATATTTTTATAACCTCAGGTATTTTAGTTAGCATAGGACTTCTAGTAGCAAATTCTCCACAAATTCAGAAAAGCAGTATCCACTAGTGTTTTGGAATATGTAAGCTTATTAGTAATGAATTTAACTAATAATTTTGGTAATATGTTTAGTATATAGTCAAATTACATGCTGAAGCTAAATGTATATTTATCAAATAACTATCTAAGTAATGTGCATTATCTTTTGAATCAACTTGTAGACATTCAACAGGAAAAGCTCCATGTAGAAATGCCCCCTATATATTCAATAAGCATGTCAGTCTCCCTTCCACAAAATTATGCAATAGATAGCAGAATATTGCTGCTAATTGGTATATGTTTTTCTTGTAGAAGGGAAATTCTAACCTTTCACTTGACAGATGTTTGGGTAAAATGCCATGTAACGTTTTGAGAGCTTATCTGTGCTCTTTACAGTTGTGTTTATGCTGCCACACATTCAGGAGCAAACAAATGAAAAAGTAAACAAAAGCAGAAATATGACCTAGTTCGCTATTTACAGATAGAAATATAAATTTAAAGAGAGTTAGTTACAATATGTAAAATATTTAATAGATTAATCAAATAAAATACTGAAATGCAAAGCACATTTCTAAACACATGAAACATTTGAGAGGAAATGGCATGTAGAATGGTCAAGAGATAATGATTATAAATAAATGCAGTTGTTGTATGCATTTTTAAGACAAATTTATAATTCTTAAATGCTCACTATATCCATTTTTTGTCATAATTTAGCTACAAATGCACTAATGCTATAATAATAGTGACAACTGTTTTTTAGAGTTACCAAAATCCCTCTCAAATATCAGCTGATCCCCACACATTTGGGAGGGAGAAACATCAGATATTTTATTAGTAATTTCGAGATGATAACTGGAAAGTTAACTAACTTGCCTATTAGACCAGATGAAATCAAGATCTTCCAATAACATTTTCAACATTATTAATGACACATTCTATCCTGAACAGCCCCTCCGCCACCCCACACCACGACTGTCAACAACTTCTAGTCACAATTAAGATTGCCAATAAGCTTATGTATTTTATTTTATATCATTATATTTATGAATGCTTTGTTGAAGAAATTTATTTACGAATGACTATGTTGAAAATGCTCCATAAATTAATTAGGTTTGTTTAGTTCTTGTGTCATAGAAATGCATTCAATTGGACAGAAATTAAGACAACTGTGAGTATCAATGAAATAATCTACACTTTTTATAAGACAAACCGTATTCTATTAATATGGCACTAATCTAATTGATTCACTAAAGAAACCTATCAGATATTAGACTACCTATACAACAATATTGAAACATAACAATTTAGTATGCCATATTTAAAGAGGTAAGGCACATAAATAAACGTGGGATGTACCAATAAGTCTTTTCCCTTTGAAATGTTACGTTGTGGCATACCAAGTCAATGGGTTCTTATTACATTGACCGATAAATTAATTCCTCATTTTAGCATTGACTAGTTTCCCAATACTGCAGCAAAATAAAAAAGAATGGTATTCATGGATTTACACCAAGGATGCTGCTATTTATTCTTCCTGGGGAATAAATTATTTCCAGTGAATGTAACAATTGAAAACAAGAGCAAGTAGTCATAAGCAATCAGTTGTTTCTTGTGTTTTGGAAAACTGAGTGATCTCTCTAAAAAAAAAAACAAAAAAAAGATTTGCCTAGTGGGAAGAACAAAAGTAAGCATGAAAATTAACATTGTTTAGATGAGAGATAATGAAATGATTGAAATTAAGGTAGTGGTGAGAGAAAACGGTGCTATTAGGTTATTTACATATTTTCTTTAACATAAATTAGTATGTGTTCATAATAGAGAACTTATAAAATTGAAGTTATTAAGAAGCCACCCACCACCTTATCACTGAGTTATAAATGCTTACGTATAGCCTTATGTATGCTAGATGCTTATCTCCTCTCTTAATTTTTACGTATAAATATATATTCACAAGTTTTAAGAAAGTTCTAATATTGTATACTCTGCTTTTATAAAATGCTGTTTAATGTGAAATTTTAAGCGTTGTTCCATTTTATTTTTTCTTACATTAACATTTGAGTAGAATAACATATAGCTATTCTATAATGTATTTATCAAATCCCTTTGCAGTAGGCAGAATGCTTCCTGCAAGGATGTTTACATCCTAGCCCCTGGAATCTGAAAATATGTTACAGTTCATGGAAAAAGGGACTACTTCGGTGTAAAATATGTAAATAACCTAATAGCATCATTTTCCCTCACCAATACCTTTATTTTAATCATGTTATTGGACCCTAATAACATGAGCCGTTAAAAGAAGAGACACTTCTCCAGCTGGAGGCAAAAAAAGAGCAGAAGGGAAAGTCAGAGGGATTCAAAGTTTGAAAAGAAGACTGCTTGGCTAGTTTGAAAATGGAGAGGGCAACTTGACAAAGAATACAAACAGCCTTAATGTGCTGAGAAAATCTCCTGATTGACAACGAACAAGGAAATGTTGACCCCATTTGTACAGTCACACACAACTGAATTTAGCCAACGATCCTGGATCATGGACAAAGGACTTTCCTTGTCTGTCTAGTTCACGGCTATAATTCCACACCTTAAAGTGTACATCTCATTTGCCAAATGAATGCATGGATTATATTTCTACTTTTGTAAACTGTTTTTTTTTTAATTATAATATCACTTGCAGAGTTTGTTTTTTTTGTTTGTTTTTTTCTTTTGAGAGATGATTCTATTTTTCTTGATTTGTAGGAGTTACAAGTTCTGCATGAAATATAAAGTATTGTTAGGATGCAAAATTTAGGAGAAAAATCTATTTTATAGGAGAAAAGAAATGCACCACAGTGAGTTACGAGAAATAAAAAGAATCAATTCAGTAAAAATCAGGAAAACATTATATTTTTCAGCCAATCTTATAAAAACACAAAGTAAATAGGGAAAAGAAAGAGGAAGAACTATGGAAAGTGCCTATTTACTCTGGGGCAGGAGTGGAAACAACCCAGAATGCAGAGGACTCTGGGTATATTATATGGAATCAAGGTTTTATTAAAGACTGAAACGCCACTCCTGATTCCACAGAGGAGTGTAGACTGATTTTGTGCAATTAAATAAAGTCATGAAAGGAGAGATGTGTATTATTTATAGAAAGCTTAAATTGAGTCCAAATGATAAAAAGCTTCTGTAAAACTGTGTTGCCCCCCACCCCATGGTTTAGTTACAATGGTTTGCCTACAAGTCAAGCAATTAAAATGCTCCCATGCTGTCTTCCTCTTCCTCCCATCAGCTTGCTCCCTGAACATGTCACTTGCCCTGGGAATGGACCATTGGGTTTGGGACTTGAATAAATGAAGCAGACTACTCCTTATCCTGGTCTCTCTGCCCATAGGGTGCAGCCCCCCAAAAGCAGCCCTGGGGAGCATAACTTGGAGTTAATACTTAACAATATATATATTTTTTTTTCATTATGCTTGAAATTTTAAAACCAAGGAACTCTTCCTGTGTTAGTTTTTATGTTTTGCCTGGTAGTCAAAGAGCTATTTTAATGAACAAACCTGGGCCTTTTTTTCACTCCCAGCACCATTTTGTCTTCATATTTTTTATTATTATAGACTTTCCTCATTCTCCCCATTCTATTTTGTTCTCTCTTTTCTAATTTCTGTGATTTATTATTTATTATTGTATTCTCTTAATGAATATCCTGCACCTGCGATTGTGGTCATTTGTCTCTGATTTTATGTATCTCTTCATTGGCCCCTTTCGTCTGTTTTAGGAAAATAGCTGAACTTCTTCTCCAAGGTCCCTGCATATTCTTTCTGTTATTGACTGCATCTACTATTGTTTCACATTTCACAGTCATGATGCTTTAAATTTTACATCATTTCCGTTTCATAGCCACCTCTTTAAGTTTCTTGGATTCACTGTCTCCAAAAATATTTTTGAGAATGTGAACTAGAATTTTGGTACGCTTCCTTCTGTCTCTTCATTAGTTCTACTTCCCGAGAGAGTATATGCTTTGATTACTCAGTGTGGTCCTAAAACTCATCTGCAGTACCTATACTTCAGAAAGTTACATTGACCCCATTCATCTTCACAGAGGGAGATGACTGAAGATAAAGACAGTTTTTCCCTGAGAGACTTTGCAGATTTTGATCAGATCTAGACAAAAGTAAAGGCTTAGTCTTTTTTACTACAAAAATAAAGGTGCACTTCCCAGAACTACTGATAGTACCAAATATGCAACCACGGTCCCCCCACAATGCCATTCTTTTGGTTTCTTCTGTCTAGGGTACATGATATTTATATTTGTCCAGGTGTCTTCCTCTTACGCCCACGGAAGTGGACTGGGGAGTTAAGACTTGAGAAGTTTTCTTTAATCTAGTCCATTCTCAACTGTATCCATAGAATACCCTGAGCTATTCAAGTATGTCAAGTATTCAAGTATTATTGTGCTTTCCATAATAAGCACAATTTTCTATGACAATTTAAGAAAGTTTGAGGCAAGGGAGGAATAAGTGCTATCTACACATGTCACCAATCCACTTTGAAACTAGGACAAGATTTTAGACTTTGATTAATTATAAATAGTCCTTCCTTTTAATGTATTTAAAACCAAGTACTTTGGTTTCCTTTTCTTAAATGTTTTCATTCTTAAACTACTGGGAATGATACACTATGCTACCCCAAAATATTCAAGATTCTTCTAATACAAAGTCCATGGAACACAAGGAATACCATGAGTTGTTTCTTCATAAATGTTCCCTTAAAAATGGTATAATATTTTAAACGTATGTTTTTATATGCAGGTGTATTGGAAATAAGTTCCAAAACATTCAGCAGATTCTTAGAAGTGTCCATGACTCAAGAGTCTAGTTACGACTTTTAGAATATTGTTAATTTATATTTGTTGAAATGGCTGACCCATAAAATAAACTTTTAAATCCTCACCATTTTTATGCCCTTCTCTGACTGCCTTTGCCTGCTCAGATCAGCAGTGCCCTTTATTTCTAACTAGACAGAATTATATGTCCATCTTTCAGCAGTCAGAATGAGAAAGATCTCTACATCTCAACGGACTTATTGCTGCTAAACCTGAATAGTAAAGTGAAAAGGCTGCTCCCTCGGCAATCTTTTACTTCCCTGCTGGTTATGAGATTCACTTGTATCACAATGGTTATAATCAATTAAGCCTCCCACTGCAAATCAAGCTGCTGATCAAAGTACAGGAAGCTTTTTCTTTTCAAAAATAGATTTTTCAATTATTAAAACATATTTCACATAGTGCAGTGCATCACACTAAGCCATCTCACTTCTCTTAAAATTTAATACTATCAGAGCAAAGCTGATTTTAGGTAATTTTCCAAAACAGAATTACTTCAGTGTTTGTACACAATGAGTATGCTAATCAAGTATGTGTAATTCCTATAAGTGTTCATGAAAATATTTGTACAAATTGAATTTGTAGATTACCATCACATTTATTGGAAAAAGGTTCTGTAGCATTCACCAGATTCTTGAAAGGATCCTTGTCACAAGAGTTTAATTACCACTGTTCCTTATGATATACCTTTAGAATATTGTTAATTTACATTAGTATAAATATGTGAACAGTGCAGTAAATGTTAAATTCTTTCTTTTTAAATGCTTTTCAGTGATCTCTATGTCCCAATGAAATCATTTAGAAGGGAAAAATAGATCATCCCAGCTTATCTAATTAGTACAGCCAATATGTTTCAGAATTTAATCTGTGATTTTCTAAGATGAGTTGTGCAATATTTAAATTAATATTCAAGCATCTAAATTATGTTTGTTTAATAGTATATTTAGGGTTATCACATGTCAGACATCCTATTTTTGGTGAGAAATAAAGATATCTCACTCATTTACTACCAAAGATGGATTTCCTCAAAGTTCTTCAATGTTTAATTAAAATACTATAAATCATTACATTCCTATTTTAGAATTGGCCATTTGTAAATGACAATGGTCTATTTTTTCCCTGAATATTCTGCTTTCTCTCTCTCTCTCTCTCTTTTTTTTTTCCTAGAAACAGGTGACACTGACTCAGAAAGCTGTGGACACCCTCATTCTAAGAATTTGAGGTTAGAAATTAGGTTTCAGGAGCTCCACAAGTCTAGCCATGGTAGTTTTAAAGATGATTCATTCCAGTGATTCCTTTTATGTAACATTTAACATCACTTAAGTAAGAACAGAAATAATTTTATTGGATGTGTTCTTGTTTATGTACGTGTAGGAGGGAAAAACTAAACAAAGTCGTTTTACCTGAAACAAAGTGTGCTGTTTCCAGGGTGGCAGACAATAGCTGTTTAACAGTGCTTGGTTTTCAACTGAACTGCTCCGAATTTGTAAAAGATAAGGGGAAATAATATGCCTAGCTCACTGAAAAGAGGAATTTACATAAGTAGAACATAATTATCCAAGTAACACCTTGTCGCTGAGGCTTGAGAGGGTTAATGATTATGATGATAATTAAAATGCAGAGGATTTGTAGAGCACTTATTTGCTTTCTGAAGAGCTCAGTGTACTTCCGGTATATTCTTCTCATTGATCTCTGTGCGATAGCTAGATCACAGGATGTTTAAATGCTTCTGAATAATGGAAAGAAGTGTGTGACCCGTTATCACCATATGTGATTATAAGCTTTTGGGTTTTGCCTTACCTGAAAGACAGGACCTCCAGTGACATAGCTTTTTGAAACAATCATTTCAGGTCAAGATAGCAAACTTGACTCTGAGGAAAGAGTGCCACCTACTGAATCAAATTTCCCGGGTTTCCTCCAAGGGTTGGTCTCTGAGCTTTAGAATTGTCCTAACACACTTGAAGAAATAATGGGATTGCCGCATTAACTACTTTTTATTTTTGTTTCCAGTTTCAGCCACTTTATTTTAACGACCCAGACGTCACATCTATAAATTAACTATTTCATTTATAAACTTTTCATTTGCTTTAAAAAGGAGTATAGAAAATTGAACAAACCTAACTATTTTATGAAGGAAATTTCCAAAACAAATGCCTGAGTGCCTGTCTTTACCGTCGAAGTGACCACAAGGGGGAGCCAGCATGTAACTTGTTATGGGGCAGGAAAGTGAGGTTTCAAAATTAATTGAACCCCTTTATTTCTAGCTAAGTCAGAAAAAGATATAAATATGTCACTTGGAATTTATAAAGCTCAAGATAATTCTTCTTATAATTACATTTTAAACAATGTAATCCAACTTCTCTTTTGAATACATGCTAATACATTAGATATAATGCAACAGATTTACTTTTTGCTCTAATAGTTTCCTTTTCTATGTGGTTTCTCAAGTACACTACACACCATTAGGATGAAAAATTCTCAGTCCACTATTTCCCTCTCCATCATTTTTACCATTATTTCACTACCTTGTTTCATATATGTTTATTCGTTAACAGAGAATTTTCAAAGATAAATTTTACAGCTAAACTATTTTAGATGTAATAAGTACCAAAATTTCCATACTGTATTTAAATCCTCAAGTGAATAATATTTCATTCACAGCTAGTTCTCCTAGTTTTCATACACACAATTTATTTAAACCACACCAAATGACGTTCAATTGTAAAACTTAAATATACAAATTTTAAATTAACTTTTAAATTTGTCTCAATAATTTAAAATAAATGTTTTTAAATCTCTGTCACCATTCAAAAGTTGATCATTGGAAACTAATGTATGAATATTTCCTTCTGACTTACATACTTAGAAATATATGTAAAATACATAAACACCAGTTGGAAATTTACTTCATTTATTGTGTGAACTTGAAATAAACAGATCTTGCATATTTTCGTAGGGTTAATCCTGTAACTTTATTTCTGAGTGTTCATTGGAAACATACTTCTAGCGTATGTTTGGGAGGAGGGCACATACGAGGTTGGACAATTAAGTTAGAGAACTCACCCTAGAAAAATTGCTAATACCTCATTGTTGAATATCACTATGGTCACCTTCGAAATACTCCCCTTGGGAAGCTATGCACTGATGTCAGCACCTAGTCCACCCTTCAAAGCAATTTTGGAACTCTTTTTCTGGAATGGCCATCAGAGCTGTCGTCGTATTACCCTTGATGTCCTGAATGTCATCAAAATGTCTTCCTTTCAATATTGCTTTTATCTTCGGGTAAAGAAAGAAGTCAGATCAAGTGACTAGGAAGGGTGTTCCAATAGTTATTTGTTTACTGGCTAAAAACTCCCGCACATACAGTGCCATGTGAGCTGGTACATTGTCGTGATGCAAGAGACATGAATTGTTGGCAAAATGTTCAGGTCGTTTTAGTCTAATTTTTTCACGTAGCCTTTTCAGCACTTCCAAATAGTAAACTTGGTTAACTGTTTGTCCATTTGGTATAAATTCATAATGAATAATCCCTCTGATATCAAAAAATGTTAGTAACATTGTTGCTTTTGTGACAATGAGTTTCTGAACTTAATTGTCACACCTTGTATACATGTATATGTTTTTATATTGTAACATAACACATACATAAACATGGAAGAAAATTCAAATATATTATCTTGACAGATATTTTTCTAATAGCAAGATTTAATAGTTTTAATAAAAATTAGAAAAGTCATATTCAATTAAAAACTGTTTACTTATGAAGATACACTCTCCCTTATTTTTGTTGTTATGTAGCAGAGATTGTCTCAAAAATTTTTAAATTATAAAACATTTCCCCTGAAGCTTAAGAATAATAATTTGTGTTGCTTTATTAGAATTCATATTTATCAAGTATAAAGATATGTTTTAATGATTACCCTATTGGTATGTGAATTTGTCATTTGGTAAGAGGGAAAGTTTTGATTACAATCCAGCAAATGGTCAGTAGCCAGTGTGTTTAGAGGTGAGCTCTAAATATCTCTAAAAGACAATGGAAACTAGGAGAACTAGCTGTGAATGAAATATCATTCACTTAAAGCTTTAAATACACTATGGAAAATTTTGATACTTATTATATCTAAAATAGTTTAGCTATTAAATTTATCTTTGAAAATTCTCTGTTAAAAAATACAAATACATGAAACAAGGTAGTGAAATAATGGTAACTATGATGGAGAGGGAAATAGCAGACAGAGAATTTTTCATTCACATAAACAGTAGCTGTATTGAAAATAGCATCGAAATGTCTTGTAAGAACTATATTTTATTGAACTCAAGAATATAGCATGCAAGATAAGTTTTTGAAGAATATTATAACTGCTGCCACTATGGCTGTGTGCATAAACTATCAGAACTATAACTCCAACTAGTAAATATAAATTTGAGGAGTCTCCCAGAGACTAAATTAAGCAACTCCAATAACAAAGTTTCATAAAAAATTACTCTTAAGTAATAATTCAATTATTGATTTAATGTAGCAGTATCAATCAGTATTTATCACACTATAAAAATAGAGCTTACTACCTTGTTTCCCGGAAATAAGACCGGATCTTACATTAATTTTTGCTCCAAACAATGCATTAGGGCTTATGTTCAGGGGATGTCATCCTGAAAAATCATGCTAGGGCTTATTTTCCTGTTAGGTCTTATTTTGGGGGAAACCCAGTATTTCTCTGCTTGAAACTGTTCCAAGATAGCAATCAATTTATTTTCAAACTCACCCAGATAAGCATAATCTTATTAGTTAAATAATGTTATGTTTTTATCTCTTTCCAAGTACATCTTCTCAATGAGTCCCTACTTATATATCTTGATTAACTCACACAAGACTTTGGATGTTCAATGTGTGTATAAATAAAAAAGGAATAATGTAATTTTGGTTTAAGGTTAAGACTATCATTTATAATTATAAATCATGATTATGAAGCAGTCTCTTAAGAAATGTGAGGTTGTAGGTATGTTACTTATGCTTAACACTACATTCTTCTATATTTCTTCACTAGATTTCATACGTCCATAGTCTACTATGTTACAAAAACCAACAGTATTTTTTGAACTGTTTAACCATATTTATATCATCTCCTTTCAAAAAAAATGAGCTCCATATTTTAAGCATAGTCTAAAAGAAATTCCTTAGTAACTATATTGTAAACAGAAAAAATATTTAGGGGGGAAAAGAAGCAACTTATGAGATGGTTAAAAATTAGGAGTGATTATAGTTTAAAAATTGTGTCTGATTAAAGAGAAGCCAAACAATTAGAAGTATCAGCTGATCCTATTTCCTTTAAAAATAAAATAAGGGTTAGACATATTTGGGGGACATATTAGTCTTTAACAACAGAACTCAATGCTACAAATTACATAAAATATAAGACCTGATATGGTTCCCTTTTGCTCCCTTAGGCGAATGCCCTGTGGTATCACCGTAGGTGTGGTAGTTCTCTTTCTATACAGTAGGGGGAGGTGTGACATAATTACTCTGAAGGGGTGGTGGGCGAATTGAAATCAACAAGGATGTATTTCCTATCACTGGTCACTTCTTAGACACCGTGTTTCTCCCTTCATTTGCATAACAGCACACCAAATTAAGGATAATCAATAAACTATACTGCCCTTTCTTTGGAATTTTTTCCTTCTCTTGTTTTTGTCCTATCGTAAACCTTAAGTAAGGATATTTTACGACTTTCCTTGAATTAGTATGAAAAGCAAAAAAGTCACAGATTTGTCCTATGAAAAAAGTAATGATTGATAAATGAGTGTGTAATCACTACTTTTTATTTAAGTTAGCTACTCCCTTTAAAGCCTCAAAATCTCACCTTCCAAGCTACACCTGTTGGGACAGAGATACTCACAGAAAAGAGATGCGAACATCAGATTTCACAAGGCAGCATGGTTAGGCACCCGCTGAACAAAACAACTCAGATTTCTACAAAGCTCTAGCTCCCTTGTTTAGCAAAGATATATGCCTGAGAAACTACCCATTTAGAGAAAATACAAAGCCATGTTAGGATTTAAAGGTCTGGCTGTAAAGAGTTCCTCTTTGAATTTTTCAGCTATTAAAAATAGACTCTTAAGGAAGTGGTGGGTTTTGGATGAGATCTGCCTGTAAACTTAGACTATAGGTTGAATATAACTGAATCCACCGGGAAATGAACCACTTTTTTAAACATGAATCTTTAAGCAATTATCCCAACAATAATCATCAGAACGTTTCTTGTAATTGGTCTGGATTTGATTTTCTTTGAATCCTGAATGATTCATATTACAGACTTGTATGTAAGTCATTCACAATTTATAAATGGCAACTTAACTTTAGTATTTATGAATTGCAATCAATACTCTAGCAATCAAAACACTCACCTTTTCTATTTCAATACTTCAGTTTTCCTTTTCCTTCTTAACTCTTTCCCAGAACTGCTGGATGGCAAGAAAGTCGTCTTCACTTGTGGATGTTTGTGATAATAGTTTGGGAAGAAAGAATCTCTGAAGATTTGTAACTGACGTTGTAAATGAGTCAATCAGGAGTCAATCTCTCTCTCTCTCTCTCTCTCTCTCCCCCCCAACTTCCTCCCCCCTCCTCCTCTCTCCTTCCCTCCCTCCTCCCCACCTCAGTGTGCGTGGTGGGGGGGAGAAGGGGTGGTGGTAGTGGTAGTGGTGGTGTTATTTACAAAACATGAATCTTAACAGATATCCCACTGATCTGCCTTAACGTTCATAGTTCAGCTTCAAAGCATGGGAGTTTTGGCAATGTGCTTATCAACAGTTATTTGGTTTAAGGAGATAAAATTCAAATTGCCGCATGGAACTTTAATAACAAGCTCGAGGCTAACAAAACACCAAGCCAACTACGTGTGGGTGGGTGGGTGTCTGCTTTACCTTGTATCTGCGCTGAGATGCGGATGACTGAAAATACTGAAAAACGTACAGCCCTAAATATTATTTAGCCAGATTTGAGTTTTAACAAGCTACAAAGCTTGAATTGACAGAGAGCCTTTCTCCTTAAAGGAGAGGAGCTTTTCCCCTGGAGAGACCCAGCCTCTCTTTCCCTGGGCTTCTACTTTTCTTCTGAAACACTTTCATAATCAAGTGACTTTCCTTGCATGGGTGCCTGGGGACAGCTAATTTTTCTCTGAGGATAAAGAAAGTTACATATGAATTGCTGTTGCTCGCGGTGTGTTTGCACCAGGGCGGGCAGAAGCGGGCGCGCGAGTGCCCTCGCATTCACACACACTCACTGAAGTGCACATCACACACCCCCAGAAACACACTACACACACACACACACACACACACACACACACACCACATCCCTCTGCACCTCATTCAGACGGGTCCACGAGAAGCCAGATTTGCTTCTCGCTTGGTATGGGTGTGTGTATAGTGCTGACGTGTGTGTGTGTGTGTGTGTGTGTGTGTGTGTGTGTTCAGAAACCCATCACGAAGACCGCAGCTACGTTATTCTGCAAGCAAACTGGGATTCGGGTTCCTGTGTACACCGGTCAAAAATAATTAAATCGCTGTCAAACTTTTTTTTCTTTCATTTAACCCTCTCCTTTCAAGAGGAAGACAGTGGTCTGACTCGAGAGACCCGGCGGCAAGGCCCCGGGAGCCACCGCTACAGCGGAGCGCTGGGCTCTGCTAGCCCGGCAGGTCTCCCATCTAACTGATCTAATCAATGACTCTGTAGCATTGGGGCTCTTGGCTCCGCCCCCGCCAGTCTCCTCTCAGCCTTCCATTGGGCGCAGGCGGAGGAGGCAGAGTCTTGCTCCTCACGCGGATTGGCTGGCAAGGAATCAGTATCAATGTTTAAGCGGCGGCGTGAGGTGAATAGAGTCAGTCAGCAAGAGGCGCTGAGCAGAGAGCAGGGACTGCGAGCCCGGCGGATGCGGCAGCGGCGGAGGGTGGCTGCGGAGACGCTACTCCAACTGTTGAATTTTCACCTTTCATTTCCTTCGATGTTTTGCTTGCGGAGATGGATTTATTTGCTTTGAAATCCGCACGTCTTTCGCAGGCTGTGAGCTGATCCTGACTGGCACCAGATTGAGACCATCCGTGACAGAAAAGGAGAGGGGAAAAAAAAAACACAAAAAAAACCTCCACAACGGACTGCACAATTAATTGTGCACACCAGTGCTGGACTTTGTGAACAGAGAGCATTGAGAGGAAAATCATGAACTATGATGCGGGGCTAAGCCATGAACAGTCCCTGGAATCCTGATTGTTTTTCTTTATTTTTCCCAAGACTTTAAAGATTTTGGGGTTCCTCACGCCTAACAAAAAAGGAAAGGTATTTTTTTAAAAAAAAAATAATAAACAAATAAATACACCTAGCAAAACAGACGCCTTGTTTTCCTGAGCCTCGGACTCCAGCAGAAAGAGGTAGAGTAAAAGTGCTGGTGGATTCAGCTTCACCTTCCTCCTTCCCTCCCTCCCTTTCTCTCGCTTTTTCTTTTCCTCCAAAACATGAATCTGGCTTTTTTTTTTTCCTTTTTCGTATAGAGTGAGTCAGAGAAAGCGTTAGGAAGAAGCCGCAACTAATATCTGTGAAGGGAGGACCATGAGGCGAGAGTGAATACGATTCGTTCCGCTGCCTCTGACTCATCTGGCAGATCGGAACACCTGCATTTCTGGATGTGTCATTCCCGCACGTCCAGGCGCCTCGAGAACCCGCAATAGTGTGTAGACAGACCTGTACCTACCATCCCCTCGGGGGCAGCTCCCGGGGGTGGGCGGCCCTGGCTGGACTGTCGGGGCCGCAGCTCCTGACTCCTGCCCTCCGCAAGTCGCCCCGAGACTGCGAGAGCGAGACTGCAGAATGCATCATGCCTACCCTTAATGTGTTGCTTTCATCCAGCCCACTCCTCCTACTAAAAAAAAAATTGAAGGGGGAAAAATACCCCGCACTTTATTCGCTTCAAATATTCACCACTTTTATTCCTCGCCAAGGTTTTCCTTTCTAAATGAAGAGGACTGGGAGACAGGGCCATTGGAAGGAGATGCTGAATGGAAAGAAAAGAGAGGCACTTGACAGCCCAGCCCTGTGAATGCAGAGACTGTTTTTCCCTTCTAGCGAGAGACAGGGAGAGTGTGTGTGTGTGAGAACTGGGAGGTGGCTCCCCCTTCTTTTTTATTCTGCCTCCCCTCCCCCTTCAAATCTGCACATCCAACCATGAGTTGCCTGTTGATTTCCTTTCGCCAGGGAAGCAGAGCAAACTGGAATTAAACTGCAGCGAGAGAAGTCCTTGCTCGCCAGGAGAGAATGGGATGGTAGCGGCGGCTGCTGGCCTCGCGTAGAAAAATCCGTGTGTGTTCTCCGAAGAGAGGCGGAGATATATCGATACATTTCCCCCTTCCCAATAGACTCAGACCGCAAACGCGGATCATGCTGTGGCTTTCTTGACTTCAGGGGGAGAGCCTTTTCCGAGGAAGAGAGGGAGGAGCTTGATGGAGGGAGGAAACTACAAATCGGGACACTAGTTCTTTGCGCTGCATTTCCTCCCCTCCCTTTGGCTGCTCGGAAAGAAGAGAGAGAGAGAGAGAGCAAGACAGAGAAAAATACGCGTGGCTGGGAGGATGCAGTCCGCCGCCGCCGTTCCTTCAGCCAGCAATGCAAGATTAGATCTCTAAATGCAGCAAAACACTGCCTGAAAACAGACTAGCCCGCGAAGCCAGCAGACATTTCACAGGGCTCCGGGGAAGCTTCAAAATACATCTGACTCTCTCCTCGTTTCTCCTCGTCCCCATCAATTTCATCACCGGAGACGAGAAACAAGTAAGGATTTCACTTTCCGATCTGCCTTGAGACACACCTCCCGCTCCCTCCCCCACCCAATGTGAAGAGTATTCCGGAGGCTACCGGCAGGAGTGGATTTGCAGCGCCCAGGTGGGAGCGAGGAAAACCCACGGATTCTTAGCTCATTATCATCCCGGCCAGACTCGATTTACTTCTTATCGCCGGCATCATCGCTCAAGTTTGAGTCGCCTGAAGTCCGGGTGGCAGAGACAAAGCCCCGGGCTCGCCCCCAGCCGCAGGGAGCCGCCTTGCTCCGTGCCCCTGCAGCTCTGCTGCGCCTCTGCTTCTCGCCCAGTGCGGATGCTGTAGATCAACAGGTTCGGGAACTTGAGCGGAATAAGGAGAGACTGCCGGGTGCCGCAGCCCGGGAGCGGAGGGAAGGAAGGACCCACAGACTTGTGGCTGGCGTCGCGCGCTCACGTTGCGCCGGGGCTCCAGGCTGGCGCGCGCCCATCCACTGGCCCCTCCAGTCCGGCTGGTCCTGCCCCCACCCCGCCGGTCTGGGATGTACCTTTCCATCTGTTGCTGTTTCCTGCTATGGGCTCCTGCCCTGACGCTCAAAAACCTCAACTACTCGGTGCCGGAGGAGCAAGGGGCCGGCACGGTGATCGGCAACATCGGAAAGGATGCTCGACTGCAGCCCGGGCTTCCGCCCGCAGAGCGAGGCGGCGGTGGCGGCGGGCGCAGCAAGTCCGGTAGCTACCGAGTGCTGGAGAACTCCGCGCCGCACCTGCTGGACGTGGACGTAGACAGCGGACTCCTTTACACCAAGCAGCGCATCGACCGCGAGTCCCTGTGCCGCCACAATGCCAAGTGCCAGCTGTCCCTCGAGGTGTTCGCCAACGACAAGGAGATCTGCATGATCAAGGTGGAGATCCAGGACATCAACGACAATGCACCCTCCTTCCCCTCGGACCAGATTGAGATGGACATCTCCGAGAACGCGGCCCCGGGCACCCGCTTCCCGCTCACCAGTGCCCACGACCCCGACGCCGGCGAGAATGGGCTCCGCACCTATCTGCTCACGCGCGACGACCACGGCCTCTTCGCGCTGGACGTCAAGTCCCGCGGCGACGGCACCAAGTTCCCCGAGCTGGTTATCCAGAAGGCGCTGGACCGTGAGCAACAGAACCACCACACGCTGGTGCTGACCGCCCTGGATGGCGGCGAGCCGCCGCGTTCCGCCACGGTGCAGATCAACGTGAAAGTGATTGACTCCAACGACAACAGCCCGGTCTTCGAGGCGCCGTCCTACCTGGTGGAGCTGCCCGAAAACGCCCCTCTGGGCACCGTGGTCATTGATCTGAATGCCACGGACGCCGACGAGGGTCCAAACGGCGAAGTGCTTTACTCCTTCAGCAGCTATGTGCCAGACCGCGTGCGGGAGCTGTTCTCCATCGACCCCAAGACCGGCCTGATCCGTGTCAAGGGCAACCTGGACTATGAGGAGAATGGGATGCTGGAGATAGACGTGCAGGCCCGAGACCTGGGCCCCAACCCCATCCCGGCCCACTGCAAGGTTACTGTCAAGCTCATCGACCGCAATGACAACGCGCCGTCCATCGGTTTCGTCTCCGTGCGCCAGGGGGCGCTGAGCGAGGCCGCCCCGCCAGGCACCGTCATCGCCCTGGTGCGGGTCACTGACCGCGACTCAGGCAAGAACGGGCAGCTGCAGTGCCGAGTCCTGGGAGGAGGGGGCACGGCCGGTGGCGGCGGCCTCGGGGGGTCCGGAGGCTCTGTGCCCTTCAAGCTTGAGGAGAACTACGACAACTTCTACACCGTGGTGACTGATCGCCCACTGGACCGGGAAACACAGGACGAGTACAACGTGACAATTGTGGCGCGGGACGGGGGCTCGCCTCCGCTCAACTCCACCAAGTCGTTCGCCGTCAAAATTCTGGACGAGAACGACAACCCGCCTCGTTTCACCAAGGGACTCTACGTGCTGCAGGTGCACGAGAACAACATCCCCGGAGAGTACCTGGGCTCGGTGCTCGCCCAGGATCCCGACCTGGGCCAAAACGGCACAGTGTCCTACTCCATCCTGCCCTCGCACATCGGAGACGTGTCCATCTACACCTATGTGTCTGTGAACCCCACCAATGGGGCCATCTACGCCCTGCGCTCCTTTAACTACGAGCAGACCAAGGCTTTTGAGTTCAAGGTGCTTGCTAAGGACTCGGGGGCGCCCGCGCACTTGGAGAGCAACGCCACTGTGAGGGTGACAGTGCTAGACGTGAATGACAACGCACCAGTGATCGTGCTGCCCACGCTGCAGAATGACACCGCTGAGCTGCAGGTGCCCCGCAACGCTGGCTTGGGCTACCTGGTGAGCACGGTGCGCGCCCTTGACAGCGACTTTGGCGAGAGCGGACGCCTGACCTACGAGATCGTAGACGGTAACGATGACCACCTGTTTGAAATCGATCCGTCCAGCGGCGAGATCCGCACGCTGCACCCCTTCTGGGAGGACGTGACGCCGGTGGTCGAGCTAGTGGTGAAGGTGACCGACCACGGCAAGCCCACCCTGTCCGCTGTGGCCAAGCTCATCATCCGCTCGGTGAGCGGCTCCCTGCCGGAGGGGGTTCCCCGGGTGAACGGGGAGCAGCACCACTGGGACATGTCGCTGCCGCTCATCGTGACTCTCAGCACTATCTCCATCATCCTCCTAGCGGCCATGATCACCATCGCCGTCAAGTGCAAGCGCGAAAACAAGGAGATCCGCACTTACAACTGCCGCATCGCCGAGTACAGCCACCCGCAGCTGGGTGGGGGCAAGGGCAAAAAGAAGAAGATCAACAAAAATGATATCATGCTGGTGCAGAGCGAGGTGGAGGAGAGGAACGCCATGAACGTCATGAATGTGGTCAGCAGCCCTTCCCTGGCCACCTCCCCCATGTACTTCGACTACCAGACCCGCCTGCCCCTCAGCTCGCCCCGGTCGGAGGTGATGTATCTTAAACCGGCCTCCAACAACCTGACTGTGCCTCAGGGGCACGCGGGCTGCCACACCAGCTTCACCGGACAAGGGACTAATGCGAGCGAGACCCCTGCCACTCGGATGTCCATAATTCAGGTAGGAGACTTTTAGCATAACTGGCACTTTATTGCTGTGTTTGGAGCTGTCCTGAAACCTTTGGTACAGGACATGCCACACTGCCAGCAGCAGTGAGAGGGGAAACTTTTTTCTAATTACAATGGTTACACTTTTGTCAAGGTGTGTACAACTATTCTGTACATAACCCCTCCCATGTAAATAGCCTAAAATCGACAAGTGGTAAATGTCTTACTTTTATTGTGTTTTTAAAGTTTATTTTTATAGGTTTAAAAACATTAGCGGTGTTCAGTAGGAATAGTTTATGTCACTATTTTTATTTGTTGGTCTACATTTCTTTCCATAACAAAGGATACCCAGAGTAGAAAAAAAATTGCTTTACTTAATTCACTTAAAAAGTTTTTAATTCTATTAAAAATCTGATGCCAAGTGAAAGAAATGTATACCCGAATATTAAGAAGCTAGCTACTTACAATATAGCAAGCAGTCAGAATTCCAGAGCCTGAATCAATTTGAGCTAAGTTTTCTCTCCCCAAATTGTCAGTTTTGTATTTAAAAAGTGTTTTAAAGGACATTAATCTCACTTATTCTTTAGCTGAAACTGCAGCATAATGAAATAAGTGTAGTTTAAGCTTTGGAAATGTGACCTAAGCCCTGAATATCTTTCAAAAATTTGAATAAATGTAGACTCTGGATAATGATAACTATCTATAAAGAACTTAAATTTATTTTGTCCTGTAGTTTTCCTGATCTGTTTCTTGGAGTGACTGGGGAATGAACAAAGCTCACCAGAGTCACAGATTCATTTTGGGCTGTTGAAAACAGGAGGCAAAGTTTCACTAAAGGCAATTGTGCCAGAAAGAATAGCAGATGCATCTAGTTTGCATACAGTGTATTCTCAATATATCTAAGTGATATTTAATACATATCGGGTAGTATCATCCAAAGTTATTGATAAATGAAAAAACAGACTCAGCGTGGGCATACATTCTAATGACAGCAGGGGACTGTCCTATATGTAGTCACTGCCAAGTTTCTTTTATCTACTATTGAGTTGTGTCACAGGAAAACTTAATTCTTGCTTATTATGAATGCATGTTGGTACAAATCACTCTGGATGAGCAGTATTTGAAATTCAAGATTGAGTTTAACTAAAAGTGACACTTTGGGAAGAAGATTAGTTTGGGGCAAATGAAAATAATTTGTTCGTTATTTTATGCTTTGAAAAGCACAAAGCTTTTAATGACACTTGACTCCGTAATGTTTTAATTATTAAAATGTCATAATCTTATCCTTTCTAAGTGTAACACATACTAAAACTTAGCAGAACATACTTTCATATAATAGTATAATGTCCTTGTAAAACCCTCTTGTACTTGATGCTACTGAATACTACACTATCAGGTGCAGTATTAAATCCCACTTCTTATGGTGTTTACTCTTTACCAGTAATCATGATTTTTTTGAGGTCTATATAAAACTGAACAAGGAATTTCTCCCTTAAAAAACAATTGTGGTTTCTGTGAAAGTCTCTCTGTGAGTGTGTAAAACTGGTATTTATACTAATCAATCGCTTTAGGAGATACGTTAAAATTTACATTTATAGATCTTTTGCAGTCATTTACAAATACACAGATGTCATATGCTTGTATTTTTACCATTGGCAATTACAAAGATATCACAGAGGATTAATGCTTAACCTTCCACTTGAAGTGCTGTCAGTTGAATTCTTATTTAGGTTCCAAGTAGCAAGGAAGTTGGTGCAATAGAATTCTCAGCAAGCCTGATTCCTTGGTCAGATTAGTGAGGAACCACCTTGTATGGAAGTCTGTGGAAGGTTTTGCGGGACAGGGCTGCCCATCCTATATATTCAAGAACCATGCTGTTCTTGAAGCTGCTCATTGCTTGATGGATGGATGTTGCTGCTGTTGTTACTGTTGCTGCTGATTTTTCTCATTAGCAGTAAACGGTGGGCTAAAGGAAATCTCACACACACACACACACACACACACACACACACACACACACACACAGAGTTTAAACAGAAAACAGAAGGCAAACTTCCTTGCCATTCCTTTTCTTCTAGAATCTTAATCTATACCATACAGACACACAAAAAATCCTTTTAAGTTCTTTAAATTTTTTCCAAAGTGGCTCAGTTTCCCATATTGCTCCAGCCTCAGAAATATGCTCAATGTAAACTGTTAAAATAGGCTCTTTTTTTTCTTCCTGAGTTTCTTTTTTTTTTCCTCTTTCTTCTGTAAAGGATGTTTTGTAAATTCCTAATATGTTAATTTCCTGAAATGTTTCATTTAAATGTTTCAGATATGTCTCAATACCTATTAGGGAGAACAGAGTAAATTGACTACAGTGACCTTTCTTTTTTCTTTTTTTAAACTAGTGTGCTACAAACACTTTGTGCTGAAGTGACATGCCTAAATTAAGGTGTTCGGGTATCCCATTATCTTGTTTCAAGTGCACTTATTAGTGGGTGTACTTAACACAGCTGAGGAAACTATTCACCTCACATGTACTTCTGAAGGAAGAAGTTTAATCCATCAGCATGCACTTGAACTAGCAGCTACTAGAGCTGGTTTATCTTTATTTTCCAGCATCTTTTGTGTCGTTTAGAAGGTATGCAGTGTATTTCTATTGATAGAATGAAAAGAGTTTCACAATTGTTTGAGATACACTGGTAAAGAGTGGTGATATGAAGCTTAGAAAATTCAGAATTAATAAGACTCATGGTATCGCTCAAATTAAGATTTGTTTATATATCAAAAGATTTTGTGTGCGTCGCAGGGCCTACTACTTTAAACTTAAGATCTGTAGGTTCTCGAAAATAAGGGTATTTTTATTGAACAGGGATGCAGAACAATCAGGTAAGCTGGTGTAGAAAGACTGGTTTGTGAGAAGAGATTTTAATTTCAGGTTTTCAAGAGATTTTATTTCAAGTTCCTCAGCTGGAATAAAGTCAGTCTATGAAGTGTTTAAACAATAGTCTAGGGATTAAAATATCCTCAGTAGTTTGACTCATAATGCGACATAGTTATAATGAACTATTTTATTCATTTTAAAGCTATAAAACTGATTTTGAAAAATAGCACAGATTTTGTGGTAGGTAAGGCAAATTAATTGTCATGCAAATTTATAAAAGCACTTTTCAGAGGAGCAATTTCCATGTGGATTATTTCATATGTTAATATCAGAATCTAAAATCAAGTAGAGATCATTACTAATTGTCACGAGTAACTGTTCATCTGGCTGCTGGTCCTGGATTATTAAGAATTATTTCCAGTCTCAGGGTAACTTCTCAACAGGTGTTTTCAATGAAAGCTTCACTGAGAAGAGGGGAGGAGGCTGGGACTTCTCCCTAGTGGGAGAATTTCTAGATTGTTTGAACATCTGTGTTTTCAGATTTTTTGGTAGCACTACTACAAGTCATTTTAATATTCTTTCATAGAAGAAAATACATGGAGCCAGCAGAATAAGTTCTAAAGTGAATTTTTGAAGGAATACAGTGTTTTACAGTTCAATTTTAAATGACTCATAGTAGCATTGACTTTAGATTCTTTATGCTAGACGAGAAAATCCTTTTGAGCTATGAGCATGGCCTTTTCAGTAAAAGGGAATTAAATACATGGTAAATATGTAAAAATGAAATTGAGACATAAAGGACTACGTAAAATCTTATAGTGTAGACAACAAAACTCAGTATTTTAGAATGAAAAGATGAAAGAGAAAGTATATCTTCACTAGAAACATTAATCTTTGTCTGCTTTTATTCCTACTTCTCTAATACAAGAGATTCTTAACAATAGGAACTCAGATGAGGTCTCAAGATCATGACCTTCAAAACTTCGTGCTCCAGATGTTAGTGACTTCAGTAACAAGCACAGAGTGTACAAACAATTTTTTTCCTCACTTGTAATTTTGAAGATATTTTACTACAATGTTATTCTAAGACAGCACAGTTGGATTCGTTACATGCAATAATTTCCATAAACTTTATATGCATCTTCTTTATATGGGCTATGTTTATCTGAGTAGGCAAGGAATGTTCCTTGCTTGCTGCGTGATTCCAGGAGTATCCTGTACACTTGACTGTTTTATAAAGATTTTTAAATGACAGCAAGATTAATTCCTACTTCAAATTAACATGAGTCCATCATCATAACACTTGTTTTACCGTATATTAAAAGTAGTATAAATAAAGTACAATAATTAAAAAAAATACTCAGCCATTAGTGTTTTGACTATCTTTCTACAAGGGTTTAAAATCCAAACTATTATCATCATTCCTAATATATTGTTACTTTTATTCTTAGTTTTGTGTGTGCCCATAAAAATCTGAGCTCCAATATAAATCTGTGTGCATTTCTCCATGTTACAATAAATGAAAACATAAAAAATATAATTTTTAATTATATGAACTAGAAACCTGAGAATCTTATTTTTAATATTAGTTGATATACCTACTTATAAGGTAATATCTTCTTCATCCATTAGTTTTTAGTTTTCAATAAAATTTCTGAAGTATTAGCTAGGTAACACTTACCATCCTTACACTGAGATAGTCCATCAGTCTTTTATAAACATAAGAGGAAGATAATGTTTAATTTTACTTGAGTTCTATGAGTAAGTTCCATAATTTTACTTGAGTTCTATGAGTGAATTCTATAATTTTATATGTGTTCTATAAGTGAGTTTTATAATTTCAATAAATTTATCATGCATGAGTCTGCATGGAGGATTTTAGAATTTTATTCTTGGCATGTTATTTAAGGCTGTGTGTAAGCATGAAAAATATCAGGTCATAGAAAAGTATGCCCTACAATTCCTATCTCAACTACTTGAACAGTTTTTAGTCAAGAAAAGAATTTACATATTTTAAACAACCCAAAATCATATTTTCCAGAAACTTTTCTCTATAAAGTAGATGTTCTATTATCCATCTTTTTACAATGCATAGATGCAGGTTTATATATGAGGTTAAAATAAATTAATTATTATTAAAATAATCCCAAATATCATCCCTATTAAAGGACCAAGAAATATACATATTTAAAAAGAAAAATCCTTAAAAATCTCCAGATACATATTTAATACTGTTTAAAAATATAGTATTTGTACTTTATCATGTTTCATTACCATTGTCAGGTTTCAAATTTTTCACTGTTAGTTCTGCTTATGTAATATCATGCAATAGAAATATATATGTGTGTATATATATGTACGTATATGTATATACATATACATATATATACATATATATGAAATAGGTGTAAATTAATAAAATACTTTATGTTTTTTCAGACTAATAAATGTTTATTTGCATTTACTGCAGTGCAAGTTGGCTCTGCCCATAATTATGAACATGTGAACAATAACACTACTTGGAAAAATTAAAGTATTTTTATACATGTATATACGGCTTTATATTTTCAGTGTAATGCATGTAAATACATATGCACAGATATTAGCTCATTTTTATACATTATTAGTTCAAAGGCAGTTCTCTTTTGAAGGATGAACTCAAACCTTTATTTTTCCTTGAAAATATGTTAAAACTTATTGATTTTAGTGTCTCCAAGTTTCAAATGGTTTGAAGTTCCTTAGAGTAGAGCCTGTGATTCTAGAGCAGAGAAGTTAAAGAACAACTGGCCTTCAGTGGAGTTTATGCAGATTAAAAGAGAAAGAAACTCTCATCCAAGTTTCTGATTCTTTAGAGGATGGTAGACTGGCTGGAGGCATTGTGAGACTATATACTGTGAGTCAGATGATGAAACAGCAGGAGGAAGATGAAACCACTAGAACTGGGCTCCTGCCAGTTAGGAAGTAAAACTTAAGTCCCTTATGCTGAGAAGTCTTGCAATACACTCAATAGTGGGTAAATTCTTACAAATGCACCTGCTAATTATAGTATTAGTCATTGCTCCAGAATGTATTCCCCTCAGTGATAACTTCTGTTTAATAAATCCCACAGGGCATTATCTTAAAGTTATATTTTAGTAAATGCATTAGGGAAGGATTTCTTTTCTTTCTTTTTTTTTTTTTTGTATTGAATTCCTTCAACCAGTGACTGTATATTTATTGGAGAATAGCATGAAGTTCATTTTGGCTATTAATTTGAAGATAGTGTGACTTCTGCCACCTACCTGTAAAACACTTTTAAAGTTCATCAGACCTACACTAATCTATTGTCAACCTATTTTAGTAAAGGAGCCGTTGACAAGAATTTCCTGCCATGGCTCACAGTATTATTTTGTAGTCAGTCATAGCTTTCACCGCTGGCTTTGACAGTGATATATTGCTATCTTTTGGTCTCCTGAAATAAATTATCTATAATAAAGAAGTCCTTAATGACATCAAAATTCCATGCTGTGACTAAGCAGAAGCTTACTGTGCTGCTTTCCCACTGCAGAAGTATAAGTTCAATAGTTTTAAGGTAAAGGAAAAGCAAAAAAAAAAAAGAGAGAGAGAGAGAGCGCAAAATACAGATGCAAATTGTGGCTGCCTGGGTGGCACCTTTCACTTGTATGCACCAGGTTCTTCCAGTGAGTGACTGTAAAATTGGTTTCAGTCAGTGTTTGATATCCATGTGGCACACTTCTATTTGTTCTGGTCCTAGTGACATTCTGATTACTGGTATTTGTAGGTCTTGCCCTGGATCTATTCCAGACAGTTTTATTGCACTGAAATAGCTCTTACAGTTCATTGAGCATCTAACCTAACTGTGTTGAATATGATTGGCACGTTTGCATATATTTATTCAAAAAATAAGGCAATGAAACAGCATAATTATGGGAAAACGAATCATAACAATAAAAGACCATTTAAGTTAAAAAGCTTCGTGATCAAAGGATAAATACAGGTTGGATAAGTGAGACTTTAGATGTAACTAATCTACATAAACAGACTTTGGGTTGATTAGAGGAATGGAATATATTAAAATAATTTCATAGTATTAGAAATGAATTTTATTCGGTAATTTTGAAATATTTAAAGACCTGTGTCATTTTCTTTGTATTCAATAACATAGTCATGAACCAAATTTACGTTGGATGAAAAATGGGCAAGGTAAAGATAAATGTAATCTCAAGCTTCTATATATTTCTGGAATTAACCCTGTCTGAGCAGTATTTTTTATTTTATGAACTTGTAATGTTTTTGAATGATTTTTAATTAGTGGAATACATTAAAGGGACCATTTAAAGGACAATTTCTTGTTTACTCTCTTTATCAGCTAAAAGCAGCCTTTGTGGAATTTGAAAGCAAGAGCATTAAAACTCTATTTCAAGTTTTCTAAGCTATATATTCATTCATAATTGTTTTGTAGATACATACTGTTTTTAAGAGACACTGGGTACATGTTTGTAAACTATGTTAATACATAATATAGATAATGACTTCATATTCAGAAAGTTTCTAATACTATTTTAATAGTATATGTATTTTTAAAATAACAAAATTGACTTACAGTGTGACTAAATAACTTCTTTCCAACAGCAATGGTGCTTTAGATTTATTTTCGTCGGCTTTTTTAATGATAACTTTTAAAAAATGTAACAAGCATAAGTCATCAATTGCTATACTTCTTGATCATATTTCTACCTGAAACCTTCATAACCATTCCTAAGTAATGATTGGATTGTACTTGTACCTAGGATTTCAATGTCTCTAATTCAATGAAACTCAAAGGTAATACACATATATATCCTAAATTTCAATAGCTTATCTTTATAAAGCAGAAATGCAACAGGTATTTTATTGTAGGCAGAAATAGTCACAGGGGTCCAAACATCTTTTGTAATTTTACTGTACAACTCAACTTTAGACTATCGATGTCTTAGATAAATTCTTAAATTTTTATTTATTTGCACTATGAACATATGCATCAGTTTTGAAACCTAAAACCATAGTATTCATCCATAAGATATAATCTGCCTTTTCTATCAAAGACCCCAATATAAATACCTTTGCTGAAGGTAGTCATTTTATTTTCCATACAGAATATTTTTTCAGAGTATACTGAGATAACTTTATGACTGAATATTCACTAGATTTTTTGCTATTTCACCAGAGCAACTGCATATGCAGAACTGATATTTATAAAAACAATTCACCTATGATTACCATGAGGATTATCTAACCACAGTGTAAAGTGGCCAATGCATGCGTTTACTGATGTCCCCATTTCAGTTGATGAGTTCACAGTAAGAAATTAGAATGTTTGAGAAATAATATGCTTAAATTCTTACAAAATTTACTATGAAAAATGTTATTTAGTATTTTGGGAATAAAAGGAATTACCTTCAAGAGGGAATATTATCAAACTCAAACCTGATAATTGCTTAATGACACATCTTTATACAAATATTGTCATAAAAACTTTCTGAAAACCTGAAAAATAATTTGCTTTGATTTTATAGTTTTGTCAGCAAAAAACTAGACTATTGTTTAAATATTGGTGAATTCTAATCAATATCTTCTTGGGACAGTATCTTCTTACTTTCTATTTTGCTTTTTCAATTTTGCATCTATTTTAAAATAGTTTATCCCAAATTAATTTATTGCATGAAGAATGTGAATAAGAGTTGTTATAAATCATACAAAATAAAAGAGAAATCAGGCATCGATCTTTATTATCATCATTAAGATAGAGTTAAAGATTACATACGAACTTGCCTTCACGTAGTTTCAAGGCAAGACCCTTGATTATTTTATTTTTATTATTTTAAGCTTTGCATGACCTCTTGTTACAATTGTGATTTTTTTCCTTTTGTTTTAAATCAACACCTAATCTCTTATTTTAATCTTTGTTGATTAAATCAGAAAAGCCTAAAGAAAAAAAGTTTGACGATACACATTGACTCTTATTTGCTCATAGTTTGCCCGGAATACCTTTGTAATTTTAGTACACAATGAAAATATATTGGTGTTAATGCATGAACCTAAGTGTAAAGTAAGATAGAGGATTATTGAGAGCAGATATATGTATATATGAAAAATAGCAAACATTTTAACACAACACAGAGATTGAAAAAGTGTATAACCTTGCATGTTTAGTACTGGCAGATGCAAGGATAGTAGTGATTATTAGCTGAATTTTCAGATCCTGACTTTCTAAGAAAGCTACTACTTATCCCTAGATAATAATAAGTCAGGAATTAAGAGAACTATCTTATTAAACAAATCGCACTCACAGGAATTTGTAAGGGTTATTGGCAAAAGGCAGTGTGGCCCTAACATCAGATGTGCCAATATCAATGAATGAAGCAATATGCATAATTGGAGAAACTGAAAGACAGGAATATATTTAAGGAGGCATTTTTTTCCCTGATTTTGAGCAACAGACTTTCCACAATTTTTTTTTTTTATATAATCAAGACAATTACATAGCTATTTGGGTTAAAATACATGCCCAGTTCCCCATCTCAAAACCCAATTTGTTACCACCTGTGGCTATTTCTATTAAAAAAAAGAAACATAATTACTATGAGTCTCAGCAGCTTTAGAGTAAATTTTTGCAATTACTATACCTCCCTTGGGTCGATGTGTGAAAATGGCAGATTAATTCCTGCCAGGATCTTTCTGTTCCTCGTGCATTTTTAGATTTGGTGTAGCCTGCTTATTAGGGTGCCTCTGTTTGCTGTGGTTAAAGGTTATGTCAGTGTTTCTATAGTAAATCTCTAGAAATAAAGATCCACAAGTCAGCTATTAAATTTTGCTTTAGGCGAGAAGTTGACACATACAGTCTTAGCAAAGGAGTAGATAATATTTTCCAGCGTGCTCCTCTGTTGCCTGGTTAAGTTTGAAGTAAATGATAGTGAGACCATTCGACAGTGTGGAGAATGCAGGACTTAGATGGGCAGGTAAAAAGGATTGCAGTCTTTTGAACTATAAAATAATATCTAATCAGCAGAAATCAGTGGAAGTATTTTTACTTCATGCTTGATGCTAAAGATACTTAATGCATAAAAATTTTAAAGAGTCATAATAAAGACACTGAGACTGGATGATGAGCAGATCATGGTTGGTACCAGTTTCCATTCATTTCTCCTTCGGGTTGTGGTGTATAACCTCTATTCTTAATAAAGATCTAATTGATCTATATACAAACTAATGAATGTTATTAAGTCTGAACAGTTTTAAACCTCTGGATCAGTGTTGCAACTCTTTATTAGTGAAGTCAATTTGTCACAAAGCTGTGTAGATAGCAGAACACCTCAGGAAGGGCCACATTCATCTTGTTTGTTCCTCACTGCAGTTGAGAGAACCTAGTATGGTTTCTAATGCATAGTTGGCAGTGAAAAAATATGAATTCTTCATAATTTCCTGTGATCACCGATCAGATATGAGCCAGAGCTTGGCATTCAAACCCCCAAATGACTAAGGCCAAAGTCTAAGATACTGTTTACAGAAAAATGCTGAAATAATGATATGCTGCTAAATAATTTATTTAAAGGTGACATATTTTGATAATTTTTGTTTATAGTTGTTACCTTTTTAATCTATTGATCATATTATATGTTCATGGAATAAAACATGTGATCAAGGTTCATAATTATGAGTATCAACTTTCACAGAATTTGTTTTTTATATATACATACATATATATATGTGTATATTTATAAACACATAAATATATATGCAGCATATCAAGAGAAAATAGTGTTAGGGTATACCTTTCATCTTTTGTCCTATTCCTAGGTACGGTTTATAAAGTGTTGAAACTATCCAATACATATATTATAATGCTTGTTAAGTCTTCAAGGATCACATAGCTCTAGTACATTATTAAGAAACTAATGTTTTAAGACACTTATATTTATAGAAGCTTTCCATAAAATGTAAATACCTATTTTTATATGATTTTTTAAATGAAATGAAATTACAGATAAACCATAAATAGTAATATTTGGATTGCATTTATTTATATTTGTTGACATGCAATTTTATGATTTAATTACTTTGGTACCAACAAGTTGCCATCTGATAATGGGAAAAAGAAAATCACTCTGGGCAATTATCATATGTATATAATTATAATCATCCAGCTTATAAAAGTCTTTTCAAAATTTCAGAATCTATCTTGTGTAGGTGGTATGAAATTGTCACGCACATATTGAAGAAACATAAGCTAAGCATTCACATAAATAGTATGTTGTTGCCCTTTTCAGTATTGTTATTTAAAATACATCTGTGACTTTCAGAGTTGTTCAATTCATAATCATTAATTCAATTAATAAAAATGAAATAATTAAAAAGCCCTTAATTAAAATAATTTACTACTTTTAAGCTATTTTAGGACTTAATGACTATGTTTCTGAATTTTAAATTTTAACTGCAAAATTTATATCAAACAATAAAGACTTGATAGAATGAAAGCTTCAAGCAGAATGAGTATTCAAACTATATTAAAAATGTAATTATCCCCACTGGCCAGAGAAGCTGGGATACAAAATAAAGGCAAACGTAATAGAAAGGAGCATAGAACGCTAGATTTAAGAAGTTTAGGGTTCATTGTCAACATTCAAATATGAGAGAAAGACTTTCTGAAATAGTGTTAAGTGTGTTTTAAGATTAGCCCACAAATAATAAGTTCTCAATGGAGACATTTATATCCACAATTATCTAAACATTAAAGTTCAAGTCCATCTGTAAATTCACCCTGGAATATTTGGCATTTTGGGAAAGAAGGCACATCAGCAACTGGTGATGCTCTCTCCAGGTGGGATGCCAGGCTAGGTCTGGATTTCCTGTCACTATAAGAGGCTTAGTACTAGGAGCAGATATTCTTTCAGGCATCCTATAATATTCCATGATCTGTCTGTATTTTCCTAATTTCTCTGAATGTACTTTCTTTTGAACTATCACACGTTCTTTCTTTTAAAGAATACCACTTTGAAATCTACTGGAAATGTGACTGCCAAACTATGTTGGTAAAAATGTTAGTGTTTTGCAAATATACCAGTTTTCATGCAGTTATGTTAGTCTTCACATAAGCCATGTAATCTAAAACATGTATCATTTGTTTTAAAATTTTCAAACAGTTGTTTAAATATTTGAAAAGCATCATAAAACATAACTTGAGTGAAGCAAAAGGAAAGGAATTATTATTTATGTCTTATATCAAACTGTTCTAATTCTTTCTTCTTAACCGTGCCATCTGGTCTTTTTTCTGTGATACCCATGTAGAAAATACTTTTTTACAATCATACCTTAAGAACCTTGTATATTTACATGTAATGTAAGTATTTTTTTAAAATTTAGATATATGAGGTAGGACAATTCAGTTCGCGAACTTGCCACTGTGCACTTACATGGGCAGCACTGTACAAACAGCTCAGTAAGGTTTCATAACCTTGGTATATCAATATCTCACAGCTGTGTTCATGTTGATGTGTGGTGGTGTCTTGCTGAGTGGCATTTATTATTGTTGTGTGTTTTTAGTGTGCCGTCGCTAGAATGTCTGAGCTTGAATTAGAGCAATGAACAAACATTCAATTTCAGGGACATGTGAGTCCAAGTTTATGGGGATAATGCCATGAAGAAAACAGCAGTGTACAAATGGATAAAACGTTTTTCTGAGGGGAGAGAATGTGTCACTGATGAAGAGAAGTCAGGGAGGCCAGAAATGAGCAGAACTGACGAAAACATTGCAAAAATTCATCGAATTGTGCATCAAAATCGTCGGCTGACTGTGAGAAGCATAGCAGACTAAGTAAACATCAGTAGAGAAACAGTTAGGAAAATCTTAACTGAAAATCTTGGCATGAGGAAGGTATGTGCAAAAATGGTCCCGAAGGAGCTCACCGATGAACAACAAAGCAAAGGAGAGTCGCAGTTTGCCAAGACCTTTTGGAGAGGCGATGTTTTGACGCTATGTTATCACTGGTGACGAAACATGGATGTACCAATATGACCCTGAAACAAAGTGTCAAGTGCACAATGGAGTCACCAATTCTACACAATCAAAAAAGTTCCGGCAGTCCAAATCAAGAGTCAAAACGATATTGCTAATCTTTTTTGATATCAGAGGAATTATTCATAATGAATTTGTACAACTGGACAAACAGTTTACTATTTGGAAGTGCTGAAAATGCTGTGTGAAAAAGTTAGACGACCTGAAATTTTCGCCAACAATTCATGGCTCTTGCATAACAACAATGCACCAGCTCACACGACACTGTCTGTGAGGGAGTTTTTAGCCAGTAAACCCCTCCCTACTCACCTGATCTGGCCCCCAATGACTTCTTTCTTTGCCTGAAGATAAAGGGAATATTGAAAGGAAGACATTTTGATGACATTCAGGACATCAAGGGGTCATACGATGACAGCTCTGATGGCTATTCCAGGAAAAGAGTTCCAAAATTGCTTTGAATGGTAGACTAGGCATTGGCATCGGTGCATAGCTTCCCCAGGGGAGTACTTCGAAGGTGACTGTAGTGATATTCAGCAATGAGGTATGAAGCACTTTTTCTAGGATGAGTTTGTGAATTTAATTGTCAGTCCGTGTATATTTTGTTGAGACTATGGTAGTGTTTACCACTAGATTAATATTTATATATACACTTGGACCTGAGATTCATATAGTTGATATTACACAGTGGAGCTACTTAGGGATGAGCTAGATTTGAGATAGGTTGGATTGAAGAGTATTATGTTTAGCATAATTTAAATGCATTTAATAGACAAAATAACTTTTGTTTATTAGTTAAAATAAAAGATTCTTGGATCTCCTTTAACCTAACCTTGAATGTATATTTGAAGAGGTAAAATGTTGAGGTTGATTTTCTTTGTATGAAAGCATTAAAATAAACCTCTCCCTATGATGCCCTCTTTTTGTTCTTCAGGCAAGAGTGTGCTCTATTGAGACATAGTAGAGATAAACTCCTCCATCTGCCACTCCTGAAAATAAACTGCTTAATTTTTTTTTTTACCTCTTGATAAATGTTCTTTATGTGTTTATGCCTATGCAGGTCAGAGAAATTGACTA
The DNA here is from genome assembly GCF_004115265.2 of Rhinolophus ferrumequinum. Classification (NCBI taxonomy): domain Eukaryota; kingdom Metazoa; phylum Chordata; class Mammalia; order Chiroptera; family Rhinolophidae; genus Rhinolophus; species Rhinolophus ferrumequinum. Next base: position 12,771,264 of record NC_046287.1, read on the forward strand.
ACGTATTAGTTGATAACATAAGGAAAGGAAATTTATATACATAGTCAACAAATGCCTTAAAATTATTTTCATTTGAAATTTTCCATTGAGACTCAGAGAACTTGAGCTTTATTTTACTTATTATTTAAGTAGAGAAATCAAATTTCCAAGGACCCATCTCTTATTTAATGATATTATAGTTTGGGTTTTGTTTGGGGGGAAGTGCGGGATGGTGATGGAAAGGTGCTAGGGGTGGGAGAAGGAGATGAGCTCTGATTCAATATCCTCAGGTAATATGATATAAATAATTGGAAAATGGAGATATCATTTCAGTTGGTTAATTGTAATAAACGTATTATCTTGTTAGAGAATTAAGGTAGAATCAACTTGTTGGGAAACAGATAAAAGGTGCATGAAAGCATTTAAAATTCAATCATTAGATTTCATTGCACCCATCTGCTCCCAGGAAATATAATTGGAAATTTGATTCATTGACCTTTAGCTGCCATTTTGGACCACATTTTCAAAATCTATGTTTTCAAGTTGGACATTTGAACCTAATTTGATAAGAGTCATATTCAGTACACTTTTAGCCCAATTACCTTTTGAACGAAATTTGCAAAAATAAAATCAAGCTTAACGGGCCAGTGTATATTTGACAAAGAGTCAGTGTAGTTATTTAATCCTGGATCTGGTTAAAGTAACTAATGTTCAACTTCATTAAGGTTTCGATTAACTAGAAGTCTGCTGAACTTTTTACTGTTATTTTATGCATGAACTCCTGCCTCTTATTATTTTCCGGGTTCATATTATGCTACATTTAAACTTAAAACATCTGATTACACTAAAGTGGCATATCATGACATGAGAAAAAAGAAGCAATATTTAACATTTCAGGTGAATTTCGAAAATGTTGGCATATCCTGAATTTCAAAAATGTTGGCACCTTATAACCCTTTTGCCAACATAAGTATGATACCACGGAACCTTCCTGAAATATTTCTTCTGTCTATCTTTGCTCAGAAGGGTGGTGTGTGGTAGAATTATATACCTAACCCAAGTATATTATGTAAATTGGTCATGATTTCTTGTCAGCATTTATGTATTGCTCTGCTCACTGAAGTTCACGTAACTTGGAAAAGAATCATGATTAGACAGGTGTTCCTTTAGCCTATGAGATCAAATTTCTGAAATATTTATGTAGTGACGAGCCAGATGTACACAGCTTAACCTTATAATCCTATTTCACAGCTTTTCCAAATACTTGGAAACTTGTTAAGTATGAAGCTGATTACTTTGGCAGCATACCTCCATTAATAGGATTCAGAGCTGCCTTATTTACAAGCCAGTGCTGTTAATATAATTTGGTATATTAAATCAACGGGGAAATTGAAAAAGTAGAATCCGTCTATGGGCTAATTGACAGGGAAGTTTTTTTCTGAAGCTTCTGAATGTGTTTTTTATTGACATGATAATATCACAACACATACATCACAGGTGAATAACATAAACGTTTTGGGTACTAAACTACTACTATTTTGGTATGAAGTACTTTTTTCTCAGATTTCTCATAACTTCTATCATCATCTTAATATAAGCTACATATGACCATGCATCTGCCCTTTACAAAACTTCTTTCAGCAGCATGTCAGTGCAAGGCTTATGGCCATTTGACATGGGAAATTATTTTAAATGCACCCACCTTTTTTTTTAATGAATAGAGGCTATACAGAATAATGTAATAATGTGTCATGATTTTCATTATGCTTATTTATTGGTTCTGCAATCATAGACGGAGAGCTTATTGTTGTGCTTTCAGCTTGAGATATTTATTGCTGCGCTGCTAGGTGCACCGTTACACATTTGTGATGTTCTGTCGTCTCAAGAAAAAGGGTATCAGGATCCTTAAATCAAATGAGACCTAGCGAAGAGTTTTATACTTTGTCTTTTTTGTATTAAGTGTGTAGCTTTTATAAACTACCTGACGCTATTTGAATAAACTTATGTTCTTTCAAGAGAGGAAAACCTATTTTTCCAACTATATATGGCAGTCTGATTCCCTGTTTTGAAAAGAAGGAAGGAGAAAGCAGGCTGTCAGGGAAGAGAACAATTCTGTTTTTTTAATTTCTTCCGGGGAAAAATAATGTACTTTGTGTTTTATGTTTATACAAAAATGTGTCTAATGCTATAATAATGAGACAAGTATTTTAAAAGTACATATAGAATTAGGTAATCTATAAAGTAGAGTTCTTCAAGGGCAATTGAAATGTAAATATGATATTTTTAAACCCTTAATTTTTTTGTTTCATGACAGATATCCCAAAGATGAAATTATTCCACTGAGATTGTGCCTCTACCCCTGTGTAGTTGAGATTCAGGCACAGCTAGTCTGGTGCCTTTTGGATTGCATTGAACTTGGAATTTGTAGTCAGCCTCCAGGGAAGAATTGGCTACGTTTTACTGCTGGGCCAGTACTCTTTTCCTGTTTGATTTTTAGCAAGTCAATAGTTTCCCTAGAAGAAGAGACTTTACTCTTGGGAAAAACAACTACTAAAAAAACCTGGATAATGCAAAAACCTGTTTCTGCATTAAAGTCATTTCAAGTTTGTTTCCAATATACAGGTCTTTGAGTTTCTTTCTTTTTGATTTTTTTAAAAAAATGTTTATATTTTTTCCCCTAATTTAAAGAGGAATTCTTATTCATTGCAAAAAATTCTACTAAAATATCATGCTACAATATCTACTAAACAGTGACTGGTATGTACCGAGAGCTCATTACATACTTGTGGACTGAAAATAGAGAAAGTTTCATTTAAAAGGTTATATTTGCTTATAATTTAGTAGTCAGGGAGTTAGCTATTGCTAACCTTTTGTTGTTCAAATCTGTCATCCTGTCTCTAATAACAAAATCCAAAGAATTCAGACCCAAAGTGGTTTAAGGCTATTTTAAATCTTTATTTCAATTAGTGGTAACATTAACATTTTTTTACTGGAGAAATATTAATATGTTTAATTTTGAGGTGTTGTACCTGTCCCTGCTGGGATGGGTAATACATGACATACATAACAAAATGTCATTCTTATATATGAAAGAGTTAGGGATTAGAAAACAACTTTGGGTGCCAGGGTTTTCAATACAGGATTTGAACCCATATATCTGCCCATCCTCTTATGTGTATATATACTAAACATAATATATTAAGTTGTTTTTTACTTAAAATTACATAAATATATCACAGACATCTTTCCCAATCAATGATGTAGTTTTATACTATCTTAATGGTGGAATTCTGGATGAATTAATAGCTATGTTATGATTCATTTAATTAGTTACTTTCTGATTGACAGCTTCTATACTGAGAATCTATTCCCAAGGTTCTTGGTTTTAAAAAATTAGTTTTTCAGGCCAAATCTTTTTATTTCTGTTTTTTTTTAAAGCATGTGTAATATTTGCCACTCATAGGGGTGTAATAAAAATTAAGATGAAATATGATTATGCATATAAAGAATATGATGAATACTAAATATTGAAAAAATATTAATGTATATTATTATTGTTGTTCACAGAAAATTACATAAAACATTCTGGAACAGTTAAATTTTAGGGTACAGATATGCAGATATGCTCTCATATTCTCTATAATAACAATATTTTAGTTAACCTAAATGTTAACAATTGTATAAGAGTACAATTCTATCCCAGAGTATGTATGATCATAAAAAATTAATTTTACTGGAATGCTAATTTATTTTATTGCAAATTTTCATTTTGACCTCTCTAAACCAGGACTGGTCACTTTTGTTTTAATGTTAAATAGACATTTACAAATGTGACCAATTTTTGATAGGCTGTCTTGCAAAAATTGGCTTCCAGATATCTTAAACTTCTTAAACTACCAATGTAAACGCTAAAGTGGAAAGATATTATTAAGTCTCCCTTAAGAACGATGCTTTTTAGGCAAAGAGACTGTGTAAAAGAAATGCTGAAACCAGGTAGAAACTGAAGAGAAATTCCCACAAAAGAACTATTGTAAGACAATGAATACTAGACGTTAGAGATGTATGATTGTGTTTGATTACATTTACACTTCTTTTCATGTGAGAAAATTGCAGCACAGAAATGTTACCCAAGTATATACAGCTGGCTAGGAATAGTGAACTAATTGTATCTGACTCAGAATGTAGGGTTTTTGCTTCTACACGAGTTGGGATATCTTGTTTGACATACGTTTCTATTGCGGCATCTGTGGAGCATGAGAATATCTTCTAGCATGAATAATTGCTGCTTTGAAGTACTGCAATGTAGCTCCTGCTCTGAAGGTCTATTTGGGAGATAATTCTTTAAGGCCTCCACATATTAAGCATCAAAAACACTGCTGGGACCTATGTATAACACATTGCCTCATGGTCTTCCAGTTTGGAAATCAGCAGTAGTTTTCAGAGTTTCTATAGCTTTGTTCTGTACAGTGAAAATATTTCCAAATTTTGGAGACTCCAGAAGCAGGCAAGGATTATCAGATTTGATCGTAGAACTGGATTTGACACTTTTATTCTGATCAACATTGTCCAGACCTCATTGCTTTTGTTTTTGTTTAACCTAATTCAGAGCCGAACAGATCTAGGAACAAAGCAATTCAAGGGGGTGTCACGTAATATTAGAACTCTTTAGGGAGCATTGATTAACGAGCATTACTAGAATGAAAATAATAAATCTGTAAAATACATCATACAATGATGAATAGAATAGAATAGAATAGAATAGAATAGTATAGAATAGAATAGAATAGAATAGAATAGAATAGAATAGAATAGAATAGAATAGAAAGCAAAGCACAATACACACAAAAGCAAGATGAATCACATAGTACTTACAGGTTTTTTTTATTTGAAAGAGTGCACAATTTTGAGTCAAAAGAAACTTGTTTATGAAGCTTACTCATATTTTCACCTCCAGCTTGCCTTTCATGAATTCCACAGGCCTCAGTTTTTCCATCTATAAAATAGAAATAATTATGATGGTTCTGGCTGCTGATGTTAAAAGGAAATAATATATTTAGAAGGGTTGAAATACAGTGACAAGGTCACCCTGTAAAATATGTAAGGAAGCTTAGGAGACAAAAGACCAAGAAGAATTAAAGAGTTATTTTCTCTGGGAAAGAACAGGTTACTTACTTTTATTCTAAGTACACTCTAGAGGAGTTTGTAATGCACTTCAGGAAGCTTCATGTATCTAAGTTCATTTTGTTTTCAGGTGTTCCCATGATGATACTGTTTCCACAGTTTTAAGTTGTTTGGAATTGAATATAAACATGCTACAAATCGCCTAACACTGAAATCCACTTTAAAAAAAATATGCACAGTTTTTCAATCAGATATTTTTCAAATACGTACTCTGTGAAGGAAGCCTGTGTCCTACAGAAGATGAAAATGACTCGTGTTATTTTCTAAATGATGACCCAATTAAGCATAGTGCATATATTCAAATGCTTCATTAGTATTTTATCTACAGGAGTGATTAAAGTAAAATTTTTAATTATACGGTTAAGAACCCAGACTTAGTCTTTCTAAGCCAGGAGCTTGCACTTTTTCTAGGAAGGGCCAGATAGCAAATATATTCGAGTTTGTGGGCCAGACGGTCTCTGTCATAACTACTCAACTCTGCCACTGAAGCATGAAAGCAGCATATAAATGAAAGCACGAGGCTGAGTGCCAATAAAACTTTATTTTCAAAAACAGGTGGTGGTCCACGGGCCAGAGTTCTCCATCCACTTTTGTAAGGCTTATTAAATGTTATCCATTTCTTAATTTTTTTTCCATTTTTGTGTTTGCAAAAAGAAAAAAAAAAAAAGCACATCATGTAGATTTATAAACAGTTTCTAATAAAATCAAAATGATTGTTATGTAAAAACTTGAAATGGAAGAATACAGGCCGATTGTCTCATGAAGTGATTGTCTAGATGAGATTGCTCCTTTCACCAGAGGAGAAAAATTCTTATAATTAAAGTCTTTAAGCAAAGAAAGAGATGGGGATGCTTGAGTTAGGTATTAAGTGACAGTCTGATAATCTGTAGAGAGATGTTTCATTTTGTGCTAATGTTTAAATGAAAATATGTTAACATTAGTGAAGACACTTAGCTTTATTTTAATTTCAGGTATGAATGCCAACCTGAAATAGACTATTTCCATTGAAGCATACATTTTAAATGTGCTATGATAAGTATTCTAGTAATCTCATACTCACAAATTTGATTAATAATTAATATTTTTCTGAAATTTAAGAATACTTTTTCCTTTATACTAGTCATTTCTGAGGATGAGTCTTCCAAACTCCTTGCATATTACCTCCTAAATTTTCATAATTGGGCTCTCAAATTACTCTTTTGTTTTCAATCCAGAAATTCACATCCAATGGAGAAATCATTTTGGAAATGTAAACATTGCAAAATTTTTGCTGTCTTCAAAAGGGTTAGTAAATTATCTTTGAAACCCATGCAATAGTTTGGGGACTTTAAAATTCCCCCAAATTATTTACTAATTGTTGTAAAATATATGGGTTAGCTGGTTGTGTGAATTGTTGCTTAGAATTATAAAGAGTTAAAAATTCTCTATGCCTATCAAGAGTTAGAGAAAAAAAAACATTAGACAGATGTTGCATCATTCAATTTCACCTTGAATTCCTTCTATTTTTTCTCTTCATACAAATTGGAATGCACCTGTTATATAGGGTGATGATTAGAAAGGCTGACGTAAAATCAGACAAGAAACTGATCTTGTTGATCATTTTTTCACTCATTTGTAAAATGTAATCTATCATGTAATTGGCCTTCTCTTCTGAATAACAATTTCATATTTTGAGGAGCAAGACTGGTGAATAGTGTTTACCAAATCATTGCATTCATAAAGTTTTTAATTTTAGTGTATTGTGGAAAATAAACTGATGAAATGGATAGCAGATGTACAGTTTGTTTCACCTTTTAAATTAGTTATTTGGGAATTTTACATAATGATTGATTAAATGTAATAGTTTAAATTTATTTTGCACTTTGAAAGGTAAGTGTTCAGAAGTGCCTATTTTGACAATTTATATGACTGTAATGATGGCAAGTAATCATACAATTAAGCCTACTGCATGCCTGAGAATATTTGATAATAAATGGCCATTATTACCTTTTTATGTTATTGGCCAAAGGAAAAATCTAGTTATTGGCATAATATATGTGTGTGTGAGTATGTGTGTGTGTGTGTATACATATACATATATATATGTATATATATATATATATTTCATCATATTAAAATAATTTAACATGAAAGTATAGAAAGGTAAAAGCACAGACTGTTTCAAAGAGCTGTCTTATTATTAGAGTGATAATACTGTTTTTGCTCAGTATGTAACAATTTTTTTAAAAAGTTTCAAGGCAAGTTACATTAATTTCTCATCAACTTATTTCTGAAAATATTGGAATGGATCATTATTTTTCTCTATTTCTCAGAGAGTCACTACAGCAAATGACTGCTCTGACAGTCCCTGGCCAATGGGAAAGTTCTACAATGAATTGGGCGTATGATGGGTAGCTCTATGACAGTCTGTTAGCTGTCGTTTGTCTGTTTAAAAAAAAAATGTGGACAGTAACACTACTGTGTTCTAGGGAAATTGAGAAGAATGAATAATAAATATTAATAATACTGTTTTGTAGATCCTAATGTAGGACAGCAGCTTCTAAATCTCCTGGCACAGAATGTACGCAGTGACATTATTTACATACATTTAGATTTAGTGCAGTATATTTTCAAAGCAGGTCTGTCTATATTAGCTAAATGAATTAGACTGAAAACTGGTTTGAATCTAAATAATTCAATTTGTACAAATTTTCTTTTGTTAATTACCAGATTTCTTAAAATTAATAAAATATTTTTAAAAATGTACTTGCAGAAGATTCGGCATTCATAGTGATAATAAGGAAAATAATGTATCACCAACAGGTCTCCCTCCATTTTCTATCTTTCTCTTGATCTGTCGAGAATTATAGAAGTTCAGACTTGTCATGAATTTTATTGACTACATATCATCTTGGAGTTTTTAGTCTTGGAGGCACAATTGCAGAGAATCCAGTTTACATATTCCCTCCAGTGGAAAAATTCTTTAGTATTCTTAATAGAGTTGGAAAAATCGCACAGCAGAAGGAGAGTCTCTTAAAACAGAATGTCTGACTGAGAAATGGCAAAAAAAACAGAAGAGAAAAGAACTTCAAACCCACTGGAAGAAAAAGAGAAGACTAGTTATTGGATAGTATTGAGATGGAGAAGCTGACCTCACTGAAGAGAATGGATTAATCCACGAGGTTGAAATTAGAAACCTGGAAGTAAGTTTGGATATTTATCCCATGACATCTACAACTGATGACATAATGCTCTGCCATTGCCAATGAGAAAGCTCTTCCAGTGGCACCTGGGTGACCTCTGGGCTCCAAACTTCAGCAAATATGTAGAAAATGTGCAGTATTCCCTATTTTGTGTGCTTTTATAGATAACAAATAGCCCTTGTTTTACCTTCTATCTCAATTTTCTTCTTTCTTGTCAAATATGGTTTTCTTCAAGATCCATAAATTGCATAATTAAATTCTGGCACAGAAATTATTATCAAAGTTAAGTTATCAGTGTCATTTATAAAATAGGTAACATTTGCAAGAGACTTTAATATACAGTCAGATTATTTTTCACAATCATGAAAGTCATCCTAATAGAACAGGAGACTTAACATTCTTGCTTAAAGATGTGGCCATTCTTCCCATTTTAAATTTAAAGTAATGTTAGTTGTTGCTAAATGTGGTAAGAATTTCTCATGCTTTTATTATGCCTTTAGTAACAAAACACAAAGTCGACCACTATATTTGTACAAAACGTATTATTTTGAAAATCAATGATAAATACAGTTATTGCCATACCTCATGCACTTAAAAAATTCCAAAGCCATAGTTGCTGTCAGATAACTTTATAAGTGGTGGCTTAAAATGATGTTGCCTACTTCAGCAATGAAGAAAGAACCGCACCATATATTCTATCGCAGGCAAAGCTATCAGAAGCAATGTCGGTATGAAAAGGCTGAAAGTGAATTATTCACCTCTTAACACTCCCTCGTGTTTAGTCTGCTGCAAAAAGAATGCTTGTTATCAATGTGAACAGCAGTGCCTTTGAATTAAGGGAAAATTTCAACTTGTTTTTTTTCAATTTCAATCCAATGGAACCAATATTCGCAATGGAACTTGTGTCCCTAAGTCAAAGGAATGTTCAAACTTCCACCCCCTATTCCTGGGTTAGGAAAACACTGATCATCTGACAGAAGCTAAAATGATATGATTTAAAACCATAACTACATGTCCATCCCCAAATTAGTTTGTGAGAGGTAAGTTGCTCTCTTAATAATGACTACAAAGAGTCTAAACCATACTTTCCTTTTTCTTCAGTAATTTCTATTCTAGATCAATACCTGTAGAATTAAAACTTTCTTCATATTTGCATTAAAATCTTTGTGAGATACTTTTTGTATTTCACGTCCTGTCTTACTATCTAGTATATTACAAATTTATAAACAATGTTGAGACAAACAGTATATAACGCTTATACAGATAAACATAAAGAAGTAAATTTAATAATATATTTTATTATTGAGGCAAATGTTTCTAGAACCTGATGCAAAACGCTGTATCTTTTCTTCCTGAATGTCTAATCTGCTGCCAATCCTATTCAGTGTTTTTAAAATTTTAAATATTGTAGTTTTCATTTTTGGAAGTTCCATTTGGGTCTTTTTTATGTCTTCATTTTCTCTCCATTAGTCGCAAGATTAAAATGACACAAGGGAAGTACTTAGGGCTCAAAAAATTTAAGGAGTCATTTATTCTCAGGATACAATCCAGGACATATTTTTAATATTGCTAATACATTTTTAAGACCCTTATTGGTTATTTCCATCATCTTTTTCATTCCTGAGTCTATTTTTATCTGTTGATTTTCTCCTAGGTGGGGGTTAGATTTTTCTGGTTAATTGCATGCAGCCTGTAATTCATGATTGTATTTTAGGTACTGTGAATTTTACAATGTCGAATGCTAGGTTTTTAAGTATTGCTTATGATCTGAGCTAAGTGTATGTTGTGGAATGAATTTACCCATTGGGCCTCTGTCTCAAAGGTGTCCTCTTTGGTGAAAAAACTGACATAAAAAAGCAAATGGATATCAAGAATGCCAGCAGTCCATAAACCACTAACTCCTATGTTTTCACACCAATGATTCTGGAATTGCCAGAACTGTTTGGTTGGTCAAAATTGTTCTCTCCGTAGGGAATTTCCTGACTGTCCCCTGACTCTGTAAGCTAATACTGGCAAATTAACCCCAGGGTATTGTGTATATATTTATCACATAGGATTACACTGATCACAGATTGAATTCTAGCAACATTTACCTAAACAGTATCTGTGATGGTGAAAATTAACCATAGAATCCAGTTTCCAGAAATGCTCACATTATTTTCTCCCTTTTGCAGCTACATTTGGAGACTAGTATTCTGATTTTCTTTTTTCAGTCGTTCATTAGAAACAATACTCAAACATGATGAGGTCTTTATTTTGCTCATCCCACGGTTGTCTCATTTTCTAGAAATCCAAGTATTGCTTTAAAATTTACTAGACTTTTAACCAGTTACCATGATTTCATGATCATTACTGCATATAAGATTTTTTAAAAATTAAAAAGTTATAACAGGAACCGTATTATATAACTAAGAAATTTTCCTATATTATTTCATAAAACAGTTAAGACCACACATGTTTAGATAGTATCCTAATTTTACCGCAAAGTTGTAAAATTGTTTTGACAAAATTTTGCATACACTTTGATACATTTTAGATGCTAATCATTTCATGTTAAATATCGTTAGAGGCTTTAAAAAGATATGCTATTCTCTTACTTTCAAATGCAGAATTTTACGAGGTATGAGCATTTTCTAAATTTAAAAACTCACCATTTCTAAGGATAGCTCCCAGTTCTTCAGGATATAGCCATCTTTGTTTCTTGCACTGAAAGGAAAAGCTACTTCTTTGCAATAAATGTAGTCTGAAATCTTTATTTAAAGTATTTGTTTTATGGCTGGGTAAACGGAAACTGCACACAAGAAAAGCATTCTTGAAACAAATGAAAATTGAGCTAAATAATTCATATTTAAGGTGCCTGTCTTACAGAGCTGTTGCCTGGATTTTCTAGTGTGGCTAAATTGATCTTTATATCTTGAATCCATTTGTAGTCTGTCCAAATGAATATGGGGTTTCTACATAGGTTTTAAAAGTTGGCTCAATATAATTTTAAAAGACAAAGTTCAGAAACACTCTACTGAGATATTTAATAAGAGAACTCGTAATTTTTAAAATTCTATGTGAGACAGATGGATCCTTAGCATATGTGAAATGCAGATGATCTCCTTAGATATATTTTAGGAATTACCTTTTCTTAGCATTCAGTAGAATGAATCTTTCTTTGAATGTAGAGTTCTATGTATTTTTATTCACATATAGTGCCATGAAACCTCCGTAACAATCAAAATACTAAACAGTTCCATCACCCTGAAAAGTTGCCTTCTGCTATGTTTCTGTAGTCAACTTTAACCCCTGACAACCACTGATCTGTTCTTTCTCATATTTTTTTTTCTTTTATGAGAAGTCTTATAAGTGGAATCATATAGTACACAATTTTTCGAGACTGGCTTTTTTCACTCTGCATGATACTTCTGAGATTCATCCAAGTTGTCTCAATAGTTCACTTTTCTTCTTCTTCTTTCTTTTTTTTTTTTTAATTGCTAAATAGTTTTCTATTGTAAGTAGGTACCACAGTCTGCCTATCCACTTGTTAAAAGGTATCTGGGTTGATTTCAGTTTTGGCAAAGAGTGCTTCTGTAAATATTCATGTGCAAATCTTTGCATGAGCATAGTTTTCATTTCTTTAAGGTAAATACCAAATTACTGGGTTGATTAGGGTCTTGGATCACGCTTTTGTTTTCATATCCAAGAACTCTGCCTAACACCAGGTCACAAAGATTTTCTACTAGGTTTTATAGTTTTCTGCTTTACATTTAGATCTGTGATCAATTTTGAGTTTTGTTTTTCTTTTTCTTTTTGCTTTTTCGTAAAATGTGAAATATAACTTGAGGTTCATTTCTTTTGAATTATCTGTTGAATTGCTTTTGGCAACTTTGTCAGAAATCAATTGCTCATATTTATGTGGGCTACTTCTGGACAGTCTCTTCTGTTCCATTGATCTAAGTGTCTTTTCCATCAATACTACACTGTCTTGATTAGTGTTGCTTCTATTATAGTAACTCTCAAAATAGGGGAGTGTAATACTTTCAACTTTATTCTTCTTTTTCACAATTATTTTGACTTATCATTCTGCTTTTCCATATCATTTTTTGAGTCCTCTTGTTTATATCTACAGGAAATTGTGCTGGAGATATGAATGGTGCTATATTACATGTGTAGATCATCTGAGAAGCTGTGACATCTTTACCCTGTTGCGTCTTAGCATCCATAAACATAATATATTTTCTCTATCCATGTAGACCTTTTTCCGTTTGTTTCATCTGTGTTTGTAATGTTCAGCTTACAGACTCTATAACTGTATATTTTTAAATACTTATTTGCTAAGTTTGATGATTAGGGAGTTATTATAAATGTATTGCTTTTGAGATTTCGATCTCCAATAGTTTATTGCTAAAGTACAGAAATTTCATTGATTATTATGGGAGACATTGAATGTATTCTCACATTATTTTCTTTCTAAATCGTATTATCTGTAAATACAATAAAATTGTCTGTGAAAAATTTTTCCTTCCTTTCCAACTTGTGTGTAATTTATTTTTCTTGCCTTATTAAACTTAGTAGGACTTTCAGGATAGTGATTAGTAAAAGTGGTAAAAATCTTTCAACCTTTCACCAGTAAATATTATATTAGTTATACTTTTTTTTGTAGATACCTTTTATACAGTTGAAGAAGTTTCTGTCTATTACTATTTTGCTGAGACTTTTATCATTAATAGGTGTCGAATTTGTCAAATGCTTGATATATTTTTTAAATTTCTATTTTTTACTATTTTAATAGTTAAAAATATCTATTTGACTCCTTTTATTAAATATCCATTTTTCACTTCAACTTCTTCTGGCACGTGTAAGTGGTCATATCAAATTAATCTACTTCCACAAATAAAGAGCTTTCCCAATTGTAGCCAACATGGTTCAGTTTTAGCAGGTGCTTTGTTTTGTTTTATTCTGAGACATTCATTTTTAAAATCGTAATGTATTTTTCATTGGTTTAAAAGAATGAGCAAGTTATAGAAGATGACATATCTAGACATAGTTTATTAACTACTACTGATAAAAATTCTGATTTTGTATATAGTTTATGAATATACTATAATTTTCTGAGTATTGTAGAGAAGCATAAAGACAAATAATCATAGAAACCATTCATATCCATTTTGTGGGTTTGCTTGATAACTGGTTTATTTCTTTGTGTTTTCTGTACAAAGGAAAGAATATCTAAATTTTTATTATCTTCATCACACAAAATAACAAGAAACAAAAAAACAAATCAAAATAGGAAGGCATACAATGAGTTTTATAAGTAAGTGCAGCTCTTTTCTATTTTGAGCAAATAATCACTTAGAAAAAAACCCACAAAACTTTTGTCTTTTTATTCCTGACTTTGAAGTAGATTAAAATGAGATCTACAGTGTCTACTTCAGATCTTTTCTCTAACTACCCACCAATTCAGGCTACATACTTTTTCTCTTGTATGATAAAAAAAATTAATGATAAATGTATTAAAAGCAATAGTTAAAACTCACTATGTTCAGGTTGAGTTTGAGGGGAAAACATTCTAGTGATCAATTTGTATGGAAGAGGATAAAGTTTTCAGGTGTTATAAATATTCATAATTAATTACTCTGCTGAGACCTAAAAAGCTGCAAGTAGCTGACTTCAAATTTTACTTTCTTCCTAGGCGTAAAAGTTAAGATTTATAAATGTACTAGGTAGAACTCAATTTTTAGAGTACAGCGCTGGAAAATTATCTGCAAGCCCTTCTAAATTAAATGATGTGATACAGACGGCTGTTTTTCTCTATTTTTCTATGCAAACATTCTTATTTTATATTCCAATTATTTTAAATGAGTTTTCTGACACCCTTGGAGCCTAGATAATGAAAATGTTATTTTCTATATTAAAGCCAGGGCGGTTTTTACAGTGAATTAGTTATATGTTTGTTAAAGGCCAAATGGCTATTTCATTATGGTAATTATAAACACATACACAATCTCTCACATTCCTACCTATTTTAATGGATGAATGCAGGCATTATTAGTAAACGTCTGATATTTTGCTTCTAATTAAGTTACAAATTTTTAAAATTGTATTTTGTGAAATTCTACAATAATAAACCAATTTCTTTTTTTTTTTTTGCATTTTTTACTCCCCTCCACCTGCATTCCTCCTCCATATATTTTTGTTTCTCTCTTCTTCCTCACTTTCTCTTTTTTGCTTGCCTTTCTCACTGCTGTTATATTTCTTTTCTCTGTTTTCTCTTCAAAATTCCTTCTTTCCTCTCTCTTGTTTTTCCATTTTCATCAAAATAGTATTTGGTAGTAATACCATTTCCCAGTGTTCATCAAACACTGATACATACATACAAACATACATACACACACATGCTTGCAAACACACATATAATTTAAAAAACAGATCTTCACTTAATGAGAAAATGTATTTTATTTTTTAGTTTCAGTCTCTTATTTTATCAGAACTCCTTAGAACTTTAATAATAAGCAACCATTTTTAGATACCATTAGAACAGGGAAGAAAAGTTTCCCCAGTGTTTCTCCCTGTGCCAAACTGAATAGGGATCCACTTTCTATGACATTTCACCTAATTAAAGCCATTAAAATCACAAGATTACTTATAAGAGCACTTGATTTTAGAGTTTCCACTTTCACTTTACTTTTTAGGCTCTCCTTAATACCCAGGATTCTATTTTTCTTAAGTGTTCTAAGATATTCATACTTAGCTTTTAATTGCCAGCAATAATGGGTTGGATACCTGTTTTTGACCAATTCAAAAGATGAACTTAATTTTATTAAATTAAAATGTGGAGTTTCTAAGTAATTAGAGGTTTGAAAATTGGCAAAACTCTTTCGCAAACATTTTTGCCTCTGGTATTGGATTCCACTATTATTTTTTAATGACAATCAAGATATCCTTAAAAAAATTGATAGTTTGTCATTTTGAAAGCAAATAAGGTGCTTCCCAATATCTAAAAAGTAGTAAAACATGTTAAGGAAAAAATGTCTGCTACCAACTACTAATTAAAGCAGATTAGGAGTGAAAAATGAATCTACCCTGTTCACCTTGATCTTTGCATTTATTTTGATAAAGTTCATGTGAACAACAACAGATTACAAATGAAGAAATTTGCAAGGGATTTTTTTTTTCTGTCCCTAAACTTATATCAGAGAGAAAAGCTGTTACTCTTAACATGTTTTTTTGTTTTTTTTTCCCCCCCAAGAATCGTTCAAAAAGCCAAATAATGTAAACTATGACGGGGGCAGAAAAAAGAGTACTGTTAGTTTAAATTAGCCTTATTTAAAGGAAAACACATATTGCACTACATTAAGCCTTACCTTGGGCCCTCTGCTTCCTGAATTGCACGCCCCTGTGTCACTGGTACTTGCATGCTGGATGATCTTGTAGGAACCCAGAGCTGCTTCAGAGCACAATGGTGTGATATGAAGTGATGCAGAAAACAGAAGCAGCTTTGTCGTGGAGTCAGCTGCAAGAAGAAGTAACTTGTGTGAATGTACAGTATAGGGAGATCTATGAAAGATCTAGTCTCTTTCTCCCAAAAGACTCTGTTCCATGATACAAGGAGAATTCAGTTCGTTTTGGCAGACCTCCATGTCAGTTTGGAAGGAGTAAAAACAGCCACGAAAACAAGCCCGGTTTATCAGTGTCTTTTACGCTCAATGTTTTAAGTAACATTTTACTTCTTATTTTTCTTTTACTTGGTTTTTGAGAACCAGGAAGCAGCACCCCTGCCATCGTCCACAGCAGGAATATAGATGAGAATGAATGATAAAGATGAGTTCAACCATATGTGCCATGCTTGTATTCGTTATTGGCAAAATTTGAAGGAGAGGCCCATCTCTCTTAATTGAGGAGTAGATGACTTTAAAATGATATTACATCAAGGAAAGCATAGAATCCCAGCAGATGATGTAATTATGTTTAAAAATGAGAATTATTAAATAATTCACACTTTTAATATGGAGAAATTAGGTCATTTTTCCACTCCTCCCACAAATATTCAATCTTAATATCTAAATAATGAAACAACACAGTGTTATCCATCGTGGTGCTCAGAGAGAATGCCAGTTATGACAGGCTCATTGTTTACTTTAACAGGTAATTTGTGGACCGGAATCATTTAATTGTTCTGAGTACATAATTACATGTCAGCAATTTCCAATTTAATTAAAATGTACAAATCTGAAGATTAAGGGAATTTTTGAATTATTAATCATTTTTCCACTAGGAAATCTTGTTGCTCTGCAGGAGATTTGTCCAGTGTACAACTATACGTATTTTTTTCCTTCTCTTTCACAGACAGACAATTTTCCCGCAGAGCCCAATTACATGGGCAGCAGGCAGCAGTTTGTTCAAAGGTAAGGCCTATTAAATAACTTTCTCAGCTTCCCCATTTGCATTCGTGTCCAAATTGCTTTGCAAGAGACTACACTTCAGATTCAAACTCGTAGCGACAACACTTTCTCTTCTTTTTCTTTATATGTATTTCAGTAGCTCCACGTTTAAGGACCCAGAAAGAGCCAGCCTGAGAGACAGTGGGCACGGGGACAGTGATCAGGCTGACAGTGACCAAGACACTAACAAAGGCTCCTGCTGTGACATGTCTGTTAGGGAGGCACTCAAGATGAAAACTACTTCAACTAAAAGCCAACCACTTGAACAAGGTGAGTGAAGCCTTCCAATGCTTACCACGTGCAAGTGTAAAGCTTAAGCAATTTTTATACACCTATTTGTATTAGGGTTGCAGGTTATCACGGTGGCATGGACCATTCATAATGTACCAAAAAAGCCAGCAAATTCCAAGGAGGTCCCAGACAGAAAGCAACTGTTCAATACCTGAGTCACAACAGAAAAGCAACGCCATGGCTATTAGTTTTGAATCTTAACATGAGAACTTGATCAAAGTCACTAGATGTGTTCTTATCTTTGGGACTATTTCCTAACCTTTCCTAGTTTGCATTTTATTAACGAGGAAAGTATGGCATATATTAGCTAGATATGCACATTTTTAATATAGTAATGACAGGATTAAAGTTGTGAGTTCAACACTTTGACGTGAAATGAAAACTTGATCAGAATTTTATAGCTCTTAGTGCTGTTGGTTTATTTTTAGTGTGAATTTTAGCTTTTAAATAGTTTTTAAAAAGTCAAATAGCAGCTAAATCAGAGTTTTGGCTCCTTTTTGTTTTGATTTACCTAAGTTTTCATGGATATCAAATAAGCATGAGTTTGTTTAACCATGTAGAGATAAAAAATAAATACTTCTTAATAAATACATGTATTTTTATGTAAGTCTATTTTCCATTTATTCATTTATGTGCCTTTTTTAAAATTTAATTTTCATGTTTTCATTGTTGCAAACACAATGGGATATTGGCTAATGATTCATCCAAAGAGAATTAAACTACTTTTATGTGTAAGATTTAGAAACTATGAGTAGGTGATTTTTATATCCAATTATAAAAAATGAAAAGTTATTTTAAGAATTGGATTCTGCAATCACAGATGTACATTATACTAATTAATGTAATGTTGGTTTTCAAAATATTAACAGTATTTAAATATATTTAATATTTCATTTCATTTTTCTAATGGAAACTATATTTATACAATGTGAACATAACTACTAAGTCATTTATTGAGTCACAAAAAAATAAATTTTTGCGAGTAGTGCAGTCTGTCCTATCATATATGCTTTAGCAGATATGATGTGTACTAATTTTTCTAATCATGTTGAAAGTTTAATACAAACATACATACACAAATTTATATATTCAATACAAAAATAAATAAATAAATAAATAAATAAATAAATAAATAAAAATATTTCTGCACTGAATATAATTATGCTGGATTTATTTTAAGGTTGACTTCCCCCAAAGCCTATTCTAAGTAACAGATATCAGATAACTTTTTTCCTCACCTTTACCATAACAACTTTCTGTGTAACAATGCAATGTCATTTTTCTTCAATTATTTTTATCAAAAACTTCTTAAACACTTATTCACAGTTCATGCAAAATTTAATGTTTACTTAAAGTGACTTAAATCGTCTTGATGGATTGTGGTTGTGCAATATTATATAACGTATGAATTTTTTAGACACATTTTAAATGATGGGTTGTTGAATCTTGAATGTGAATCCACAGCATAAGATGGAACCATTTATGTTATAATAAAGTGATTAACGTAATTTATCGGCTGCTATTTTTAAAACTGCATAAAGTAAATAGTTTGCATTTATTTTCATATCTTCACGAGAAACTTTGTTAATCAAAAACAAACACAAGTCCACTGCTGCTCACATTAATGCTGTAATTCCTTTTCATCTATTTGATGTGACCGAAAAGACCCCTACAGAAAAAGAAAGTGCTTTCATTTATGTTCAAAATATAACTTATACTGAACAGGCGTTGGTTTGAAATTTTTTATATAAAAAAGTAATATCTTAGAAAGGTGGCTATTATTCTTAAAAGAACATATATTTGGCATATGTTTTAATTAATATTACACATAAAGTATTGCGAGTCAAAAGAATAAGAATGCCAATAGAAATATCTCCTGTAAAACAAGTAGTTTCCACACATCCTTATTAATAAATAGGGGAAAGTTTTTATGACTCTGAAAGCCACACTTAGGTAATCTATGAATTACATAGACAGGGACTGGCTTCTACTTTAAAACATGAATTTGAAGGATTAGCTAAAATAGTATTTTATTTATTAATTGGTTAGATTAATTAATGCACTTATTTAATAAATATCTATTAAATGCTTTCAGTATGTAAGGAATATAAGATCCTTCAGGAACATCAAAAATAAATTTGACTTGGAGCCTGCCTTCAAGAAACTGTATGTGAGGAGTAGAGATGGAAGATCTCTGTTTCTATTTCTCTCTCTCTCCATAGCCATCTGTATCTCCATCTCTATTTTTATCATCTCTATTTCTACGTCTATCTCCATCTCCATCTCTCACTTCTCATCTCTCATTTACCGATATTCACTATCTATCTTCTTACCTATCTCTAGCTACCTCCCATATATCTTTCTCTTCATTATCTATATCATCCTTTTTTATCTATCTATCTATCTATCTATCTATCTATCTATCTATCTATCTATCTATCTATCTAATCTATTTACCTACCTACTTATCTAGCTATCTTCTATGTATCTATGTTCATGTCTATCTACTTATGTATCTAGATCCAGAGGAAGAGCTAGCATTTACTGAGTTCTTACTACTTGCCATAAACTGTGCTAGTTTCATTTTGACATTAGCTTATTTAACCAGCAAACTCTAGCATAGTTATCATTTTTACCTTACATATAAGAAAACTGACTTTTATTAACATATATAAACATGTATAACATGTTTATTAACATGTATAGCATGTTGGAGTTTAATCCTAGGTCAAGATATGGCCAAAACTTGTTTCTTTTCTACATATCTTTGTCTCAAATGGGAAAACTTGTTCAAATTGACATTCTGATTTATTGCTATGACCTTACCACAAATAAACATTGAAGAGTAAGTTAAAACCTGAGTTCATGTATATGAAACTCGGGGGGCAGGGAGGAGAACGTCAAAATAGCTCGTCTGCCATTAATTGAATTATTCAGTACTTAAAACTTACTATTATATTTAGTTTTTATTGCCTTTATAGATAGGTAAGTATTGTTATTCTCACATTTAATAGATATTAAGAAACTTTCTCAATATTCTGCAGCAATAAGTAGTGAAATCTGCGTTAGAAATAAAATGGCATGCCTTCAGAGCCTGCTCTCTTTACCAAGGCTTTATACTAGTCACATAATAAAGGATTCACTGAGAAATAATTTTAAAATGTTTGAAGAAGCAATCAGTCAGTGTCTTGGTCAATGTACTCTGTTAATTTATTTGAAAAGCATCATGAGAGACAACACCAAATTAATTCAGTGTACACCTAGAAAGAATAATTTTATTTACAGATGAAGGATGATGACAGCTGTATTCAAACAATTATCTCATGTCAGATTTCAAATATTAAACCCTAATCTTTAATACCTTTAAAAATGTCCTAAGAAACAAAGTAGATTTCCTCTTAAGAGAAAGAAACTAAGAGCTAGACAAAAAGAAACTTGTTTATCAGTCTTTTTCTCTTACGGAAACTGTGTAGCTTTAACAGATTTCAGTTAAAAAAAATCAGTAACATATTATGTTTTACATTTTTTGAATTAGTTTAATTGGCTTCTGTCCCTATTTAAATGATCTCAATTAAGAAAAATAATGTCCTATTTCTAACTTGAAATATTTCTTTAACTTAGAAATTAAAGTCAATTCCAAAAATAATCACATTTTCAATGTTTTAATGCTATTAATGGTTTTCCTTTGCCAATGACAGGTCTTTTGAGATTTTATTAGTTCAAATGTTACTTTTTGTTTTTCTTTTGTGCAGCTAGATTTTTTCCATTCTGTTTCTGATACTTGTGCATGTTTGCTACCATCAGTTCAATCATCTCCAATATATAGTACAATTATGTTTTGTCCATTATTTTAGCAAAAATATTTGAAAGGATTCAGTAGTTAATTGAAGCTGTGGTGTTGCACTACAGCTGAAGATAGCTTTAAGAATTTTATGTTAGTAAAACCTCTAATAGAAAGAGGTTATTTTAGGGTTTTTATTTTTTAGTCTGATTTAAAAGAGAAAAAAAACCTCTCAAAAATGTACTTCCTTTCTATTTGATTTCATTTTTGTGTTTTTTTTTTAATTACATTTTCTCCATATTCCCTTCACCAAATATTATTATAGGTAGGTAGGTAGATATATGATAGATAAAACAATACAACTGTTTTGGAATTTGTGTGGATTGTAGGACATTGCTTAGTTAGAAAGGCAAATATTTACATTTCTATCTAATAAGCATTGTTTATCAGAAAATGACACAGAAATTTGACCAACATACACTTGATCTTATTATGCCGATTTTACATTTTGGAATAAGAAAAAAAGCAATTTATATCAAGAACTAATAAAATAGATATAATGTTATTTCTGCAAAGAAGAGTCACAGACACTTCTATCAAGAATAAAACTTTCAAAAAAATTTAAGGTAACTTCTTATGCCTCAGATGTTGTTCAAACTTTGGCTTCTTTGGCGAAGTACTGTACGTTTTAATTTCTATCCACTAGAAGTCCTGTAAATTATTTTGATTGTTAGCAATGACCATTTCTTCTATTAAATGACTTAATAAGCTTTCCCTAAAATTCAGTAGTTTCTATTGATTCCCAAATAATAAATGTGCAGTTTTCCTAAATTCTGACTTGAGATTTCTCTGAGCTTCTTGTTGATACCAAGTGACAGTTTTTGATTTTCCAGGATAATCAGTCTTTTAATCTTTATAATTGACTGAAACGAAGCTCTTGAAGCCTGGACTTTGTGTAATAGCGTTATACATTGTGACTATTGATGACCCATGCCAGGGATTGTAGTGAAAGCATTATCATCACAAATCGAACCCCTGTCGGTGGCCAACCTCTTCCCAGGTGACTGGATTCCAAAACTACAGATCTTCAGGAATTCTCCATTCAAATACTTTTTATTTCTCATTTTATTTAACTGCCTTATAATTATTTTTTCTTTTTTTCTATTCAATTCGGTGCCTCCCCTGTTCTCTGTCTACTGCTAGAAAACCTGATTTCTTAAATTAGATATTGGATTCAAAATATTTTACAATAGAGTCCCAGATTAAAATCTAATAAAAATAAAATCAATAGGAGGTTGACAATAATAGAAATTCCAAATAAGCTAGGTTTGCTCCAGTAAATTTCAGTTTTAAAACTAAATTACATTCTTAAGGGTTGCCTTTCATTTTTCCCAGAGAACATTCTAGAAAACTATAAAAGCTAAAGCTAATGGATTTTTTGTTGTTGCTCTCTTCTTTTTCTAGAAATCAGTCCTTGAATTTTTCTTGTGGCCTCCATATTCAAAACAGGATTAGGCTAGTGTAAATGACTGCAATATTTGTTATACGATTTCAGAGTTTGTCAAGGCTCTGAGCCCCATTCCTTTAAATCCCCCTCCCTAATTCACTGCCTAATGACTGCAGTTTCACCATATTCCTGATTATGTCTGGAAAGGAAATAGTGTCAACTTTCCACAACCTATACCTTATCGTGTGTTTTAAAAAGCAGCTGTAGGGAAATGAGCGAATAGAAATGGAGGCTCTTGTCCGCTGGACAGGAGTGAGGATAGACCCATACATACAGGATTGGGAAGAGGTTAAGACAGAAGATTAGGACTCTGAACACCAACTTGACCTACTTTGTACTTTTACATTCTCAAGCTTTTGCTCTATTTTCTATTCTGTCTTATGGTTACTGCAGTTCTGATAAATAAAGCAGTGTCTTTCCCAGACTTTCCTATAGTAGAGATCAGCAAATCCATTTTGTCATAAACAAGAACTCAAAGGTAATGACAGCGTCCATCCTCTCAGCAGCCATCTGGCAACCTCTGAATAATTAAAAAAAAAATGTTGTATAAATTTATCTATAATAAGGAACAATTAGGAAGGAAATGGGAAATCACTGCCATATAGGGGAGCAGGAAAGAATTGCTGAATATTTAACACCAGAAAGAAATCATTTACAATTTTTTAAAGACACTGTTATTTTATGTTTCACATATGTGGCATTTAAGGAATTGTATTTTTTGCCATGAATCTGTATTATTTGCAAGCCCTGTAAATTTTTACTAGACTGCATTTTTGTCTAAAAGCATCTTAATATCCTTTTCCCCAACCACCTATGCTGTCTTTTACAACTTTCAGAATTCACCTGACTTTACATTATATTGGATAAAAATGGTCCCTAAACTGTAGGCAGCTTCAGTTTATTTTTGCTTACCAAACTTTGCAACTGTCCCATAGTTCAACTAACTTTAAAACTTTCAATGATCTCTCTTTTTCTCATGTGCAAACATCTGCTTCTGGAAGCCAGCAGCTGGTATCATGAAAATAGAGATTTTATCACCCTCACGTTTGTTGCTCATCGTAAAGTCTCCCTAACAAGTCTTGAATGATTTACTACAGACTCAATATGATTTTGAAATTCTTTTGCTTTTAGTAAGCACAGCAATAACATTTGCTAAAACATTCCAATTAGGAAATGTTGACACAGTATTTCCCAAACTTTTGAAACTCATTTTGCATCATTCTTGGGGGCAAGGACACCTTTCCCATCCTTAGAATAATCATATCTCTCAAATGCTCCCACACAACCAGAGGATTCTACTTTTTGGGTTTTTTTCTTAATTTTATATACATAAAATATATATAAAATATATAAAATGTATATATGTATAATATATATATATAAATTATTCATATGTATATATAAATAAAATCTTATGCTAATATTATGTACACTGTTATGAAACTAGGAGTATGCCAATAAACTATAAAAATATAGAATGGTTATTAGGTCATCTATTAATTAAGAGCTATAGGAAATTTATGTTGGTAGATCTCAAACTTCTCCCAGAAATTTTCTATTATTTCACTTTGATAGCACATTTTAATATTATAGGTTTCCTGTTCTTGTCTAAGCCATAATACAAAATATCATGGTGCAAAGAATCCTTGAAGTGTAACTTCCATATCTGGTAGATAAAAAAAACGGACAGATTAAATGACTTTCAGAGTCTTGAAGTTGGTCGAGGCAGTACTAGTTCCAGGTGTGTAATTTTCCAGTTAAGACTCTTTCCATCTTTCCATGCCCTTCCTGTAACCCAAAATGGAGATCTCCATGTCTCCAAGCAGGTACTTCAGATTTGTCATCACATTTCCTTTCTGTTTGAGTCTGAGGATGTGAGCAGCAATGCTTGAGAACGTGAGTCTTTCACATATTTTCAATAAATATTTAATATTGAATGGATTTCCTAAAGAAACTTTACAACTCAAAGAGGATAGGCAAAAACAAAACTAAAAACGAACTTCAGGTAACCAGATCTTTGGGAGAACTTTCAGAAATCAGTGCGGTAGTTTAAAATAGTGTGATAATGAATCTTAGAATTCTGATTTGGGTAATTGAGTTCCGTTTACGAAAGCGGGGAAGACAAGGTGAGGTCTCCCAGGGGAAAACATTAGGGAAGTAAAAAGAAGAGTTTAGGGTAGTATCAGAAGAGGCACCTGGGAATTAGTTTGGCAGTTGAAGGAGAAATCCAGAGGTATTAATATAAATTAGGAAGCCACTGATGTAAGATCATACTTGTCAAAGTAAATTGATGAGAAAGATTATTGGAAAAAAAGAATCCAGGAGAACGGAATGCAGAATTATTGGGAGAATAGAGTCCAGGACAAAATCCTGCAGGACACAACATCTAGAAGTTGGGAAGCAGACGGGTTCAATTATCATTTATGTTGCCTAGAAACATATTCAGTATGTTCTGGGACAATCCAAAATCTGGAGACCCTCTAGATGAGTTACTTGACTCATTAGCTTTCATTTAACTTGATAACCAAGTTAAATCTATACATTAAGTAAAGCTGGATAATGCTGTGCAATCTAGTAACTATGACTAATGGCTGTGTAATCTAATAACTGACAGGTCACTCTTGATTTCTATGAGAGGAATTATGATAGAGTAATGAAAAAAGAAAAGAGATTTCAATAGGATATACCATGGATGTATGGTCAAGAATTGGAATGAGCAATATCCCTGTTATTGCAAGAAGTCTAGCAAATAATAGAGTAACAGGAAGAAAAAGAAAAAAAATTGTGCAGCTAAGGAAGATGGTATTATGGATGAAAAACGTTTTAATTATTCAAGGTAAATAAGTATCAAGGTACTGAGGCAAATGATCCAATTAGAAGGAAATATTGAAGTGTTGGAATAGAGGATATTCACTGGAGCATAATGGGGATGCTGGCTTTAAAGTAAAGATAAACCTCTTTTTTTTCTGAGACTAAGCTTGAGACCGGGAGAAAGAAATCAATTTAAAATTATAAATAGCAATGTGGATGTAAAGGGAAATGATTATAGGGGCCTCTAATAAGTGGTTCCAATCTTCTCTATAAAGTGCAAGGCAAAGTTCACTAATTTCATTATTTCGCATAAGCACTTACATATATGACACTCAGATATGCTCAGGAAATTACCAAGATACTCTCTGCAAAGTGCACATCCGTCAACAACCAGATAAACCCATTATTTAATATTTCTAATTGCTAAAACACAAGAAATAGAAACTTGTAATATATATAAGCACACATACTAACATGTTAAATTTAATTCCTTTTGTGTTTTTCAATTTTAGAGCTCCCATGAATTTTTGAAAGCTTTCATTTTGCTGTCCAGGCCTACAATTCTTAGAACCAGAAGCTTTCCAGAGTTAAGAATTTATCAGATTTTAGAAAAGTGATGTAATACATACACCATATGTTAGCCAATGTCAATTCAAGTCCATTTTTACCGTCACATCAGTAACAAAATATCTGTCAGATCTGAAATACTTTTGGATTTCAAAATTATGGACAAAGAAATATAGATTTGTAGTTAACTTGCATGTTGGGGCTTTTGCTTTCTAAAATTCTTAACAACAAGTTATACTGATGATGATTTAAGTATTGACATAATGAAAACAATGTTATCTACCACCAAAAGAAGTGATTTTATACAGTTTCTTACTAAATCATAACAGAAATGTGCAGTTGGGGTCTTGCTTCAGACCAAATATAGAAAAAATGGTCTTTTACTCCTGTAATAGTTGTAATAGGGTAAATATTTACTTTGGGAAGCCATCAAGTAATCTGGGAACATTTAGATGTGTAATCAGTTCATAAAAATCATTTTGAATAGTACTTTCAGGATTTGCAGATTGATAATTAATACGCCCCTGCCTCTGCTACAGGGTATATTAAAAAAAAAAAAAAAAAAACTCATTTCATGGAGATGGATTTGTCTGCCCTGGATTTTATTTTCTTTGAGCTTTTGAAAATTCATATTGAGGGGTGAAATTGTTTTATTTGTTTATTTTTGTCCTGAGTCATTTCCTGCCTAGTTTTAATTACTGTGTTTATTACACAATATCCTTTCCATAGACATTTGAACTTTGACCCCTACAAGCTAACATTTTAAGAAATATTTAAGAGTAGAATGGCAATAAAACTTGAGAAAATTTTAATACATGAAGAATGATTTTGTAGTGTACCCGAGCATTACTCTATCTCTACACTGTAGGAAAACAGTAGACAATAGAGCAAATCCAAGTGAATAGATCTGATAATTTTTTTAACTCATGGATTTATACTGATACTCTTGCTCAGGGGAAGATCTCACTGCCATTAATTAATACATGAATAAATCAATTCAGTAAGTATTATTTCAGCACTCATATATATGACACTCTGCCTTCAAGGTGTTTAGTCTTTGAAGATGTCATTCATCTATCCTTCTAGCTGTAATCCTGTTAGTTAAATACTATGATATATGTATAAGTAAAATTAATTCTGCTACAGAAATGAATAGGGCATTAATTCACAAATTAAATATGCTTTTAATAGGCCTACTCAATGTAACGTGAATTGAGTATTTGAAACTGGGGTAATAGCATGATCAGAGACTTAGAGATGTGGCATGTCAGAGCATAATCCATGAATGGTGAATAAGAAAAAATATTTTTATTGGAATATTAAGTATAGATTTATAATGGAGAGAAAATGGACCAAATGAATGGGTTAGGGTCAGATTATGAAAGACCTTGAATGCCATACGAAGGAATTTTGTATCTGATTCTACAGGCAATTAAAAACTTTGCTTTGATTGGAGTTATCTTCAGATTTTTGTTTTAGAATGATCAATTAAATATAGGCCAGAGGAGATCAATGGCCAAATGGATCATTCGAGTTTCAAAAGGGCAGGGTCATGGTTAATACTTTATACTTTTTGTATATCATGATGCCATGTAATTTAATTGCTGTGTGCAAGAGTTTTTACTGAACTCATTCTGAGTATAAAACATAACTCAAGAGAAAGATTACTCAACTCAAGCACCATCTATTTGTATTTGTCGATAATGATCAAAGTTGATGTTTCCCTTTCATTTTTATTTTACAGTTTAGCTGTCCACCCTCCCTTAAATATAATTCCTAATCAAAGCCTTAAAAGATCATACATACATGACAAATTGTGTGAACTTACTCAATCAGATAACAAAAGATCAGCTAGTAGTAATAGGGAATTTTAAAAAAATGTATTGGACATCTACTATAAGTCGATTACTGCACCATGTGCATTTAAACAAATTTGTTCTCATTGCAAAGCTGCAGATAACTGTGATCTCCTTTAATGGATGAAAAACTTGAGCATCAGACAACCAAAGGAACTTGCCCTTCACAGAGTAGCAGCTGTCTGTCTGATGCAATGTCTGTGCTTTTTCCACCCTGGTCTCTTGCTTATTTACAGTCTTCAATAATAATGTGCAGTGGAGAGTTTGCAAGGCAGTTATACTGGTATTTCTAAGTTCAAGATAAGGTATCTTACTTTTAAAAGTAGAGTTGAATCTGATTCTTTATGCCTAAGTGTATAGAGTTATGAAGGGTTTTTCAGTCACACATATAGTCATCTGATTAATTTCCATTATTATTATTATTATTATTATTATTATTATTTATATTGTTATTATTACTATTATTATTATTATCATGACTTGCTCTGCAGCAGCATCTAGTACTGAGACTTTTGTTTTTTGCTCTTTAAATGGACTAGCTGGCTTTACCAAAAATACCCTTTATTTATTTCATTGCTTTAGATTCTGTAGTTAACCTGTTTAGCCTTATTAAAAATACAAAGAAAGCACCAAACTTCTTATAGTAACACATTAATACCATTTGGAAAATAATTTAGTTTCCATATACTCCCAAAAATTACCCCCATACTAGCTTATTAATATGTAATCACTGGTAAAAATAGGATATAATAAGACTTCTAGTTATATGTTCTACTCCCCCATTCACTGCCAGTTAAGTTTGACAAATGATACTTCTGCTATTTTTAAGCAATACAATTAATTTTGGTTTTTTTAATGCTGTATGTATTAAGCTCTGGCATTATTGTTACTTTTAGAACTATGAAGACTCCTCAGAGAAATCTAAATTAGCTACACAAATTCAATTTAATTTGTAAGACACTGTAGTCCATATGTACATCACAGTTCTCCAGGTGTTTGATCCAAGTTTTCATAAAATTAAAGTGATGACCTAATTTGAACAAATTCCATTTATTTCATTATTTCCTCCATCCCAAACCTGCCAGCATTTTCTCTCCACTCTCTCAAGGCTTTCGCAGCCAGCTTCATTCTAAGCCCAGTAAACAGTATCTACCTAGTCACCCCAGTCCAAAACAAAGGAACTCCTCTTGCTTGCTTTTTCCCCCATCATCCCAGCATGTGTCAATAAAGCCTATACCAGCCAATTCTACTTGAACTGTTTTCAGTTCACTTACCTCCAGTGTATTTACCCATCCCAGAGGCTACTTCTTTCTCCCCACAGCACCCTCCTAGGTAGGTGGTCACTTGCTTCTCTTGCTGTCTTGTTTGCAACGTAAGCTCAATCATTTCCCCACAATTACAACCACAAAGTAGTTGAAAAAAAAAAATCTGGACTTTTAACTTTCGCCTATAAACCCTCATCATGTGTTACTCTCTTACTAGCTCACCATATACCAGCTGTGGAAGTCTTCTTTCAGTTTCTTCTTTCTCAAGATAGTGTTTTCTCGTGCTGAGACCTTTTTTTTGCACTAACTTGTCTCCCTCAGTAGTCTGCACAATCCGTGTACAAAGGAGATATTGGTCTTCTCCAAAGTATTCCCAATGGTTAGTTAAAAAAAAGGGTGGGGGGTGTTAAGGGTTAAAAACCACAGATTAAGGAGAATATTTTGGATAACTGGAACTCATTGGGTAGATGTTAAAGGATGTTGATCTGGTAAAGAACGTGACATTGAACTAATCTTTAGGGAAGCCAGTTCTGTTGCAGTTAGAAGCAGATCCAGGAAACAGTGACTTCAAAGAGCTGAATTATACACATTTACTTAAATCATTTCATTTAACATATACAATTTTGAGTATTTTATAAGCTAGGCATTGCCATTTTCATTTTGAATAGAAAAAGAAAATATATGACCGAGCTTTAATGGGGTTGATCCAAAGCTTTAGCTTAGGGTATCTGATTCTCATTTCATGAGTCTTTTCATTATTTCACACTGACAACAGCCTAATTGAGAAATAATAAAGTTCTAAACAGTCTAGGTGATAGTGAAAATAAGAGAGAATCATTGGGATGACAACATTTCGAGAATAAAGACCTTAGCATCTTGGTAGGGAATAAGAGAGCCGTCCTCACGTTATTCTGTATTAAAAACTTCTATCAGGTTGTAACAATATTGTTGGGGTGTTGAATATTATTGACTGGCTAATGCGATGTGCAGAGTAAGCACATGGTGCAATAGGAGTGGGTGAAAATAGAAATGGAACAAGGCAAAAAGTGAGTACAGTCTATTTGAAATATGTGACACAAAATATTGTAATATTGAGGGAAAGATGGATACGTCTGGGTCAACTTTTAAATGTCTATTACTAATACTGGAATATAAGTTATATAAAAAACTTAGAGCAAGTGGCTAAACTGACATGGTCAGGAAAAAAGTAAAGCAAATTATTACTATGAAACACAAGACAAACCAGTAAAATGACAGCTTGTTTTGTGACTAAGTTCAACATAGAACCTTAGATAAGACAGGTAAAAACTCCACGGGGCTCAGAAGTGGTTTCTCACAGTTCTGGACTCAGAAGCCATATTTGCAATAAAATAATTAGATTTGAATACCCAAAAAGTAGTGTTCATTTATTTGTGGAATACTGATAAAGTGTGCTATTTATATGTACTGGTTTTAAAAACCAAGAGTTTAGGTAAGTTCATCGAAAGTGATACCGGTATGGTGAAAATGAAAGATTTGTCAAAAGGGATAATAGACAACACTAAGAAAAAGAAAAGCAGGAAAGTACCCATATATTGGATAGTTTCTAAAGAGAAGAATAAGTGTACCTCTTCAGGGCATGATGTGAGATCCTCTTGCATTTGTACTTTAAGAACAACATATATTTGAAACAATAAATATTAAAGAAACAATTCTCCAGAAGCCAAAGTTTTCCAGAATTCTTTCTTGTATTTTATGAGGATACCATTTCTATGTTTCTATTCCCTCTTTTCTTCTATAAAATATTAAGATTTTTTTAAAAAACAGGCTACATAACACTCAAGAGGTTAGGAAACACATCTATGAGATTTGTTTTTATGAGATATAAGTTCAACTTTCTATATTTTGATTACTAAACTAATTTTGTGCCTTATACCCACACTTATATGCATGAAAACATACATGAGTTTATGTATGCACATATATTTATCTTCAAAATTTGAATGGCTAAAGCTCTGTTATTTCTTAAATTACATTTAGGCTACTGTATTTCCCCGAAAATAAGACCTAGCCAGACCATCAGCTCTAGTGTGTCTTTTGAAGCAATAATTAATATAAGACACGATATTATTTTAATATAAGACCAGGTATTATATAATATATCATATAATATAAGACTGGGTCTTATTTTAATTTTTGCTCCAAAAGATGCATTAGAACTGATGGTCCAGCTAGATCTTATTTTCAGGGAAACACAGTACATCAGCCAGGATATCATTAACTACTCAAATGTATTGTGCTTCTGCCTGGAAATTATATTAGGTTACTAGAGACTTGTCCTTAAAATTATAAAATGTATAAACAATATACGATAATGCATTTTCACATAGATTTATTAGCACAAGAGTATTCAAAAACCCATTAATAATATAATTATTTCTGTGATCACATGATAATTTATTAACCCTCATTTACAGAATTCTGAATGTCGAAAAGAATGAAAGAAGCAGCTTTAATAGAGGTTATGTGTTTTTCCTAATTAGTTTTTGGAACTATAGTGTTATGAATATAAATATGTACATTCATCGCAGCATATTTATTACTTAGATGTTATTAGTTGATTTGAACACTGAATACATTTGTTAATACTATCAATGTTTGAGTGATATGTTATTTTCTTTAGATCTAACCAATTTTTCTCTGATATCAATTCATTGCTCAAATTCACTTTAATAATATGACACAGTCATTAATTCCATCTGGGGGACCTATCTGCATCATGAATTACTGTAAAAAGAAGTCAGATTTATATTTTGTTTTCATTCAAAGACATGAAATTCAAATTGAGTCAATAGTATGTTGCCATATAAATCCTTTTAAAAATCTTCAAGGATGAATGGATGTGTTAGATAGCAATTAGTATGTTATTTATAATTTGCTTCTAATTTATTTGAGGGAGACAAAAAGTAGTTTGTTCCCTTCGTACTATAAGTACCCCTTCATAATTATGTTTATGATCTTAATGTGTAATATCTCTTAAAATATTGGACAAGGTAAAAAATCTGTGTAGTAATAATTATAGTGATGTATACAGCATCATTGATGCTTCAACATGATATACATACTCTTCTATGTCCTCAAGTGCAGTTTGCATTAAATGATTAAACATTTATTTGTGCCAGACACTGTGTAAGGCTCTCAGGGATGAAATTATGCAGAAAATAAACCTAAGTCCTGGTCTCTTGTAGTTTACAGTGGATGTTTACATTGTTCAAAGCTCTTAGAATAACATCTAATTTGACTTTTTAAATATTGAATTATGATTGACGTATAACACTATATTACATAGTTTCAAGTGTACAATGTAGGGATTCCATGTATGTGTACATTGCAAAATGACTACCACAAGTCTAGTTACCATCCATTACCATGCAAAGATACAAAACTTTAATTTGACTTTTTATCAGTGAAGGTTACCAGTCAGAAAAGCACTCCTTAGACTGACCATGTGAAAATCAATGCGTACGTGAAAGTTATCTTTAAAAATTGGGTGGGGGGATAATTTATCTTATCTGCAGCTGTGGAAGTTGTAGGATGGAATTTTGTCCCCTTCCTATAGATAAAAGTGTTGAGGACTGACAGTGTACATGGAATCCTTGAACAGAAGAACATAAGTTAAAAACTAAGGAAATCTGAATAAAACATGGACTTCAGTTAATAATAGACATCGATATCATTTCATTAATTGTGGCAAATGTACTATATGAATGTCAGATATTCACAATGGAGCCAACTGGTTGTAAGATACATAGAATTCTCTGTAGTATCATCTCAAATTTTCTGTAAATCTAAAACTATTGAAAAATTTTGAAGTTTATTTAAAAATTGTTTATCAGCAGAAAAACATTTGAGGAGACTAAACGGTTCAGAACCTTGGATGTTAACCTAAGAATTTGAGTATTTTTAATGATCAGTAGGAAACCATTGAAAAATGGCAGTAGCATAGCATAACATAATTAATACAGTCATTTAGGGAAACTTTTTCTATGACTGCACAGACAAATTGTAGGAAGGGAAAGGTGGCATTAAAGAAACCAATCTAATTCAATAAACTTCCATATAAAATGATAAAACCCAGAATTCATGTGGTGGTCAGTGTGAATATAAGGATAAAGATTTGACACAGTAAAAATAACTACTAATATTTGGCAATTTTTTTTAGATGTGCAGTCTATTGGACAAAGTCTGGGTGATTTAGAAAAGAGATTTAATTTTATATTTATAAACTACAGTTGGTGTTAAATTAGATAGGGTAAAAGAATATATATTTGAATTTCCATGGGTAAATGAAAGTTTAATCATTTTCACCAAGAATGTCCTGTGGTTAAACAATTTGAAACTTCTTGACCAGTGAACAAGGAATGTTTGGAATTTTTGAATCTAGAATGTCATTGTGGTTTCTTTCACAATCTTTTTGTTATGATGATTGTGTTCTTACTTGAAATATTAACATTTTTTTCATAAGTGCATAGCGAGCCATATCCTCTTACTGCATAAACTATGAATTAGGAGTCAAAAAGGAGAATTTCCAGCTGCCAAACTGTCACTTAATCAGTAATCTCTAATACATGTTCAGAATATTAATTAATGGTGATAATAGAAGTCTAAAACTGGCATATTGCTACAACTCCAAATTCATTTGATGAAATGAAATTTCAGGTGGTTAACTTCTATTTCATTCTCATTTACATTTCTACTTTTGATTATTGAAAGTAATTTTATGTCCTGTATCTCACAAGTGGAAAATAAATTACTTCTGAAAGTTTTAAAGAAGGGTAAATGTCTGGAATCGTTAAATTTCAAAGTGACCCCCAAAACACGGGTAATGACTTAAGAGAGAAGGCTGACAGTTATTCCCATTGTGTGTAAAAGTCCTTTTGATGTCAGTGGAGATTCCTAGAATGTTTTTTGTAGGTAATTTGATGAGTTCAAAGTAGAAATAACTATTAGATTAAACATAATCTCAACTGGATTTAAATTTACATTTTATAGATTTGACTGGCTCTTTTAGGTCATTCTTATTAAAGAAAACAGCTCTTCATTTAAAAAAAAAATCTAAACTTGCTTCATGAAAAGAATAGAAGTAGTTCAGTGGGTGGGGAAGGGAAGCCCACATTCATCCCGGACCTGTACAGTGCTTTTCATTTGGAGTCAGTCAAGTATGATATAATTTTATGACTAAAACGGATCAAAGATCCGTTTGACCACCGATGTGACCATGAATACCTGAAAAGAATAATGGAATTCTGGTCCACACAAGCGGATGCATACCACAAAGACTCCTGTGAAAACAGTTCTCTCATACTCCCCTCCGTGTTGTCCACAGCTGAAGCTGTGGAGGGCGCTTACTCAGGAAAGGACAGGTCCTGGAATATGGTCGATTATTTCCCCTCATCAGGTGCAAATATTTTCAAGATGGTTGGAATCCTGCTAGAGTATTTGGGTGGGATAAACTATGTAGAGAGAGACTGTTCCTTTAGATCACTCAGAATACAATGAGGTACAAACATCTTTGGAGATTTTTCCTCTGCTGAAAAAGCTTAAGCCAGTCGTGCCTCTACCACTTCCCCATTTTCTCTGAAATCTTGAGAGGTCATGGCTTTTCTCTTTGGATAGTTAGTATATTTATAAATTCTTTGGCAAATGTTGTGTTTTACATAGCAAGTATAATAAAATTTTCATACTTGTGCTAATCAACACATACTAATGCCGTTTTTCATTATTTTTTGGTTAGGAAAAAGTAAAGTTAGTGACTATTATATCTGAGGCTGATCTTTAATTCAAGATTTTGTTTCTGTTTTTGATTTTTACAAATACCTACTGACACTTAAATATCAAGCTATGATAGCACAAGCATTTGCAGACATGCTTATTTTATGTAAAATTGCTTTAATACATCATTATATACACAGAAGAAGACTTGAAACTTTCCACATCATTGTAACAAATGTTAGATTGCGAATTAGTAGACTCGGGTCTAGCATTGGCTCCGTAGTAATACCAGTTGCATATCTATGTCTTTGGCTAATATTCTGCATCTTAAATGCCTATATATAAATGAAAGGAACAAACTAGATTATCTCTAATATGCCTTACCCCCTTCTTATGCTTTGTATATACAGATATGTGGAAACTGAAAAGTTTTGTAATTGTAAGACTGATTTGGCAGCCCCCACTCAAATTCTACCAATCACTTTTTCAGTATAGAAATAGGACTAATTCTACATAGGTAATGTCAAGAACTAAGAATTCATTAGAGAGGGAATTCATTTGTGCTATTTCCAGCAAGTCTGTTGCTGAGGATAAGGATGATGATGATACATTGATAATAAAACATATTTCTGAGCCATAAGTTTCATTCACTTAACATTGCTTTTTTCACTAAGTATTGACAGTAAGCAAGATAACATTGTAGAAAGTGTAAATAGGAGTCTTCATGGAGAATATGGCATTTCAGTAAACATATGAAGGTAAGGACAGCCATGAGCGTAGTGAGGAAGGACAGCCAGGTGGTTCTTTGGGGTAGGGAGTTCCAAGCAGGTAGAAGGACGAGTGCAGTTCCTGTTGTCTGGTGTATTGAATAAAAAGCACAAAGTCCAGCATGGCTGGAGCAGAGGAGATGAGTTTGAGGGAGCAGGAGGTGT
Source organism: Rhinolophus ferrumequinum (assembly GCF_004115265.2). Lineage (NCBI taxonomy): Eukaryota > Metazoa > Chordata > Mammalia > Chiroptera > Rhinolophidae > Rhinolophus > Rhinolophus ferrumequinum. Next base: position 12,806,793 of record NC_046287.1, read on the forward strand.
CAGGGAGGGGTGAAGGTGGTAGGTGGATAGTGTAAGACCATAGACTCATAGAAAATGGGAAGGCACAATTCTTGTTTAAATATCTTACTGAAAATGCTCACTATCTGTTTATTGAAAGAATCATCTAAATAGGTTCTCTTGTTGTAAAATACCAAACTCTGTGGAAATTATACATTGTAACCAAACTTGCCTAGAGATAACCTTTGTAAACACATTTGCATATTTCTTCAATAGTTGTCTTTGAATGTATTTGTGAATGACACACAGAGAGTGCCAAAAAATGTATACGCATTTTAAGAAAGGAAAATCTGTATTAAAATTACCCTGATGGTAACCACTTTGAGCACCTCTTGTAATTGCAGAAGTCAAACATGACTTGTATTTATCTTTTGGTATATATTAGTAAATTTTAATACAGTGTTTTTTTTTTCCTTTCTTAAAATGTGTACGTTTTTTGGCACCCTCTATATATCCCACAATTGGATTCATCCCAAATATATAATTTGTGCATTTTGCTTAACATTTAGCATTTTATCTTGAGCAAATTCCTGATCTCTAAATTTTGTCAAAAGCATTAGTCTTATTCAATTCAATATTCAAACTCATTATTGAGCGATTCTTTTGAAACTTGCTTGTATTTTTGAATCATTACATGTAACACACACACATATTTTATAATTTCATAAACAATGGACTATTCTAAGTAATCTTACAGGTGATGTGCTGTTGAAGGTATCATTCATAATATTTCTTGTTAATTTCCTTAAGAAGTGATCCTAGGAGGAAAATTGTTTTAATGCATACAAATATTTTTTAAGGTTATTGATAAAAACTAAAACCTCATAGGAATTTAAAATAAAATTAACAGGCTATAGATTTCTCAAAATTTTTACATGCAATGCCAGTCCAGAATCCATAAAGGAAATATTCTTAAGAAGAAAGTATAATTAATTTTCATATTTAATTAGGTTTCAGGAATCATGTATGAAAAATAATTATTTTAATTTTAGAGCAGCACCCTAACTATATTCATGCTGAGTTTTTATTATATTGTTGTCATTATTTGGGCAAAATTGTTTCACAAATTAGTTTTAGGAATTACTATAATATCGGTTTAATGAAGAGTTTAGCAGATTATGCTTAAAGGTTCTTTATGAAATTAGAATGTAAAGAGGTCATTTCATGAAGTGAAGGAGTTCAGTTTTATATACATCAATTTAGAAAACCCAAAATTATTACTATAATATACATGAAGGAGTATAGCTTGTTTCATCAAATTATGCAACTGAAACTGAAAGGAAAAAGTGAGGACGAGAAAAATCATGAATTTTTAGTAGGTGAAATAGTATATTTAGTAGATAGCTATAATCAGAGAATATGTTTTCTGAATAAAACTGAAAATTCTCATGGGTAGAAAAAAAAGTTTCAATGCATGAGCCGTAATACAAATCCTGTGTAGTGTCATTTATGTGTGATGATGTATAATGAGTAAATTGTGAAGTCTTTACCCTGTGCCAGGTACAGTTTTCAAAATAATGTAATCACAGCATATTCACTAATTACATTACTCTAGCTCTATTGTATGCCCTTCATTTGACAGTATAACTATGTAACCTTTGAAAATAGTATCCCTTGTGATTTTTAAGTGCAGCATCAACATTTTGGCAGAATCATTTTGCAGGTATTTAAGTTACATGCATTTGAGTTAAACACTATATTTTATAAAAAATGTCTGCAATATACTTTTTCATCTGCTCTTGCTCATTGGAAATATAATAAATTAATAATTTCTTGGTGAAATTAATAATTCTACCAATTCATTAGTCAAAAGTGTTTCTCAAAGTTGAATATAAAGAAATTATGTACAAACATTTAATTATTTCAGCCAAAATTCTATTAAATGAATATATATATGTATATGTGTTCCTTTGAAATGAACTTTATTATAACTTCACTCATTGATTTATAACCATTTTAATAGCACTTAGTGACTGAAGTTAGTTGGATAACCATATAATTTGTTATCCAATATAGCTCATTTTTTAGGGTGAAAGCACTTTTAATACTTCCGGTGAGACAGAATTTTCAGGGCAAATCCAAATCTATGGTCAGTGTAATATGTAGGAATTTTTAAAATAATGGGATGAACAGTGAGCAGGAAAACTGAAATATAAGTACAATGTAGAGATGAAATGTGAGAAATAAAATTAGTATTGTTCTATTTGGCTCCTCTGTGATTATTTTTTAATGTTAAAGCTTTTAATATTTGCCTTTTAATTTAAAAATACAAGCTATTTTTGTTACTCAAAGAGGTAGAATATGTACACATCAATTAAAACTTTAATGGCTTTACAAATAGCTTAACACATCTCCTGTGTGTATTTTGAAGTGGAAATGGGTTGCTTGAAAGAGAATCCATGAGAAAGAAAATTATTTAAAATTTCTTTCATAGATAGAACAGCTTATCTGAAATAATTTTAATTGCTGCCAAAGTTCAAATATATTGTCCTTATATAGCTTGCCTTTGCCTAAACCAATAAACCTATTAATAGTATGTCTACTTGTAAAGGTAATTTATTTTTGAAATAAAAGCAAACCTAAATTTGAATGCATAGCAGACTATGTTTTTCTATTTTGAATGTATGCTAGAGCTTATTAAATTTTAATACAAGTATACCAATTTAAGGTGACTTATGGTTTAATAAATGCCAGTGAGAACAGGAAGTTAAAGTGCTTATAAAATTCAGGAAGATAATTTCAACTTCATAATGCAGACTGATAACATTTTCTCCTACCATCTTTTTCATCCTCTATTTTCTGGAATACAGACATTGATAGTTAGCATTTTCATGCTTTGAGTAACAGTCCTGTGTGTATCACTAAATTGTCTGCAATTTTATGGATAAATAAATGAGAGATTCTCTATTTCTCATAGATGCCCAGGAAGCATACTGGCAGTTCTCAGTTTTATACATTGACTGAATATTACTTTTGCTGCTCTCTTGGTTTATGAACAGTCAGTTATATCTGTATTAATTTACTTTTAATTTTTACTTTTTAAGTATTGTAATGTGTTTTGAGGTTAACTAGGCTGATATTCAGCAACTTGGCTTACATTGAAATAAGACAATACTAGATGAACTAATACAATTTAGAACAGAAGGAAAGACCACAAATTAAATTGTATTTTAACATTTACTTATTCTAGACTATTAGTTTCCTTTCTTTTGCTTTTCTTTTTTAGTCTCCTTTTTCATGCTGTCTCTTTCAAATGGGAGCAAAACAACTTTGTATTTAATTTTTCCAGCTCAACTTATAAAAGTAAATCTCATTTTCAAAATTACCATTTCAATTAAAAAGCAAACACACACACACACACACACACACACATACACACGTAACTGGCAGTAAGATATATTGGGGTGCCAAAAAAATATATACCAGTGGACACTTTGGTCAATGTTGCTCAAACAGTAGTTCGCCATAATCAGAAGTGTCTGGACGCTGATGGGAACCACTTTGAGCACCTCTTGTAATTGCAGAAGTCAAATGTGACTTGTATTCATCTTTTTTTATTGGTATGTATTGAGTATTACAGTTTTCTTTTTCCTTTCTTAAAATGTGTATACATTTTTTGGCACCCTCTGTATATGACACAATATTTGATTTTATATTTATTTGAACTTGTTTTATAATCAAAATTTTTAATATCCATTTCTCTTATAAACACAATTTTAAGAGGTTTAAGGATTTCTTCGATCACATAAATAAAGACATTGGAATTTCTCAGCTTTCCATACCGGGAAGGAAATCCCTGATGCAGTTAGCATTGGAGGTTATAGCTTCTGACTCCTCATCTCAAGGGATGTGACTGTTGTCAATACTTCCACTTTTTCAAATACCGATATTTCCACAATTTTCACATGCCAAAGAAGCTAGTGCTCTTGGTGTAGTGAAGGTAGACACTTGAATGCAGATCAACATTTTTCTCTATTTCATTGTGATAACTCATCGAAATAGTATCTGAAGTTAAAAAAAAAAAATTGAAAGGAACCTGATATATTATTTACTTTCATAGGTATATTGGGGAGTTAGGACACAAAATATATATTTTTTTCAAGTAATACTCAAGTTTTGAGATTCAGATACGAATTTTTTTGTATTCTTTCATTTTTTATTCTTTTAAGTTTGAGCATATTATTAGAGGAATGACAGGTAGGTCAGAGTAGAGGCAGATCCTCCATATTTTATTTGACAATGGTGAATGAAATCAAATTGCTTAAGTCATTTGAATCTTTTTTTTTTTAACGTATTGTGGTGGGAGATGGGACAATTCAACATTGATGATTGCCGTATATTTTAATGTTGAGCTACACAGAACTGTGTTTTATAAGAAGGGTTAAATTATTACACAGCTCTCCACTCCAAATAACATTTTCTTAATTATATAAGGCATTTTATGTTTTCTCACATTTTATGATCTTTCATTGTTCTGGAGGGTGTACATATCATCAGAAAATAAATGAGTACATTTTTATAAATCCCTGATTGAACAAGAAAATATAAAAAAAATTGTTACATTTTTATAGTTTCACATCTTATATTCTTTTATAACAATTCAAGCCATGTCTTCAGAGACCAGTTAAAATCAAAGTAATTTGTAAGAATCCTTCCAATTTATAAACTGTAGTTACATAAATTTTGGAAACCATATTGCAGCATTCAGTAAAGTTTTTCTTCGAGGCACCTACATAAAGAAAGGTATCTCAGGGAGGTTCAGATAATTGATGGCAACACATCTTGGATATTTCATAGCCAAGTTTTATGTTTTCTTTCTGGATCAAGTTAGAGGCAAAAAAAATGAATCCTACCTTGACATGGCAAAAGTTGTATCTTGACTTAGTTATTAAGACGTGAAAGCTAGAAGTAGGTAAACCATTTCATGTAAGAGGCTTTTGCTGTTTTCTCAGCCGAAGGTGTATATTGTTAAAAATGCCTGAAGGTGTATATTGTTAAAAATGCCTGATGTTATCTCTGCAGTCTTTTGCAGAACATAATGCAACTGCCATGTTATAACAGGTACCTCCTTATCGGTAAAATTATGTCTGTAATGCTTTGCATAGTTACCATTGAGAGTGATTGTTAAAATCTAATAAGTAATGCATATGAAAAGGTTTTTGTGAGAATGAAGACTATCCTGTGTTCCTCTTACATGCAGGGATTTTCCTGTGAAAAGTGCACATCCAGTATTAGGAAAAATGTTATGAAGCATTAGCTAGTTCAGCAGTTCGAAGCAAAGTTTTAACCTTCAAAATTAAGTCCGTGTGAATTCATTTATTGTTGAGTAAACACACTTAATACTAGTTTCATTTTCTAAAATAAACTATATAAAGGTAAATGTTATCTTTTTTTTATACTACCCTGAAGTGAAGTCTGTTCTCTTGAGATCAGCATTTGATTATTTTAAAAAATTTTAACCTTTTTTTAATTTGTTTTGTTTTATTTTGCTGAAAACCAAAAAACAGATGCACTATATAGTACTATAATTGTTTCGTTTTAATAGAGTCTATTTTTTCCCCAGTCCTCAGAGAGATCCTATGTAGGCCATTGCCAGATGTATCATTCTAGAGTATATTAATCAAGGTTCTGAATGAGGATGGCAACTCCTGTGTGTCCAAAGAGCTGGGTCAGGACGTTTCTATAATTCCCTGATGAGGAGTAGAAAGATATTGGCCTTTTGTACTATATAGACTTTAGTATTTGGTATTTTATTAACCACTTGATTGCTGCTCAGTGTACCTGCCAAGTAGGACACACTTTTGTTCCAGTAAGTAAAAGTCTTATTGTCCAATTAAATATAATATTGAGAAAAGTTTCCCACTGCCTGCAAAAATGAAATTGACTATGTTTTTTCCTTTTTAAATAAATTAAAATCAGGTGTATGGAGAAGAAGGGAAAGTTGAGTTGTCTTTTCTCTGTTAAAAAGTGTCTGGTATAAAACAATGGCTCCAAGTATGTTAATAAAGTACATCATTAAAAACTAAGTAATTCACCCCAATAAACTTTAATTAAAAAAATAAGTAATTCCCAAAAGGAGGGACATAATCATATTTAGTTTGCTGGCAAATGATTGCCTCTTATTTAGCAATTATAGCTTCACTTCTTGGTTTTGAGATGCTGCCAGAAACAGAGCTTTCATATAAAAACATACAAGATAAAATTGAGATTTACAAATTAAGAAGGAAAGAAGGAAGGAAGGAAAGAAGGAGAAGAAAGGAAAAAGGGAGGGAGGGAAGGAAGGAAAGAAGGGGGAAAGAAAGAGGGAAGGAAGTAGGGAGGGGAAGGAAGGGAAAAGTTTGTTTCTAAAGGTAAATTATGTCTTCAGGGAAAATTGTATTTAGTCAATTATTTCAATGAAAGGGGATAAAATATATTGTGATGGAAAGAGAACTGATTCTGGGTGGTGAACACACAATATGAGATATAGATGATGTATTACAGAATTGTACACCTGAAATCTATGTAACTTTACTAACAATTGTCACCCCAATAAACTTTAATTAAAAAAGAAGAGAAAAGAAAACCAACCCATTTTTAAGTTATAGTCTGCTGATTATCATTTTACCCCCAAACCTAAGCTTTTCTGAAGTTAATTTTGCATACGAAAATTGGGTCAAATTGAAGAATTATGGACCAGTGTATGAAATACCTATCTATCATTTCCCAAGACTCTGCTTTGTATCTCACTTGTTACGTACACAATTAATGTCCTCTCAGATTTAAAAAAAAAAAAAAAAAATCTTTATAATGTAGATGTTATTCCCATATGACTACTCAAAAAGAAATTATTCAGCTTCATACTTGGACTTCAAGTCTACTCAGGGTATCTTCTTTCATGCAGAAGTAGACTATGAAGCAGGACACCTGGGTTCTGGTTTATTTTTGCCACTTGTCCCTTTAGCTATGGCTTTTAGGGTCCTCCTGATATCCAGAACTGATAACAACTTGCATGTAAGTCCGATCTTCTTTAGGGATGAAGTTCAAGTGTATTGATATATGTGAATGAAGTGTGTAAACTCTATAACTCCATTCATATGTGATATTATTATAACAGTTATCCTGAACAAGAAATAGGAATACATGGTTAATCTTTATTATATTTTTCACTATTACTTTGATTTGCAAAACCAGTTACTTTTAATTTTCCACATACAACCTTTTATGAAAGTACTATCTTGATTCTAAAATGTAAAAAGAAACTGCAGATGATACAAAATTATTTAAATCTTCAGTTTTAGATAGCCAAATTTTTCTTATTTTATAAAGCTTTAAAAAAGTGGATTTACAATTTCGTACAAACTAATTGTATTTAACCCTAACATTTTGAGAAAGAAAACCACATTAAATAAATAGAGAAACCTATTACAATAGAATATCAGTAGAAAATGTCAATGTTACTTCAAATAGATTATTTTAAGAAAGGAAAATACTGATATATAGTTTTTTTGGAAACAAAAGAAAATAAGGGAAATAATTGGATTGTTTTTAAATACCTTAGAATTCATTCTATGCACTGTTATTTTAAACTGTATCCAGCAAAATATAGTACATATTTCAAAGCACTAATAAGATTATAATTTGTTTTTATCATTTACACTGTATAGAGGAAGTTAGTGCTTTGTTTTTTTAAAGCAAGGTATAAGCTTTTTCACTTTTTGAGTATTAACAATAGATTAGAAAGAAATTGTAAAATGAAATTCACAGTGAGGAAAAACATTTTTTCTTCGAAATGGCAGTGAAACTGCTGAAATTTTTTGTCTGTGTTAGTAGAAGAAAGGAGTCAAATAAGTCGAATATGAAAGGAGGCATTGCTTTCATGTACTTAAATTCCTTCCACAACTACATCAATTGATACTCTCAACAAACTGCTAATTGCCCACTTGATTTGTTTTAAATAATTCTTTATTTGGAGGGATTTTTGAAGTAGACTTGAAGAAATCATTAGGAAATAGTTGCATGCAGTGAAATCATTTGTTGGGTTTTCTTTTGTTGTTGTTGTTGTTTAATCCTTTATTTATTTGTTATTAAAACTTTACTTTTTTAGAAACATCACTTGCTTTTCTTATGGGAGGCGATCCATCTTTTATGGAGACAATCTTCTATTCATTTCGGCACCTGCTTAAGTCTTCCAATGTCCCTCTCTCCATTGAGCTGCGTGTGCTTGTTTTCATTAAGTGAAAACCCCATGAATTCAGGCTGGTTTTTTACTCTTCTTAGTCCTTCATGGCTGCACAGAATAGTTCTTATTTATTCATAAAATAAAATGGTTTTTATGCATATTAGCCATGTTGCAGAACAGCAATTTAGCAGATTTCTGCATGAATGTTTCGTGCTAGAAATCTAAGATGACTTTCTTTATTCCTGAAGAGATATTAGTTTCTTTTAGTCCATCCTTTTAGATTTATATTACTATGTCTCACATCCACTATATACAACTCATAGAAAAAAGATAGAAAAAAAAAAAAAAAGAATGCGGAGGTCTTGCCAAATAAGCAAAATAGGGAAAATGATGTTAAAAAGGAAACTGTCTCTTATACCCAAAATGTATAGCTGTGTTACCATGTAATCTAATATTTAGATTCTATTATACGACATTTTTACCAAAAGTGAACTATGAACCGCATGTTACCAAATCATACTGCTTGGATAAGACTATCTTATATACTCTGGATATAGAGTCAAAAGTCAAACATTCTAGAACTTTTTTTTTTTTTTTAAGATCATAGACTAATAATGATATAAAACAGTCTGTATGTTTACCATCCTCATCCTATGGCTCAAAACAAAAGTTTTGTGTTTTTTTTAAGGCTACAAAGTAATTGGAAAGGAGGTCGGAAACAGAACCAAAACTCAAAGTGTGACACAGTTCACATTAAATACATTTAAGTCATCTTTATTATATGAAATCAAATAGATCACAGTTCTACTTTGGGTTTCCATTATTCTTTCTATTATGCTCAAATATACTTTGGTTTCCCAGACACACTTCACTGTCATCCATAGGTAACCATAGGTAACCCTCCATAGCAATGAAGTATCTAGATTCATCGGCACTGAGCACCCATAGCCTTGATGAAGCAGTAATGTGTATATTTTGGTGTAACAGGATACAGAGATGTCATCAAGTAAGATTTTTTACTTAGGCCTGATACATTTTGTGGTGTTACAGACCTATAAAATGTTTTGAATTGATTGCATTTCTTCATATAAATATGGAAAGAATATGTAGAGGGATACATATAGACGGAAGAGAGGGTTTTTTTGTTTCATTTAGCTTTTTTTTTTTTAAATAGCATATGATTTTTCATTTATATGCTTATTTTAAGTACTATTACTGGGAGATACTCATGGGAAGGAACTTCTCTTGTTGACCTGATAGAGAAACTAAAGCTACAGAGCAAATACATGCATAGAGAGACAGTTCTGAAGTAAAGTCAGGGTTCAAATACTGGTCTTCAGTGGTTTGTGAAAATCATCCTGCTGTCTTTTAATCTTCCTGAGACACAGAGGCCGATGATAGAAATTGGACAATTATTCCTGCTTATGTGACTGAAAATGCCTAATAGCAGCATATTGTGTTTTTCACACTTTCAATTCCTAATTTTGAGCATTACCTAGTGAAATTCATTTACCTATTTTACAGAAGTCGTTGAATGATGTAAACCTCCTTCCCCCCGCCCTCAAAAAATGTTCCAACATGTTGTTTCTTATTCTGAAGTGGATTCAGCTTTCATTCAGGTCACAGAGATATAATAATCAGTGATGTTGCCTCGTAGGATGGCCATGAACAAAGCCGGCTTTCAGAGCTCAAGAACTTAAATGAGCAGTCACCTTCACGTTAGGTAGCATGCATTTATGAGGAAAAAAAATAAAGAGAAACAAGATCTTTGGCACCTTGTGGAAAATCAGAACAAAATACCAGCTAACCATTTTATGTCAACAATTGAAAGAAGAAAAGAGTTAGAAAAGTCTTGACATCTTTTGTCCCCCACTCTGATTCAGTTCTATGTAAACAAGAGCTCCATCTTGGCAACTGTTTAGCTCAAGGCATAGATTTGAAGCATTAGAGATAGAGGCAGATTTATTAGATTAACTGTCGCTGGGATCTTTTATAGTGTCCTAGATAATTACTAGCCATGGTAAATCCGAATGGTTTCGGCTTGTGTTATTAGAATGTGTGCATTCCCTTGTAGGCATTGATGTGTCAAAAGAGGTATTAAAAGGTCTACATTTAGTTGTTTCTGTTTTTAAAGTGCATGTGTGTGTGAGCGCATGTGTGTGTGTGTGTGTGTGTGTGTGTGTGTGTATAATAATTCGTATCTCTGATTTTTTTCTTCCCCAAATTAAAAAAAGGGTGAAAGTTCCTTTCTGTTAATTTCCTGAATTTTAAAGAAACTATTCTCTCAGCTATCTATCTAATTTTAATTATTGATCTGTCATCCTTTGATTACTCAAGTGAAAACCACCAGAATCCCTTCATTAAATTTGCACATTATATTTCTCCCTTCTGTTTTGTATGATTAATTCACATTGTCTCTTTGCATACTTGTGTTTTCATTCTGGATCTAATGCTCTTTTGGCCTTATTTTATTTTTATGTCTTGTTCTTTACTAGCTGCATTATCTATTAGATTTTTGCAAAGTATGTTTTTATTACTAATTTTCATAACTCTTAAATTGGTTTAAAGGTTTTTCATTAGCTTAATATTTTGCATGGAATTCCCTAACATGCTTCTGTTTTTCTTCATGGTGGTGCCTATTGTTTCTCACAAAAGCAGTAAAGATATTCTACTGCATTTTTCTATGTACATAGATGAAACATCTTTTAATTCAATTAATAAATACACAATTGCTATTCAGTTTTAATGGATAAAAATTCGTATTATTTTGTAGAAAAGAAAGTTTTTTTAAGACTATTGGTCCCAAATGACATATTTGTTTTATTTTTAAATGATCTTTTTAGAACAAATCAAAGGATGCTAAACTTGATATTTCTTTACTTTTTGGGTAGGTTGTCATGTCATGGTTTACTCAGAAAAATCTGTTTACACCTGTCGTTCAGGCATAATTGTCAGCAGTGGCCCTTATCACTTTTAGAAATACCTTTGTTTGAACAATACACTGTGTGATCATCCAATTATGGGTAACTACAACCTAACAACATAAAAAAGAAACACATATAGAGACATGTAGTGTGGGAATAGAACTGTACCTGAGATCAGGAGCATAATTTTTGTTTTCCTATTAACTACTCTGGAGCTCAATTTTCTTAGTTTATTATGCAACAAAGACATTCTATTGCACGATCTTTAAACTTTCCTTCATTCCTAACATGTAAATTGCAACACACAGTTACATCACCTTTGAGATTCAAACTACACAAAGATTGTTTATGCATATAAGCAATACGGTGTTTCCTCAAAAATAAGACCTAGCCAGACAATCGGCTCTAATGAGTCTTTTGGAGCAAAAATTAATATAAGACCTGGTATTATATTATATTAATTATATTATATTATATTATACTACATTATATTATATAAGTCCAGATGTTATATTATTGTAAAATAAGACATTATTTTATAGTAAGGTCTATATAAGTATTATTTTAAGACTTATAGTAAAATAAAGTCTTATTTTGCTATAGTTATAAATAGGTGCACAATAGTTGCAAGGAAAAAAGTTTAGCTAGATATACCTGATTTAAGAGATGATGTGAATATCTGCTTATCTGAATATCTGAGTGAATATTTACCTTCTTTGGTTTGGCATTTTATTGATTTTGTCCAAGTACCTTTAGAAAAATATAAAATAAATTCATTCATGTAACTATCATTCTGTATCTGAGCAGTGAGTCAGGCCCATGAAAACCTGAACTAGACTAAGGAAAGTTGAGGCCGAGCAATTCTGAAACTAGGGTTCTTTCCACAATCTCCAATTGCGAGTTAAGTAACATGTCCTTTTTTGTGTCACTATTTCTTTGAATGTCAATAAACCATATGTAAACAATGAATAGAAGGCTAAACTAATTATTCTCATTATTCTTTTCCAGTATTAAGAGCTGGTGGAAAAACAATTGTTGAAAATGGAATTTAGTTTATTAAAAAATCAAAGAAAGACAAAAGCTAACATCACTTTTCAGAGTTTATCAAATTACCTTCTAACAGTATTACTGTATCTCTTTCGCTTCCCTGATTTTTGTTACATAAAGTGTAGAAGTGGAGGTGGAAAATAAACTGTAGGGTAGACATTGGAATGCGTTCTAACCTCTAATCTTGTTTGTGGTTTGCATGTGGCCCAAGTCACATCCCGTGACTTTCCTGGCATTTCTCAAGTTTTTCCACTAAAGGACCCCTAATAGCAGAGGATAGTAAAACATAGTTATGAGTCTTCTAACAAGTGCTAGACAATACCCGTAATTTTGCTTTCTTTTTTATAATACTATTTGTTTTAAGAGAAGGAATGATTTAAATCATTTCCCATTTAGTATTTTCATTCTCCAGGAGATCGTGTCTTACCTATTTTTGGCTTTGTGTATCTTGAACACAATTCCTGTTAGAGAAGCATCGAAATAGATCATCAAAGGCTCTGGAATTCTGATTCCATTCATGGAAAAAAAAAATGCCCTAGAGGGAAAGAGTAGTGTATGTATGACCTTGTAACCTAAACTGTAAATTAATACTACCCCCAAAAGATTTTCTGTGTTACTCATTATAGGCTTAAGTTTGCGGTGAGAAACATACTGAGCATATTAAAAATAAGAGCAACAACAAGAATGTTTTGCTCTAAAACAGTCCCAAAATGAATGGTTCTCACTTGCAAAAAACTCTGCATGCAAACTGGGTTTGTGTCCAGATCGTATTGTATGTAGTTCCTTAACTTCCCATTTCTGCTCTAGTGTTAGAACCTAATGGCAGACTTCACTGCGTGGTTTTCAGGACCCGTTCTAAGTACTTTGCATGCGTGTGCTGACTTAGTCCCACAACGGCCCTGTGAGGCCAACCCCATCTTGCAGACGAGGAAGTGGATGAATATAGAAGCGAAGCAGTTGGACCTACAACACATCTAGTGAGGCTTAAAATCCGGCTATAGGGTGTGCCAGACTCAGTCTTGCCTTTCCCCAATGTTCTACCTGCCTAACGTTATTGATGTTTATAAGAATCGGGCTTTAGAGAATTCAAATGTCAACACCCCAGATGGAGCAGGTGGCTCAAGTCGAAGCATGCTAACGTGTGTCTTCTCGCTCGCCTGCGCCGTTGTGTGCTCTCAGAGCCCCGAGAGAGCTCGCAGTGTTATATGCAGCTGCATGGAGCGAGGCCGGCCGTGTCTGCCTCATAACTGACCCACATACACAGAAGCACCCCCTCCCTTCCTCATTGTCTTGGATGCGTTCTGAACCCCTGCTGCTTCCTGTGCCTTCCACAAGTGTGGGAAGGAAACAGCTATTAGAAGCAGGCACAGGGAGGGGTGCGGGCAGGCTCCCACCTGCCACTGGCCTTTCTGTTTCTTTGCAAAACGTGTGTGTGTGTGTGAGTGTGTGGGTGGGTGGGTGTAACTGCACATTTGTGTGCTCTGCCTTAATTGCGTTTTTATATCACCAGTTTACTTTTCTTAAAATTGCACAAATGAGACAGTTAACTAGTTTTGGAAATGTTCCCTTTTTTTTTTTTTTTTGTAAAGACATGGATTCTTTGGCCAAGAAGTTCATTAAAAAAGTTCATAAAAGGTTCCTTATTTTTCTCGAAGTTTTGGGAAAATTATGAGTTCATTGAATCATATGAATTTAGATGTAGTTTGATCACCTTACTTTCATGCTTGTATGCATAGCATACAACAGCTATAAATAGCTTGGCATAAAAGGAAGATTTTTTGAGGGAGGAAATGTCTTTAGGTAACTTGGGAGGTTAGTAAACTTATGGGGGTGGGGGTTAATAAGTCAAAATGATATTTCCTAAATGGAAAAAATAAAGGAGGTCTAATAAAGTGAGGGACGGGAGAAAGACTTAAGTGGGGGAAATATAAAGAAGGGAGAGGAAAGGAGATTGGAGTAAAACAAGCTCCTATTTCATGTATCTATGAAGATACATAGAAACACTTCTGTGTACGGAAGGAGGGAACCAGCTCAGTCCTTCTACTTCCTCTATTATTGTTCCCTGTGAGTAGGACTTCAAATTAAATCCAGAGTTGGTATTCTTAGTAGGATAGTCAGCCACCCTAAAAGTGTAGCAGGTTTTTATAAACTAAACAAAGAATCTACTATGACTTTTAAAGTATAATAAAGTACATTTTGCATTTCCAAACTCAGAATAATGAATACAGTTTTAGAACATAACTCTTGTGTAATTGTGATACATGTATAAGTTTGGTATTTTCAATTGCATGGACCACTAGTGATGTTTGTTTTCTGTTATACTAAGAATGTTGGCTCACCTTTTTCTTTTTACTGTTGTTGTTATTATTATTGAAAGAGGTAAATTCACAGAAAAATAATGTAAGATTCATTTCTGACTTAGTTGGATGTTTTATTATTTTTAGATACCTGTCCTCTGATTTCAAGACTAAAATGAATGAGAATTCAGTTATATATGTCTGTAATCTCTGAAATTTAATCACAACCTGGCTTGTACCTGTCAGTGTGCCATTTTGTTTTGACATCAAAATAATGTAGATTAAATGAGTTCCCCTTCTCTGTAGCCATCTTCAAGGATAATGATGATTACATGGCTTATTATGTCTTCATGACTTTTTGGTAAGCATTACAGATTACAAAATCTGCTCATTAAAGCAGTTTAGTAGTCAGCAGAAATTTTGTATAAAACCCAACATGTATTGAACATTTTTCCCTTTGATTATAGTTCTGATAATATAAGTCAGTTTTTAGCATCTAACTTTGCATTATTTTTCTGGGTCAGCACAATGATTGTGAACTAAATATCAAGAAAAAATAATTAAATAGCTGTTCCCTATTGTAAAGCCTGGCTTGGTGACTCAAATTCCCTGTCAAAGAAACCTAAGATGCAGGCATGGTACCCAGAAAACATTATTTGAAAGAAAGGGATGGAGTAATTTACTGTGCTACAATAAAGCATGCATTGATTTTTCATTTAAATAAATTGAAATAACGTGGCAGGAAGATTCTACTGTGAACAATATAACAGTACAAGAGGTATTTTCTTGCATTTGTGTGTAAGACACTAATGTCAGTTTTTACACACTGTTAGATTGAATGACTTTGAGAGACATACAAGTTGGATAGATTGATTCTTAGGCTTTGCACTTCCAAAAGTCACTTGAATGCTCTGTAAGTAACATATATAGAGATGTATATATAATACATATATAAAGTGTAGCTTTTTTTTTTTCATTCCTAGGTAGTTTCACAACAGGCTAGTTGTGAGATTTGACTCAATTTCTTTTCAGAGCTACTTGATATTTAGTCTTCTCCGCTCCCACAGCATTTATTTTCTTTTATTAAGTAGAGTGCTGCAATAAACTGAATGTTTGTGTTCTCCCCAAATTCCTATGTTGAAACCTAACCCCCAGTGTGATGGTATGAGGAGGTGGGGCCTGGGGGAAGTGATTGCATCAGAAAAGTGGAGCCCTCGTGAGTAGGATTAGTGCCTTCACGGAGGGCTCCGTTCACCACGTGAGGACACAGGGAAAAGGGAGCCTTCTGTGAACCAGGAGGTAGGTCCTCCGCAGGCACAGTCTGCAGGTGCCTTGCCCTTGGACTTTTCCTCAGCCTCCAGAGCTGTGACAAGTAAATGTCTGTTGTTTATAAGCACCCAGTCTCTGATAGTTCGCTGTAGCAGCCCACGTGGACTAATACAAGCGTCTTACCAAAAAAAGATGATTTATTAGTAATATATCAGCACATAAAGTCCAAAAGAAACTCTGTGTGTAGGGGTGGGTGTGTGTGTGTGTGTGTGTGTGTACTAAAGTAACTTAAAAAGAAATGCCTTTGGTAATAAGGAATATAACTATTGCTAATATGCAGTATTTTAAGATGGAATTGAGCATCATATTTCTTAAAGGAAATATATAAAATAAAATAAAAAATGTAGGCAAATGTGTCCCAATAAATGTACATAAAGTGAATGTTTTAATATTTGTGCATTCATTCCATCCCAAAGTGGAAACATTTATTAATATCTGCTGCTGAGTATCTATGGACTTGAATCATCTATACATCCTATCCATAGTAAGTTTCTGACTAACAACATGCAGTTATTTGAAGCCATATTTACAAATATGGAGATATGTTTTCTCTTCACAAAAGGCTATTATTGCATTGTTAACGCAAATGCCCACGGCCGTATGTGCACACACCTACAGTTACACATTTGAGTCAATCAACAGCCTATGAGTATACATGAAAATGTTAAGCTAAGTTGCGATGCAGATATTACTAAAAACATGATTTATATGTGAAAATGAAAAGTAGTCCAAAGAGAAAAGAAGTTTAGAGCATAAGCACAAAGAGCTATTAATTTGCAGGTATTTTAAGAAAGTTTCCTAAGTATTTGGTAAGATTTGGAATGATCTCTGTCTCTGTCTCTGTCACACACACACACACACACACACACACATATTTCCTGGATGATTTCCGTTGAGTCTGTACTCAGCAGCATCAATTTTACTGGCATATGACTTTATCCCTATGCTACGTGTAGTTTATTGATGAATCATAATATAGAAGACAACATTTTAATTTAATCACCTCAATCTTGTTTTCCTTTTCTAGAATCTACTTTTGTAATTCGCCCCATTGTCACTCATGACAGTCATGTTTTGCTCTCTGGGTCTTTTATATGTCAAAGCTTCTTTTTTGATTGTTAGACTGCTAGGGCTGCTGTCACAAAATCCTATCAACTGGGTGGCTAAAAACACCAGAAATGTGTTATCTGGAGGTCTGGGGACTAGAAGACCAAAAGCAAGGCAGCAGCAAGGCCATGTTCTCTCCGGCTCCAGAAAAAGGCCCCTTCCGTATCCTTCCGAGCTCCTGGTGGTTGCGGCTGATTGCTGGACACATCACCCCCATTTCAGCCTTCATCGTCACGTGATGTTCTCCTCATTTGTCTCTGTGTCTTTAGTTTCCCTTCTTATCAGGACATCAGTCACTGGATTGGACCCATCCTAATAGTAACTTAAGTGACTTCATCTTAAGTAATTATGTCTGCAAAGAACCATTTCCAAGTTATTAGGTGAGTGCAAAAATAATTGTGGGTTAAAAGGTTAGAACATTGCAAACACCACAATTATTTTTGCACCCACCTAATAAATAATGCTCTGAGTTTCTGGGAGGACATAAATTTTAAAGGGGTACCTTTCAACCCAGTCTACCCTCTGGACCCCCAAATTCACATCCATCCTATTTACAAAATGGATTCACCCCCCTCCCAAGTCATCGAAATGTCCTAATTCTTTCCAGCATAAATTCTAAGTCCCAAATCTCATCTAAATGTTAACTCAAAAAGCCCCAAATTCCAGTACCTAAAATCAGGTGTGAGTGAGTCTGTGGGTATGGTCCATCTTAGGGCACCATCCCCCTCCTTCCACAGACCTATCAAACTAGAGAACAAATGACCCACTCCCAAAATACAGGGGTGCAGCCAGCGTAGGGTAGATACTCTCATTCTAAAAAGGAGAAAATAGATGGAATAAAGGTGTTGCTAGTCTAAAGGAAGCTGGCAATGCAGCAGGGCAAATTTCATTAGGTTTCAAGGCTGGAGAATAATTATGTGTGTCACCCTATCCTTTAAGTCCGCTTGACCCTCTGGGGCAGTAACCTTCCCTTCCTGGTCCCTGTATCTGTGCGAAGGAGTCATTTTTCCACATTCCATCTCATTTCTGTCCCTTTCCATCCATGTTTGCAGTGTTTCTGCTAGTATAAAATTCTCAGTAACTTTGTCTTCTGTGGGTGGTGAGGGGTTCTGCCCAGTAGACAAGAGTACCCTCCATAGATCCTTCCTGGATAACCCCATCTCTAATCCTGACTTCTCTAGAGATGGTTGATTGGATCTCCAGATCACGCATCCAATCTCTATAGCAAATGACTCTCCGGCCCCACCTTATCTTTGTCACAGCATGCTTACTAGATAGGCAGAAAATTTTCCAAATCAGTGCTAGTTCCCTTTTTGCTTAAAAGTTTGTTCCTCAACTAATCTCTTCCCTCTCACATTGCACTGTAACCAGCAAGAAGAAAACAGGCTGCAACTATCACACTTTGCTTGCAAATCTCTTCAGCTAAGTATCCAAGTTCATCACTGAGAATTTCTACCTTCCACCCAACAATTTGGCCACATTTCCTGCTACTTCATAAAAAGGATGGCCTCCCAGTGTCCAATAATGCGTCCACTTGAGACCTCACGAGAAGCACTTTTAATATTCACATTTCTATCTACTTTCTGTCCATGATGATATAGCCATATATGAATTCTCTGCGATGATGGAAGTTTTCCCCACAGCTCTCCTCATTCTTTCTGAGATCTCAGCAGAATCACCCCTAATGTCCATATATCTTCCAATAATCTGCTCAAGGCAATCTAGGCTTTTTTAAAATCATGCATCTCAAAACTCCTCCAGCTCATTCCCATTGCCCAATTCCAAAGTCACTGCCACATTTGTAGGTATTTGTTACAGTAGCATTTCACTTCCAGGTACCAAAATCAGTACTGGTTTCCTAGAGCTGCCTTAATGACATACCATCAACTGAGTGGCTTAAAATAATAGAAATTTATACTCTTCCAGTTCTGGAAGCTAGAAGTTCAAAATCAAGGTATCAGCAGGTCCATGCTCTCTCATGGGTCTAGGAGAAACAGGGTGCATTTTTTCTTGTCTCTAACCAGTTGCTGTGGCTGCCAGCAATCCCAAACCTAGACACTGCACTCTGCTTTCATTTTCATGTCGCACTCTCCCTGTGGAACTCCCTCTGTTTACCCTTCTTAAAAGGACACCAGATTTTGGATTAGGGCCTCCTTGAATCCAATATGACTTCATTTTGAGTAATTCCGTCTGCATCTTATTTTCAAAAAGATCATATTCTGATATTACAGGTGGACAGGAATATTGGGGCAGAGAATATCAATCCCATGCATAGCCTGTACTGTTTTTTCTGCAATTTGGTGAGATATTGCAAAATATAAAATTTTTTTTTATTTTATATTTTATATAAAAAAATATTTTTTATTTTTTTGAATAAAGGAGTTCTATACTTTATGTGACTCTGGTTATATTATTGAAAAAATATAGGACATTTTGAACATATCTAAAGTATTTTAGGTATTGATTACTGAGTTTGGATTATTATCAAGAAAATGTAAAGTGCCTTTTGCATGGTAAAATGGTCAGTGGATAGGACATTTTTCTATTTCTGGTAAGACTGAAAATCTAACAATGGTGTCAAATGCAAAAAAAGACAAATGAGTCCAGTAAGAAAATAATAAATGAAAGTTGTAGACTATAAACTGCTCTCATCTTTGACGAGAGCTAGACTGTCTCTTCAGAATTTTGAATTGAATATAGTAACAAGATGGCTTGCAGATTAATTATTTTCCTTCCGCTAAGTAAATATTCTGTATATTCTCTACTCTCTTTACTGTGTTAAATATCACAAAAGGCATCACTTGAACATGTGTATGAGGCAGATTTATTTTCAGGTTTTTCCATCTGTTGTGGGAATATACTTTAAGAATAAGAGAGAAATACACAAAAATTAAACATGAAGACAGAGGAAAAAAGAAAAAAAATGGAAAGAAACATCTGTAGGCCGACAGTGTGGAAAAAATGCTTGAGCTGCCTGTTATTAACTAAGCAACCTGTTTTACATTGAAATCCTGCATAATTACATTCCAGGGGAGGAGCTAACAACAGATGTTGAAGAAAGCTTGATAATAAGAAAGTGAGACTATTTGAAATATAAAGCTACTTTTGCTCACCGACAGCCATTTTTTTTTTTTTGGCAGCAATTTTAGGCAGCAATCAATTTCATATATTTACTGCACATTTCAGTAACGTTAATGCAAAAAAATGTTCTTTTTTTAAGTCTAAGAAATTGATCAATTATACACATCTATAATACATCTAAGCTAGAAGTTAATAAAAAGAAAAACAAAAAACACAAAATGTAGCATTTCCTTAATTTCGTATTACATAAATGTTTTATGTTGGGTTAAAAAAAGAGTAGAAATTGTTACAGAAATGTATATATTTCTCATTAATAAAATCAATACACATTTAAAAATTGAAGTTTCTAGGTGATTGAGTAAAAAACTAAATTACAAATGGTCTGTTGTTCCAGACAATATACAGTGTGTAACTAACATTAAGATGTAGTACAATTATTTATTAAAGCTTTATTCTCTAGGGATATTAAGCAATAGACAGTTTGCCACTTTAATTTTGGTTTACATCTACCTACTATTGCAGAAAAGTCTTTATTTTATTTATGATAAATGAATCCATCATCATCATAAAAGTATTTTTTCCAACTGACCGAGGCATTCTTTTAATTACTTTACTGTTTCTCTCTCATCTAAACTGAAATACTCCAGTAAGTTTTTGTCCAGTAAGACTAAGTCTTATGTATATCTGGGGAAATACCAATGAGCTTATTTTTTTAGGGATTGATCAAGCTAAAGAATTTGAAAATAAATATTGAAATCAATTGAGTATTCATGAGTCAATTGGCCCTTTTTTCCCCACTTGGTTTTTCTATTTGTTAACTAAAAATATTTTATTTTTCAAGCATTCCCGACTTTGCTTTCCTTTGCTATCCTCACCCTACACACCATCACAAGTAGACTTCAGTCTGTTGATCTGCTTCCTCAAGGTGAGCAATTTCTTCATCTGCTAGCTTTCTTCTCTGTGATCTGAATTTTACTTGTTAGCTGATGGCACTCATAAGACTATACACACATAAATGGCTGTATATATGTATATATATATATATATATCTATGTGTGTATATATATATATATATATATATATATATATATATATATACAAGGTCCATGTGGAATTCGTAGGCTTTGTTTTTTTAAAGAAAAATAGTATAATGAATAAGTAATTTATTCTATGATATCTACACTGCTACTATTAGTATTTCAGGAAAAGCTGTGTAGTGTTAGGGGTTGAAAAGAGAGTCTAAATATTCTTTTACGTATATTGGGGCTTTTCATATTTTTTATTCTTAAGTAAGTTTAAGTGGCCCCATTCTTAATTATTTAATATTAAAAAAATTAAAACTCTACTACTCATAGTAATTTCACTTTGCAAATAGTGCAGGAAATGCTGGGGGAAAAAATTGATGGGATGGAGAGTAGGTTGGTACAGGCGAGGGGCCTGATTATTTTCCCTGCATGTTAGTTGTGGGTGGAAAGTACAACTGTCACAGCCCGAAGAACTCTGTTTAACATAAGAAACAGGGTCCCCAAATTCTTTCTGTTTCGACAGGCAATTATGCTCCATATTAGCTAAGTGTTATTCTGTGGAAATATATTAAAGGCTTCTTTACACATTACTTTGTAAAATCTTTACATATCGCCCTAATATAGATTCCTAAAGGCAGGACAGAGCCAAATTCATATAAATTGCAATAGCTAGTGAAGCTCAGTATTAAAATCCCCTGAACTCAATACATTTGGCCAATATATTTTAATCTCTAAGTATGCTCTGAATGAGACTCAGATACTCTGGGAAAACACATTGGAATTTGAAATAACGGGGTGGATTAAATGTAAAGCAGAAAGAAGTATCTATCTCAGGTGAAATTTTAGCTTGCTATATATTTTTCTATGTCTGGATAGTATACAGTCCAAGTCTTTGAGTCATTTGAATGCTTTAAAGAGATTTGTTTGGTTTCTGAGTAGTTCAAGCTCTACATAAGGGGAACAAGCCAGTGGAGAAAATGATTGTATCAGTCTGTTGCTGTGCTTGAAAAATATGCATGTGTAGTAATCTGACAATCGCTGTTACAATTATTTGTGTTGCTTTACTCATGTTCGGGGTGAGGGGTGTGAAGGAAAGAAGAGGTTGAATTATTTTCTGTATGGAAATGAATGGAAATTGAAGAGTATATACAAGCAAAGGCTTTAAAATAATGTTAGACTTAAGAAAGTTATACTTGTTAGTGATTTTGGAGGGTGTTTCAGTAGCATGTTAGTAGATTTGGGAGGGTGAGATAGAAAGTTTAACATGTGTACATGGACACACACACACATACTCACACACAGATCCATATAAAATCTTCCTTGTAACCCTTAAATAGTTGTGAGTTCACATTCATTAAATTATAATCAGCTCGGAAAAAGAGTTATTTTTTTAATCTCGTAACAGTTAAGTTCAAGGATAACATTTATACCAATAAAACATTTTAGCTTTTAGCATGTAAATTTCTTAACATTATTTTTTCTTGAAAATCTCTCTTTTGATCTGACATCCATTTTCTCCGCACGTGCACATGTATGTCCCATGGTACGTGCATGTTCACACCTGTGCTTTACCATGGCCATCTAGCAACTTGAAACGCAAAGCTATCTGGGAACTGTGACTCAGCATCAGGAAACGGGAAGCTGCAGTTAGGCGGATTAGGCCTTGATTTTGTATCTACTAAATGGTTCTAGAAGATTTTTGCCCTTAGGCAAGGCTCCTTCCATTCATTTCCATCTGGTATAGGAATATGTGTTTTCATCATGTGTACAAAGGGTATGTATGTACGTCAGGATATGCATGCTTGGTTTTTAGTTGTATTTCTCTGTTGATAGTTATCTGACGTATTGAAAGTTATAATTTCAAAACTTATACTTTCTTCAAAGTATCAAGAGAGTGAAGCTTGTGAATATTTTCCATTAACATATATGCTATAATAAAACTCTTGAATTTAAAACTCAGTTACCAAAATTTACTGAGTGTAATCTTTTTCTTTGATTATTATTATACTAGAATTATTACACATATAGTCATTTATGTGTATGTTACAAAATAATCAGAATAACTATATTTTTGTTTAAATTACTATTACTTCCCAAATATGATTCATACAGCCCTTATGCTTAAGGATAATAAGTAGGGTAATGACTTACATATGTTAGACGATGTACTTTTTAAATAAATGCTTAATTTTACAACAAATCATTTATATTTGTAATTTGATACAAAATTAGCTGCAGACACATATGTTTTTAGTAATAAAACAACCATAGCCAATAGATAGGAAGTTTTTGTTTTCCAAATAGTTCTAAATTAATAATTTTTCCATTTTGCAGTGATACTACAATGACTGTGTTTGCAATAATATTAGCTAGGTAACTTTATTTTGTGATCTATGTATATTTTTATCAATTCAACGAAAACACATCAAAATAAGTACTTTACTAGAAATGTGCCAAATCAAGTAGTTAAATTTCATTCTATTTCTATAGAATGAATTTTGGATTTTAATGCTAGATAATTTCAGTTCAAGGAATACACTCATCTGAACCTAAAAAATTAATCACCTAATAATTTAAGTTAAGAGTGACACTTTCTCAAATTCAAATTGTTCTCTCCTTTGGACAGACACTTGGTGATCCCACCTATGTGTCACAGGTTCTACATTCTCCAATTGATTCGAGTCCTACAACATTCTAAAGGAATGTTAGAGTTCAGTTAGAAGATTGCTGCCAGTTTCCTAAAGGTTACTAAGCGATTTGCTTTGAAAGAAAGGGTACAAATTTGACTGGTTAGAATTTAAGTTTATTTTTTTCTTTCATGATAGATTTGCCTAAATTATTTCTTTGTACCGGATGGTGGAGGGCTGTGAACACCAAACTGAGTAGGTCAGGTTATAACCGTTTTCAGTAATGACCATGGAAATTGTCAAACTATTCCAAAATGACTTCGGCATCATGAAGGATGCCAAGAAGGATGCACTTCTTTCCAAGATTGAGCGTGCCGATTTTTAAATGGAAAGAAAACTCAAATATGCTGTACCTGAATTAAGAAAGATGGTCTCAGTGAATTCTCTCCGTGAGGTCAATATGAATTTCCTTTTAGGTTAGATTTGAGACTAAGTCTGAAAGTGAAATAAATTCTCCTCTATTTATATTTATTTTCCTGTTATTATTACTCACAGGCAATGCACTTCACTTTCATTGTTTGTTCTTTGCTCTGGGAATGGTTGGTTATCAATTAAATCACAGAAAGTACTAAGATAAGAAAGTATTTAAAACACCACCGTGTACACTTTTTGATGTTTACACTGCATTACGTATGGATAGGCTTTCAGATTCCTTAAAAACATATTTTTTGCCTTTGCTGTGATTCCAGGATAGCCTTCTCCAATTGCTTTTTGACCCTCAGTTTGATTACATAGCATGGTGATCTAAAGGGCTAATCTCCTGTCTTCCTAAAGATGAGTTTCCTGATCTCTGTTCCCAATTTCTTCATCGCTTCACTGTGTTTTAATGATGGCAAAGTATTAAAGCTGTTACTAGAAAAATGGTTTGTCATTGCCAGTAAAACCCATTACAAGAAACACTTCTGTGTATTTACTCTAGAACATGGATATTGAGTGTATTGATTTTGCTTAAATTTTCATTCTTGGGATGACCCAATCATACAGGATAAGAAAAGTGTGCTTCCTATAAACATACAGCACACTAAAGGTAATACCGTAATGGTTTTTGAGAAGTAATTTCAAAAACAGGCTTTATTTAAAATGTCAGTTATCTTTCCTTTCCTACTCTTCCTATATTTTAAAACTCTCTATAAGAATAATAATAGCAACAATAGTGGTCGTATTAGCAGCTTGGTGGTAGGAGTTGTTTCAGTAAGATCACTGACAAATTGTTGAGGTTCAAACTGACTTTATTCTAAAGCTTTGTTTGGGTCACTATCAATTTTAACAGTTCTCTCAGAAAAAAACCTCATTTCACAAGAGGCATTTTTGGAAAAATACATATTTGTTATAATTTGTGTGTGTGTGTGCAGAAGCATTGAGGACATTTAGCTACAGTTTATTTTTTAAATTGTAATATGAATAGTTTTTGTAGGAATCATTTATGGACAGGTAGTTTCATGTGTATTTCTCATTCCTTTAACTCTTAAAAAATGTCTTTTGTATTACTTCTTTCTTTAAAAACATTATATTTTTAAAAATTACTGATCCGAGCAAGGCACCCATCTGTTCCTTGGAAGCATGTCCATCTAATTTAAGGTAACTTAATTGAAACTTCACATCTATCTCTAGAGTAGAGTTCTATGAATTTAATTAATAGCTTTTGGAGATTAGAATGCCATTAAAATAGAAAAATGTTAAAGCCTTTTTTTAAAAATCCATCTTTTGTGACACCCAAATCCTATTGGCAGGTAGATTACTAACTAATAAGCAGGGGAGGATTAGTTGCATCTGAGTTAACTCTGTTCACTGAGAATGCTAAAAAGGACACCTGAGTTTGTTTACCTGTCTCTAACAATCAAAAACAAACAAGTGCTAGAAATAAGATGAACAGTGGGATTTCAACTAGTAAATAGATATACATCCCAATAGAAGTCAGATAGCAGGCATGAGAGAAAAACATGAAAAAGACTATCTTGCTTGCTTTTTTGCAAAGAGTTTGGCTTACTAGGCATGTTTTCATTGACCTTCCTTACAGGATCACTACTTTGCCAGGAGGATGACTTGAATTTTAGATGTATTCATCATGTCATCAAAAATAGTGTCATTAACAGAAATGAGGTTAGCTTACACAGACAATAAAAGCATAAGGAAAACATCTTCTCTAAAGATGAAGAATATCTTTTTAAAGATTTAAATAGTCTTGGGTCTGAAATTCACAGAATGAAGTTGCTAGAATTTTAAATTTGTCCTTGTAAACCAAACATCTTTTACTAACTGTTGCATGCCAGAGCATAGGTTTCTCACTGCATATAAATCAAGTTCTTTTGGAAGCTGCATTAACCCTTTCAAGACTCTAAAATTACAGGGATTTATTAATTAATTCATCTGTTGATGACAACTGCCAGATAAAGTGTGAGATATAGAGGCAGCTAACTTATAACAAAAGAGAGCAACTGACACATTTGACAATAATGCAGTAGAATCAAAAAAAGGACGAAAGGAGAATCTTAGAAGAGAAGAAAGAAACCTATAGATGCTGAGGTGTAGTTTTTCAAGATACTATTTTCATAATTTAAAATTATAAAGAGGTGATTATTTAAATATAGACTTTAATTTTAATAATAGTGTGGTTTAAAAAATTCCCTAAGGGAAAAATATTCTGATCTCCATGTTTCAGGTAGATAGATAGATAGATAGAGATATAGATATATAGATACATAGATAGATTTATACACACACACACACACAAACACACACACATACAGAGGGTGCCAAAAAAAAATGTATACACATTTTAAGAAAGGAAAAAGCTGTATTAAAATTGTAATACTCAATATATACCAAAAGCGACAGATACACAAGTCATGTGTATACATATTTTTGGCACCCCCGGTATACATGACAACCAAGATTTATTTTTTTGAAATTGGTACCTTCAACAATAAATAGAGAACTATGGATTTTTATACAAACATAGTGTTTAACAGACAGATCTGATGTTACTTTAAATACTGTATATCTCATAGCAAAGGATAGCTTTTATGTACTTGTACTTCAAGAATCTTCTGAGACGTACAATGAACTGCTCAAATGCTTACATCAGTGCTCCATCGCCTACTGCATTGAATCTGGTCTTTTATTTAGAGCTTTTCCATTCTCTTTTAAGTCCTAGCCAATTTCCCCTACATTATTACTTTGCTTCTTGGCATTGTGACATAGGTCCTTTGACTTGTAAAGCTGGCATCCTACTACCTTGCGAAACGCACACTCCTGTGTGGTGACTGTTTCACTCTGCCATCCCTTCACCTGGATCACGCTCTTCCTGCTCTCCACTGTCAGACCATGCACCTCCTCTTGTACAAAACCTATTATTACATGCTACACTATTCTCAGTGTATCTGTTGTTTGACATTCATGCAGCATAATTCAGAATGTAATTGCTCATGTATTAGTCGCCCTATGCTTGTTTCAAACCTAGTTTCTAGTTTTCAATCCAAGTATAAACTCCTTGGTGAAGAGATGGAGTCTTCGAGACTGGAGAATTTTAGATACGGATGGATAGCCTTAGGTTCATATATTGCAAACCTTTATGTGATGCGATACCAATTCTGCCACATTCTGTTCAAAATGCTTTTCCTTGAGATTTCCTATCCGAGGCACAGAGTTAGTGTTTAATTCATTCTTATCTTATGAATTATTGAGCATAATGTCTTTGAACTAACTGCTGAACTACTCACATCTGCTGCTCCCACTGAGCTTGAGCCATCTTTACTCTGGTGGGGTATTTGGGCTGTACTGGTTTTCCTTGAGAGGCTCTATCAGAGTCCTTTTCTCAAAAACAAAACAAAAACTTGTTCCATTAGAACAGTATCGAGCTTCAGGGTACCTGTTAAGAAAAAGACGGCCCCATTTATCTGGACCTCCATGTCCCAGCATCTGTGGCTGCCCCAGGTGATGGCGACGCCTACAGGGTGGGGTTGGGGGAGGCGGGCGGCTAAATTTTGAATGTTAATCTCAGAGCGGTGTGCCATGGGACACAATTATAGTTGTGTCATAGATTCCCAAACCGTGGTTTAGATTCTCATTATTTTTTTTTGTCCTCCTGGTGCTGTCATGTCAAATTTCCTTATACCTTTTGCTTTCATTCCTTAACATAACTTTCTGTTTAATTGAAGTTTTCTTTATCTCAGAGCGTTATCTATATGCTATCAATGTATTTGCCAAAAAATTCACTTGGGACATGTTATTCTGTCCAGTGGGTCCCAAACACTGAAAACAACCCCTGAAGGTGTGCCGCTGTGCTGAACAGTAAGTGCAAACGCTCCAAGCACCCAAACACCCAGCTGCAATGGGATTCAGTTGAATATGCCATAGGAAAGTGGTTTCTGGTGTCTGAATGCAGCCGTGGCAATCCATTCAGAAGCATTTTTCGATGCAGGTGCTTGCTAGAGGATTAGTACTTTAAAGCTGCACAGTTTGACTATTTGATAAAATTATAATAACCTCCTCTTCAAAACGCGCTCTCCACCTATCAAAAGCAGATAGAATAATAGCATTTCACAACTGAGGTAAAATCTGGAAGCCAGACTGGCAGTGCAACCACCTGGAAATACATATGTTTCTCTCCTAGTACTTTTCTTATGTGAACTGTGTTTCTAAGTTCCGATTCTTGATGGCCAATTATTAGGAAAGAATTTAAGTTTCTGGAGTCCGGTACCTAGTGTTTCATCATTATATCACTGCCAACACATGAACAGACATCCTAATAAAATGAGGAAATGAGCATGTTGTAACAAGATACAAAGCCCCTCTCCCCCGCACATTAAAAAAATAAAAGAAGCAAAAACACATCCTACATCTGTGTATTTGTGTATAAGTTACTTAGTTAGTAAACCAACATAGTAAGAAATGCAGGAAATACAAGACAATGAATGAAACACCACTTAGCTGAAATAAAGTGACTGGTCTCAGATGTGACATTCTTCCTTACCCTTCCCTTTTCTTCCTTACCCTTCCCTTTTCTTCCCTGCATAACGGATACACCACGCTTATTAAAAAATGTGCTAAAATTAAAGCTGGGAGTCAGGTGAACACTGTCAGGGAAGAAAAAAGCATGGGATAAAATTGTAATATTAGAATATTCCTTTCTTTTTTATTCTGACATAAGGAAAAAAAGTTTTGAGACAACTTTCCAAGACTGTCTCTAGAAATAATATTGAAAGTGAAATTTTTATCCCTCTCATAGTCAGGTTGAGTGAAATAAAGTTTGTTTTTAACTAACGTGTTGGTAAATGGGACATAAAAATCATAAATGGAAATTATTTGAATGACTATAGATTGTTGAGGAGCCATTTATATGGAATGACTCACCTTCTCATAACAAGGGTAAGGGGTTTATAGGATGGTAAAGGGTAGTAAGTGGATAATAATACCACCAAAAAAAAAAAAAAAGAATTATGTTAGAAAATTGTCAGTTCACAGGATGTTGCAAATTATGTCAACTTACTGAAAAAAAAATTATTAGAGGTTTAGTGTACTGTGATGAGATTTCAATTTTAGTATTGAAATTTTTTCTCTGATATGTTAGAAATATATTTGGATAACTCATAATTTGTTGGGTTTATAGAGAAGTGTGTGCACATGTGTGATTGTATATGTGTGTGTGCTGATGGAAAAAAAAGACAGTAAAAACAAACTGCTGTTACACCCTTAGAACCTTTCAGTAGAAAAGTGGTACGCATGAACTGCCAGTCTGAGGTTTTTGGCCCGTTGTTGTTTGCTGGTAGATAATCTGTGATGGGTGCCTAGTTTACATTCTGTAGAGTTAGTCTCCAGAACACTTGTGCCAGCCTTAAATAGAGATGGTTGCCTGCTCTCTGCTTCTCTAGACAGCTAATTAGGTGTTATGCAAGCTTACGTTAGTGAAAGAAGGTAAATTAGAAATAAAAAAGAAAAATGAGAACAAATAAAAAAATGGACTTCCATTTATAGAGTTGTCTACTTGGAAACAACTCTAATTTTAAGACGCTGTTAGAAACAGTAGCAACCACCACAGTAATAGAAGAGCACTATTCCTATTTAAAGCTATTTACAAAGTTGAAGTAAAACCATTTTGTTAACAGTCATTAAGTAGAGAAAACTCTCAACTGCCCTTCCCCCATGGCCACAGCACTTTAAAGCTTACCCATTAATGCCCAGACTTATGGATTTTGGTTTTCAAATTTCCAAGACACAGACAATTATTTCCTCATTATAAAAATTAAATCAGAGGCATATCTAAAATTCTAATGGTAGAAACTATATTCATGTTTCAGATGTACAAATATGTGGGCTCCCGAGGCAACAGGCAACTTTGAAACTAAGGGGAGGAAATCCTTTTATGTTATCTAATATTTCCTTAAGTGGTAACAAATTAGTTGCCAAGTATCTCTCTTTGGGTGGTGTGGTTTAATGCTTTCAATACAGGGAAAATAAACTTAACTTCTGATGTGTGTTAAATTCTTGCCTGAGAGTGAGACAGATTTTAATAAAGAGGTAGATTTATTCTGAGGTAAGACATTTTATGGACTGGTTTCTTCATGTTTCCTTTCAAGGGAACACCACAGAGTTGTAACACCCAAAGATTTTTCTCCTCACTTTTCCCAGAATAACTATGTTCAGCAGAGCCTCCCCATAAATCTTTGTTAATCCTTTCTGGCCTAAATCATGTTTGGGCTTCACATTTTAATATTATACGTAGTAATTGTTGGCACATTATTACCCATCGTTGAAATGGCTTTGCATTCCTATTGATATAGTGACAGTACAATGTTAAAATCACAGTGTAAACATTAAGTATGGTCACCTTTGTAGAAGATTGCTAAAATCCAATAATTGAAGGACAACTAATTTCATGATTAGCCCTAATATTTTTTTTCCTTACATAAACATAACTCCCATAATGACAGTTATTTTGAAGGTATATTTTGGCACAAAATGATTGCTTGTTTACTATCTCTAAGATTGTTATTAAACTGTTTAGTCTGCATTAAAAAAAGAGAGGTTTCACATACGTCTGCCAATATGAATATACAGATTTCAGACATCTTTATGTCTGAATCAACTTAAATTATATAAAATTTTAAACTCAGAGGTAGTCAAGTTATTGGGCCAATCATAGATATTAAATAAAAAGCTTTATATATATATACATATATATATATATATCCATTATATATAATTATCCATTATATATAATGCATATATATAGAATAATATCCATTATATTGGATATTATATATAATTATAATGGATATATATAATAATATCCATTATATCCATATATAATATATCCATTATATATAATATAATGTTTTATATATAAGTATATATATATACACACATATATATACACATATATATTGGCAAAAACTGTATATACATTTTAAGAAAAGAAAAATTTGTATTAAAATTATGCTGATAGTAACCACTTTGAACACCTATTGTAATTGCAGAAGTCAAAAGTGACTTGTATTCATCTTTTATCGGTATATATTGAGTATTACAATTTTAATACAGCTTTTTCCTTTTTTAAAATGTATATATGTTTTTTAGCACCCTCTGTGTATATATATATATATATATATATATATATATATATATATATATATATATATAATATGTGTGTGTGTGTGTTTGTGTGTGTGTGTGTTATTCCTCATATTATGAATATAGAACTTTCCTGTGGTTTTTTACTTGTACTTCACTTATGGCAATTACTGATAGTTAATTTTCAGGAATGTATTGGCTATACATTGGAATTTATAAATTTTGTATGGACTGCATCCTGTAGAAAACTCAACTTTATCATACATACACACAAATAAAGATCTATAGGTGCGTGTGTCTGTGTGTGTATGTGTGTGTGTGTGTGTGTGTGTGTGTGTGAGTGTATGTGTTTTGGTACAGCTGAACTAAAAGTACTATAGTCATATGAGTGACGTTATATCATTTGCCAAAAAAAGTCATACAAATTAAGATGCAAAATTGAACTAATTAGGATGACTGTATTTAGATTCTTCCCTTTGGGAGCTTGTGTAATAGTCAGATGTGGCTATAGGAGTATAGAAAATGATTCTTAATACTAAACGAGTATTTAAATTTATCTGATTGTCACATGATCCTTCAGGGAATCATACATTTTAAAAATTAGACACTGTAAACTTTCCCTATAGGCATAACTGCCCAGATTTCCAGCTGTTGGACTTCAGAATTGTTTTCTATTTGCAGCATAAACATGCTTATCTCTCAATTTTTCTCATCTGCATATCATTTAAATTATGTCATCTTCCTTGCAAAGGGCTCATTCTGTGAAAGGGTAATCATGCTATATTGAGGAGAGGATGAAAATGAAGGTAAATAATTTCTTTATAATGTCAGATTCATCCAGGAATAAAAAAGTGAATCTTGGATCAATTATTTTTGCTTTGATTTCTTCTGTGTAGGGTCTCTGAATTTGTTTTCTGATACAAATGCCTAATAAATACAAATAGTGGCTGTCTATATAATTTGCTTTTTTGTTTTTAAATTTCTATAGTTTATAATTCAACATACCTATTCTGGGATCTATTTTCCTAAGGTACAGAAGTTTGATGATCTACCTTATAGCACTAGGTCTTGAGGAAACACTCCACATTATTATTCTTCATTATACACACTTAGTTTATCGAAAGGATTTTTGAATTATATAATAAAAGTACACGTGGTAGAAAGCTTTTACTACAACTCTTCTTTCTTTAAACCCTTTCTCCTTCCTCTTTCCTCCTTCTCTCCCTTTGCTTAGTTTTCCTTTTTCCCTTTTTTTCCTTCCATTTTTTTTCTTTTTTGTCTAGCTAGTCATTCATTATATATATACTACCTATGTCTCTTTTATGTAGCTGCCTATTCATCTATTTATTTATGTTACTTCAGAAATAATTTCACTCTCCCATAAATCCTTATTTGACCCCTGGCAGTTATTGTTCACTTTGTGTTCCCAGTTTCTGCTGCTTGTACAAAAGTGTCCATTCGATTTTCCTCCCTCTCTGTGAACTGCTGCCATCAAAATTACAGTCTAATCGCAAGGTGAACAGCTTATAATGTATCACAATCAATACTCAAAATTTTCTCCCTAGGATGTGTCATAAAGGAGTCAGGTGAAAAGCTGCAGATTTTCAGCAATGAAGTGCAAACAATCATTTTATGTTGATGGTTTCAAATTCAAGGTTGATTTACACTTTCACATCTCTGCATTATTCCATCTCTTTCATTCTCTTTTTAAATTCATATTGAATTTATTCAATGCTAGGCTCTCCAAATGGCTGAAATTGAAGGCCAGTCAATATTGGGATACAAAACTATGTTAGTACGTTTCAAAGAGAATGTATAGGTTGTAAATGAATTTTTTTAAAAATCATGGTTCTAAAAGGTACAAAAGTATTAACAAATTAAATGGATAGTAAAGTTTTCTATTGCATTTTTGAAGATTACAATGGGTTGAATGAAATGATACATATCCTTTTTTCTAACACTCACTAACAAAGATATACAGGTAATTTTTATGACTGCCATTCAGAATAGGTAAGGAAAATAGATATCTGATATTAAACTTTTCTGAATATTCTTTTTTAAAAAAAAAATTATATTCTACATTATATGAAGATTCCCTAGAAAATTTTATATGCCTCCATTCTTCTGCTTCTGTTTGTGTCCATCTGACTAACAACCTTTCAAGTCCTAGGGAGTATTTGAGCCTCTGGTGCAGAGTTCAGCTTGAGACTACATGTAACTTGCCTGTATTAAATAATAAACTTCACATATTTCATTCACTCACAGGTGAATATGTTTTTTAAAACATGAAAAAACTTAAAGTACAGGCAAGCTACCTGAATACTTTTTAAACATTTTACAGATGAGAATGAGACATGCTGTGAAATACCACAGTGTTTGTTCGGTCAAGACACCATTTTGATTTCTTTTTGAAAAATATTAGTCTAATAGGAAACTATTTTATCCTAAAACCTTCTGAGATATATCAAGTTGTGGTTTATTTCTTTTTCAAGAGGGAATTATTTATGTGTTTCAGATTTTATTTATGATTTTGAAAAGTAACCGTGTAAATAAATTTATCAATGCTGTTAAATTTGCTGGTTTTTATTTTAAATATCTTTCATGTAAACTTTTTTTTTTCCCTTGTACAGGACACTATAAATTTGTAGAGATCCTCTCACATCAATTAAATGACAATCCCAAGGGTTTCTAAATGTGTAAGAAATTCTGTTCTCATCACATAGAGGTAAATTGTCAATACCCTCTCCTGAAAAAAAAAAGTACCTGATTTTAAAAGTATCATTAAGCATTAAGGTGAGCACTCATTTGTAGATGAGAGAGACAACTGGGAAGATTTAGTTCAACGTCATAGTTTAAAATATTGGGGTCATAGATATATGCAGCTATTGTCATAATGAAGGAATTTTCTTTCACATTTTCTTGTTCAGCATTTTTGAAATAGGAATCACTAAAGAATACTTTATTTAGATTCTTTATATGCCTATTGGCAAAAGAGAGAAGCAAAAATTCTCACTGAAAGCATTATTGTTTAAAATAGGAAATCATGATTTGTCATTCATTCTGAACTATATCTATTGACTAAATCCATTTTCAACTACTTACACCAAAACCAAAAAGCCGAAGTAAAGAAAACTGATTACATAATCCATACTCATATCTAACAAAATAGGAATGTGCACTTTTTGATAAGCTTTTCCATAACACATTCTGATAGAAAATTCCATTTACTACTCTCAGTAGGAAAAGTAGATTTTTAAAGGAAACCTTTTATTTTATGACTGTCATCAAAATAACAATTACAAGCAAAATTAGAATAAAACATTAAAAAAAAAACAGCTTAAGAGTTGTTATAAAACTTTGCAGTCCAGTTTTTGCCCTGTTATTTGATTTGAAAAATTAATCTTGTTAATCCTTTTTGAAGTTCACTGTTTCCAGGATGGATTATACAGAACAAAGTCTGACTGATATCTCCAGGAAATTAGTTTACAGTGATGTAGTATTCTACTGAGAATGATTCTCCAGCGGCCTCGTTTTACTTCTTCCGAGGCCATGGGAATTCGTTAATATCTAGAGAATAGACTTAAATAAAAACCATTGTCTCAACCAGCAGGTTTATGCAACCATCCTGAAACATTTTAATTATTGTTTTCTTTTCCTTTTTAATTAAGAGACCAGAGGTCCAGCAAGCCCATTGAGAGCTGGTCCACAGCCTGGATAGAAATGCAGAGGCCACCCTTGTGATTGGATTTGCTTTTTTTTTCTTGTTTTGCAGAACCAGAAGAGTGTGTTAATTGCACAGATGAATGCCGAGTGCTTGGTCATTCTGACAGGTGTTGGATGCCACAGTTCCCTGCAGCCAATCAGGCTGAAAATGCAGATTACCGCACAAATCTCTTCGTACCCACGGTTGAAGCTAATGTTGAGACTGAGACATACGAAACTGTGAATCCCACTGGGAAAAAGACTTTTTGTACATTTGGAAAAGACAAGCGAGAGCACACTATTCTCATTGCCAATGTTAAACCTTATTTAAAAGCCAAACGTGCCCTGAGCCCTCTCCTCCAGGAGGTCCCCTCAGCATCAAGCAGCCCGACCAAGGCCTGCATCGAGCCTTGCACCTCAGCAAAAGGCACTCTGGATGGTTGCGAGGCAAAACCAGGAGCCCTGGCAGAAGCAAGCAGCCAGTACTTGCCCACTGACAGTCAGTATCTGTCGCCCAGTAAGCAGCCAAGAGACCCTCCCTTCCCCGCTTCCGATCAGATGGCAAGAGTCTTCGCAGACGTGCATTGTAGAGCCAGCCGGGAGTCCAGCGAGATGGGTGCCGTCCTTGAGCAGCTGGACCACCCCAACAGGGATCTGGGGAGAGAGTCCGTGGATGCAGATGAGGTCGTGAGAGAAATTGATAAGCTTTTGCAGGACTGCCGGGGAAATGACCCTGTGGCTGTGAGAAAGTGAAAGGGGGGAGGGGAGGAAAGCATTGGCATTTTCTTGTCTCTTCTGTTGATTTAAGTATGATCCCCCCTGGTGACAACCCAGTAGACGGGGATGAAGAGAGACCAATGCTACTTTAAGGCTTTTAGTGAACATCTGAAGTGCCCACAAGTATGTTCTTTTCACTGCTGTTTCTTTTTCAGAGATAACGATGATTTTGTTTTGACCAAACTTATATTAGGACAGAAATAATGACACTCAAAGAGAAAAGAAAAAAAAGAGAGAGAAGAAAAAGGAGAGAAGATAAAGGAGGATGAGGAGGCGAGTTACCTTTTGACAATCTGTTAGGAAGGTACGCGGTGTAAGAGTTGAAGTATTTCTGATCACTCTAAGACTGTCCTCCGTGATTTATGCTGACTTAATTGTTTACCTATAAACCCCATACAAAGCAGGGTCATAATTTGTGATCTGTGGTGGATTTCTAGCCGTCATCATAGGCTTCTACTGAAAGTCCCGAGAAGACCTTGCAGTCGTCCAAGCTACACCAAACATTAACACATATTTGTGGTAAACATTTCTGTATAAAGTTACCTGCCACTCATAGAAACACAAACAGCATTCCATATCATTAGTCGGAAAAAAAAAAAAAAAGAAAAAAAGAAACTTGATCATTTGTAAGACACCTTATGTCGTATAAAAGTTAAATGTAAAAAGATATAGTCCATTTTGTTCTGCACACACATAGACTAATTCACTTCATTAAAGGAGAAGATTTAAAGGTTTAAAATGCCTCTTTAGCATTTTAGTGTCCACAAACATATAAATAATGATGGATATATTTTAAAGTTGACCTGTAAAAGTTCTGAAAAATAGTTGCCATTGAGTGAGAATATTCAGAGAAAATTAACATGGTGAATATGTTTTACTCATTTGTGGACACTAAAATAGCTCAGGAGAGTGAAAATGTCTTAGACATACACGGATCACATGACCATTTAAATGTGCAAATGTATGAAGATTCAATGTGTTTACATCAAATGACATATTTTTATTGATTTATTGCAGATTCAGTGCATATGAGCCAAATTGTTGAGTGTATAAGAGCTATATTGTGTATTTTATTAAATTAATATATAGTTGTGTTGCAAAAATATTTGGGCTTATATTGTAAATGGCAAGTGTTGCCTCGGTAGCTGTCGAACTCTATGAGTTTTGTTTTTTCCTGCTTCCTTTTCCCCATGGAGTGTGGGAAGCAGTGCCTCAGAGCAAAGTCTCTTGTTTAATGTATAGTCTCCCAAGTACTACAGTACATAATCTGTTCAAAATGTGTTTGAGTGAGCTGATGGAGCTATCTGAAAGGTCAAAAACTACGTGTCAGTCATGATTATATGCAAGTCCTTGTAGAAGCTTTTATTAAAGTCATGCTAAATCACAAGAATAACACTTGGACCAATACCTGAAACTTCTTCATCTTTCCTCAATAACACACAGATTCGGCCTATGTAGATACCATACTCTTTGCTGATTGGTTTTTAAAAGTATCTTAAGTGGTTCAAGATGTGTGTTCCCATTTATTTCAAAAACATGAAAAATGCTTTAATGCATGTGTGGTACCAGCACTGATTATTTGCATTGTGTAGTGTTTTTCAAGAGGTCTGGGTCTTAACAAAATGTTCTTCCTTTTTCTCAATGCTCTTCTGCTTCTTTGTATTGCTGTCCTTTGAGAACAATACATTCTATTCCTTCATTGGGTGGCATCTTTTCTTGTGACATTTAGCAAGTTTCAAACGTACTTCCATATGAGGCTAGGAAACCTCAAATTTCAGGAATTGGGAAAAAAATAAAATTAGCACTTGCAGAAGTAAGTATTAGCAGATGGGGAAATGCCTTGATTGACATTTTCCTTCAGTGTTTAAATTTTTTGGCATTTTACAGCTTCATGACAAACAGCTTCCAGCCCCCATACCTTAGAAAATGTGGTGCTGAGTTAAATAAAGGCTGTTTGTGCACTGGAGCAAAAAAAATGCATTATTTGCAAACTGGTGGGGAATTCTGTGCCTTCTTTTCTGGCCACCAAGCCAGTGTAGAAACAGCATAAATGTCATAAAATCCTTCTCTTAAAAACAAAAACAAGAACAAAAACAAACATTGAACTGGATTCAGTTTTGTAATTTCAAACTTCAACAAATTCAACTGAAAATATTTTTGTCAAATGCTGTCAAGATTTTAGACTGTACCTCGTTTGCAAAACTGCTTTGAAAGGAAGAGTGGACAACTCCCATCAGCCTTATTCTCTCGAGAACTGTATTTGGTTCCTAGTAACAGCCTTTCCAAAGCTCTAATCTTGGTTTTTCTTATTCGTAAATGTTTTAATTAGAAAAGAAAGGATCTTGTACATGTGAAACCTAACTGACTCTCTATATTTTGGACAATTTATGTATCTGAAATGTGTTGTCTCTGTTATATGGTGTTATTTTCTGCCAGGAGACTACAGGTTGATTTAGCTCGATGGCAGAAATTTGATGGGAAACCAATTTCCATTTCATATTACCCAGTGTTGCCTCTCTCTTACTAGACAGATAGCCACTTAGGAAAATCTAAGGCAGTATGTAAATGAAACCAACAAAGAGAGTAGGGTTTATTTTAAAAACATTCTTAACGTGGAGTAGCTGGTTGTTCAATTTATTATATGTTTCTGAAGACATTAAAACACTATAAGATTTTAAGGATTGGTTGTGCAAATGTGTGAGGGATTTACCTTTAGGCCATCTGTCACCAGTGATTTACTAGTGTTAGCTGTTTAACACATTATCTGTATTTAGTAGTGATTATTTATTTACAAGTTGGTGGTAATTCAGCAGTCAGGACTCTTAAGCTTTTACAGTTGAGTTGAGGGAATCTTGTTTTTATTCGTTTGGCTGGCAATTGCCTTTATCACAGACCTCTGGTGCTTGGCTTCCAAGGAAGCCTATGAGATGCCAAAATCACCCCTTTACAAAGCAAGTTGCTCTACGGGGTGATGCATGTTCAAACAGTGATAGTTCAAGGGGTTTCAGCATCACTCAGAATCTGAAAAAATTGTCTTAATTCACATCCTCCACTTACTAACCGCTCAAAAAAAAAAAAATCCCATATCCAAAATGAATAATTGGATAACATTTTGTCTTTTAGTTCTTTAAATAACTGAAGTCAAGCACAGAAAAGAAATTTATAGGAATTTTCGTAAGAAAGTCAACATTCTAAAAATTGTTTACTGATGAACTAAAACAGATCAGTAACAAAACAATTTTTTCATTAAATATGAATGGTGAAAGATCTTTTCAGCAAAATTAAAAGTAGTGAGAATCAGTGTTAGTTACATCTGTACCAAAGTAAACATTAAAGAGACATATCATGCAATTTCAAAGAATGCTTTCATAATTCTTAACCTGACATACTTATCCTTTTTGCAGGGATATATAAAGATTGGCTCACTACTACATAAATTAATTAAATTCCTGTTTGAGAAATTGACTTGTTTTGTTTTCCTACATTAGCTGAGATCTTGTAAAACATGACTTCCCTTTAAAGGTCCCGGGCCCTGCTCAACATAAAAAAAATGACACCATTTAAAAAAAAAAAAAAAGTCATGTAGTAATAGAGCAGTATGCTTTATTAGAACCTTGTTAAAAGCTGTTTGTTGCCTAATGGAGAAGTTGCTGAGGTCAACAGGTAGACTGAGGTCTGGCATAATATATGCCCACTCATTATTGTCTAATTAAAGGCTTTTAACAACAGACGGCATTTATCAGCGCATTGATTCAAATGAGAGTTTTGGCTATCAAGATGTGTTGATTCAAAACATAATTGAATGAGACCTGATTAAAGTATGACTTTCCTGGCCCCAGTGTTTTGCAGGTTGGCTATTCCCATTTATCAGCCCCATCACTCCATAAGGTTCTTAGCTGCACCAAGTAATTGGTGGACAAAGACTACAACAAAAGCAGCATACATTGTATGGATTTATCTCAATGCTATTGTTTAATGGCTGTGTTTAATGTGACCTATTTGGAAAATGAGGACTCCGAATAAAAAGCTATTACTAATAGTGGCATTGCATTCCCTTGAATTCATTAACATACCAGTGATGTGTCACACACTGCAAACCATAGGGACCCTCATCATAATTATTTTGGAAAGTAACTCTGGCATCACAATTGGTTTTTTTTTGCTAATTATTTGTTTGCCAGTAGAAGATTTTAAGAAATTTTATGTAACAATAATGCCACTAGGTTCTCACATGCATGGGTTAACAATTTTTCAGATGGCCTAGATAAATGGGCTAGTCGAATAATTACCAGAGAGTCATAGACTAATGCTACTAGTGGCTTTTAATATTTACCATTGGTTTGAAGATAATTTGGTACAAGATCCTAAAGGACTTCAGAAAAATCATTTTTATAAGCCCTCTAGTCATCTTAACGTGAATTATGGCAGCACATGTTTATAAATGGCATTTTTAAATAAATACATGTTTATCATGGCATCCTAAAATAATAAGCCTCTCGTTCTACTCATTCGAAAAACATCTACTGCATTTCTATTGTGTGTTTGCTCTGGGCTATCATGCCCCAGGAGTAAACAGTAAACAAGGAACGAGGCCTGGGTCACAGTCCCGTGACTGAAACAAACAGGTAAGTTCTAGCTCACATTACTATTTATAAATTGGATTCAGTGTTTTGCATTTTCTGCAGTTACTCCACATACCCCATAGTTTTGCTGTCCCACTCTCAGTGAATGGCATCTCCGAAATCACAAACCAACATAATATTCTGCCTCCTTAGATTTTTTTCTTTTAATTTTACTGTTCTGAAAGCATAACATATATCAAGAAAAGTGCATTGCTTTCTCGTACTTAAGAAGACGTCAGTTTTAGTTATCTGGGGTAGACGAAACGGCTTATCTATTCATTTCTTTTGCTCGCTTCTTTTTTTCGGTGACTTCTCTGCTTCTTTCTCATTGAGCATCACTTAGGTGTCAGGTACTGTACAAGGATCCTCAGGTACAAAGAACTAAATCAATTACATTGTACCCTCAGAGAACTTATTGTTTGGGCTTAGGTTATACATACAAAAATAGGAATTGACCTGCTGTTTCTTTGACACTGTGACTTTTCATAATGAAAATCATTTCGCTTTTAAGAAGAGTGAAAACCCCATACCTAGCCGCCATTCACTGCTTTCAAGTGTGAGAGCAGAGCAAGCTGTTTATTGACTCACCTGAACCATCTGACTGGGGCTGAGGGAGCACTGAATCACTCAAATGAAGAACCTACCTGGCCACGCTGCAATCAGGAGGAAGTCAGGAATGGAACATGTGTTACAGGCTGATTCCATGTCAGTGGTTTATTAAAGCCCCTCCAATTATGTTTTTTTTTAAGTAGATATGCCCACAAGTTACAATTATTTGACAATCATAGACAATTCTTTGTAAAATATGAAGAGAACCTATTCCTAAAGTTCATCAATGTGGCACATAGAAATAGATCAGCAAGTTAATGACCCATTCTCAAACTCTTTATTACATGCCTTTGGAGATGGTTGCACATGGTTCAGCAAGGAAATATATCATTTTCTGTTCATTTTAGACACTAATAATACTGGACAACCCGTTGTGCATTAGGGATTAAATTCTCAGTATTCTTAAAAGAGGGTACAGTTCTTTTACTGTTCCCCCTTTTTAATGTTGCCGAAAAAGTCATCAAAAAATGACTCAGTTTTTTCAAACTATTTAATGTGGTAATGAGTATCTTTCATGCAAAGATGGATTAAGGAAGGAAGGTTTCAGTGGGCTCGGTACACACTGTATCACACATGTTGACTTTGTCACCCATTAGATCAAAATAGGTATTCTATTTTTTGTCTTACAAATGAAACACTTCACTTTGAGAGGAACAACTTGCTATTTGTTCTACTTCCTTTTTTACACAATTAAATTATAGCATTTTAATAAACTAAATTCTGATTATGATGTGTATTTAAAAATCTAGTTTCCTGAAGTTACC
This sequence comes from Rhinolophus ferrumequinum, assembly GCF_004115265.2. Classification (NCBI taxonomy): domain Eukaryota; kingdom Metazoa; phylum Chordata; class Mammalia; order Chiroptera; family Rhinolophidae; genus Rhinolophus; species Rhinolophus ferrumequinum. The sequence continues at coordinate 12,848,512 of NC_046287.1, forward strand.
TTGCTCAGCCAACTTTATTTCATAATATTTTTCAACATTGTTAATAAACAAGCAGAACCAAGTTTGGGACCCACTTCTTGTTCACTTTATACAGATTGTCCTTGTATTTTGTTGAAAATATTGGTGTTCAGCAGTCCTTATCTGAAAATCGTGCTTACTTCCCTAAGGGTTTTCAGCTTCAGGCCAGACATCTAAAAGAATAATTACACAAACCTAAATTAATACTGATAAATTCTGTTTGTAGGGAATTTTCCAATTCACAGAGCACTTTCACAAATTCACAAGACTGTACAGAGTTAAGGATTATGAAGTTCAAAGAGGTAAATGTTACCCAAGGGCAACAAGCTAGGAAGGCTTCTGCCCTTGAACGAGAAGTCCAGTTCCTGTGCTGGTTCCAGATTTTGGGAATTCTGCCATCTTGCCCTAGCTAACATCTTGACTCTCTAGTACCTTAAATGTATCACTGAAACATTAGTATGCCAGTAATATGTCTTCCCCTTTAAATTAATGGTCACATCATAGAATTTAGATCATCTCTATCTTAATAGTTCCTAATAGTATTAAATAATTTGTAAAACAGAGAACAGGGAATGCAGTTTCCAAGAAAATGAAAAGGCACCGTAAGAACTGTGCCTCTCTTATGATCGACCTCATTTTTTTTTTATTGTCATCTATAAAAATGTTTCCCAACATTGGTGTGATGCTTTCCAAAATATTCTAAAGGAATATTATGAAACGGTATTTTGTCTCATCTAGAAGTAGTCATATACACTTTATTGAACTCCTTTATATCATTAAATTTTGCACATACTAACTTAATAGGATTACTAATTGGCTTCTTAGAAATAATTATATAAACACTGGTAATATTGAAGAGACTTTAAAATAAAACATCCACAGATAAGAATTAATATACACATATAGAGACATGAGAGTCAAATAATTTCAAAAGCCAGTATCACAAAATTAAGGACAGACGGAATTTAAACAGTAGCCATATGGTTAAGGGGTGAATGACACTTTTTTTTTTTTTTTCATTTTTAGCTTGCCTCATCCACAATTGGATGAAATATTGTATCATTGGCTTCTTCAATGATCAGGTTAAAAAGACAGATTGCAATTGCCATCAAAGTCATTTTCAGACTGGTTAATCAAAAGTAAAGTTGTTCTGATTCGTATATATATATATATATATATATATATATATGTTTATATATGTTTATATATATGTATATATATGTTTATATATATATATATACGTATATATATGTTTATATATGTGTGTATATATACACATATATATATATATAACATAATTGACATTCAATACTATTTCATATTAGTTTCAGGTGTACAGCACAGTATTCAGGCATCTGTACAACTTACGAAGTGATTCCCCCATCAAGTCCAGCACCCACCCAACACCTTACAGTTTTACAACACTATTGAGTATATTCCCCATATTGCAATTTACATTTCCATGACTATTTTGTAACTACCAATTTGTGCTTCCCTTTCTCACCCATCTCTCGACCTCCCCCGCATCTAGCAAAAAAAAAAAAAAAAAAAAAAATCTGTTCTTTAGATTCCACATATAAGTGAGATCATACGGTATTTGTGAGATCATAAGGTACTTCTCAGTCTGACTTGTTTCTCTTAGCATAATACACTAGGTCTATCCCTGTTGTTGCAAATGGTAAGATTTCATTCTTCTTTTGTGGCAGAATGATACGACAATTTCCTTATCCAATGGTCTATTGAAGGGAATTTAGGCTGTTCTCATGTCTTGGCTATTGTGAATAGTGCTGCAATAAACATAGGAATGCATACTTTTTTTTGAATTAGTGTTTTGAATTTCTTTGGATAAATACCCAGGAGTGGAATTGCGGGGTCATAAGGTGGTTCCATTTTCAATTTTTTGAGATACCTCCATACTGTTTTCCATAGTGGCTGAACCATTTGCAATCTCACCAGCAGTGCATGAGGGATCCCTTTTCTCTACATCCTTGCCAGCACTTGTTTGTTGATTTATTGATGATAGCCATTCTGACAAGAGTGAGGTGGTATATCATGGCAATTTTTATTTGCATTTCTCTGATGATTAGTGACATTGAGCAACTTTTCATATATCTATTGGTCATCTGTATGACCTCTTTGAATAAATGTCTATTCAGGTCCTCTTCCTATTTTTTAATTGCATTTTTTTTGTTTGTTTGTTTGTTAGTTTGTTTGTTTTGGTGTTGAGCTGTATGAGTTTTTTTTTTTTTTAATATATATATATTTTAGTCATTAACCCCTTATCAGGTGTATCATTGGCAAGTATTTTCTTCCATTCAGTAGGCTGTATTTTCATTTTACTGATAGTTTCCTTTGCTGTGAAAAAGGTTTTTAGTTTTATGTAGTCCCATTTGTTTATTTTTTCTTTTGTTTCCCTTGCTCAAGGAGATATATCAGTAAAAATATTACTAAGGGCAATGCCTAAGAGTTTACTTCCTATATTTTCTTCTAGGAGTTTTATGGTTTCAGGTCTTACATTTAAGTATTTAATTCATTTTGAGTTCATTCTTGTATATGGCATAAGAAGGTGATCCAGTTTTCCCAGCACCATTTATTGAATAGACTGTCTTTACCCCAGTGTAAATTCTTGCTTCCTTTGTCATAGATTAAATGATCATTTAGGCATGGATTTATTTCTGGGCTCTCTATTCTGTTCCATTGATCTATGCCTGGTTTTTTTATGCCAATACCATGCTGTTTGATTACTATGGCCTTGTAGTATGATTTGATATCAGGTAGCTGATACCTCCAGCTTTGTTCTCCTTTATGAGGATTGCTGGGGCTATTCAGGGTCTTTTGCGGATTTTAGGATTATTTGTATCCTGCTACTTTACTAAATTAATTTATCAGTTGTAATAGTTTTTTGGTGGAATCTTTGGTGTTGTCTGTATATAATTTTATCTCATCTGCAAATAATGACAACTTTACTTTTTTCTTTGCCATTTGGATGCTTTTTATTTCCTTTTCTTGTCTGATTGCTGTGGCTAGGAATTCCAATAATATGTTGCATAAAAGTGGTGATAGTGGACACCGTTGTCCTGTTCCTGATCTTTTGGGGGACTGCTTTCAGCTTTTCCCCCAATGAGTATGATATTAGCTGTGGGCTTGTCATACACAGCCTTTATTATGTTGACATATGTTCCCTCTATTCTCTCTTTGCTGAGAGTTTATATCATAAATAGATACTGGATTTAGTCAAATGCTTTTTTTCCCTTGCCTTCCAGGCTCACTGGGATTGGCTACGCCCACAGTATATGAGTTGCTCTGTGGGAGCTGACCTCTCAGAGAAGGATTTGCCCTCCATGGGCTCTTGTGCCTGTTAAGACCCCCCTTTGGGTGTTCCACTTGTGGGGCTAACCAGAGAGTTCTCTGGTGTGGTCTGCAGCTGGCCTCTGGGTGTGTTGTCTCTGGTGTCTCTTAGTAGGGTCTCCCTTACATGCCACTTTCAGCCTGTCCTGTGACTGGCCCACAGCTACATGGTAGGAGCCACGAAGTTGTATGTGGTTGGCTGCTGCCTGTGCTGGACCTGGAAGCGTGTGGGGATGGCCTTGCTCGGAACTGAGGCCAACTGCCACCAGAAGTGAGCCTGAGGCAGCTCAGCAAAAGGCCCAGGGCCCTCTATGCCTATTGCCACCTGCCGGCTGCCTGTAAGTCTCAACTATTGAAAGAGCCTCCTTAGGTGCATGGGCCAGGCTGGTTGACCTGTAGTTGAGAGTACCCTCAGTGATGCAGCCCTAGTTGGGGGATGGGGAGAGGAAGGGATCCCAGTGAGTCACAAGGCATGGACAGAGGTTTCTACAAAGTTAATGCAGATTCAGGTCTTGCACCAGTGCCCCGCCTGTGACGACTTTGCAAAGTGCCCCAAGATCACTGCAGCCAGCCACCACTCACCTCAGGCTTGCAAACTCCAAGCGCTGTCCAGGAGAGTCTGTAGCACAGGTTTTGGGCCAATGCCCCCCACCAAAATCCCCCACCCCAGGCAGCCACAGGCTCTCCACTGCTGTAAAAGTCTTCAGCAGCCTGTGGGACAGGGACACCCACCCAGGCGCTGAGAGTGCTTCCAGCAATGCAGCGCTAGGTGGGCAGGGCGGGATTCCGAGGAGCTACAGGGTATGGGCAGTGGTTTTTATGAAGTTAATACAGTTTCTCTTCTTGCACTGTTGCCGGGCCGTGACCACTTCACAAAAACGTCCTGACAGCACATGGCCAGCCCCTGCTCACCTCAGGCCCACAGGTCCCTGAGAGTTGCCTAAGAAAGTCCGTGGCACCGGGTCTTTGTCACTGCCCTGGGCCACTGCAGGATGTCCGCTGCTTTAAAAGACCTCCACACTTGTCAGGTGGAGCTGACCACCAAGCATCGGAGAGTGCCCTGGGCAATGCAGCTCCAGCCATGTGGGCGGGGACCAGGGCATCACCAAGGCGGTGCGCATGCACGGATTTCCCCAGACCAAAGCCATCTCAGATTTGGCCCTTTGGAGGAGGGTTCAACAGAAAATAATGCACTTTCCTGTAGGCTGCATGTGAGTCAGGCTCCACACAGGCACAATGGTTTCTGTCTCGTGAGAACCTCACCCAAAGCCACAGAACTCAGTCTTTTCCTGTAAGTCTCCGCCACACCCTGAATTACCACCCATCCACCAGATAGCAGGTGAATGTTTGCAAGCGAGCAGTCTGTGTGCAGGTTCTTTAAGAGGGCATCTGGGTTTCCAGCTGCCTTCCATCTCAACGGGATGGGCAGATAAAGACCTTGCTGATTTTCACTGTCAGATATTGTGGGAATTCTTCTTCCAGCCCAGGACCCCAGGGTCAGGAGTCTGGTGTGGGAGTGGTACCTCTTTCTCTTCTGGGTGACCTCTGACACCAAGGTGTCCCTCCTGGTATTTAATCACTACCTGTGAATTTGAGGTCAGCCTGTTTCAAATTCCACCCCCCTACCAAGTCTCTATGTGGCCTCCTAACATTCTTAGTTATACGGGTTCCGTTTAGCCAGTCTTCAGTTGATTCTTGAGGTTAATTGTTCTATAATTGTGATTTTGGTGTGGTCATGGGATGAAGCAGGCATAGCGTTTACCTCATTTGGCATCTTGGGTCCATCTCCCAGAAATAAATGTTAATGTCCTTTTAACCCTAACTAGCCGTTTTATATTTTGGAAACCTAAATTCAAATAGGTGGGATGTGATGTTCATTCATTTTATTGATCTGCTGAATAGCTCAGCACTACTTCAGCAATATTAAATCACAATTTGATATTATTCTCCCTTATGATTGCAGTTGAAAGACTATGTCTTCAGTATAATAATTTGCTTTGAGATAAGATTTTTAAACTTTTATATTTTCTCTTTAAAAAAAAACAGACTTTGTCTATATCTATTTATAGTAGTAAATATTCTATAATATTTATTTACTGTGCTGTATATGACTATTCTCTTGTTTTATCTTCATTTCATAATTTTGTCTCAATATTAATTATTATGTAGCCTTTCCTACCTATTCATTTTTTCCATTAAATATGTTCATATTTATATGTACTTTCATGTTTATGGATCAATTATGGAGGTAGTGATGTCTCACCTGATAATTACATCAGGTTGTAAATATCCAAACTGTTTTTATTTACCTACAGGAAAATTAACGATAGTTTTTAGCTATAACCTACATGAAGTGCTAACATTGACAAAATGCATAATAGAATATACAAAGGTATACAAAGTGGCAAACAGTTGAGGATGCAGGATCTTGGTTGAAATCTTTATGTCAGCGGGCCTAGCTACTTCATTGAAATGTTGAAAGTGCTAGACACTGAGTCAGCTGACTCTGTTATTAATTCCTATGTTAAGAAATCCTCATTTTAATATCTCATCATGTCAAATGTTTGGCTTCAATTGAATATAAGAAAAGACTCTTACCTCTGAGGTGATGTCCTCATGATTTCTCAATCTACATTTCTTCCCCAGCCGCTTCTACAACTCAACTCTTATACATATTTCATCATTTCTTTCATTTTGGATAACTACTAAAATGTACTCTCTTCATAATCCAGAGGAGGGAAGGAGCTAAATGAATGGGTCAAACGTGGCTCCTCTGCTGACTTTCCCCAACTCAATTCAACACTAATTTATGGAATATGCATTGCATTTTTTAATACAATAGAGCATACAGATACTAACAAAACACAGTTTCTGTATAGAAATAAAAATATATGGGGAAATGAAGATATTTATTTACACAAATACAGTTTGTAGTTGATACTGTGAGAGAAGTGCAAGTTGTAGTGGAGAAAGAGAGACCTTTCGGTTGCAGAAATGAGGGGTGGCAGAGAGAATCAGTAACAGCTTCTTGGAGAAGGCAGCGTTTGAATTCAATATTCAAGGTGGGATAAGATTTTCGCAGCAGAGATATAAAGGAAATGCATTATGGAAAAGTAAAGAAGTAATGTGTGCAAGAACAGTTAAATGAAGTCCTAATATTTCTGATTAGAAAGATAGAAAGGGCTGGAAACGTGGGTTAGGACCTGCTGGGAACTACTGACAGTTGAGCTGAGATGTCCCACAAGTGACTATTTCAGGAAGAGACACGAGGACACCTGAATTAGGCTTGCTAGCTGGGAGAGCTCTGGAAGAGGCTTGCCAAGCTGTATGTGAATTCAGGAAAATAACACTAGGACAGCTTGCTGCTGTCTGGTGAGCCATTCTTTATAAGATCCTGCCTAATAGCACCTTGTTCTTGGGTTGGGTCCAATTATCTAGAGGCAATGCCAACTTTGCTGAATCTTGCAGTTCTCAGTTTCAAGCCCTCAGCAGAGTATTTATGTGTGTGTTTCCAACTTCCCAGAAATAATTCTTCCTCTGATATCTGTAATCGTGCTTGAAGCTTTGGGAGGCAAAAAGTGACAGAAGAAAAAGGTGAAGATCAAGAGCATGGATGATTTTCATCCTGGAAAAGTGGCTTTTTAACATTCCCAGATTTTCTAAGCATCTCTGAGTATCTGCTGTATGAATTCTGTTGGGCAGAATTATTCTATTATCAAGAATTTTTTGTCTCTGTTCACTGTCCCAGGCACCTGTAGGCTGATACAGGTGTCCTATCTTAATTCTTCCATAATGTCCTATGCACATCAGTAGAGGAGCTCATAATTATTGATTATTTAGGCAGTAAAATAGGGAATAATGGCCTTAGATTAGTGGTTCTCAACTTGGGGCAATTTTGACCCCAGGGATATCTGGCAGTATCTAGAGACCATTTTCATTGTCAAGAGGTCGTGGAGTTTTGTTGCTACTGGCATCTAGTTGCTACCAAACATCTTGCAATACACAATACACCCCACTCCCCTACACACACACACACACACACACACACACACACACACACACACACACACAAAGATTTATTCTGTCAAAAATGTCAATAATGCCCAGGTTGAGAAATCCTGCCTTTGAGAGAAAGGATGTAGTTAAGTGATTGAAACACATTGGGCTTTAGATAATGGACACTAAATCGGTTGATATGTTTCCTTCCAGAATTTTGGGAGGAATCCTGGAAATTCTCCTAAATCACTTAACATAAGGAAATATCTCCAACTTCTTGTGGGTATATTCTGCTCTGGAGATTGGCAGGGCCAGTGTCTTCTTGCAGCTGAGAGTAGTTTCCTCAGAATTCAGCCCATTCCAATAACCCAAATACTGGAAGAATCTCCATGGAATGAAAGAAAAAGGTGTTGCTTGGGATGGATAGCTACTCCTCTCCTCCTGAAGTGGTCTAAAGCTGATTCCCTAAGAAGGACATTTAAAATCTCCCAGCTGTAAAGGGACTTCTCAAGGGTCTAGCCAACTATTCTCAAGAGTCTGCTTCTGGGACTTCTCAAGGGTCTAGCCAACTATTGCCTTAGACATCAATTGGTGTGATCAGTTTATCCTCCAGCCTCAAATCACCTGTCCTCAATGTGTATGTGTAATCCGTCTTTACCATGACACTGGGAGTTTGTGGGGGCCAGAACTGGAAAGGGTAATGATGGTGGGGAAATCGCAGGTCAAACAATGGCAACATTCAAGCAGAAGCAAGGTGGCCATCAATATGCCTCCATACTGTAGAACAAATATACCTATTGATCTCTTAGTCTTCTTCCTACCATAAGCACTGATTTTAATTCTTTCAGAGTAATATGTGGAATGCCAAAACCTGTCAAATTGACTTTTCAAAGAGGTGAGGGGAAGGTGAGTGCAAATGGTTTCTTAAAAGTTTTATTTCTCTTGACACATATTCTGTTTTATCCATCTGGAATGCCGGGTGGGCGGTTCCAATGCACATTTTATGAATTTGAACTTGAAATGACTCTGGTTTAAAAATAATAATGGTAATGTGTTAAAAGGGTGACAGGAACTCCAGTGGAAAGTTGAAAGTCTGCACATTGACAGGCTAATTAAAATAAATTGTAATTACCACAGCCAATCCACATTGGAGATTTTATTTGGTATGATTTGGCTAAATAATGCACCAAGTGTGTTAAAAACATAGTTGTTCTACACGGTAGTAAATGATGGTGTTACCAACAGACCAGAGACACTTTGAAAAGCATTCAAAGTGCAGAAGAGAAAACCACAACCATAGCCTTGGAGGTTCTCCGCCCAGTGGAGACTTATTCCTCCACAGCACATACACAGGCTTTTATTCATGCTGGAGTCTTTCTATATTAAAAAGCAGTATAATTGCTGAAATACCACTACTGTTCAAGCTAATTTACTTTCTAATGGTCTATTTGCATAGTGGAATTTGCATTTGATTTCACAGCAAATGTTATGACTCCACCTGCCCTATTTTAGATAAAACACCAAAACTAAGAGAGAAAATAGAAGCCCTTAAAGAAGTGGATGAATATAAGACATTTCTCACTCATCCATGCCCACGTGGCAGCCATGAACCTAGCAGCTTGGATAGGACATGGAAAACTTTGATGCTTCCTGCTCTCAGGACCAGTGCACTGGCTTTCTGTTTCAACCTTCTCTCTTGTTCTAAGTCGTGACTGTTGCAGTTCCATGCAAGTAAGTGTCACAAGTGATGCTGAGCCACACCAAGTTCATTGTGAGGGTATACTCACTGTGAAAGACAAGTGAGAAGTACATGCAGAGGTAGAATGTCGTACCAAACTTCAACATCAATCCTGCTGACTTTTATTGGCCTCAGACAGACAGGAGCGCAAACCATAGATCACAGCCTAATATAACAAGGCATTTCTTTTCGACCTCCTTCTGTGATCAAGAGCATGAAACTGAGGGATATATTTTCCCTTTTTGTTGAAGCACGTGCATCATTATATATAATGCATTTTTTTCCCCTGCTTCAAGGTTCACATCCTAAGGTGACAGCTGCTATTTTAAAAGTGACTCAATACAATCATTTGGAGAGTCCCCTAACAGATGGACAGGACTTTGTTTCCAAGGGAACACTGACAGGTTACAATTCTCAACAGCTTTTAATCATTTCAACAAACTTATACACATCTGTCAATTACCCTATTTGGTAAAGTTAATAATGCAGCAATCTGAAGATGACAAAGTGTTGGACTAAAAAAAAAATTCCATAACATTTCTACATAAAGAAAATGAAGTGTAGGTTAAAATATATTTGAAAGTTTGTTTTTTTATCCATAGGAAAAGGCTCCTATTATTTTCCCTAATAAATTTCTTATGTATGTTATTATTCAAAAGAATTCTTAGATACTTCATAAATAAAAGCAGTAGGAACGAAACTATGAAAATATGCAGAACAAAACAAAAGAATTAAAAGTACATAATGAAGCAAAGTTGTTTTTCTCTCTGAAAACTTTAATCACAGCACAGCGAAGGCTCCTAATGAATGGAACTGGAAGTATTTCCAGTTACAAAGTTACAGAAAGGAAGTAGAGGGTGGTAGCTAAAGCCAGAGGCTGTGCAGCTGAAAGGTAGTTCAATTAGAGCCATAGCTCTCACCTACTACTCTCTAGCTATGTGACCTTTTATCAGGATTGGGTAAACTAAGGTCATATCGAACCCCTAGCCTATGTTTGTAAATAAAGATTTATTGGAAGCCAGCCACACTAATTCATTTACATGTTGTTTGTGGCTGTTTTCCAGTACAACAGGAGACTTGAGTTATTAGCACAAAATTGTATGGCCCACAGAGCAGAAAATATTTATCATCTGGCCCTTTACAGAGGAAATTTGCAAGCTCCACATTACGTAACTACTATATCCTTCAGTTTCTCCATCTGTAAAATGTGAATAAGAGTAACTAACTCCTAAGGCAATTGTAAGGAATAAATGAGATAATACATATAAAAAGCTTAGAAGCATTTTGGACACACAGTAACCTCTCAATGAATGCTATCCATTATTGCAAATGGATTCTCCTTAATAATATAAATCTATCCACACATAAACGCAATACATAATTTCAATATCCTGTTGAAGGTCTTTGTTGGACAAATTATTCTAAAGCAAAACAACAAAACAACAACAATAACAAAACAGTTCAAGGGTTGATTTTGTTTATTGTAGTTTCCTAGCCATTAACCAGCAACTATATTCCTGCTATGTTTAACAGCTAAAAAGTCACTTAAAGCACTTAAGTACTATTTCATCGGAACCCCGGACACCTTTACCTTGTTTTGCCACGAGCGTGTAGAAGTATGTAGTCCATGGTCAAATGCCTCTCAGTAAAGTTAAACAAGTGGCAGCTGGCACCATACAGCTCCGTTATAATGAAAACATGAGGTGGCTGCCATTACACAGTCCTGCACTAATGAGAACAGTAGGAGGCTAGCATTACAATGGTCTAATGAAAACAGGAAATGGCTGGCATTAAATTGGTATAATAAAAACAGGAGGTGGCTAGCATTACACTGGTAGAATAAATAAAGAGATGTCAGGCCTCCCCAATCTCATTCCAATTATATATGACCCTGGTACCCACAATTTAGACCAGATCCTCTCAAAGTCAAAACATTGTTGGATGCAAACAAGATTTTTTTCGTACTGTGCTTCAAAACTTTCCCCTGTTTCAATGTGTATTTCCCTTAGGCCAATGCAAGCATGTTGTAAAATAACGATGTCATTTACACTGAACCCTTTTTTTTCTCTCTCTCTTTAATTCAAAAAAAGCAACATTATTTTTTTTTCAACTCAGAAGATGATTGGCTGGCACAAGAGCCAACAATTCAAAAAGATTCTAATTTGGCCCTTGCCTTTTCCACTCTCTTTGAAGTTACCAATGGTGACTAAGTACTCAGAGTCACATAAGCCACACTAAAAAGGAACACAGAAAGGAAATAAAATGCTGTAGAGAAAAAAATAAAATTAAGCACTAAACCAATCATTTAAATAATGGACTTTTTTCCTCTGAACAAAAAGGTCAGGGTTTCTCCTATATCGATTTAGTTAAAAAAAAAATAGTATATGTAGAAGACGGTTGTATACAGCTCTGAGACAATAGATTTATGAGAATATTATGCTTTAATGTCATTCAGCAAGCCAGCTGTATCAGATTCATCCTGGTCTTTGTAATTGGGGCTGGAAACAAAGCACGTTGGCACAGTTCAAGGTTACTTCATTAAAATAGCACATCAATCCTCTATCACTCAGGGGCTCCAGCTCCCATTTTTAAAATCTATACTAGTAACTTAATTTTTTGGCATTAAATTATATATATATATATAATAATTATTATAATTATATATATTAATAATTAATTATTATTATATAATATTATATAATATATATTATAATTAATAATTATATATATTATATATATATATATATATGCACTACATATAATATATATGTATATATATATATTTACAAATGCCTGCATATATATATATGTGTGTGTGTGTGTGTGTGTGTGTGTGTGTGTGTATTTACAAATGACTTCCACAAGAACGATGCCAAAAGAACTTCTATGGAAAGGGTGGTGTTTCCCCAGGCTGGCAAACACTGAACGCTTTAGATTCCCAATGTAGACAACAGAGGGAAACGTGGTAAGGCACCCAGCTGATAAAACAGCAGTATGATTCCAGTAAGGTGAAAATATTGATAAGTAAAACTTTTTTATTCAGTCTTATACATTGATATTTAGTTTCCTTTGCTCCATAATTTTTATTCGTTTTTTTAAAGACAGCTGAATTAGCTTAATTAACAAATTCAATTTTGTGAATACATTTATATCTAATATATAGGGAGAAGCAAGAAGTGAGGGGGAAAATAATCTTATACTATTCCTATTATATTTTTACACTATGTAAGGTTACTTCTTTCCTCTTGAATATGCCTTTATAAAGAATGACCAAATATGATATTATTAAAATTCAAATAAGGAATCATGAACAAAAAAAATGTCAATTAACATTCCTTATTCATTTTTCCCCCAAAGAGGTGGAATTTATAATGTAAGTAAGTAATTTCCTTACATGTTTAAAGCCAGAATTAAATCTATGATGCACAGAACGCTAATACATGTGCTGCATAAAATCTGTTCCTAGGCTTGCATGGGAGTCACAGACATGGCTTAATCGAGACACAAAGTGATGTGTGCCATGCATTCAAAATTAGCATCTGGCCCAGGGCCACTAAATTTGGCATCCCAAGAACTGATTCTATCCTTTGCCAAGTTTCTGCAGGGACTAGACTCACTGAATTCTGAATCACAGCCTCTAATTTCCCCTTCAACAGACTCTTTGAATTGTGGTACCAGAGAAACTTGCAAGTGAACATAAAAATTGAATGTGAAATATAGAACACTCCAAAGAAGAGCATTCTAGATAAAAGATGGATACAGAACTTGAAATATTTCTAATTAATCAATGGTAATGTGGCCTGCTTACTAGCCAGCTCACCCCTCCATTCAATTTGTTTGTTTCTTATACAGAGAGCACATTATAGGCTGTCCGTGCTGCCAAACTCCAAAGAAATATTGGAAGCTTATGAATTTTGTATACCATAAATTTATTTGACAGGTCTCATCACATTGTAAGCAGTATTTTTTATTAGCCAACTTTGTGGAATTAATGGCATTTTGCCCTAATGTCAAACTAACCAATTCTGTCATGGTTGGCCTCTTTGTTCCACTATTAAATACATCAGTCAATACCACCTGGTATAATTGAGTCTTACTGTGTAACTCAGATAGTTGTTAAAGCTATGTTTTTGGTTCTTTTTTATTGGTTTTTTTTTTTTTTTTTTAAAGTAAAATCAACAGGCGGAAAAGAATATTGTTTTAATGGAATTTTTTTAAAAAGCTGTATCACTGCAGCAACTATTTCTCATTTAAAAGGATGAATTGACCTTTCCTCAGATTATATTCAAAATCATTTATAATTGTGTTCTACTTAAAGTACTGCATTAAGCATTTGATGATACGTGATTTCATCTTTGTATAACATATGCAGCCCATGAAACAGAGCACCTGGAAATTACAAGGGGATCACAAAGCAATGAGGTGGCAAATGTGAGAACCACTTGAAAAGACATGCTTAGAATTGAAGGTGGGGAAGGTAAAAATGATTAAGAAAGAGACAATTTAACAAAAGAAAAAAGAAATATTTCTTTATTTTGAATTATTTTAAACATTAGCTCCAAAGGAAAAGGTTAGTTTTCTTGGAGGTCAATGAAGTTATTTTTAAAAAAGTAGAAAATTTACTACAGGCAGGAAAATTCAAGGAAAAAAAAACATGCAAATGTTTAGTTTCCTTTTCTCTCGAAGCTCATTAAAACAGCTTTAAAATGCCTATAGAAAATAATGGCATAGGATTAAGTTAAATTTCCATAGGTAAAGTCAGCATTATTTTTTAAAAAGTTAATATTTAATCTGGAAAAATAACTTGGTTTCTGATTTCTCCCCGAATCCTAAAAAGTAACATACATTCATTGTGTTTTTTAAAGGAAAGTAAAATGTTTTCATAATCTTATCCAGAAATAATAAGATTTCCATGAGAAACTTATTGTATTTTTAGCACACTTGGACTTTAGAATCCCACAAGAAGCAATCATGGTAGTAATTCACCTTGGAACAATTTATGTGACTCACTTTAAGTAAAAATGAAAATATAGTTAAATGAGATTCTTTAATCCAAATATAAAAGGTAATACAACCATGAAGTTTCAATTTTACAAGAGAATATTGAGTATAAAAAAATAGTCTGAAAATGTAAAATATAATTTAAATAAGAGATGCACATGTTTTTAGGAATACTTCTACTGAATAACTGGTCCTTTTAACTCTTTTTAAGACCAAATTACCTTAAAAGAAAAAAAAGGAGTCTCCATGTAGTTGTGCCTGCAAGGCTAGTCCCAAGATTAAAAAACAAAAACAAACAAACAAACAAACACCCACAATATTCCCCCAAATATTCTCCTTTAATTCTTACAATGCTTGCATCTCTGCCAATCAAAAAATATTTAGGCGTTATTGAATATTGGATGGAGGGAGAGGGCAGTGTTACAAAGTAAACTCAGAGCTCCACACCTTACCTGATAAAAACAGACATTGTATGTTATTGTACTTTTAAATATCTACCGACAGACTCTACTGAATACGTTGACAATATCAGAGGCATTCACAACGAAGCCCAGTTAGTGTCCTCATTAAAGGTTAGATTCTTTTGCTGTTTTTCGTTATCCCATTTCAGCTTCTTGGCTTATACTCTTCTCAGGAACTATTCCTTTTCAATTCTCATTACTGTTTCATTTCAGAAATCTCAAGAACTAATAGCTACATATGACATGCAGTTCACAACTTAATATTAGTAGTTGAGAACTGAATGAATCCACATTGGGGAAATCCGTTAGAGGTGTAAGGTTACATTCAGAGCTGGATCTCTCAGGAAGTAGACGAGGCACACGTTAAGAGCATCAGCAAAGCACTGGTATAAAAATAAAGGAAAAAAGCTGTAATTTTCATCTATGACACTTTTTAAAGAATCAAAATGATTATGGGGAGAATAAGATAATTATTGAATATCCTACAATTATGTTGTTTCCATACACTTTTATTTTACATTTTATATAAAGGAGCATGATGTTTCATTTTATATATCAATTCCATGTAATTATCTATCTATCCATCTATCTATCTATCTATCTATCTATCTATCTATCTACCTACCTACCTACCTACCTATCTCCTATTGGTTATGCTTCTCTGGTGATCGCTAACTAATGCAAGTGGTGAACCACAATATTGTCAGTAATTAGGGCCCATTTCTTTACTGGGAGTTTTGGTTTAGGACACTTGAGGATCATGTTGGGAGATGTAAGCTGAATTCATTTTGTGTCTAAGGCGTGGATAAGTTGATTCTGCCAATCATCTTCATCAGTAGTGTTGTCAGAGGAAGTCACTACTTAGCTGCCTCAAAGGTGAAGCAGGAGTCTTTATAGTGATGGAGGGATGGAAAAATTGGTGGAAAGAATAGAATTCTTGGAAATGAAAGCAACGCATATAAACCCAGATGCTTGAAAAACGTAACTTGTTTGGAAAAAAGATATTAATAGGAAACGCTATACTAGAATGATTGATTGCTGCAAAGAAGTATCAGCTCATTGAATGATTTTTTTTTTTTTTTTTGGCAAGTATGGTATGAAGGACAATTTCACAATATTTCCTTGGAGGACCTCTACTTCCTTAAAGGTAAACATATCTAAAAGTTTTCAGTTATTAACAGATTGTTTGTATTATTATGTTAATTAATTGTGTATAAGAATGACTACAAAACTGAATATGAATTCCACACATTGATAGTCCTTAAATTAAAAAAAAAGAAATTTATAAATTATACACAAACAGGAATACAAATCCAATAAAACTCTAATTAAGCACAATTAATTTCAGATGATGAATAATTGTGTTTTCTCGAAACTAAATTGCCACTTTGGAACATGAATACGAATACGGCACAATGCTCTATTTAGGGACTGACTGCAGGTGGTTTCAAGTTTGCTCAACTACTCAGCATCTTATAGTGACACAAATCTCCCACCACTTATCTCTTTGACCTATTGTCAAACACTAATTAGTACACATACTCTAATGTCTTTTGAACGCGGCTTTATTTACATATGAATTCTGTCCTTTTTAGCCTGCTACAATAAATATAGTATCATATAGGTCTAAATGTAATAACTAAAATTTCCTATAAATTTTTTTTTTTAGTATGTACCAATGTTTCTTTCTTTTTTTTAAATTTATTGGGGTGACAATGGTTAGTAAAATTACATAGATTTCAGGTGTACTATTCTGTATTACATCATCTATAAATCCCATTGTGTGTTTGTGGGGACAGAGCCCCAAAAAGCAGTTTCCAGGCTCTTGGCCTCACATAGAAAGGTGCTGGCTCAGGTAGTAAATGGCCATCAACTGTGATTGGATGGCCATCAGCTGTGGCTAGTTGGCCGTCAACTGTAACCAGTGAGCCATTGGCCACTAATATAACTTCTGTGGCTACAAAATGGGTGTAGTGCAGGGGATCCTGCGGACTTCGCCAAGTGTCGTGCGGGGCGTCTGGCGGGGTCTCCGGTCCCGCCCCCCACACAAGAACGCAGGATATGGTGAGGCCAAAAAGGAACACCCACGGAGCCATAGGTAGGGGAGTCACACCACTATACTCTCACTGGCGACTGGGTTGGAGACACAGGAACCAGGAGCAACACAATTCTCAACCCACACTCCGCCGCTTGCAGGCTCAGCCACCATCTTCTTGCTAGCTCCCCTCTTTTTCTTCTCTGCTAGCCTCTTCTTCTAGCCTAGCCACGGCAGTTATATTCATGGCTAATGGCTCACTGGTTACAGCTGACGGCCAACTAGCCACAGCTGCTGGCCATTTGATCACAGTCGATGGCCATTTACTACCTGAGCCAGCACCCTTCTATGTGAGGCCGAGAGCCTGGAAACTGCTTTTTGGGGCTCTGTCCCCACAATGGGGGCTAGCAAGAAGATGGTGGCTGAGCTAGCAAGCGCGGATTGCAGTTAGCACGGCGGATTGCACCTAGCGAGGGGAGTCGGTCAGTTGGCAGCAAAGCAGACAGCAGGTCGAACGTCGTGTAAACCCAGCCTCCAGTGAGACCATAGTGGTATGACTTCTCTACCTATGGCTCCGTGGGTGTTCCTGTTTGGCCTAGCCATATCCTGCGTTATGTGGGGAGCAGGAGCAGATACCCCACAGGGTTTCTAGCACGACAGTGTTCACGACCCGGACTCAGTTCTCCTTCCATCACCATATATTTGATCCCCCTTACCCTCATCTCCCACCCTCCAGCCTCCTTACTGAATTTAAAAATGAAAACCTACACTTTGAATGTTCGGATACTCAAGGATGCATAGTAGTCTGCTCTTATCTTGGGGAATATGTTTCAAGACCCCTAGTGGATGTCTGAAACGCAGACAGTACTGAACTCTATATATAGACTATGCTTTTGTCCTATCTATACATACCTATATTAAGTTTAATTATAAATTAGTCACATTATGAGATTAACAATAACTAATAATGAAAAATTATAAGAATGTTGTGGGGACAGAGTCCCAGAGAGCAGTTTCCAGACTCTCAGCCTCACGTGGAAAGGTGCTGGCTCGGGTAGTAGATGGCCATCAGCTGTGACTTGTTGGCCATCAGCGTTACCGGTGAGCCATTGGCCACTGATAGAACTGCCGTGGCTACGCTAACAGGCGCGAATTGCAGCTAGCAAGGGGGTTGGTTGGTTGACAGAGAAGCAGACAGCGGATTGTGCATCATATGGAACCTGTTTCCTGTGTCTCCAACCCAGCTGCCAGGGAGATTACAGTAGTATGAACTCCCTATCCATGGCTTCGTTGGTGTTCCTTTTTGGCCTCGCCATATCCTGCGTTCTTATGCGAGGAGAGGGACCAGAGACCCCGCATGACAAATGTACTGTAGTAAAAGTTATGTGACTGTGCTCTGTCTCTCTAAATATCTTACTGTACTGTACTTTCTTCTTGTGATGATGTGAGAGAAAGTGCATACATGATGAAAGGAAATGAGGTGAATGAGATATTAAGTAAAATAAGGGTTAACTGAACACGAACACTGTGATATCAGGAAAGTGGATCTGATCACTGAGAGGGCTGCTAAGTGACTACTGGGTGGGGAGCTCATGCAGTGTGAGTATTCTGGGCAAAAGGATGATGTGTAACCTGGGCGGAACTGAGTGGGGATGGCAGGGGAGTTCATCACTCTCTCCAAATGGCTCAAAATTCAAAGCTTATGAATTGTTTATTTCCATTTAATATTTTCAGACTGCATTTGATCACGGGTAACTGAAATTGCAGTAAGCGAAACCACGGATATGGGGGAACTATTGTATCAGCATATCCCAGAGAAAATGTGAGTCCTAATTTTAGAGAAACTTTATAGGAGAGCTTTTTATTGTGGTCATTTTATTATTCTGAGATTATTTTAGTCCATATTCTTTTTGTTCTCCTTTTCTCATATTTCCTGCATGGTATAAACATAAAATTGTGAGATGCAATAGAATGTGTCAGAGAAACAGAATGGATTACATGATCCAGCTTTAGCAATTGTATTTGATTTTATGAATAAAAGTAGAGATTGTGCCTTTATCCACAAGTCAGTTGAAAAAAGCAAATCAGTGTCATGTAGGGGATCTCCACAACTTGAGAACGAGTGTAGGTGGAGTGATGATCTTCCAAGTGAAGAAAGGTCAATGAGATAAGACACTACTTAACAAATCTTTAAATTTTTCCATGTTGGCGAAGTTCCTAACAAGGAAGCAAGAAGTGGCATTGAAGCATCTCATTCTTACCTTGATGAACCCTTAAAATGTAATTTACTGTTACTCTTAATTACTAAATACTCCACAAGTGTTGACTATTTTTGGCTTACAGCAGCCTCACAGTCAAATGATGATGAATGAATATAATGTTCTCAGTTTCAACAGAAATCTAGTGTTAATGTAAAAAAAAAAAGATATTTAAACTAACCTGAATGAATCCCACTTGAAGTTTTAATAAATTGCCAAACAATGTGCTAAAACTAGAGTAAAAGAGTTATTCCAAGAAGACAGATATTTTTCCAACGAAATAAGTGATTTCCTTCAAAAAGAAGTGATAATTTGGCATGATTTCCAAATGTGTTATTTGTATTAATTATCTAGTTTCTACAAGATCTTACTTCGTATTGCTAAGAAACTTGGTAATTAGCAATGAATTAAAATGTCCTGAGTTTGACATGTATTCCCTAATGGCACTTTGATGGAAAGTTCTTTTTATGAAGTTATGTCATATATGCCATATACATCTCATGATATACCTGTGTATATAGGTATACATTGCTTATTTAAGGTCTACATGGTGGCCAAAAGCAAAACAACAAAACAAAGCAAAAACTAACTTAAAAATATTGGCAGGCTAGACGATACATATGGGTGTGGGTGGCAGTGTTGGAACAACAGATCTGGTTGTCCCTAAGGGAACATTTCAGGAAAAAATATTTATACCAAACTGGTGTATTGCATTACACTGAGTAAGGGTTTCTACCAAATATTTGTATATTACCAAAATTACAACCTTTGCTATTGTTGGCTCGGTGCCCTTGAATCACATTTGTGAGACAGACTTTTAGAAGTTGTCTTATTCTCTCTTTCCCCACACATTTTAAATTTTGTTTTTCTTGTATAGAATTATATTAAAAATACTGAGTTTGCCTTATTTGTGTGTGTGTATGTGTGTGTGTGTATATATATATATACACACACACACACATATATACATATATATGTATATAAATATATATATATGTATATATATATATGAGTATATATATACTCATACACACACACACATAAATAAGGCAAACTCAGTATTTTTAAAATATAAATGTATATATTTATTCCACCTGGCCCATCACTTGAGATAGAAGCAAATAAGCAGTATAAATATATTTAAGATTCATTATGTAAAGTGTCCTAAAATGCTCACTTATTTTACTTTTTTCCTATCTGAAAGTTTCTCTAATTCAAATATAAGAGATATAATTAGAGATTGTGTATTAAGGATTTTAAATCAGAGGGATATACGACTATGAGCTAATCTACTTCAAACTCTTGCAAAATTGGTGAATTTGGGCAGTTTGTTAAATTATGTGAGTTACATTTTATCATTTCTATGATTATGACTACTTCATTAGGCTATTGTGACGATAAGAGTGATAATGTTTATGATATGATGTACATGTAACACTGTGGGGACGGGGTCCCAGAGAGCAGTTTCCAGGCTCCCGGCCTCATGTGGAAAGGTGCTGGCTCGGTTATTACATGGCCATCAGCTGTAATCAGATGGCCATCTGCTGTGGCTGGGTGGCCATCAGCTATTACCGGTTAGCCATTAGCTACTAATATAACTGCCGTGGCTACGCTAGAGGGTTGGTTTGTTGGTTGGTTGGTTGTTTGGTTGGTTGGCAGAGAAGCAGATGGTGGATTGCGGCTAGCAAGTGGGATTAACAAGCATGGATGGAGGATTGCAGATCCTGTGGATCCAACTACCTGTGTCTTGCCTGGCCGCCAACGAGACTGGGGTGCAGGAAGACCGCTTGTTGGGGTACTGGCAGATGTTTGTTTTTGTGTCTCGACTAGCCGCCGTGGAGAATATAGTGGTATGACTGCCCTATCTGTGGCTCGGTTGTTGTTCCTTTTTGGCCTCACCATATCCTGTGTTCTTATGCAGGGAGCGGGAGCTGAGACCCTGCATTACAAACACAATGCCTGGCTCATATTAGTTTCTTTTGAAATGGCAGTGCTGATATTATGCCATCTCTTTACTATTCATGTTTCTTCAAAATGTAAAACATTTATGGAGCTTTAAAGAAATATGCTAGATGCTGTGTAAAATAGAACGATGGGTAATATAAGAGAATCTTAGATAAATAATGTGCCTACAGAAGTACTAAGGCAGGTGAAGAGAGACACATAATTTGTTCTAATTAACATGGTTTAATCCATTTAATTTTAAAAATAAATATTTTGTTGTATATTATTATTACTATCTTTCTTTCAATGGATAAGAAAACTGAAGTCTAGACATTCACACAGGATTCTAAACAAGGCCCAGTTTTGCAATACGTGCTGTCTCACCGGTATGTTACCTTTGTCTGGGTGAATGCTACCCAAGGGGCTGGAGAATACCTACCTTCAAATTTTGAAGGCTATACCTTCAAACTAGACCTTCATGAGATTAAAAGAGTAGGAAGATGAAAGAAAGTTGTAGGATAAGGGACATGAAGAGCTAAGATTTGTGCGGTTGATATTTCATAGATTATTTGGATATTGGGATGTATACCCATGTTATTGGAATATAGAATGTGGAAGACTGAACTTGAAGAATGATATTCAAAATGTACTAGATTTGAATGACCTTGAGTGCTCTGTTATGAGTTTGCACTTCATACCAAAGATGACCGTGAAAGGTTTGGAAACTACCTATCTAAAACATATGTGTGATAGAATGACAAATAAGGTGAATTGATGAGGCAATTGCCGTGATAAGAAATGAATAATGACCTCAGCAGATCTCTATCGATATCAAAGTACTTTCACAAATCTCATGATGTTGCTTCCTACTTGATGGTAAATTGGAGCAATCGAAAGAGAAAATAGAATATGTACCCACATAATTTGCCTACTCCCATTCAACCCAATTCCTCCATTTCTGCACAAATTTTTATCTTCTCAGGGATTTTACTCCAAGCAATTTTTGTCACTCTCTTCTGAGTCAGTGGTTGCCTCTCTGTTGAGCATTGCAATTAGCAAACAAATATGTTATTATTTATAAATACATAAACACACACACACATACATTTTGCTTATTCTCCTATTCTGTTGTTGATACTGCCATTTACAATGAAAGCCCTTGAATAAATTGTCTATACTCTGTCTCCAAAACTCTTCCCATCCTCTCTGAAGTCCAAACTAGTCAGGCTTTTGCTTCCTTGTCTCATTCCCATGACGCTACTCTTGTCAAGGTTGATGAACCCAAGGCTGACTTTCAGGTTGTTGAATACAACAGTCAATTGTATTCCTATGAACAGTTATTTTAGGTACTGGATCACTCGTTTTCATCTATATATTTCTTTACTTGGATTCAAGGACTCTCTGGGACTGATTGATCCTTTAGTATCATTTGCTGACTTCCATTTTTCTCCATAAATTCTTAATTTTGGAGCACCCCAGAATTCAGTCTTTAGATCATTTCTCTTCCCTACCGATATGTATTTCTTTAGTGGTCTCATCTGGTCTCATGGCTTCAATCAATGTACAAATTATTCCTAAATTTATGTCCCCAGCCTAGAGTTCTTTCTTTGAATTCCGATTCTACATATCCAACTCCTTCCTTGATAGCTCTACTTGCAATGCGTAATTCTTATCTAAAATCAACATACCCCAAAATCAAACTCTGACCTCCACAATTAAAACGAAACAATACAAAACAAAACAAAACAAAATGATCTGTTTGCAACCTCCTGCATCTCAGTTGATGCCAAGTCTATCCTTTCAGTGGCTCAGGCCCCAACCATAGAGGCCGCCTTGATTTTTTTTTTTTTCCTTTCAAATTTATTCAATCTGTCAGGCAACCTGTTGGCACTTCTTTCAAAGTACATAAACCTTCCACTTCATACGGCTTCCAGTCCAAGACACCATTGTTACTTTCCCGAGTTACTTTATAATCTCTTAACATGTCTTCCTGCTCCTAGGTTTACCCCTTTAAGTGAGTGTTTTCAACTCAATTCCAAAGTGATCCTTTGAAATCATAACCTGCAAGTAACTCCCCATGTTACTCAGAGAAAAAGCCAAAGATCTCATTAGGGCATAAACGATGGTTTGCTCTTTACTTTTATTGTCTTACACACCACTCTCCTATTCCCTTACCCTGTTATCAGGTTCACTAGACTATTCTCAGCATTAACTTGGCTAAGTCCTTCACTTATTTAAAGTCTCAGCTTCATTCTCACCTTGTCACTGAGACCTGTTTTCAGTGATAGTTTACCAAAATACTTACATTTATTGACCAATCTCATTACTAGAATTTATGCTGTTTAAGGGTAAGGGATCTATGTTTTGTTTTGTTTTCCTTTCTTCACTGCTGTATCCCAAGTACCTAGAACATGGTGTCTTGAACATAATAGATCCTCCATAAACATCTACTGTATGAACTTGAACCTGAAGACAACTGAATTTAATAGACATGCAATAACTAGAAAAGTGATGATGATGACTTTAGCAAATAAATAATGTAGGAGGACAAGCTGATTATGAAGGTGACGTAAAAGTATTCAGAGAATTTTCATTTCAAAGTACAACGTCATCATTATGGAGGAAATGGCTGAAAAGATATTAGAAAAAGTTAACAACTTCCTGTGCAGACATTATTCTACGCTAGTGGCTCCATATTAACAAAAGACAAGAGTCAAGCGAAGCAACAAGTGAATTTTGATGAAAAGTATGTCATGGGTATCTCTATGGTCATCAAAACTGAGACAGGATGATAGGATACATAATGGATAGGCAAAGATTACAAATCTGACCTACTTGCGAATGGTAAGATTATGAGGATTTATGTCATCCTAAACTCTAACACACAGAAATCTAAAAAGGATTAATAATAAAATAAAAATATAAAATAAAAATAAAAAATACAATATAAAACAACATACTATAAATATATTATAATGTAATATAAAATATATTGCAAAAATAGAAAATGTAATACATAAATATATAAAACATAATAGAAATATAAAATAAAAATAGTCACCATTGAAGTTGTAACTACCTTGTTTCCCCAAAAATAAGACCTAGCCGGACCATCAGCTCTAAATGCGTCTTTTGGAGCAAAAATTAATATAAGACCCGGTCTTATTTTAATATAATATAAGACCCGGCCTTATATAATACAATATAAGACCGAGTCTTATATACTATAAGACAGGGTATAATTAATATAGTATAATATAATATAATACCCAGTATTATATTATATTATATTAGACTGGGTCTTATATTATTTTTTGCTCCAAAAGACACAGTAGAACTGATGGTCTGATTAGGTCTTATTTTTGGGGAAACACGATATTACACTGATTTTGAAAATTAGTAATTAAATTGAAAGAATTAAACATGTACTCTGTCCTATTTTATTTTTAAATGAGTAAATTAAGTTTACCCCCAGGATATCAGAGAAATATTTATTTACAGAAGACTACCAGAATACCAGCAAACAGAAAATAATTGGAAAAATTGAATAAAGGAATTTTACAATGTGCAATGAAATAATTTATTCAAGCAAGGA
Organism: Rhinolophus ferrumequinum; assembly: GCF_004115265.2. NCBI lineage: Eukaryota > Metazoa > Chordata > Mammalia > Chiroptera > Rhinolophidae > Rhinolophus > Rhinolophus ferrumequinum. The sequence continues at coordinate 12,872,906 of NC_046287.1, forward strand.
TCATTAAAAGATATTTCTGCAATGAAAAATATCATCCCATAGATTATTTGCTACTTGCAAAGGGGAAAAAGAATCTTAACCCAGATCCTGTGCTCACAACCTTAACTGAGTGATCACATTAGCATCAAGTAATAGTGAGACAACCCAATACCGTATGTCTCCTGATACACACCATATAAAGGACCCAGGTTATGTATGGTATGTTCTTAACAAAAATAGTTTATTTGTATTTGAACCAAGACCTCAGAACTAACATTCACTTTACGGAAAATTACAGAAAGAGTAGATTCAATGAACAAATAAGAAAATAATCAGGCAAATCCAGCATGTGGTGTATTAAAGGTAACAGGTCTAGTCTCTTTAAAATTCAATATCCTGCTTTAGAATAAAGACAAGAAAAGAAAATTCAGTGAGACTTTTCTGTCAAAAAGGCCAGAGAGAATATAATCAACTGCAATCTGATTGTGTGTTGGATTTCATGTGCATTTAGGATTAAATGTTACGATGTCTACAGTTTATTTTTTAAAGTTTCAAGATAGATAGATAGACAGATAGACAGACAGACAGACACACAGATAGATAGATAGATAGATAGATAGATAGATAGATAGATAGATAGATAGATATGAAGGAAATTAGATAATGTTAACTACTGAACCTAGGAAAGTGGTGTTTAATACACTATTGTTTAAAATTTTCTCTGTTAAATAAAAAATAATCCAACGTGGAAGGAAAAAAGGGAGACAGTAAAAAACCTGTAGAAGGCAAGGAAGGGTGGTCAAACAGTGTAAGCAAGCCATGAGCTAGAGTAACTTAGTACCTGAATTCTCATGTCTTATGAAAGCTCCTCTTGTATTTACTTCATGAATAAGAAATTTTCCTCCTTCTTCTTTATAGGAAGCAGACAATCAGCTGTAATTCGTCTTTTGGAGCAAAAATTAGTATAAGACCCGGTATTATATTATATTATGTTATATTATATTATATTATATTATATTATATTATATTATATTATATTATATTAAAGACCCAGTCTTATATTATAGTAAAATAAGACCAGGTCTTATATTAATTTTTGCTCCAAAAGATGCATTAGAGCTGATGGTCCGGCTAGGTCTTATTTTTGGGGAAACATGGTATGTGCTTTGTCATTATTCAGCTATTTAGTCTTCACAATATTCTTATGTAGTTATGTATTTGTATTACTTTAATAGTATCAATAAGTAAAACTGAAGTTCAAAGCCTGCATAATTTGCTCTAAGATATGCGAATAGTGAGGGTGAAACCACCACTGGATGTACCCAGTGAGCCCGAGGAGGTTATTCTTTTCTCCGCTCTATATCACTACCTTTGCGGAAGGAGAGGCAATAAAAGTTTTGTGTCATGATAACCAGTCTACATTAACAGGCAAATAAAAGGAGAAATGATAAGATGGCATTTTTGGAGTTTGGACCAGATTCCAATCAGATTTCCTGCTTGAAGGGACAAAACTGGAGAATAGGTAGGAAAGCTGGGGAATAATGTACAGGAACTCAAGGACAGAATAATTGAGCCCTCTGAACTCAAGCTGGAGAGCTACAATGCCCAGTATCATTTTGTTGCTTTCTAATGTGAAAGTCCACTGTGTTGTGCGCAAAAACAAGTGTATTGTGATCATTACCATGAAAAAACTAAATTGCCTGACCTTGGAGGCCTGAGGACTTTAAAGGATGTCTTTAAAGTAACTGGAAGAGTCAGCGGCCATGTTGCTTAGTGAAAGTAACAGGAGCTCAACAGGACTTTACAGTTCAGGGGAGCCTTCCAAAAGGTTTTATTTCTCGCAACCTATTTATTTCACATGTGAAATTGAGATTTAGGTTTGTGGCTTTATATTGTTGTTCTTTTTTGTTTGTTTTATTTTTTGTTTTCCTTTATTTTAACATTTTGTATTAGTTTCAGGTGTACAAAACCATGTAATAGTTAAACATTTATCATTTAATCCCTCACACAGTGATAGCTCCCCTCCCCCATCTACTACCCCTCTGACATCGCACACAGCCATTACATTTCCATCGCCTCTATTCTTAATGTTGTACTCCACTTCTTGTAACATATACGTATATATGGTATATATGTGTACATATATAGACCATATATATGTGTATATATGTGGTATATATATGTATATGTTTATATATATATATATATATATAATTGTAGTTGACATTCATTATTCTTCAGCTTCAGCTTCAGGTGTACAGTGCAGTGATTTTTTAACATTAGTTGTCAAGCAGGGTCAGAAATACTCTTCAACTTTATCCTTCTTTCTTTTTCTGAGGTAACTATGATACAAAATCAGTTTCGCCAAGGGTCAATTAACATTGTTTTGTCTTTTACCATTATGTCCTGAATGTAGGAAGCCAATCTGAATCGTCTGGGATTATCAGGGCACCTTTCTTCAATGACAGAATGTGTGTTTGCTACTTATGATATTGTTAATAATCACTTCATCTCCACTTTGCCTGTGTAGACACAGCCAGCATTAACTTTTATGGGGTGTGAAATCAAGCAAACTGGAACTAATTGAAGTGTTAGTCAACACTGTTCTCAAATTGAATAAAGCAAGATTAATACGGTGCAGGTGATAATTGAAATACACATCTCATTCCAGATAATCTCATCTCCAAAGTAATCAGTGTATTCTATGTCGTAAGATGTAGAACAAATATGTTAATGTATGTATTTACTTATATATGTATCCATCTATCATCTCTCTGCCAATAGTTATACATACATATTGTGTGTAAATATGCTATCTAAGAATCTAACTGTCCCATGAGCTTATAGCATTATAGAAGAATAGGACAGCTAATGCTGAATATGGCCTTTCAGTTTGGGTTCATTTCTTAACTGTGTGACTTGGCAGTTCATTTTCTGCAAATAAAGATAGTAATACCTATATCAGAGTTGAAATAATTATTGTAAAGCACGTAATACAATGCTAGGACAGACTGTGAACTCAATCCATGGTGCCATATTAAGGTAACAAAGCAGTGACTCAGTCAAATAAAACATGTAAACCTGTATCTATAACAATGTGTTCAGTGACTCTACCTATCATACCTCATCTCCTCATTTCCTTGCCAGGGTGTAGTCAGGCCAATCCAGTAGTTCTCAATGGGAAACAATCTTGCCTCCCACGGGACATTTGGAAATGTCATTTTGCATTACCATGACTTGACAGAGGGGGGTTGCTACTTGCATTTAGTGTGTAGGGGCCAGAGATGACACAAGAACTCTACAATGCACAGGACAGCTGTACACACAAATAATTATGTGGTCCAAGATGTTAGTACTACAGACGTTGAAAAACCCTGGACTACTCCCTCTCTCTTTGAAATTTATAATGATCATATTTTAGCATCAGTCAATAATTTCATCTCGATTATCTATCATATGTCCGATTGAGTATTGATGATACATTGTTTAGTAGAAGGCAGGGCCCTTTTCCTCACGATGATTACAGTTTAGTCTCTCTGCTATCCCTTTTCTGTCCCTCTTCCATTATCAGATGTTCTTTCTATCAGGATATAGCCATCTTTTCAGAACTTCCAGGAAGTTGTTTGTGTGATACAGACCACTAGTTACCATGGACATTTGAAAAACAGATGATTAGCAAAGATTAGAGATTCACATACCATCATGAATTGGTTAACAATTGTCCTGCATATACCAATTTTATCTCCACAACTAAATCTTAATCAAGAATCACAGCTATTTTCTAAAATGCTGTCTACTGATTAATTTACATAGCAAGTATACATTCTCCATTTGTGCACTTAGATGTGCAAAAATTTAACCTTATTTTTTTTTTCTCTATTGCATTAAATTTTTTAATGAGGTATTTTATCTGGTAATGAAACACTTAATGTCACCAATTCAGGATAAATTGCATGGCTTGATAGTGTCCCCCGTTGTTTTAGGATAAATTTGATCAGTGGTAACTCCACACATTCCCAACTTCTCTCTAGGAAGTCGCCTAGGTTCTAGGACATTTATGTGACTTGGGGGTTCGATGTCTGAACACCTCTTGATTTCTGTATCTCAGCTGAAAGGACAGAGTCTGCTAGTTCGGGCCACATTTGGATACAAAATAGAGGGCTCTCCTGTCCCCCATGAAGAAGCAGAGAGGTTTCACGACTCTACCGGGTACCTGCTTACACTTTGCTCTGCCAGCCAAGGTCACCCTTCTCTGTCATGGGTGTGTGATGATCTGAGGGACACTCCCCAGTACCGACCTACATTATTTTACTTTCCCCTTCAATTCTTTTTATTTGAAATGATTTTCAAATGACTTGTGTGTGTCTTATGTGACTGTGGGGTGGGAGTTTAGGGAGAGTGGAGGTGTGTAAAGAAAAGGGGATTGGTAGCAAATATTTGTTCTATTTCCTAGTCTTTCCTAAACCTGAAAGGCCACTTTGGAAACCTATATCTTTTCTACCCCTGAAGTGCCACTTTTGAAGTCTAAAGTACAAAAAAGTATATTCATGTTAGGGTATTCTTTGACTGCCTGCCTCTAAGCAGTGGAAAAAGCCCAGAGATATCAAAGTGCAGGGAAAATCAAATCTTCAAATACCCTACAAAGCCATTCCCAGCATATGGATCACGATGGAACAACTCTGCCATAGCTACACTGACCACCATCCCTCCTTCCCAATTACTCATGCAATTAGCTTCTGTGTTTCACCTTTGGAGTTTTTGTATGCCTGGAATCTTCAGTTTGTCTGTCGCCCTGTAGACATTCTCTTCCGTCAAAACTGGCTTTAATGCACATTCTTGTCTGCAGAAATTTTTCCATATCTAATGAAAACAATTGATAATTTTGCATCTAAAGCGGAAGTCTTGTTTAGGTTCTTTGTTTTCTCAAATTGCAAATTTCTAAAATCAGAGCTCTTTATCTAATTGCATAGTAGCAGTTAGCACACTGTGGGAATACAATAATCGATTGCATTTATGGTTATATATGTAATATACACAAGCATTTATATCTAAAATAGTCTGTTCTGTGAAATAAGAAAACACTTGAATTAATTTAATATGCAAACTTAATACAGCTTGAGCAATGTTATGGTTTCTTCATATCCAGTACAAATATAAAGATAAATATGGATGAAGATGCATGATAACAACAGTTCTCTTATTTGAATATGTACTTTATGAACATTCCATATTCTGCATCCTCACTATACCCATTTAATGGTGTCATAAATATTTGAGTATTAATCTGAATCTGTTCATCCTTTTGCATAAGCAATTTCATTTTTCTTTGCTTCCTGAGATAGTACCAATTGCCCATCTTTACACCTCCAAACAAAAGGAATCCAATCTCCCACAATTTTTCACCTGACGCTAGTCATAAGTGGCCAGAAAAATGGAATCTTCCTGTTAATGTCATCATTTGCATAGCTATTAATATTCCAGTGCGTTATTGCATCAGAGAAGGAGAAAAAGTAACATCATATTTTATTCAATCAAGAGACAACCAGTGTCAAAAGCCTGATGTCCAAACCTAGCCTTGTAATTATAGCTTCCTTCCATATGGGATTGTACTATATATGAGGTACATGGGCTTATCCTTCAGTAAAAACAGAGTTTGCACTATACAGGAGAAATCCACAACTTACCTTTAAATACAAGAAGAGAAATTATGTGTGTGTTTCTCCAGAGAAACTTCGGTCCGGCACACTCCTGAAATCAAATATGTCTATGAGTGTTCATTGAGAATGTGATTGCCTGTTTTACTGCTAGATTAGGTCAATGCTGCCATTGCAATCTGGAATCACTTTACTAGCAAGGCAATTTCACACAATTAATTTCCTTCTTTAAAGGAAGCAATAAAGGACAGGCAATTGGAAACCTTACAACTTATAACATCCTTTACTAACTACTGCACAATCTGCAAACACAAAAAAATCCCCCTTTGTGTATGCTTACACAAATGCATTCAATTTTTAAATGAAAGTGGGGTTTTCACAGAGCCATTGTAAACTTCTTGTAAACAAATAAACAAACAATGAAACAGAATCAAACTAAAAAAATAAAACAGTGCTGTTGAAAAGCAGAGAGCTCAGATTGACTCACAGATCTCAAACTCCTCTTAGGTACTTTTATATTCTTTGGAGATTGAAGAATGTGGTTGTAATACATATGAAGGTGAAAAACAGGAGTAAAATACTGGTAGTGACATAATGTGAAGACGGAATCTCATATCTAATTTATGGATTGGCAAATATTGTATGCATTGATTTCATAATTATTTTTTGTCTTTTTTTTTTAAGTTAAAAGGCCACTTAAAGTGATTTAAAGTATAAGATACACTCTCTTTTCTCTTATGTGGACATACTTTGCTTTTTGGACATCCTTTTACTGTCAATACTTACATCTGTTGTTTAAAAAGCTATTCGTGGTGCAATTGCTTTTTAAATGCAAACCCATATGTGTGATCTCTAGAGGAACTGGTAAATTTCACCAAACGGGCATTCCTAAATTACATGCCATCTGTAGCTAGTGAAGAGAGGACTAAACCTGCTCAGCTGTGATTTTGCACCAACGTTTCCATCATTTTGATTGGCTCTAGGGAAATCATCAGTTTTTGGCATGAACTTTCCTAACCCCAACAGGTTATTATGGTCTGCTTGAGCCGCACTGGCTCAAAGAATATTATATTTTCGGCACATGTTAGAACACATTTGGCTTTTTGCATTGGTTTCTTTACCACATTTTACCATTATGGTTTAAAGTCCTTTTTTTTTTTTTAAATGTTTCAAACCAGTGAGGAGATGGTAAAGGTAATTCTATTGCCTATAGAGTTGTTTAAATTGTTGAAAGTAAAACAAATAAGCCCCGAGATTGCACATTCTAACAGTTAAATTACCTCAGTAAAAATTATCACGTTATACAACTGAGACTAAAAGATCATGTTGGAAAAAAAAAGTTAAGGAAGAGGGCAAATCTCTAGTACACATTTTTTACCAGTGCTGCCCTGCAAATAAAGAATGGAGAAGAATCCCCTTTTTTTTTTTTTCCAGTTTACAAATGCAGTTTTAACACTTAATTTCTTTTCTAGCCAAAGGCTGTTTTAGACTCATATATATTAAATGGATAAAGTTCCAAAAACATCAATGTACAATAAAGCATTCAAGTGACATTCTAGGTATTCTTTCAATGACTATTGTTAAATTTTTACTTATAAAATTACTCAAATTGGAAATAAGAATATTGTCATGTAGGATTCATCCTAACCGTCTCACTTCTTCCCTGTTGCTTTTAATCAATCGTAACATTTTTGTAAAGAAGTTGAAACATGAACAAAGTCAAAACATCAGCAAGGCAAATATTATGACTGTGTATCACAAACCATAAACAGGATAGTCCCTTTCCCACTGCTTTTTGTAGTCCTTCCCAAATATTCCTTTTAGGCTCATCTTACATCAGAGCAGAGGACTGGTATGTGTATATAAGGGACAGAAGGGTCCTGTGGCAGAATATACAGGCAGTAGGTGGCTTAGGGTAGATCACAGTGGGAAATGTCAACATTAGGGATGTGGAAAAGAAAGGGATTGAGACTTACGCTTATAATCAACATGGCAGGATCGCAGTGAAGAGGGAAGTAGAGAGGACAGAACAGAAGATGCAGAGAAAGTCAGTGAATAAACCCTGGTATAAAGGGCCAGGGAAAAGGTAGGCATGAGATTCAACACTAATCAGAAGCGCCCCATTCCTCTGAAGTCTTTTTAAGATTCGAGTCTTTACCTCTGCTTGACCTTCCCAGTTTTCAAAGGATATTTATCCAGGGTTAGTGCAGAGAACTGGCTGCACAGAGTAATAGAATATGAAAAAAAAAATTTCTAGAATTAAAAAAATTTAAAACCTAATTAAAAAATAAGTTGGCACCATTAAATGTGCCAGAAACACTTCTCAAAATATACTCTGATCTTTACATCTTTACTCTCATCTCTATGTAAAGTGGTATCAACATATGAAATACCACTGCTGTCACTCTTTGTGTGATTCAAATTATGATCTAAATTGCATAGAAATATTCTAATAGGGTTTTGGCTGAGAACTGGCAGGAAGAACAAGCGGACATTTCCAGAATGTGTGGACAATAAAGTTTTGATTTACGACCTTTTTCTTTTAGATACAAGTAATGAGTCAGTGGCGTAGGGTCACTTTTCATTCAGGGAATCCTGGGTTTATAATGTAATCAAAACCACTGGAATTTGTGTTGGAAATTTAAGATCTTTCAGCAATAATTCGTAAATCTTGCAATTTTGGTTTTTCACACATATTATTAATTTAGCTAATGGAAAACTCACACTTAATATCATCCATATATTAAACAGAAAACCTCATGTAGGAAAAAGAATATAGGATGTTTCCAAAAGTTATCTTCAAAGATTCTTGAATTATCTCTCACATAACCTTACTAAGGAGACACTTGTCAGTCACTTCTTCTTATGCACACTTGTACCCCCACATAAGGGGAAAAGTTATAGTATCATGTCTGATTTAAATGATGTTGAAGCTAGATATATAGAATTTTGATATTCAGGGAGAAAGAGAAAACAGAATAGAGAAATATTTAGAGCAAGGGTATAATAGTAGAGTACAAGGAATTATCCCAAGAGAGAAATTCAGGAATAGAGAGAAGAAAGACCATGATCCTTTGAGCACACATTGGGTATCTGACCTCTCAGGAGCAGAGTCAAAGGGAAGAAAGAAAAAGGGGAAAAAAGAGGATGATGATGTTATTCTGATCTTTTAAAATATATTTTATAACCCCAGGAATCAGTATTTCATGTAGGTCTGTTTTATAATCTCTGCTAACTTATAGACAGCCATTCAAAAATAATTTCCTGTATCTAAGTATGCAGCAAGTGATAAAACTGCCAGCCAGGATAGAGGAAGTGAAGTCAATTTGTTTACTTTCTTGCATAAAGGAAATCATGGGTATAGTTGCAATCATTTAAAACATATTTGGCCTTCTTTAGAAAGGATTTTGGAAGATTTGAGTGTGTATTATTGAAAAACAGAAGGATCTAAGGAAAAGAACATTCTAGTCTTGTTATTTATGTTTTGCTGTACCTAACTTCCACTATCATTAGTTGATTCTATGGCCATTTTTATTGTTACAAAATCCCAAATGCCAAGAGAAAACAAGAGTGGTGTGCCTACTGTCTTAGACATAAAAAATACAAATATAAACTTCTATGGGTGGCATGTGTGTGCGTGTGTATATGGATTTGTGTGATGAAGACTTATATACTTTACAGACTATCAGTTTCCTTAAGCATAAATGCTAGAAATGATCTATAATAAATAAACTGTATGAGGTGTGATCAAACAATATGGTGAATGTTTAAATTAAAAAAATATATATTACAGTAAAAGACACATTGCCATTAATCCCTCTCAAAATGCACCCCTTCAAACACACTTATCCCATCATTCTTGCCACTTTCTGAAGCAGTTCTGGAAGTCCTCTTTTGTGAGTGTCTTTAGTTGCACTGTCATGGCTGTCTCCATGTCCTGAATCATTTTTACTTTGGGGAAGAGCTAGAAGTTACGCAATGCCAGATCTGGTGAACAGGGTAGATGAGGACACACCATAATGTTTTTATTTGCCAGAAATTGCGTTACTAGAAGCGATGTGTGACACAGAGTGTTGTCATAATGGAGGATGATTTAAGGCACACTTTAAAAAACACCTTCTCTCAACGGTAGCTCACGCCTGACTAATTGCACCAAACAAGTTGAAACTTGTCACACACTGTTACTAAGGTTCAACTCGCCACCTCCCTTATTGAAGATCCCTGCCTTTCCATTGAATGGCACTCGGCAGCAGCCTTCACTGTATTTGGTGATCACAACAGAAAGACTCCGTTGTGAGATATATATGGTGAAAAGGAGGAAACTCTTTCCGTGCTGTCCTCAGATAATTATTAAAGCTATACTGCCTTCCCCTCCACCATTCTAGAAATCTAATAATAACTCCTTTCTCAGATCTTACTGATACCATGTTTCCTTGAAAATAAGACCTAGCCGGACCATCAGCTCTAATGTGTCTTTTGGAGCAAAAATTAATATAAGATTCGGTCTTATATAAGACCCAGTGTTATTATATTATATTGTATTATGTTATGTTATATTATATTATATTATAGTATATTAAGACCCAGTCTTATATGATCCAACCATGGGCTCAGAGACCAATTTGATATATCTATATCTATATCTATATCTATCTATCTATCTATCTATCTATCTATCTATCTATCTATCTATCTATCTATATCAAAAGTCAAAGCCAGAATTTCCTGAACAATTTTTTTTAAGGTTTTAGTAAACATAGTGTGATTTTTTTTTCTCTTGTAAAGTGAACTGAGTTCAATATTAAATTATTTTCTAAGCAATTTAATTTTATGTAGGCCATTTTTAAATGTCTTAAGAAAAATACTTGCAACTGATTTTCTAAGAAATATCCCTGCCCGTGTGTGTCCATCACGATAAGCATTACGGTTCTCTCACAGTTTTGTCCCATTATTTTTGCGTATCATACTTATAGAAATATTTATCTTTGATTTCCAGTATACAGGATTCTTATTATCTGTAGCTGCAGGCTGCTAATGATTGACATTTTAAGGCTATTACATAACACTAGTCCTTAAAATATACTGAATTATACTTCAAATTTTAAAACACATTAACTTAGAAGTAGAAACCGTACTTAATGTGAGATATATACAAATAAACAATAGTGTTTTCCAGCAGGCTGACGCTGTCTTGCACCACCAAGCAGACAGCGCTGATTTTGTACATTTCTTCCTAACTGCGTGTTCAGTGACGTCATATTGGTAGCTTGAATCAGTCATCGTATTTGCAACATGGAAGTTGGTAAATGCTATAAATCAGGGTTCTTTTATTTCCTGAAAAGGCAGTTATTAAACATTTATTGACATAATGCTGGTAAAACTTAATAATATCACGAGAGATGTTGATATATTGAAGTATAAATCCCAAGCAATACTATTGTCATATTTTAATTGTATGTCCATTAATTATTAGCAACATATTATCTATGTGTAAATACAACTATAATGTGACTCATCTAAATTAATCAAGAGAATATGTTTAGTCATTATTTTGTTTATTTCTTAGGGTTATATTCGTCATGCTTATAAATTATACACCATGATCCCAGAGAAAATAACTTAAATATAAGTGAGATAATCTAAATAAAGTCTAAGTGGAGTAAAAAAATAATAAGAAAAAGTCAGTTAGTTCTTAAGAGAAAGACGGCATTTCCAAGTGGAAATAGTACAGATGTGAAGAAGGATAAATTTCCATATATTTATTTGAAAGTATGATCATCTTTAAGAAATCTAATATCTCGACTATATGTTGTTGAGAATCCCAACTGTGTCCACGAAAGTAAATCCTGGAAGAAACTTCTCCCTAAGAGAAAGGGAAGGTCAAAAAGCTAGCAGAATAACAAAAGACACTCACCAAAAAGGTGTGATTCTAAATACAACATGGTACACTCAGATTTGTCCCTGAGCCCACGATTGGATCTATCAGTGAGATCTGAGAAAGGAGTTATTATTGGATTTCTAGAATGGTGGAGAGGAAGACACTATAGCTTTAATAAGTATCTGAGGACAACACAGAAAAGAAAGTGTTTCCTCCTCTTCACTATAATAACTAAAAAAAAAAATGAAAGTGTGAGGATGCACTTGTACTGATCAGAGACAGCACCTGTGAGTAGGTGAGAAGTTAATGTACTTTCTTAGGAGCAAATTTAACCTGTGTTGAATCCCAGAAATCATATGCAGGGTTTGACATGGAGGTTAGGGTCCTGCAGTAATAAGTGAAGAACAAGAGCCAGTGAAATTAAGGATACACTGGCACAGCAGCACATAACACCAGTTCGAGTGAAAATCAGCCAAGAAGGTTTGGTGGCATTTTTTACCAATTCTCCCATTTTATTGGTTAAGATCTTAGCTATATAAGCAATGACTTTTATTCAATTTGTTTAAATTACTGAGTCAAATAACTGGTCAATGAAATAAAAAATGGTAAAAAACAATCAGAAACAAAATGTTCAATTTACTGAATTTTTCACCTTTAACAAATAGGAGGCCATGAATGCCAACAAATTAGGCAAAGCCAACCCATTTCTTTCCAGTCAGTCAGATACAGGCAGGGAAGTGCAAGCATAAGTAATGACAACCATTGCACTCATGCCTAAAGTGCCAAATATACCAATAGTTGCTTTTTTTGTGTTTGTGTGTGGATGCTCACAGGTAAACACTGCTTATAAAATATTAAATAATTATCTTCCATTAATTTATTGCAAATACGTTTAATTTTAGGTATTTATGTAATACATTTATGCATTTATATTTGATATATCATGTGTAGTCTTCTAAGTATGAGTAATTATTACCAACCCTAATAACATTTAAAAGTGTATATATCAAATATAAATGCATACATTTACTACATAAATATATAAAATTAAATGTGTTTGCAATGAATTAATGGAAGATCATTATTTAATATTAATATGGGTAAGCGGTTTTTACCTTATTTCTTTTGTGTACATTTTCTTTGGGAGGAGAGTCAAAGATGGAAAACTCCTATTTCCATCTCTCTGGTTGTGTCTTGAGACAGAGGCAAAAGGAACTAACAGAAACACTTACACTTTACAAAAAAGAATTTGAAAGCCTTATTTTGTTATCTGGAAAACTGAAAAGACACCAGGGTGTAAGAGAAAACAAAGAATATCAAGAACAATCATATTATAAAGGATTTCATGATATGTTATCCTTTGGCTCTATTTCCTCTTATTTTTATGTTTGGTGTGTGTGTGTGTTTGCTTTTTTATCTTGGGGCTCATCAGGTAGAATTAGATGTGTATGACATAGTGGGTAGAGCATGACAAATAGCCTACAATATTTGAACATCTGAACAACCAGTGGCATTACTCCAGTTAGTAGCTCATAACTCAATAGAGAGGGTTGGAGGCCATGAGTACATATATTTTTCTCTAATATGATAATGTGTTTCTTAATATGTCCAATAGAATAAGAAATGCTTTCTTTTCCTGGTAATACTAGCTTTTCTACAAAGTCCATGTGAAGGTCACTAGCACATTTGTTAGTATCTTTATTATTCCCGATTATAAAATAATACATGTGCATTTAAAATTTTGCAAAATATGAAAAATTATATAAGGATTATTACATCCCTAAAATTGTAACAGATAAAATGGTGTTATGTGTTACTGCTCCATTCTCTTGATTCCCATAGTCACCATTTTAAATTTATTTCTATGTTCGGAACACTCCTGTCGAAGGCACATTTTGATCTGTGTAAAGTATGAATTTCACTCTTATTCCAGTTGAGTTTTTTTAGGTTACTCTCACGTTTTAATTTTTCACTTTGAATAAATTATTCAAGTGTTATCTTGAGGTAACTCCACTCCTGTGTTTAAACTAATTAGATTTGTTTGCCCCTAAGGACTGGAACACAGGGTAGATCCAGTTACCATCCCATCACCTTTTTTCCAGAAGGTAGTTATTTTTCTTAGGGTTTCTGTTGTTACAAGGATAAAATTTCAAAAGTATTGAAATGTATGCAAGGTCTTTCACAATCTAGTCCAACATTGACATTTCTGGACTCATGTTTCCACAAGTACTTTTCAATTCAGTCTTCAATTCACTTCTAGGGAATTATATTTTTTCCGACACTATCCCTGCATCATAATTTCCTACCTTTTCCTTCAGGGAATTAAAGAGGGATGCTGTCTGATCTTGTTCATGGTTATATCCCAGTCTACAGTAGAGTTGTCTGGTACAAAGGCAAAGGATGACCTTTCATAGGGAATTCACACCATAAGTATCTATGAAATGAAGTGAGGTATTAAAATAGAAGTGTTGCCTGATCTCCCAAAGTGAAGTAGATTTCAGATGTCTTTCTTTAATATTACTTCCTGCAACCCTCTATTACAGAATTTATTATATTTTATCATAATCACTGATTTTTTTTTTCTGTCTCAAATAATATTCTAAGTTCTTTGGGTCAGGGATTATAGTGGATGACAAAGCCATGAGATAGTGAGGTAACAGTCAGGGCAAAGAAAACTGGTTGCAATTTAGAGATAGTTAATAGAAGTAGCATGACTTAGTGAGCAATTAGATATAGAGAAAAGATTCTAAGGGAATTCCATGGCTTGTGAACTTCAGTACTATCAATGAGAAGTACTGGGAAGACAACCACATTTCCAGTGATAAAAACAATGAATTCAATTTGAGGAAATTATAAACATTAATTGTTGGATATTAGGGTTTAATATTCAGTAGAGAAATCTAGACCAGACTTTAATATTCATCCAAAGTACAATTGATAGCTGAAGCTCTTAAATTTGAAAAGGTCACTCAGGGAGCAGGTAGTATGAGATGATGGCTACAGAAGAACTGTGCATATTTCACTGATTAAAGGAGAGGAAAAAGATGACTCAGGGAAGGTGGCATCATTACCTAAAAGGATTAAGTTATTAGAGAAGGCATCTTTATATATAAGCATTAAAAAAATCTGAAACGCATTGATGGGAGTCGATTCCATCTCTGTAAAAGGTTAGCCTCAACCAGTTGGAATTCCAATTCTGTAGGAAGAAAAGGAAGGTAGGGTATCTTTGAGCAGTATTAGTAACTACCAGAGTTCCTTCTTCTGTTTGCCAACTATTCAGCTCACTCTCATTACCAAAGAGAAATCCTCCTCATCTTTCTCCAATAAAGACAATACAAAAGTGTCAAGTAATTATAGCATCTGACTCAATGTTCAGGGTCTATAAATGCCCTTATTATGGATGGTAATCTCTGGATAGTTCTTTTTTTGGATCCTCTTGAAAATTATGAACAACAAGATATTATCTACTTCATATACTCAATTTATAATGGACAAATAGGGTCAAAATAATCACAATAAACAGTCACACACAGAAAGGAAGAGAATGGGAGACAATGATAGCAATGTCAATTCTGATATCCTGCTTGGCAGACATTGGTGAGGCCCTCACACAATGGGGATGATAAATACTTTTTGACTAGGTTCAGTTCTTCTCCCTAACAGGGTAGTCCTCAGTTCATTGTACTAGGAGTTTCTTTTATATTATCCTTCTTGACCATAACTGAATTGAATATTATGGACCGTATCCTCCTTGAGAACTGAACTGATTTCTGCCTATAGAAGATTGAAAACCTGATAATGGTTTTATTCCAAAAAAAGTCATAATCTTTTAGTTTAGTCTAGTGCTTCTTTTGGCAGAATGACTTTGAAACACTTACTGGCTTTTTATTTGATTCCAGTCAGTTCCATGTGCCAATAGCTCCATTTTGTTCTTATGGATATGTATTCTTAAATTTACTATATTTCTTTGCATTCTGTCCTTCACCATCCCCCAATTTCTCACTCTCATGCTCTCAAAATAATTGCAGCGCTTTGTCCTGTTAACCTTTCATGGGAGAAGTGGTGACTTTCTCTCTTTCTCCAAAACTATTTTGTGCAAATGAAAAGATTTATTATGCACTGCTTTAGCTATTCAAAGATTTTTAAAATAATGGGTAAAAGGGCAAACATTGTTTTGGTCCCTGCCTCTAGCAGAATTTTATAAATTTTCAACATCTTAGTTTACCTTTGGGCATTGAGATGTAGTTGCATTTTCCAAACCTTCAAGTTCCTGAATTTTCCACCTTTTTTTGTTCTTTTCTGCTTGGAAATGTTCAGTTTTTCTTGAAATCATCTCTTTATGTTAAGATCTTGTGAAATCCTCTCAATTAACACCTAGCACACTTTACCAACATTCTGTTTTCCAACCTCTTCTCTTAGATCAACATTATCTGCCTTCCAGTTTATGATTGGGGGACCTGTTAATCGTTATTTCACTACTGCAGAAACTGAATAACTTTCCTTCCAGATTTAATATCAGTTTCCTTGTCCCCAACAGCGAGACCCTTAAGCAATGACACAATAATATTTTAGATTTTTGTTTCGACATCTGCGTTGCAGTTTCTATATCAGTAATATAAGAACAAGTTATGCTGTGGTTAAAAAAAAAAATCTCCAAAATTTCAGGGACTTAAATCAACTATGCCTCAAATTAAGGTCAACGAATCCTTTGTGTAAGTCAAGTGGTTTCTTACTCTTTGCTCTAAGCAAAATTGAAGGAGAAACATACTACAAGTTACTATTAGGTTGATGCGAAAGTGATAACAGTTTAAAAGGTTAAAAACAATTGCAAAAACCTCAATTACCTTTGCACCAACCTAACAGTTGATAAATTATTTTTTAAAATGATGTTTAATGAGAGGTTACTATATCCTTTCTGGATAGAATTCAAAAGTAGTTCATAGAAGTGGTAATGTGGAGAGCCTAACATTCCTTCTAGATGGGTGCATGACTTCAGGGAGGAGATCAAAACCAATCTCCGGTCCACCGTCCACCGGGCAACCATGACAAAGGGGCTGCCCGTAGCTAGTGTGAATACTTTGAGTTCCTCTCCGAAAAGTACCTGTCTGTATTCCAAGTTAAACGCCAATTGTGGATGCCCTGAAACATTACTGAGTAACTTTCTTTTTTATTGGAAGACTGTTCACAAATTGAACTTTGAGGAAATTGAAAAATTTGCTTTTTTTAGAGCCAGTAATTACTTTTCTGGCCTCCTTTTTGTCTGCCTTTTTACGTTCCAAAATCGATTAAGACCACTACAATTTTAAGGTTTTTAAAAAAGACTGTGATTTGTGGACACACAGATGGAAATGTTTGCACACCTATCCAGTCTTCCATCTCACTTGCCTTGCTGCACTGAGCTTGAATCAGAACACATTTGTCTTTCCATGTGGCATTGTAAATCTAGTTAGCTCCTCAATAAGCTAATCTGGTAGCAAAAGAAGTTGCCTTAATAAAAGTCACCTGAAATTAGAAGTCATTCAATGACTGTATTAGTTATTATTTGTATGTAATGCATGCTAGGTAATTACAAATATTCAAATAGCATTTATGAGACATGTTTGCATATCATTTAATGAAGACACCTTACTTTTTCATAGTCACTTAACTTTTTATTGCTGCTTATCATCAGTGATCTTCTTTATACTCACAATAGTCTCAGGAGATGGAAGGACAATAATTATATTACCCATCTGAATGGTGGCAAAGCATGATGAAGTCCCATAGATGATCCAAGGCCGCACAGCTACTTGAAAGAAAGTTTTGTCCTCTTATTACTTTGTTTTCCATGAGATTTAGCTTTTCTTTAAGTACATGATTCCTTACAAGTAAAAATACAGTTGTAAAAATGAAATAAACATGTATACACATATATCACATAAAAATATTAATAACCTTTAAAATCACTCCTCTTTATTTTAAATTGGGATCTCCTGGAAGCCAAAAATTTTCAGGAAGACTCTCTTCCACAATTAAAATAGAATACTTGAGGAGACTGTAAGATATTATTCAATGATTAATATAATCTTCCATAATATTAAACTTTTTTCAGTTTTATAGCCTCTGCGATAACCCATGACGACACTCACCTCCTGGTATTCATGACCTTGTGTAGTCCTCTCTCACACTGGCTAAGGATTGCCTGTGTAACCCATATGATACTGAAGGAATGATGGAGTGTGCCTTTCGAGTATAGGTCATAGAAAACATGGCCATTTTTGTTTCACTCTTAGAATCTTTACTCTTGGAGAAGCCAGCTGCCAGGTAGTGAGGACACTGGAGTTATCACTATGGGGAGGGCCAATCTCAAGGAACTGAGGGAGGCCTTTTGCCTACAGCCACCACTGAGGCCTTTCATAAGACATGGAGTGGATCATCTTGGAAGGAATTCCTCTTGTTCAAGTCAAGCTTTCAGATAAGTTCAGCCCAAACCCATATCTTGACTGCAGCCTCAAGAGAAACCCTGAGCCTGAATTACTCAGCCAAGCTGCTCCTGAATTTCTGACACACAGAGAAGGCTGAGATAAACAAATATTTGTTATTTTAAGCTTCTGTGTTTCAAGGTAATTAACTATGTGGCACTATACAAATACAGATAATTCTAATATTCCTCTGAACATCCAAATCTCACAGACAGGCACTACTCCAATTGCTGTCATAACAAGAACGATGCTCTTTAAGTGTAGAAAAGGAGTACCTAAGCCAAACTGGAGTACTGTGGGAGCTGAGCTTAAAGAGAAAAGCCAGATGGAATTAGGAAAGGGAAATTAAAAGCACAGCTAACAGAACATAGGTAACCACAAAAACATGGAAAGCTATGGTCCCCATAGGAAATTTGAAGACATTCATGGAAGTCAACAAAGCTTATATTGCTTGTGTAGGTGACATAATCAATGATTCTGGAGATATAAGCAGGAGAAGAATAATAAAGGCCCTTCCTTGTGTGGAAGACAAGCGCAGGAGTTAGAATTTTAACCTGAAAAGACCTGAGCTGTCATTGAAAACTTCTAAGGAAAAGAATGTGTAAATTTAAAAATGAAAACCGATTAGAAGATGATTGCAATCATTCCGGAAGTGATAAAGGTGAATTTAAACAAGTCACATTCTACACCTTCACCCCTCTTCTCCTGCCTCATTTGACCAGATTGGGTCACCTACTCAGGCTGCTGCTGTCGACAAGGATTGAAGTTTCACTTTATAAATGTTTTAGCATTCCTGTTTCTTGTCTGACTCAAGCTAGCCAAACATGCTACGGTACGTGTGTTTTTATCCATCTATTATCTGCTGCTTTGAAGGGAGTAGCACCTTTTATCATAGTACGAGTAAATGGCTGTTAATTTCTGTAACATTATTTCTGGGAATTGCCAGTAGAGCTATTGTCACTCAGGTTTTTTTGTTCAAGTGTCATCACATCTTGATTACAATTTCTATTCATTGAGGAATTTTAAAAAAGCAGATTATGGGATACAGACATCAATTCACAGCTTTGAAGTATAGAATGAAAGAAGTTTGAAGTTTGAAAGAAGCTCAGATTAATACCATTTAATATCTTAATGTTAACAATATATTTTAACGGGAACTTTGAACAACAGCTTGCAGAATGCTGACCTAGACAGAAGCTCCTAAAAAGCATTTACTATGGATTTCTAACAGAACTAAACACTCCTCTTTTCTGTACTTCCTATCAATTTCTTGTCAGACCCAATTCAAAAATCTGATCTTGATCCTTTACGACTTAAATGAGGCAGATAAGAAGTTGTGCCTTTTACTGAATTCTGCTTTTTACAAAATGGGTTCTTTAAATACACACACACAATAGTAGACGTTTTTTAAGTAATGAAAGTAGAGGCGTGATTATTCTATTACTAATTAGAATCCAATTTATGACTTTGAAGACACTTGCATAATTGTGACTTCCTATAATGGCTACTACGTGAGTGTGCTGTTTTGCCATGAGAAATCGCATAAACCTTTCGCACGTCTTAACTAATTAAATCAATAAAGTACTTTTAGCATAACACTGTGTGGATTACAAAGTGCTTCTAACAGACATCACTTCATAAAATACATTGTAAATTGTATTTTTCCAAAATTGCCATAAATCTTCAGGATGCTTCCAAATCATTTTGATCAAAGTGATGACTGTGCTCTTTTGAAATCAGATTGAATTTGTAAGACATCCTATGTGCATCACATATTTCCTTGTCCTATAGACATTATGTAAAAAGTGGCGCCCATAAATTTTGTTAAGTGGAAATAAATGACTTGTCCTTGATTATTTAAGAGTGGCAGTCCATAAAATGGTAAGTACTGTGACACATCAAAATAATCTAAAGGCTTTGATAAAGTCAAGTAATTTCTTATTCTAACCAGTACCAGCTACATAATTGGCTAGACAAAACGCAAAAAAAAAAACAAACAAAAAAAATATTGATGCTCCTTGTTAACAAATTATTAAGAATTCCAGTTTGGGGACAGCAAAGCATTCAATCTAGCCTGGAAATTCTTCTGCCTGTGGTTCCCTTTGTAACTGTACACACTGCACGCCCATGTAACTGGCCCTGATTGTGACAGTATAAGTGTAACAGATCAACAGCAATAAAAAAAAAAAGTTGTCCGAATTTGTGAAAACTACCTTGTGCCAGACACAGTGTTGGATTTTCATGTCCTGTATGACTTTTAACACTGAGAAAACAAAAACTGTGAGCAGTACTGTTGTCCCATCCTAGGAGTAAAGAAACTGAGGGTAGGATTTTGCAAATCCACCTCCCCTGTCTTAAGGAATATAAAATATTTCTATTCTGTATTTTTCTCCAGAGGTGGATTTTTATTTAATCAATGATCATAAATTATAAGAAGTGGGAACTTAGAAGGAGGTTATTCCAATCCTGAAATTTTGAAAGATCTACTCAGTTCAGAGGAAGCGGAAGATATCTCTAGTAATTTCTTTACTACTAGTCCCAGGCCTGAGTTTGTAGCATTCTTACATGCTCCTTTTTCATAAATTTAGATATTTCCAGAGGATAGAACATTTTTCTTTTTTTTAAAACTTGTTGCAATTTGATTATCATATGGTGAAGGATAAAATATGCAGATAATTTTAGTTCCTGTTTTATCTATGAATGCAAGGCTTGGGTGCAGGTCCAGGATTCACTTCTTCCACATCTCCTCGCAATGCTTCTTCTAATTTTTAGTGACAAAATGAAAGTGGTCTGAACCAGAAGGTGCTACACTGTGGAGAAAATCATACCTTATACAATTGTCCAAATGGGGTCATTACAGCTGGGATGGAGACGCCTTAATTTCTACATTTATGTTGTCATTGGACTTTATATAAGCAATCAAGTCTTCTACACATGCTCAACCCATCATAATATCTGTGGAAAAATCATCTTTATCCATGCTATAATAAGTTGACAATTCTATGATTAAGACCTTAAAACTACTACAACTTTTCTTCTTTTTCAAATAATATTTTAATGAACGTGATTTTGCATATATAGTTAATGTTCCTTGAGGCTATTTCATTAGGGTAAGATCTCAAGGAAATAATTATTGACCCAAAGGTTATGTATGTAGTTTACTAAAACCAGCTTTAAGCCGTTTTTCTGTTTATGAAGAAAATTACAACGTATTATAGACAATTGGAAACTACATACGATATAAAGATAAAATTATCCCAAATAACAATAAGCAGAATTAGTCACTGTTAGAATTTTAGCATAGATATCTTCATTGCAGTCACAGTTCTCTCTCTCTGTATGTATACACACATTTAGGTATGTGTGTGTGTGTGTGTGTGTGTGTGTGTGTGTGTGTGTGTATATATATATATACACATGAAGTATCTATCATATTAATACTTTATGTATACAGTATGTGTATTGTGCCTTTTCCCATTTAACATTTTAGCATTAGCTTTTCCATGGGTCATTACAAATATTTCATATGATAAATTTTAATGTCTCCACACTCACCCTCTGAAAGAATTACACATATTTCCACCATAGTTGAGATTTAATTTCAAATTTGTACTCGTACAAATATAGCTGTGATGAATATAATCTGCGACTACTAGTTTGGTGCAAACGTAGTTGCGGTTTTTGCACTGTTGAATTTGCCGTTTGATATTGGAATACATTCTTAAATAAATGTATGGTTATGTTATACATAATTTTAGTGCACATTTCTCACTTTATTATATTTTTTTGCTAATGACTTATTACTTGCTGTTTATTTTATATTGATTTTAGACTATGGAAATGATGTTAGACAAAAAGCAATTTGAGTGATTTTCTTGTTCAAGTTCAAAATGGGTCGTAAAACAGCAGCGATAACACGCAACATCAGCAACATACTTGGCCCAGTAACTGCTAACAAACGTACAGTGCAGGTGGTTCAAGAAGTTTTGCAAAGGAGACAAGAGCCTTGAAGACGAGGAGCGTAGTGGCTGGTCATCGGAAGTTGACAACGACCAACTGAGAGCAATCATCGAAGCTGATCCTCTTACAACTACACGAGAAGTAGCCGAAGAACTCAACGTCGACCATTCTATGGTTGTTTGGTATTTGAAGTAAATTGGAAAGATGAAAAAGTTTGGTAAGTGGGTACCTCATGAATTGACTGCAAATCAAAACAATTGTCGTTTTGAAGTGTCCTCTTATTCTATGCAATAACAATGAACCATTTCTCGATTGGATTGTGACGTGAGATGAACAGTGGATTTTATATGACACCGGCAAAGACCAGCTGAGTGGTTGGACTGAGAAGAAGCTCCAAAGCCCTTCTCAAAACCAAACTTGCACCAAAAAAAGGTCATAGTCACTTTTGGTGGTCTGCTGCCAGTCCGATCCACTATAGCTTTCTGAATCCCAGAGAAACCATTACATCTGAGAAGTATGCTCAGCAAATTGATGAGATGCACCGAAAACTGCAACGCCTGCAGCTGCCATTAGTCAACAGAAAGGACCCAATTCTTCTCCACGACAATGCCCGACCACACATTGCACAACCAATGCTTCAAAAGTTGAACGAATTGGGCTACGATGTTTGGCCTCATGTGCCATATTTACCTGACCTCTCGTCAACTGACTGCCACTTCTTCAAACATCTTGACAACTTTTTGCAAGGAAAACACTTCCACAACCAGAAAGATGCAGAAAATGCTTTCCAAGAATTCGTAGAATCCCAAAGCATGGGTTTTTACCCTACAGGAATAACCTTATTTCTTATTGGCAAAAATGTTGATTGTAATGGTTCCTATTTTGATTAATAAAGATGTGTTTGAGCTTAGTTATAATGATTTAAAATTCACAGTCCAAAACCCAATTACATTTGCACCAACCTAATATTTTTTTAAGTCAACTTAAAAAAACAAATTCCCATGCCAAAATGTGCTCTTTTTTCATACTGTCAAGTTCCTCTTTATAAAGGCTATACTCATTTACACACTCACCTTGAATTCATAAGAGTGCCTATGTCACTGCCAGTTTTGCAAATTAAATTACTTTTAAATCATTACTAATATGATTAAGTTAAAATGGTTTCTCATTGTTTTTACTTGCTTGTTTTGAACAGGTGTTCAAATGCATATCAGCCATTGTCTTGCCAATTATCTATTTTGGAACTTCGCATTTTTTATAAACATGACCTACAGTTATTTATTATAAATTAAAGGTATTAACATTTTGCTAATATGCTACAGATATTTTTCTATGGTTCATTTTCACCTTTAGAGTAGCCAAGTATTTATATACTTACATGTCTATTTAGGGTAAAATCTTCAACAAAAAGAGATTGAAAGAGGTTCAGGTAAAACAGAAAATGTTGCTGTAGACCATATGGTTTCTCTACTTTTGACCCACTAGCATGGTGAGTTACAGTAATATATTTTTTGGAATAAAATTCAACACTTGAAACAAATTCTATGTGATTATGGCTTGTATCTTTGGGCTGGATTTCCTTGTATTTCATTTAGAATATTTATAGAATGAGTGAGATTTTTTTCCTTTTGCAATGTTTTTACATATATAGTAGCCTTACAGAATTTATTGGAAACTTTATAGCTTTTGCTTTCTCTGAATTAGTATAAATAAAGTAAAAATTGTCAGATTCATGAAAACTTAATAGAGATTTCATGTAAAACTGCATGAAACCAGAATATTCTGATTCTTTTATTTTAAAGCTTTTTGTTATCTTTCATGAGTAATGATTGGTTTTTGGTTTTATAGTATTTTTTTTGTAAAGTTTTAAATTCATTTTTAATATAAAATAATCTATTTTATTATGATTTAAAAAATTGTTAGCATAAATTTCTCCAAATAATATAATAGCAGTTCTCAATATATTTTTGCTTATTCTTCATTTTTGTGTACTTTTTCTGTTTTCCTTATCTAACTATAACTTTAACAATTTTCATATAAAAGCTGTTACTCTGGAACATATTTTAGGAATATTTTAATATTATACTTAATCTCTATATTTATCATTATTGTTCTTTCACCTCCTGTTCTTAAACTTGCTTTGTTATTTTTTCTTAAATTGGAATTAAATGAGAAGTCTATACGTTTGTTTTTATTTGAACATTAAAGTGTCTTGAAGGTAGTTATTTATTAATGAACACAACGTGGCCATAACACATTTTGAAACAGAAAATATTAAATATAATTATGAATATTTTAATTAACATTTTTTATTTCTTTGGTTGACTTTGTTTTAAAACTAGAATTTTATTTTCTTTATTGTAGTTAAAAGACATAGAGGATATTTTGCCATGCATAGTCAACACTAATTTGATTTTCTTTAGTGTTCATTTACTTTTTCCTGCTTTTATTAGAGTTACACTAGCTGCTGTAATAGATGTCCAAATTTTATGACATATCTTAAAAAGTTTTTCTACCTCACAATAATAGGCCACTGTGGATTTGATGGTTAATGGTTAGCTTTTCTTCACTTTGTGATTGAAGGTCATGGCTTCTGCCTTATTTCTGGGTTGGAGTTTATTGTCAAAAGAACAAAGAGCTAATATTCTTGCATCCTCTTGCTGTGCACTCTGAATTCTTTCTCTTAGTTTCCAGCTTTGTATTCTCATCACTCTTTTAAATTGACTCTGGTTTCTCTGAAGGATCCACTTTCTTTTACCGTCTTACGTGGCGAGTGCTTCATGAGGGCATTATGTTGCCTATAATTTTGGATTCTGATCCCCAGGCCAAACAGTAATGAGAATGGGTTTAAGAGAAAAGGCGTTTATGGGGTAACTTACTTACACAGGTCCCATTCTCATGACTCACATTTGGACCATAACTGTTCTCAAGACCAGGCTTATT
Source organism: Rhinolophus ferrumequinum (assembly GCF_004115265.2). NCBI lineage: Eukaryota > Metazoa > Chordata > Mammalia > Chiroptera > Rhinolophidae > Rhinolophus > Rhinolophus ferrumequinum. The sequence goes on from NC_046287.1 coordinate 12,897,781, forward strand.
TAAACGGATTTAAACTTCATTCTAATGTACAATGTTTGCCTAATCTTGCCATCTATATTAGTCAGAGTAACAGAATTAATTGAATATCTATCTATCATCTATCCATTTTTCTATCTATCATCATCTATCTATGTATCAAGAGATTCATTATAAGCAATTGGCTCATGTAATTGTGGAGGATTGGCAAGTCCAAAATCAGATGGGTAGGCCGGCAGGCGAGAAACTCAGGGAAGAGCTGTAGTTCAAGTCCAGGCAGTCTACTTCTGGTGGCAGAATTCCTTCTTGCTCAGGAGAGGTCAGTCTTTGTTCTGCTATGGCCTTCAATGGATTGGATAAGGCCCACACACACAATGGAAGGTAATCGTCTTCATTGGAGTCCCCTGATTTACACGTTAATCCCATCCAAATAAGCTGTGGTAGAAACATTCAGGAGAATTTTTGACCTAATATCTACGCACCCAGGCCCAACCAAGTTGACAATAAAATCAACCATCCCATCATCTCATCATATGAATGTGGCCCACAGATAACGCCTGGAAGGTAACCATTTCAGTGCTCTTCATGGCTATACCCTTTGCACACAATGCAGATCAGATAGGGACTAACAGTGTCTCAAGTCTTCTGCTTCCTGCCATATATGTTTCTCAGAATTATGTCCTTCTTCTACACCTGGAACTGTCTATTCTACATCTTTTAGTTATAGTCTTTGTAAGCCTCTTACAAGGCTGACCTTCCCACTGTCCATCCTCTTTACTCATCTTATGTTACTTGTTCCCAAAATAGTATCAATGAAATTCTTTTAAAAATAATTTTAAAAAAATTTAAATTACAGTTGTCATACAATATTATATTAGTTTTAGGTGTACAAAATAGTAGTTAGATATTTACATAACTTACAAAGTGATTAACCCGATAAATCTAGTACCCTTCTGACACCATATATGGTTATTACGATATTATTGACTATATTCCCTATGCTGTAATTACATCCCTATGACAGTTTTGTAACTACCAATTTATACCCCTTAATCCCTTCCCCCTTCATTCCGCCAACCCCTCTCCCATCTAATAACTATTAAAATGTTCTCTGTATTTATCAGTTTGTTTCTGTTTTGGTTGTTTGTTTTGTTTTATAAATTCCACATATAAGTGAAATCAGATGGTATTTGTCTTTCTCTGTCTGACTCCACTCAGCATAGGTCCAACCATGTTGTTGCAGATGGCAAGAGTTCATTCTTTTTAATGGCTGAGTAATATTCCATTATATATATGTATCATTTCTTCTTTCTCCATTCATCCATTGATGGATACTCAAGCTGCTTCCATATCTTGGCTATTGTAAATAATGCTGCAGTGAACATATGGACACATATGTCTTTTTGAATTAGTTTTAGGTTTCTTTGGATAAACACCCAGAAGTGGGGTTACTGAATCCTTCTTTGTCTCTTGTTATATAGCATTGGTTTTCAAGTATATTTTGTCTGGTATGAATATTGCTTCCCCAGCTTTTGTTTGTTTGTTTCCATTTTCATGAAAATTTTCTTCCACCCCTTTACTTTCAGTCTCTGTGTGTCATTCGATCTGAAGTCTAATGAAATTCTTTTTGGCTCTCTCACTTTCCACCAGGATGTACAAATATTGCAAAGCCACATCTCAGTATTTAATATCAAGGACGAGCTGTACGTTGAAATTGTCAGTTTAGTGATCCAAGAGGCCAAGCAGTGGGAACCGGGGTCCTGACGGAACAAGACACGTTTATGCAAGCACTTTCGTTTAGTGAAAGTGCTTCTGTGAGTTACATATATTTTTTTGAATTGAATTTTCTATTTAGTTCAGGCATTTTTTATTGAGGTCAACATTTTTGCTTCTGGTGCCATTTCTTGCTCTATAATGGAAGTGATGGGCACCTCAGGGAAAAGCCCCGTCATTCAATGACTTTCTCTTCATTGAGGTTGGTATAGATTTCGGACCCCTTACAGAAACTGTTTCCAAATATGATTTTTCTTCCTGGGAAATGGATTCCAAATGGAGAGCCTATGTGTCCCAGGACTCTCCCAATTTGGAAAAATTGGAAAAAGAGGCTGGTGGGATTCTGCTACACTTTCCTTTCAAAAACTCATGGAGTTCCATTTAAAAACTATAAAATAATATATTTGTTAAGGATATAAGCAATTTTTATGTCTTGTTTAAAAACAAATAACTCATCTTGTTGTTAAGCACCTGTTTCGGCACAGTGCAGTCCGCCTTTTTTTGCTTTTTTTTCTTATTCCTCTGAGAATTATGTCTATTTCTGATTCTGTTCTCCAAGTCCTCTGTGAGAATAGAAATGCAATGAACTCATTTGATTTTTGTTTTAGCAATGCCTGTCTTTTCAGTCAGTAAATTGCTCTGGCCATCTATAAGAAACTCTACTCTTTCTGTCACTGACCTTTTATTCCTTCCATGCTTGAAAAAATGTCTTATGATTTGTCTTAATGTCTTCTGCAATCTTCTTTTCATTTGACACCTTTCCTTTACTCATATTTTTCTTTTACACTTTAAGCTCTGAAATCATAAGTGTGTGTGTGTGTGTGTGTGTGTGTGTGTGTGTGTGTGTGTTTATAGATTTTTGCATGAGCTTTTCTGTCTCGGATACTCCTTTTCTCATTTGGTTTTGATAGTGCAAGAATTGCCCATGTCTTTATGTTCTGACACAGCACATTTAATGTAAAAAGCTTATTAATTTTAGCTCTTCCTTATTTCTGCCTTAACTTTCAAACTGAACAGTATCTACTTAATCAGTCATTTAACAAATTTATACTTAATACCTACTGTGCTTTGATGCTTGTGATTTGTCACAATGAAGTTCAACTTAACAAGTAGTATATACCTTCCTGGTTCTTAATAAAATGAGTTCACATTTTTTTTTTTTAAGCCTTCTGTTTGAGTCTTCTGGGGTGCATACAAAACTTAGGAATATTGCAAAATCTGATGGAAAGGTTTTTACCGTAGCCCCACAGGATAAAGGTTTTCAAGTATTTATATATATATATATATATATATATATATATATATATATATATATATATATATATATATATAGACCCTATTTTCCATAGGAGGTAGTAATTTTCACAAAGCTTCTTTTTAAAGAACTGTTTCTTCTTTCTAATCAAAGTGGTCCATTAATGATGAATTGTATTCTTTGATGATGTTCTTTGAGAAAATAATGCAAAATAATGAGGGAAGTAGTAATGGCGTCTTAACATCAATCTTTTATTTTCATTACTTTTACATTTCTGGATCCTGGTTCTCCTCTGATATTGCTCATGAGGAATGCAGGGTAATTTGCTTTCTAGTTACAGATGAGTACACTCCCAGACCTAATGGTTGTGCTGCTTACTACAGTGATCTGACTCCATCCTATTAAGCGTGAACAAGGCAGCCCCAGCTAATTGGGCAATTAAAATTAAGGAACATGCAGCACAAAGAGATTCTCCACATTCAACTCAACTCAGCATAAAATATTGTTAATTCAACATTAAAACGAACTTCTATCTTACATAAATACTAGGCTTTGTATTGATCCTTGCTGGATCTAAAGCTAATTTTCTTTTTATCTTGCTAAAAAATGTTTAGATTAGGTGGAACAACATTAAATATTAAGTTTTGGTTGCTTTTTCTGCCACTGAAGTGTCTAACTTTCTGGCATATCTCGACAAGCTTTTGTAACAGGAATAGAGAAAATGTCAAAATCCAAAATAGATCACAGTGGTGGAAAGGAATGTGTTTTCATGAACATAGTATAAAGTTTCATTACTTCTCTTGTAGTGCAACGCTGATGCTTCTATACTTTGAATTGTGCTTTTTCAGTGATAATAAACTCTAGATTGTATAGACATGATTTGAAGCATTTCATATATTTAAAATAATATACTTATAAATGTATAGCAAAAAATGGCTATATGTTATCTGAATGTATAGTGTTCTGATGCTTTCATTTTAAAAAAACAAAACTTTAAAAAAAATTTTTGGATAACCTTAGGTAACATTCTTTAACCTGTTTTTTCACCTCTGATTGAATTCCTTGATTTATGTTATAGTATTTTCTGTTGTTATACTATGTAGAATAATTAATAAATTACCTTTATCATTTGTGCCTGAGAAAAACAGCATTTGTATGTTTCTTTTCAGTTATATTTATCGTATTCTGCTATATACCTCCACTGTCCTTTCAACTGGAAAATTTACCTTTGGTGCCTCAGGTCTGTTATCTGAAGCCAGAGATTTGTTCATTTGGAGCAAACAGTTGGAGGGTTTCTGCACATCTCCTTTCCTGGCAATGTGTACATGAAGTCTTCATAAGAAATTACTTTGACATTCTGTAGACAGTGCCTTTGGTTTCCGGGCATCATTTAATTTAAGGTGATCATAGTCTGGATCACAGTTGGCATTGTGTGTTCCTGTATTTTGTTACAATTGTACTGCTCTATTCCATGTTAAAAGGATGTTAGCGCATTGGATCAGGACATTGCTTTGCTTAGGGCTTTAAATGAAATGCAAAAGATAAATCGAGGACAGGGAAGAAAGAAGACTTATTTGCATGGAAGTTTGCCTTTGCTATTTTTGTACTTTCCCAAATATGAAGATGGTGGTTGAATTGTTGGAGGGCTAGCAATTACAATCAGTATGTGAGTTCACATAATTTGCTTTCTGTACTGCTCCATAATCCATATTTTTCTGAGTGTATATATATATCACTTCCTGACTTTCTTTAGTATCTGCAGCCATTTTAATGGTATTGTGGATCCTGTCAGTGGAGATGATACATTATTGGATCCATTAGCAAATACCAATGAAAAGAAATATTCTATCAGGAAATCCGCAGTCACTAATATTTTACATTGACCGTGGAAAGGATGCAAAATATACTAAACTATCGATTACCTAAACAGTTGGTACATGTCATAAATTTTGCACAACTGTAGAAATTAATGCAATTGAATATGACTTCAGAGTCCCCAGGCATACATGTCATAGGCCTGAGGAATGCATGTGGCAACCAAAACCAAAAAATGAATCGATTCAATCTTAAAAAATATTTTGTAAATGTAGAGCTGAAATTTGATGCTAAAATTTCCATGTTGGCATTTTATTATGCAATAATAGTCAAAGTTTAGAGCTCAGACTTGTTTGCCACAGATATTTTGCGAAGGTGATAGAAACCGACATCAAAGACCAAGTTCATCGCCTGTAATGTGGAGGCTTCATGCTAACCTTCATTAATGTCACTTCCTGTTACTGGTTCATTCTTGTTAAGGTGTGCTCTAGATTCAAGGAAGAATAGCAATAAAGTATCTAGAAGTACAATGACTGAAAAGCAAAATTTTGGTCAACACTCTCTATGCATATTAACTCTGCTTCTGACAAGGATATTAGCACAGCGTCTTAAAGTGAGGCAATGTGCCATTTTGTGCATCTAAGTCAACAATTTTTAATAAGAAAAGATCAACAGCAGCCAAGTTCTAAAATCTTGCTACCTATATAGTGTGGTGATGGATCCATAGCATCAGCATTACATACATGAGTGCAGCTTAGAAAAGCAGAATCCCAGGCTAAACCTCAGAGGCCTATATCATAATTTGCATTTTAACAAGATCTCCAGGCAATTTGCATTCAGGGTCAAATTGAGAAGCACTCCCCTAAAATATCCTTAGCTTGCCACCAGGTAAACACTTTATTGTGACCCAATGATGCTTGTTCCATGGCCTAAGTATACAAATATTACATAAGGTGCTGAAACATGGCAACAGAATATGACTAGATGTGAAGATGAGTTACGGCCTCAAAATTCAGAGTTTTAAATCCTATAATATGAGCATGAATTTCTTGGGAAAGTATAGCAGTTGACATGTTCCAGCTACACTCAGTTCATTACAGTAAAATCTGTTTCTTTTTTTTAAGTCATACAGCATTATTTTGATATCTTGTCCCATATTTCTAATAATTAAAGCTAGTACAAAATAATTTATGTAAAAGATAAGTCTAAATCTGAAATAAATATGTCAAATGAGTTCCCCATTTTCTTTTATTTCTAAAGCACTTTAAAAATTGTTATATTACAATTTTCCCAAAGAATTGCAGTAATTATTCCATTGTGAATCAGTTTTTTCATTCTAAAGATAGTGTGTGTGTGTGTGTGTGTGTGTGTGTGTTGTGTGCTCGTGTGTGTAGACTCTCTTTTCTGATATATTTATAAATATAGATTTCCTTTAAATTTTCTTTTAGTATTATTTAATCTCTTTTTCCTGACATATTCTAACTGACATAGATCCTTTTAAATTCCCATTGGGTATTCACACTGTTCATTCCTCTTTTTAAGAGCAAATGTATATGTATGCTCTATCTAGATATTAAGCTACATAATCCTCACAAGTTAAATTCAGATTTTTCCATGTCTCAGTGATGCCTTAAGTGCAGAACCAATAAGAAAAAAAAAAGTTACCTGTTCTTTCTGGAGGTCGGGTAGCAAAGTAAAATTCACACTGAAACTGATTTACAATTCTGGGAAACAAAGTGTACTACAATACAAAATATGATAATGGAATTTCTCAGACTTATACATTTGAATTTCTGGCATTTTCTTGGGGGAAACAAGAGGGAGATGAAATGTCTGCATTTTGTTTCCTAGTTGTTTTGAGTTGTACTATTTCTTGTTGTAGTATTTTATAATGAATGAGATATTTTCTGGCAAAGACACATCTGTGAGCTACTGCAAGAATTTTCGGCAGGACATCAAAGACATTAATGACGGAAAGAGTTAATTCTATTTCTGAAAGTGCCTTGTGGAGCTAGAAAGTAGCTGAAGCTACCGGGATAATCTGAGTCAATTATATTGAATTCACATAGGGTGATTATGTAGTTCGCAGCTCCTCCTTCTACCAGCTGTTCTTAATCAGTCCTGATTCCTTAGTTCAACTAATGCCCCCTACAATGCTGACTCTGTGTTGCTCAAGCAAGATTCCTTAATAATTGCTCACTCATTTGGATCAATCTCCCTCATCACTTGCCTTTCTCCTTTTTGCTTCTTCTCAGTTATTTCTGACTCCTTTATATCAAATATTAATGATTGCTTGTTGCTTTCCTGTGCCATAAAATGTGAAATTTACATAAAATGTGAGATCCATAGTGCCCTCTGATTTTTTTTGGAAACATCATGCAGGGGTCCAGAGAAATGTAAGCGTGTCACCGTTATTCATTAGCTATGGCTAATTGTTAGACCTAAGGGGCAAAAAAAAATCAAGAAATAGATATTTGTACTATTAAAAAAATATTTTTTGAACTATATCTGTCATCTATGGTACTATCTCTTTTCCCATCTGTTTTGTATGCCATTTAGGACTAAGAGTGATGTATTTACTAAATGGAGATGAAATAATTTATTTCTGCGCATCACACATTGACTTTTTCTAGCATCTATTTTCAGAGAGTCATAGAAAAATAGAACCGACTCTGAATCTTCTGAGACCACATTTCTACATTTGCGTAAGACATCATTTTAAACCAGACAACGATTGATGATTTCATAAAGGAGATTCCTTTACCAATTATGTAGTACCAAGTTCTGGAGATGGATGCCACATTCTGGAGCATCCATCTGACTTTATGTTTAAAAATATAATCTGTATGTAACCTGCAGTATAGATCAACTCTATGTCCAATGCGGCCAATGAAATGTATCCATAGGAACCATCAATGAATACCTGAAATTTCAATATGCCCCAATTGATGGTTCTACTTAAAGTAGCTTATGTTCGCCGTATACGAAGCTAGATGTTTTGAAAGCATTATTTAATTCAGATTTTTAATACATCTTCAGTACAAAAACCTACAAGTTAAATCTGATTTCCAGTTTACTGATATGCAACATAATTTTCATGAGTTGAGTTCCCCTGTTTTAATCTCAGGATTTTCACCCTGAGAACTAAGTAAGTCCTTCTCCATCAGCTCCGTCTCTGGCTGTCCTACTCTCCCAGTTGCTTCAGAATCACATGTGAATACCTAGCACGCCAGTCCTACTCTTCATCCATTATTATATCTCCTCTGGCTTTCTTATTTCAGGAGTGAGTGGTCCAGTGTCTTTCACCCAGATATTGCCACATTTTTCAAAGTTAACCCTGTCTTCTCCCAGTCTGCAAAACCTCATTTTTAGTGCATATTTTAAAGGAAATTATCACAGAAGCAATATATGCAATTAATGATCTTATGCTAACTTATTAATAATTCATTTAACTTGATGTATTGTCTCTTTCCAGGAACATCAGTACTTAGAAAGAGAGGGGAAAAAAAACTATGTTTTTGTTTTTTTTATTCAAGGCACTTCCAATCATGGAATTTTCGATGATGAGACAGTGCCTTTGGGCAGAAATGGTTTTCTCCCATTCTCACTACAGATAGCCATGGTGTGCTGGGACAGGTCTGTACCGACCTGTGAGAACTGATTCTTAATGGTAAGAAACATTGTCCCTACAGAGCTTGTATTCTAATGCATGGTAACAACATCAGTAACAATACCCTCTCCCCCAAAAGAAACCCTCAAAGCGAAAACAAGATACCCATGTAAAATATATTTTACATAAGATGGTCAGGGAAATCCTCACTGAAAAAGTGACACTTGAGTTGTAACTTGAAGGAAACAAGAGAGTTAGTCTTGTGGATATCGGGGACAATGTCTTCCGAGTATAAAAATTGGCAAGTGCAAAGGTCCTGTGGCAGGAGTGTGCCTGCCATGTTTGAGGAAAAGTGAGGGCCAATGGCTAGAGCTGGGTGAGTCAGGGGTGAGGAGCTGATGATTAGAGCAGAGAAATAACACGTGGCCAGATCCGGGAGATCCATGTAAGTATGGTAAGAACTGTAGCTTTTACTCTAGGTGATATGAGAAGCTTTTCAAGTATTTGAGCAAAGGAATGATGCGGAAACTCATTTTTTTAATGGATCAGGAATAGATTGGAAGGCACAAGAGGAGACATAGAGAAACCTATCAGGAAGCTATTATGATAGCCAGGTGGGTTGGACTATAATAATTGCAGCAGAGAGATACAAATGAAGTGAGATTCCTTGAGAAGGTGTAGTTAGGAGATCTGGGTTGATGGAGAATGGAGTTTAGAATTACTCTAAGGTTTTTACCTCAACAACTAGATATGGGGAATTTTCAGTAAGTAAAGGCTTGGAAGGCAATCATAGATCTTATTTTTGGATGCATTTTATTAAAAATGCCTGTTTGACTTCTAAATGGAGATTCTGAGTAAGCAGTTGGGTGCATACAAGTCTGAAGTTCAAGAAAGAAGTACAGGCTAAGGGTAGAAATTAGGACGTCACCAGCAAATAAATGGTATTTAAAATCAGGAGGCAGGATGATAATCACTTGGGAAGTAAATATAGATAGAAAAACAAGTCTCTAATAGAAGAGAGTTTATTCAAAGTATTGTACTTGAATCACTACATAAGTCTTTTTCCTCCACCTCTGTAAATACAAAGGATAATATAAACAAAACACTTATTCTATTGCATAGTCTTTATAAAAGTCTGATTAACTCCTACTAATGCATTAAGATTCAGCTTAGGCATCACATTCTCCATAGATCTAGAGAATGGCCGAGTTGTCGTTTTAACGGAAAACCATCTTGTATCATCTTTCTTACCCATTAGATCATTAATTTCCTAAAGGTGAAGATCACGTATTTCCAGTGCCCAGTACGATCCTTGAAAATTTGAAGACACTTAGTGTATTGATGAATAAAATAAAATAAATAATAATAGCAAGTGAAAGGGGAAGAAGGATAAACAGAGTTTGCAGGGTAAGCAATGGAAGAGCGTCTGCGGGAGGGAGACCGATTTATATTTTATGTAGTGTGTAAGCCTGGTTGTGAAAAGCTGCTTGCAATTTTAAAAAAAAACATGGGACACATACCATATAACTTAGCAGAACATGATTCAATTTCCTCTTCTGTGAAATGAGAGTGTTGAACTAAGTCCCTTCTGGCTTTAAAATGCAAAGGTTTCAGATTCCCAAGTGAAATGTGATCTGTGATTTGTGTGCGCTTTTTCTTCCCCATGTTGGGTCATGCCTCGTTATCTAAAACCCCTGTGCTGGCTTGGGGTGCCCTCACCACCCTGCTTAGTCTCACTTCCTCTCAGCCATGACCTCAGAGACCTTAATGCCCTTATTACTTTACAAGCTGTTGCTCTCAAAAAATTCACTTCTGCTGTATTTGTAATATTTATATTTGTAATATTTCTATTTGTCCTGTGTTGCCTTGGCTTTCTTTTTTACTATGTAAAGCAAAACAAAACAAAATGAAAGCACATAAGCAAAAACTCTCTTCTATTTCTTTCTAAAAATCTTGACATTAGGCAAGAAAATGATCAGTAAATACTATTCCTTAAAAATTGCTGAGACATCGGATGGAAAAAATGTGACAGGATTTTGAAGTGATTGTAATTCATTCACTCATGGTGTTTCAGAGAAATTTGGCATTGAATTATACTGCTTCACATTTTATCATATCATTAAATATTAGTTAATAAAGGCCTGCGCCTATCCTCTTGCCATCTTTTCTGCTTAGTTCAAAGGTTGTTGCTGAGTTATAACCAACGAAACGTGTGCGTGATACGGATTTCGTCATCAACTGATTTCATTTAATTCAGCCTTCAGTGGTGACTAGTGCTGAAATAAGGCACTTTTTATACTAACTGGAAAAACGAAAACCTTTTTTCTTATTCCTCGATTATAGAAAATCCTATGGAGAGAAGTATTAGATTTAAAATTCAGGTGTTTATGGTGAAGTGAAATAAAGCCCCAAAGTCTAAAACTCATTAAACTAAAACATATTAGGTCAACTTTAAATCCCTTTTTTACTTAATGGCTTAAAAAAAAAAAATAACTCAAGCCTATTAGTCTTCCTGTTCTTGTCAAATATACAACCTTGAGTTGATTTTTCATTAGAGAGGAGATTAAATTTAAAAACCAGAATAATGGAAAGTTTAAGTGATACTAAATGAGTCTTATTATATTTGTAACCTAAATTTCTCCTTTGCAATGGTTAAATAATTAAAGATATATTTTAGTACACTGTTTTAGCACCAATATGATTATTTTCTGACATGGACCTAATTTCTTACCATTAATTGAATATATTAATTTAGAGTCATTTCAACCAATCAAATGGCAGATGCTTGCTGAGTTTCTGTGTGATAAATGCTATGTTGGTTCTATAGAAGTAGCTTTCAAACCTTTTAAACTAAGATCCATGTTTAAATACATTTTTATATTGTGAACCATCAGACATGCACACACATTTCGACAGAAAGAAAAGTTTCCAAGAAACAATACAGGTTTATATTAATGAAACACTCTAATGTTGTCTTCAATTTCTACTCTATTCAGTTATTTTATTCTATATAATTAAAAATGTTAATTGAGACCCAGGACAAGCAGATTAAAAAAAATGCTGCTCTAGAGAACGTAAGGATTCTGTCTTCAGGAAGGTTATAACAAGATCAGGAGAGAAAGATAATATGAAACAAAATATAGTTTAATGTCAGAGTCTGTGAAATTGTCTTCAAAAAGATGGGATTTGAGCCAGATTTTGAAGAACAATAAGAATAGCAAAGTGAAGGTGCAAATGGGAAAGACCAAGTCAGAGGAATAAACTTGAGCGTGTTTGTTCCCAGAATAATGAGAAGACAATCCTGGCTGAAGTGCAAGGTATGCTTTGGGCACTAGGGAATTATAAAAGAGAAATCATTCGTAATTAGATGCATAATAACTCTGAGAATAAGAGAGAAGTTTACACCTACTGTAGGAGAAACTAGAGAGCAATTTAAGGATTTTGATCATTACAAATGTGTTGATGAAAAGATATTTAAGGACAATTATAATATGAAAATATATTCAGGATGAATTATAGAGAAACGACTCCAGGGAGGATGACCCACTGTGGCCGTAATTCTGGTGTTGCGTGAATAGAATCTAGACTAGTTGGTAGCATCAAGCTTGCATAATAAATAAAGTCATGGGTATAGTTTACAAACCCTCTGCTTACGAAATTGACATACATATATTAGTATTTATTAACTTTAAGTGTCCAGGTGGTCCAGGTGCCATATGGATTAGTCTAGGACTGCTGAGTTTCAATCAAAGTCATAACAGAGCAAAGCAAATGTAGCATTTGGTTAATGACTATTTCACGGAGAGGCCAGTTACTTCTGCTGTAAGCATGGCCCACATATCACTTGGATCAGAATCTCTAAGGATGATTGCTTAAAGTGCAGAAGATTGGACCCTTGCCCCAGGTCTGCTTGATCAAGCTCTTTAGGATTGACTGGGGAGTATGCATTTATAATAAACACCTCAAAGGTATCCTAGACTACTTAAGTTTGAATGACTTTGATTTTATAGTTGAGTGAACTGAAGCTAGGGAGATTAAGTAATGTTCATGGTTATACTGTCAGTGATAGGGCTAAAACCATGATCTGAGTTCTCTTGGTGTTAAAGGAATGGCTTTTGTATTCAGACATATCTGACTATTGAGTTTGACTCTGCTTTTTACTAGTTATATGTATGACTCATGTAAAATACATTAAGCCTCTGACCTACCAATTCCTTTTCTGAAAATGGGGATGATAATCCCTAACTTAAAAGTGTTGTTTTGATTGTTTTCAGGATTCAAGGTAAGTTTTTTAAACCATTAGTGTCTACCATAAAGGGTGCTCCATGGACTGTAGCTATTGTCACTGTACCTGCTGTACTGCGGTTAGTAGAGCAAGTGATCAAATGCTTAGGATCCGAAGTCAAATAATGTATGTTCAGATCCCAGCTCTATCATTTACTACCTCAGTGACCTCAGGGAAAGTGTTGTGACCTCTCTGTGTCACAATCCCTTCATTGGTGAATAGGTGACAGCATTGTAACCATCTCAAAGATCTGTTGTAAAGATGAAATGAGTTAATATAAGTAAAGCCCTTAAAACCAGCATGCCATCATCTCATCTAAAAGAACATATATAAGTTCTCAGTATGCTATTCTTGCTGTATGTCCTTCTGCAGAAACAAAAAGAGAAATAGCCTTGGGGAGGTCATTGCTCATGAAGAGACTGCTTTATAGTCAGACAGTTTCAGTTAGAGAAGAATATGTGAGAACTGTGGAGCATTTAAAAGAGGTCACTGCAACCTTGAGAGTCAGGAATGTTTGGATACCTTCCTCCTGTACATAGAGTTGTATCCTTGGATGTTTCAAATTTAGGTGAGACCTAAAATTGGGAAGACTGCATATTCCCTCCGGGTATGCCTGTTCTCCTTCTCTCAACTGTCTTTCTCTTTCTTATAACTTTTCTTACTCTGGGCAACTTTGTGTTTTCCTTGGAATTCCAGAAGGCCAGTGAGACAGATGTGGTTGGTAAATTTTAAATATGTTTCACAGCTTCTTGGATATACACTATTACATTTATTGAAGTCACAGAATAAATTATGATTCTCCAAGAGGATAAATTATTTTAAAAATGTTTTAGTTAGCTTCTCGCCATTAAAACATTCAGATCACAGCAACTAATCAGATTTCCTCCTGTAATGCAATAAATAAGCTACTTTTGGTTAAAAATATATATCTTCCTTGTGATTAACATCTGTTAAGTGAGAGCCTCTTATTTGCACGTGCACATAAAAGCAGCAAAGCAGCCAATTCCCATCACTAAGTCCTGATGAGTCTACTTTCAGACCAGTTATATGGAATGAGTCTCCATCAGCTTCTTATTTTCTGACCGTGGTTGCGCTTGCCTTACCATGACACCTAGGCTTTAGTGTGACATGTACATTGATAGGAAATTGAGTAAATGAAGACTTAAGGAATGATTTGAAACTATTATCCATTAGTACTAAATGAAGTAGAGCGAATACAATAATCCTCTGTTAGGTTTTGGTCCACAAAACATCTTTTCTTTGAGAATAAGCCTCCTCCATCTAATATTGGCTATCAATTAAAGATCTCCAATGACTCCAGCATAGATGAGGGTGTGAGAGCCACGGTAGTCAAGCCAGAGTTTCCGTGGATAAATGGATGGTTATGGTCTGGGCACATGATCCAAGCAGACCCTAATCAAAATTTGTTTGGGGTGATTTCTTATCAAAATATAGAGTTAGGGTCTTCCTCCCTCTGAGATGGTGACTTCCCAGTTTGGGGCTTTGGGAGGTCACCTTTCCAGTGACATAGAGGTAGTCTGCTAAAAATAAAGAAGGGTAAAGAACACTTGATTTGACAAAGGAACAAAATCATCCAGTTCTAGCTGTTCTTTTAGAATTAAAATCTACTTAATGAAATAAAAAACATGTTTTTTAATCTAATTTAAGTTTGCATTCTAGAGAGAGTTTATGGAGGTAAACTTTACTTTGACCCACTACTGTAATGGGATTTGAGTATATACATTTAATATTGTCAAAAATAATATATATATGTTGTGTGTGTGTGTATATATATATATATATATATATATATATATATGGATATGCCTTCCTTGAACACAAACATTAAAACTAAAAAAAAAAAAAAAAAAAAAGAATATTGCAAAATGTTCACTGTAGATTCTTATAGCCCTAGACATGTGGAGAACGTTGAGTACGGTAATGTGTCCATATTAAGAAGTATATTACAAAATTGATGAGTACCAAGGAGTACAAACAGAATAAATGAGGAATTTAGAAACCAGGTTGTATCAATGTAGAGTAATTACCTTAGGCAAGAGAAGGCTAAGGAAACATAATACCAGTTTTCAAATATTTGTAAGGCTGTCATACACAAGAGGGAGTACACAGACATGTTCCTCTCTTTACTGTAAAGAAAAGATATCTAGGAGATGGGGAAATATTACTAAATGCTAAATTCTTAGATCAATATTGAGAATCACTTTAAGAAATATGTAGCAATGAAGGAGTCATTCTTGTAAATAGTTCCGAGATACTGGATTTTTAAGCCCAATTTAGTTAATTTTTTATCAGGAATGTTGTAAAGCAGATATTAAAGATGAAGTTAGTGGTTTCTCACTCTATGAAGCATTGCTTAAAATAATCAATGAAACAAATGATGCCAGTTTTTCCTTATCTTTTTTACTCTCTCACCCTCGTGAACATATTTTCATTTTTCTTCCGTTACCCTCTGTTTCAATATTACATTCTAGAGTGTCTGAAATCATAAAGAACTTTTTTTCTTTTTGTTCAACGTAATAGTTCATGTGCTGAGAAATTATTTGTGATGAAATCCCAAAGGGCCTAGATCATTTATAGGTATGTTCCTCTTGAACAAATTTACTGATTCATTATCACTAATCAGATATAAAACAACTGTAAGTGGTACGGTAGACTTTGAAGGTAATAAACTTCAAATGATAACGATAAGGGCACATAAGTTCATTGTAAGAAGAAAGAAAATACCCTCATAAATAAAGATGTCTAAGCTTAGATACTCGTTTTACAAATGAGAGAGCCCTAAATTGAGAAGGTGGATGCCTCAGGAAAACTCTTCTCCCTTTATAAAAAGTGTTTTGTCATCTGTCTTTATAGCAACAGAATGCTCAAAATTAAGAGTAAAGAGGGTAGCACCAAATATTTGTTATTTAGTTGCTAATGAGTAAACAGAACTGCTCAGTAACATCTGGCTTCTCCAAAACGTCCCATTTTAAAAAAAATCATTGAAATTTAATGCTGAAAGGGATCTTGGGTGGAAAAATCTGTACAAATTTCAAGTTTGGGTGATAATATGAAAAATAAGACTTAGACAAAAATAGTAACATTTAGTAGAGAATACATCAAAAACCTGCTCCCTCCCTGAAGAGGAAAGAAAATACAAACAACAACAACAACAAATTATTGTGAAACATCACAAAATATTTTCACACAATGGAGAAAATTTAAAAAAATAAAAAAAAAGAACCCAAATAACATTCCATTTACTGCAATCCAATTTTGATGTCAGATCATGCCATTTGTACTTTAAGGTCTCTGCTTATGAATGACCCTGATAGTGTATAAGCTGGACAATGAAGAAAGGATTCTGGATATATAGTAATTAGCATATTTTCTGACACATCTCTTCTGATGATGTCCATCTGGCAAATATGAGAACCCTGGTTAATGGAGTTATGCATTTAACTTTCTTATCACAATATCTAGGACACAGAATGATTCAATGAACCTTAATACCTTTTGTATATTCCAACCCTCTGAGAACAACTTTGCGGCTCTTCCATAAGAATTCCTTTATTGAATAGCAAAGAGTAAGACATGACATGATGAACTATAGAAAAGCAAGAAGTAGGTTTTATTTATATAGCGGTGTTATATTTTGATACATCAGGGATTAGCAAAGTCTCCCCATAAAGGGTCAGATAGTAAATATTTTAGGCTCTCCAGGCTATATGGTCTCTGTGACAAATAGTTAACTCGGCTATGGTAGCATGAGAGTAGTCATAGATAATACATAAATGAACAATTGTGTTGCAATAAAACTTTATTTATGAAAACAGCTGATGGGCTGGATTTGACACATAGTTTGCTGATCCCTGCTTTATATGATACTATTCGATACTACACCAAAAACAGTCACACGGTCAGGTATTCTTTCCAAATGTCCTTGGGATGGAGATAATTGATTCTTGAGCTTTGGGCTCATATTGATGTTTTGGAAATCTATAGTAGAATCAATTGTCCTGAAATCCATGCTTGGATTGCAGCAGGCAGGAGTCTATCAGAGAGAACATTTTACAATTCTAAGTTGGCTTTAAATATTAAGAGCCAAAGATTAAGAAGACTAAAAGTGTAGTAATTATTTCATAAGATATGAAATAGGGACGAAAGCATAGTAACAAGATTTGTCTTTTTTTCCTTCCGCAAGGTGTGTGAAATCTTAATAAGACAATAAAACAGAGAAAAATCAATAGATATGTAACAGATATGTGATTAAATTTTAGATGCTGGTTGGTTCTTGAAAGATATAGCTCCTCAATAACCTCTCTTGGACCGCTTTCTTAAGTATGTGGGAAACAGTAGAAACCTTTTATAATTTGGAGGTTCTCAGGGCAGAAGAGAAGATTGCCTAGCCTCCCAACATGTAGCCTGGGAGACAGAAACCTTTAGAAAACTATCCCCTCTCACATGGCTTCTGAAACATAACACATTCATGATGGGGAGTGAAGCAGACAAATGTCTCTTTGTAGAGCTTCCCAAAGTTCCTTACTGTTCACTGTGGTGAGGAGAACACAGACAAAGTTTCCTGAGTGCTCCTACCCCCTTAAAATAATACAGAAATGGCTGAGTGCTATGGCAGGTCAGATGAGGTTTTATGGTCGAGAAGATGAAGAAGAAATGTGTGTAAACTGAACACCTGGAGGCTGCTGTGGGACCAAGGACACCTCTCAGGAAATAGCACTCAGTAAGAGGGAGAACTTCCACATACAAAAATTATCCCCCAACTTAGAATACCATAATGATACTTACATTGCCACCTTGACGAAGCTCACTTATGAGTTAGAGAAAACAGAGAAGAGTAAGAAAGAAGAGAAAGGTGTCAAAATCCAGAATTGACTAAGTAGTTATCAACAGACAGTTTTAAATTGGACGTAACTGAGTTACTTGAAATGGCAAATTTAGTATTGCTGAGTCAAGCAGGGTTTTTTGAACTTGGCTACATTGAGAAATATAGAGAAATAAAGAATTACATAGTTTGAAACCTCTATTCATGCAACTGTCTAAATATGACTTCCCCAGTTTGCATTATGCCAATCCTATATAACATAGACATAGCACAAACTTTACTATCTTATAAATCTAACAGAAGAATATCAGTGATATGTGGAAATGGTAATAATTGTCATCCAGTGAGAATAAAAGTAGTTGTTGTTGAACTCTATTCAGGGTCAGATTGAAATGAGGCTGTAACAGGCACTGTCATTTTGAGGATACAGGGAGAATTTTCCCTGAATAAATCTAGGAGATAGTAGCTCACCAAGTAGATAGAAACAAAAAACCCCTTCTGCCATTATAAAGATTTGAGTGTAATGGCTACTGAACTGTGTAGTACAAAAATGCCTATAAGTGCTACTACTTCCATTCTCTTATCAGCACAGCGATACCCATGAAAAAATATTGAATACCCCATTTCCATGAATAAAGATTCTGAGCCTCCAAACATTTAAGTGACGTTAGTCCTCAGTCATGCCAATGGTATTTGGCAATGTCAGCATCACAATTAAAGTTTATTCTCTAGGAACTAATGAGTAAACTTGAAAGAATCTCAAATTGTTGAAAACCATGGGTGTTGATAATATTGGGTACTTTTAGTAGATATGTTAACCAAACTAATCAGATTCTCAACGTTACCCTAATATATATAAACTTCATGTAGTAGTTATTTTTTTTTCCAGTTAGTTTTAACTTCTCCTTCAATTCTGTCAGCTAACCTAGACCCTTTCAATAAAATTCTTTTTAGGCAACTGAATTAATTTTTATTGCTACTGAAAGGGTCCTAAATTTCACCTATTTATATGTGATGACCTACTAGTTGTGAATATCAGAATTGAAACAGATTTTTCTGAACATCCATTAGTCTACATTCAACTAAATCTTAATTTAGAATGTACTTACTTTGTGAATCTAACAGTTGCAGTCATTTTCCCAAGCATTTTGAAACTCCAAGTTCCAGTAGCCAGCCTACCAGCAATAGAAAAACTTCAATGTCAATCATTAGGTTTTACTTGTGCTCCATTAATAAGCCACTATTCACATGAAACTACATGTCTATAAAACTGCACGAGGAGCCCACAGCTAACACCATATTCAATTCTGAAAAGCTGAAAGCTTTCCCTCCAAGGTCATGAACAAGACAAGAGTGCCCACAATGAAGACTTTTATTCAACATAGTACTAGAAGTCCTAGCCAAAGCAGTGAAGGCAAGAAAAACAAGTAAGAGACATCCAAATGGGAAAGGGAGAAGTCAAAGTATCTCTATTTCCAGATAACATGAGATATAAAATACCCTAAGACTCCACCGAAAATAGCCTTCAGATGTAGTAAACAAATTCAATAAAATTACAGGATACAAAATCAATATATACAAATCAGTTGTGTTTATACCAGCAATAAACTATCAGAATTAGAAATTAAGAAAACAATCCATGTATAAAAGTATTTGCCAGGTGCTAGGGGAGAAGGCAGTTGGAGAAACAGGGAGATATTGGTAACAGGGTATAAATATTCAGTTATAAGATGAATAAAGCCTGAGAATATAATGTATAACATGCTGAATATAGTTGATAACACTGCATTGTATAATTGAAATTTTCTAAGAGAGTAGAACTGAAATCTTCTCACTGAAATAAATAAGTACAGAGAGAGAGAGAGAGAGAGAGAGAGAGAGAGAGACAGAGAGAGACAGAGAGACAGAGAGAGACAGAGAAAGAAAGAAAGAAAAAAAAAAGAAAAGAAGAAAGAAAGAAAGAAAGAAAGAAAGAAAGAAAGAAAGAAGAAAGAAAGAAAGAAAGAAAGAAAGAAGAAGAAAGAAAGAAAGAGATGTATTAAGTAACTCGATAGGAGAAATACAGTCACTATGTATATGTATATTAAACCATTATGCTGTACCCTCTAAATATCCTACAGTTTTGCCAATTCTACTTTAAGAAAGCTGAAAAAAAAACCTTCATAAGAAGAGCAACTATA
This sequence comes from Rhinolophus ferrumequinum, assembly GCF_004115265.2. Lineage (NCBI taxonomy): Eukaryota > Metazoa > Chordata > Mammalia > Chiroptera > Rhinolophidae > Rhinolophus > Rhinolophus ferrumequinum. The sequence goes on from NC_046287.1 coordinate 12,917,518, forward strand.
TGGGCCCTGTCCTTCACTCATACACTGTTTCAGGGCCTGAGGACATGGGAGTAAATAAGAGTAAATGCTGCCAGTCTGTATGGAACTTATATTCCAGTGGAAGACGATTAAAGAAATAAGCAAATATCTCATAGCAATACGTGCTGTGCATATGATTAAAATAGGTGATGTCACAGTATGTATCTGGGTGACTACGGGGGATTGGTGTTCAGGAATAAAGAGAAATGACATTTAAGTGAAGACATGGATCCCTTGAAAGCACCAACAATGTGAAAATTAGCAGGGCAATCAAAAGGCAGAGGCAACAGTTAATGCAAAGACTATAAGGTCAAAAAAAGAAGTTTAATACATAGAAAGTCAGTGTGGCATAAACAAAGTGGTCGAAAGGGGCAGTGCTATTGGATAAGGTTGGAGAAAAGGCACAGTCTGGATCTAAAGGATTTTATAAGGAGGATAAGGAGTCAGGATTTATTTCAAGTACAGTGTGAAGTCAGTGACAGACTTTAAGTCGGAAGTGAAGGCGTCAGGTATTCATTTTTAGAAGACAATTCTGGCTGTTAGGATTTTTGTGAGACCGTCTCAAGTGTTGAAGCAGGAAACCAATTGGAATGCCAGGCAACAAAGGATGGAGGAAAATGGATCGATTCACTATGTATTTTTGAATGTAGCTGGAAACATACTGATGAAGTGGATGTGGTGGAGGAAAAAAGGAATAATCAAAGATACTCCCTGGATTTTTAACTTGAGCAAGTGGGAAAGGAGATGGATAATATGGTTTGAAAAGATGAGGAAAACTGTGGACCAGGACTAGATGAAGAGGCAGAAATCAAGAGTCTGCTCTATATTTGTTAAGCTTGAGATGACACATAACATATACTAAATATGTATTTATCAAATAAATGAGTGAACAAGTTTTTAATGCAAAAAATTTGGCTTCTAATAGCATCTAGTTTAATTTCCTTCTTGCTTAGAAAAATTAAATATATCTTCAAACATTAGAGAGCTACTTAAATATAAGGCCGTAAATATTTAATAATGTGAAAAAACAGAAGAACAAATCAATGATATCAATGATATGACCGTGGGAATAAGTATTAATGAATGAGTGAATAGTAAAATAAATATTTGTAGGTACCAACTGTAACATTCCCTTCAAAACAAGTGTAACTGTGAAAGCTAGATCTCTTTAGAGACATGGAAGATTAGAGAGAGGGGCTCTTGCTTATTAGTAAAGGGAATGCTTGGGTAATCTGAAAACATAGGAAACCAGGAAATTGAAACTGTGAGAAAATGAGGGAAAGAAGGACAAAGTCCCAGATGGCCTCAGGGGTTGTGGTAGAAAATACAGATGGAACAAATACAAGTGTGATAGCTACGGGAAGCCAGTGTCCCAAGTAAATTTGTTAGAATATGACTAACAAATAATGGTGATAAAGCTCTATTTGGGTTTACTATGACTTGCCCCACTCCTAAAATAAATAGAAAGGATACTTTTTCTTTAAATTGTGAAAGCTGCTGTCTAAGTCTGACTGAGACGCAAGTCATTAATATAGTTGGAGCGTTAGGTGAAAGGATCAAGAGAACTCAGCCCAATGCTGGTATCCAGGAAGACTGGGCACCTGGCAAAGAATTAGTTGGTGCCCCAGCACTAATTGGAAAGCAGCTAAGATCATTGAATAGCTGATTTTGTAGAATGCTTCTATGCCTTCCAAGTAACATTACAAAATCTGTAGTCTCCTAAGATTGGTATCGTGTCATGCAGAAGTGAGTTGAACAAAACCTTTGGCACAATATTAGAGACAGGCAGATTAGTTTACGCATTTAACCAGTTATTTTAGTTTAATGTAGATAGAACTTAAATGTATGCATTGAAAATAAATAGTCCACCCAGCTATTAAGTGCCCAGGCTACTTATTCATAGAGTAAATATTTGTATTGTGTAAACTTTATAGTATGACATCATTTGATTGGTTGACGTTTTTCAAATTAATAATAATATTTGGATCAGTTGTTTTAAAGTTAGAGTCAGTTTGTCATTATGTGCATAAGTTGTAAACCATGAGTGAAATTTTATTTGAGGCTGCTATGTTTTACTTTGTATTAATTCAATAAATTATGTTTGTCTGTTTACTGTTTGTGTGAATATTCACGCATTTGCTCAAAATAGATGTGGCGGGTTGATAATGTCTCAGTTTTTACTCATTTAAAAGAGCATTTCCTTTTACCTCAGTGATTTCATGACCTTCAGTTTACCATCAGAAATCCCACATTATCATCCAACAGGAAAATAAAAATAGTTTCTATTCAGGAATATAATCGTTTAATAATAGTATTTGTTTCAGTGAGGTAAAATAGCTTAGAGGAACTGCCAAGAAGTCAAGAAGATTTTGGTTTAATTCAAGTAGAATTTATACAATGCGTACTCTGTGCCAGGCTCTGATTTAACCAAAGAGAAAGGATTCTGCTATCACAGAACTCCCAGTCTAGGACTGGAACTCCCAGTCTAGGCATTTCAACAACTGCACTATAATAAAATGTGATAAATAATATTATGTTATCCTAATCACACCAATTAAATGCTGTAGAATTAAAAAGGATGGATGGAGAGATTCATTCTGTGGAGCAGAGCCAATGAATTTTGGCAAAGCCTTCAAAGAAGAGTTGACATTTAAACTGGCCCTTGAAAAATCATTGGATCTGTGTCAGGCTGTGGATGGGCAATGTGGAAAAGAAAGGTGATGCATTTCCAAAGCATGTGATGTGGTCATTTTGGGACCAGAAAATTAGCTCAGATTTTTCTTATAGTCTTGGTTCTGAATGTATGTGCACTTGGGCATTTTGCCAACCCTAGAAACTACCGGCGACTGAGATGTGGTATAGGAGTAAGGGAGAGAATACAAATTCCTCAGGCCAAAAGACATGCATCTCATCTGTGGATTTCCCATTGCTTCATGAATTTTCCTGTGGGGAAGTTAGAGCCTTACTTCACAGCTAGAAGGAGTGAAGAAAAGTTAAGTGACTTTTGTAATAGACACCAGAAAACCAAGATCAAAGCAGAATACACGGCAATGGCACTGAATTTCCGATTCAACACTTGGTCCATTGGACCTTACAGATCTCTTAACTGGAGTTTATTCTTTGCAGGAGATTGAGAGGATGAGCTAATTTATTAAATGCATATTTGTGTATGCATAGTCAGATCTTCCCATGGAAATATAGGGACCATGGATTATTTTTAAAAATATGGAACACACATAATTTGAGATCCATTGAATGTGTATTTCTGATTCCTCAACATTCATTTAGTAACTGTTGCCTAAAATAGCACGATTGAAAAGTAATATTTATTAAGGATTTATTACATAAAAGAGTTTGCATTAGATCCTGTATATACTTTTCTTATGTAACGGCAACTAACTCTCTGAGATGGGGGCAGTGATTTTATGTTTCTTTTATGGATGAGAAATCTGAGGAATAAAAGAGACAGAACAATTTGTACCAAGTAACACACATAGTACTCCATCTGTCTAACTCTAAAGTCTGTGTCCTTTTCACAAAACCGTAATACTGCCCTCACAATTTTTTGCTGGTAAATAGCATATTTCAAGTATGCTTACATGCTCAAAATAAAAAATATTTCTTATTCATTGTCTGGCATTTTAGCCCTATGAACTGTGATACTGAAGGTTTAGAAGCTAGTAATAGAAACAGTTGCAAGATGATGATGATAGCTAATAATTATTGAATGCTTATATTGTGCTCCATGCTCTTTTAAATATTTCATATATGTTAACCAATTTGATCATTACAACACCCCAGGGGACTAGAGACTTTTATTGTCCCCATTGTAAATGTGGCCATAATACAAAGAAAGATGAAGTGATTTGCCCACATTCATTCAGCTAGGAATTGGCTTGAAATACAGGCAGACAGGCACCTCTGCCTCACACTTAGTTATGTTCTGTTGGCATATCCAGAGGAAGGAGAAATAAGTAATATACCTTGGTGCCTAATATGTGTCTGACATTTGGCTAGGTGCTGTTTCTATATATCTCATTTAATTGTCAGAAAAACACGGTACTTTAAACAGTGCAATGATTAAGAGGACACGATCTGAAATTAATAGGAAACAGTGTACATGTTTGTTATTATTATTACGCTATTTTACACATAACAGACAACATTCTGAAATTCAGAGAAGTAGCTTTCACAATCTCACATAGCTCATATATGCTAGACATGATTTTGAAAAAAGGCCCATGCTATTTACCCATCAATTTTAAAACTGTGGTTGAAGAGCCAAAAACAAAGTAAAAATTTGGCAGGTATACTTTCTTCTTATTAAATGTAGACAGAACATTGGAAATTTAACATTAAAACAGTAAAAAGGGACACCAGAAGAAAAGAATATAATCGTACCTCATTTTTTGAAGTTGGAAGAAAACGTTCTTCTGCTTAAAAAGTTCCTTCAGTTCATAGTCCAAACTATGATACATGGAATTATCTTTCTATCTCCAATTTCTAGCACAGTGCCTGCATTTGTAGGACCTCGAGATGGATATCAGATGGATAAATTATCAATAAGGGAATCGATGGACTAATGAGAGAAAGAATGGGTGGCAGAGAGCAGCATCTTGCACTTTGAAAGTGGAATATGACTCAGATAGTTACAAAGCCGACATTTGCTCTTGTAAAGATGAGAAAAGAAGCAGAGAATGTTCTTTCCTTTTATGCCTTCTAACATACTTTTGGTAAAGTCCTTTTTTCTATTCTCAGATCCTTAGATTCCATTTCTCCAGACATAAAGGAACCCATTCATGAATTTCCGGGAAAAGTACCTCAGCTTGGTTCTAAGATTCTAGACCTATGCTGTCCATCACACTAGCCATTAGCCACATGGAGCTATTTAAATTTAAATTAGTTCTTAAGAGTAAAAGTTTGGTTCCTTGATCTCAGTAGCCACATTTCTCATGTTCAGTAGCCACACGTAGCTAGTGGCTACTGGCATGGACAGAGCAGCTCTAGAATTTTCAAGACCGAAGCAAGTTCAATTGGACAGCGCTGTGCAGTGCAAGTTCTTAAATCATGAGCACAGACTAAGGGTTTTGGGTCCGAGGAACTGTCTCGTGGGGTGAGGCTGGGGTTGTGCCCAGTGCACGCTCTGTAGAGGCCATCAGAAAGGCTTTGAGAAGGTACTGAAACCAAATTAAACTATAAGAATGAAAAGTAGAACCTGGAAAGAGTCTCTGAGTTCTCATAAGTTAGCCTCAGGGCTGTGTTACAGGGTGTTCACCGATTCACCCCAGGACAGCAAACCATTCTATTTGTGGAATATGTATAACTAGTGTGCTCTGGAATCACAGAGGTGCTAGCCTTACTCACATTTGGGTAATTAGGGAAGGCTTCTTGGTGGAGTGAATGGCTGGGCATTATTGTGAAGGATGAGCAGGAGATATTCCAATGAAGGATATGAGGAAGAAGGAAGAAGAGAAAATGGTAATCCCAATAGAGAAGTTAAATGTGCAAAATCTTAGAAGTTTCTTAGAAAAACTTCACTTACGTCAGTATCACTGGATATGAGATATTGATGGAGAATTGTTAGGAAATTGGCCTGGAGAGAGAGACAGTGTTCAGATGATAAAGGAAAGAAATCAAGGAGGCAACACAGTTATAATACACTACATAGACACTAACATCAGTGACCGTAGGTAGAATTTGAGGAAGGCCCTGAATGATAACTTTGATTTTGGATAATGAAAAATAAATATAAGTGCATTCAATGTAAACTGAAAAAAATAGTTCAGGTCATAGAATAAAGTCTACTATAGAAGACAGATTAGTGGGGAAAACAAAGACCAAATAGAGTTGACAAAAATGGATTCTATTCCATGTATCATCCCTTTCCCCCATCTAAGTAAAAAACATATATGTATATTGAAATCATATATTCATAGACTTTGTAGTTACTTTAAAGAGTCTGTTTCATCATATCATTACATATTGGATAATGGGATCAATTGCCTAAATAATTCAGGGAAATTATATCCTTCTCTGGTATACTTAAATATATAAGGCAAAAATTGATATGCTTGGCATTCTTTAAAAAGTAGCTTTAATCTTCAGTTTTCCTTTGCTGTTGTTGACTTACCTCCTTCATCTCATTTCATGCTCTTTTCTCTCTCTGTCCTCCAGTCCTTCTTTGTGTATCCGTCTCTATCACAGCTTTTCTCTGGGTCCTTGATACCATGCAAAATTACCATTTTTTAGCTCATTGTGTTTCCGGATGACATATAAAAATTAGTTTAAATAATTTAAATTATGTTTCAGATACTGACTCTTTTCACATTGGGTCATGTTGGTAATTTATGACTGGAGAAATAACAGCAATATGCTCCTGATTCCATTTAGAAATAACTTTCATTGTCCTTTGTATATTTAACAGCTTAAATTAAAATGAAAAACTAAAAGTAATTGTATTAACTTCAATGAACAAAGCATTGCCTTTATAATAAGCATTAAATTTCCTCGTCTACTTTGCTGACAACATATGTTACATTACATATAATTATGTAATAAGTATGTTTCTCTCCTTTTGGTAATATAAGAATACTGTCTTTAATATGTACCATGTTCTCATTTCTATAATATATAAATATTAATTTGTTTCTAAGATCTCTACTTTTTTGTTAGTGAATAGATTTATTACTAGATGCTTGGGAAAATTCCAGAAATTTTCTTTATGATAGAATTAGACCATGCACATTGCATTTGAATTTTGGCAGGTGTATGAGGCTGCCTGTGATGAATTAGCATATTGAAGAATACAGTATTCACATACTGTTAGCCATTGAAGAGTGCAATTTATGGTATTCATTTCAAGGTAAAGGATAGTAAACCTGTATTATTGAGGTGATTTTCCCAAATGATCTCTTACTAAGTATCCTAAAGGAAAAAAAAACCCACAAAAATAGAAACCTGCGTTTCTATAATCATTGCGTCCAATCTCAGCAGATCTCAGGGACGACGGTTAATGATGTTCATATTGCTATATTAGATTTCACAAGCAACTTTCTTTTTCAAGGAATGAGTCGTTTTTCATCGTTTTCAGGAGTGAATTATCTTTCAAATCCTACGTATTTTTTCGTCAGGAAATATCTTTAATGGGCATATGGGTGAACTCAATTGCTTCTGTAACATTGAAAATCAAGCAATCCAAACAAATCATTTTCATACGTTGCAGGTGCTGTCTATTAGAAGGAAAGATGTACTTTGATGTTCTTTTAATTAAAGTTTGAATTACATTAGTTAGCATTCTGCAAAGAGATAATTCAGTTTCCTCTGGTTATCAAGCTGTCAATTCCAGAATGTACCAATAACCAGTTAGTTCTATGCTTTCAGTATTTTTGCTTTGGCAAACACAAAAGGAACTAGGGAGTGCTTGTTTATCTTTTAATTCAACTTTGCCAGCAACATTAAATTATACCTTATATGGCAGAGCTTACAGGACTTGTAAACACTGTAGTTCTCACTTCTGGTAGTTTCAGAATCCAGCTAGAATACATTTCTATTTGGTATCCACTTACATTTTACAAGCAGTAAATAATGTCTTTGTAATAAGAATAAAACATTGCTACTTTACCATATTAAGATTTACCTGAATCTAATATCATGTTTCCCCGAAAATAAGACCTAGCTGGACAATCAGCTCTAATGTGTCTTTCGGAGCAAAAATTAATATAAGACCCGGTCTTATTCTATTCTATTCTATTCTATTCTATTCTATTCTATTCTATTCTATTCTATTCTATTCTATTCTATTGTATTCTATTCTATTCTATTCTATTCTACCCGGTCTTATAATAAAATAAGACTGAGTTTTATATTAATTTTTGCTCCAAAAGGTGCTTTAGAGCTGATTTTCTGGCTAGGTCTTATTTTTAGGGAAATGTGGTATGTATAGTAGAAAATCGCAATGAACTAACATTCCACATTTTAGGCCTTGTGTCTGGCTCTTTCTTATGGGTTAGAAGGTCTTGGATAAATAGCTTTTTTTCTTGGGGCCTCAATTTCCTCATTCACAAATTCAATAAAACTTTACTTTTTAGAACATCTAAAAACCAGGCACTTAGCAGGCATCGATCATCATATAATGATTAAGATACAGCCTGTGTCCTGTAGCAGTTCAGACTGGTGAACTGCTGCCACTTTCTCACTGCACACTGAAATTTTGTGGGTTTATGGAAGCATCATTTCTAATGAAAGCACAGAAAAAGAAGGAGGAGGAGAAAGAAGAGGAGGAAGAGAAGAAAAAAAAATCCTTGTATATTTAGTTGAACAAAGTGAAAATTTCCACTGATAAAACAGAAGTATGTCCTCCACCTAATCCAGCGATGTAAATTCAATTATATCTATAATCAAAATGGAATGGGTGGGGAATGTCTGTCTGAAATATGGACATCTTTTGTCTTTTGCCCTTAGGAGTCTGGAAATAACTTTGCGTAATTGAAGTAGTTCTGAACATAAATGGTTAATTACATTTGGAGAAAATAATTGTCTGAAGCACTGCATATGTTTTGGCTCCCTCCCCTTGCTTTTAACATGACACATTCTAGAATAGTGTCAATCTTTATGATAATAATTGTAATTATTGCTTTTGATATAATTACTCTGAAGTCTACAATAAAAAAAATCTAACTGAAAGGATTATTTTTCTATGAAGGGATCAAAAAAAAAAAAAACTTTAAAAAAATGCGTTCTCTGGCATTATTTAAAAATACAGAAGAAATTCTAAGACATCCTGGGCTGCATTTGCCCTATTATGCTAAACACTTTACAGAGAGTCCATTAGAATGATCATTTAACACCTGTGTCACTGCCTCCTCATAGTGCAACCTGTAATCAAAGTGTGAGGCAATCACCATCGCAGTTATAATTTAGATTATGGCTTAATAGCACTGGTTGTGAAGAACTGGATTGGAGCATTTCAAATTTCCCTCACCATTGATTGTAATGAGTTGGCACATTTGAGTCAGGAGCCAAAAGCTCTCCCCTCTCTTCTGAAAGAGGAGTGATGGCTGAGCTTGACTGAGCTGGCTTTTAGATGTGTGATGCTTTGCAGAGCTTTTGTTCTTGGAATGTTCTGGCAATCTCTCTTTTATTCACTCCTTTGTCAAGTGTCAGTTATATACTTTCAATCAATGTCACCCACACTTTTAAAAACAGTTTTAAACACAGTGACCAGTATTTTCCAACCCCTGCTAAGTAAATCACAGATAAAGTTAAGTGTTAGATACAGTATAGATATTGTGACAACATTTATGGTTAGAACAACTACTGAATATTTCAAATAAAGTGCTCCTCTTGATTCCACAGGAGTTTGTATTATAATTTGAAGAATGAAGATTACTGGAAAACCAAATTCATCCCTCTAGCCTTCTACTAATCTTGATTTACCTGAGAGCCTTGGAGAAAGGAAATGAGGGATAAAAACTCACTAAGGAAGTAAAATACATAAATACACTCTAATGCAATGTTTTGGGATCAACATATATTCAATAACATATATTCAGGTAACCGAAGCAAGAAAAACTATCTTATTATCTAATATTTTTCAGAAAAAAAATGTATGTTTTTCTGTATCAGAGAAGCCTCCTTCCTAAATTGGGTACATTTATAGCTAATTCTTATTGTGTTCTATTGTACCTTGTTTCAAAATGAAGTTGGGTGGAGCATACGTAATCACTATCAATTGATAACTTATTGTGGGGGTTAGAAGCCTGAACATTACAATCAGATAAACCTTATTTAGAAGAAATTCTTGCTAGAATGTTTACCCTGTGACTTACATGGTCTTGAATGACATTTCGCTTCTTTCATCCTCAGTTATCTGTAAAATAGGAATGAGAGCACCTCTGTGTTTTGTAAGGATTAAGGAAATAATGTGAGTACAATGTGTGTGTGTGTGTTTGTGTGTGTGTGTGTGTGAATACAACAAGGTAAGTACCACATAAATGGTGGCTAGTTCCTATGCCATAATTTTATTTGTGTGTGCATCAAATTGGAAAATTTGACTTTACTTACACTGCTACTTTTTCAACGTATTATTTGTTCTCCTTCTTAGCAAACTTTTTAGCTTTTAGGTTTTAGTCATTCTGACATGTTCAAACTTTTGGTACTGCTCCACTGAAATTTTGTTCAGGAATAGATATCTGTACCCAAATACTGCTGTAAAGCCATCACAATTCGTGCATTTTGGCTTGTCTGTCCTAGAAAATTAAAAGTACTAGAATGTGCTGATACCTCTATCTCTATATATCTATATTTATAGATGTATATGTGCCAATATTTTGCTTAGTTTGATTTTCCTCTTTACACTCACAGACGTAAGAAAAGAATATTTTTTAGAAAGTCCAGTGTTCTTACTGTGACTTCCAACAGAGAAGCATGGCTCAGTGATTTTTCATATTCACCATAAAATATCCACTCTAGTGAGTTAGCCTGTAGAGCTTACTGAAAATGTCTTAGGGGAGACAGATGATTGCCCACAACAAAGAGAACTATTTAATTAATCCCCAGTAGATATTTCTATTCTGCCCAAAGTCTCTGTTACCACCATCCTGGGAATCTTATTCTAAATCAGACCAGTCTTCTTTAGTATGCAAAATTACTTCCTATGAAATATAACAGAGGCCCAGCCTCAGGCCAACTTCTATCCCCAGAGGACTTCTCAAAGCTTCTTTGCATCAAAATCGGTCTCCCACATCAAGAGAATTCAAGCATGAACTGCTAAGAAGATAAACTTTTCTTCACATCTCACACTTCCAAAGTCATAGTAATCATAAGTGGTGATTCACATTAAACAAGGGCAGGGTCTATTTTTTTGGAGTTTTCAGTTTTACAAGGATGACTTGTAAAAAGATAATTATAATATAACGTAGTTGTCTAAAAGATAAATGTACAGGAGACTCAGCACAGGAAGTCAGACCACTCACTTTACATGATAAAGCAGCGGAATGTGTTAGAATAGCTCCTTCATGAAGGATGAGCAGGATATCTCTGAATTAAAAGTAAAAGGGGGACTTATCCAATGAAAATAAACATGGTGAGAATGTAGAATGTGACTGAGTGTCAGAGAATAAAATTAAATCAGGATAAGAGACGGGTCCTTATCAAAGCAATGTACATTGTCATGGGGAGTATGAGTCAAATTGGGGAAAGATTAGAGGCAGGAGTAGTATGATAGTTAAGGTCTGAAAAACATCTGGAAATAGATGGTAGGTCTTGGGGGTTTTTTTACTGGAGACTTTGATAATGAGGATTTAAAAAGATGGGAGAAATTTGATTGTAAATGTAAAATTGAATGATTTATTGACACGGAAAGGGGCAGAAAATAAAACAGTGTGGAGCAAATTGTCACATGTTCTACGGTAGGTTCCTTTTAGGTGTGAATTTGACGGGATAAGGTATACCCAGATAGATGATAAAATATTATTTCATGGTGTGTCTATAATGGTGTTTCTGGATGACATTAGCGTTTGACTAAGTAAAGAAATTCACCCTCCCAACGCAGGTGGGCATCATTGTATCCATTGAGCATCATTTGAATAGAACAAAAATGCGGAGGAAAGGCGAATTTGCCTCCGTGGTTGGGTTGCGACATCCATCTTCTCCTGCCCTCAGACACCAGCACTCCTGGTTCTTGGCCTTTGGACTCTGACTGGGACTTATACTATCAGATTTCCTGGTTCTCCTGTGTGCAGTTGGCAGATTGTGAGACTTCTCAGCCTTGAGAATCACATGAGCCAACTTCTATAATAAATCTCCTCTTATTTATATCTATATAATGGGTCCCATTGGCTTTATTTCTGGAAGACCCTAATGCAGTAGGTAACTTGGGAATTATCCTACTGACTGACAAAGGGACACAGATGGAGAGTGCAAGAAGGTGCTGTGCTCAGTTTTGGATATATTTACGTGAATGTGTACGTTCAAGTGGAGGTGTCACATAAATTGCCACATAGGGTGCTAAAGATGTGGATTTGTTAGACTCTAAACAATAGTTGTAGCTAGAAAGATAAGTTTATATAATGTAGAAGGATAAGGTTTACTAAAGCAATACTTATAAATTAAGAAACAGTACTTCTCTAGGGTGGCATTGCCGAAACCATTAGATAATTATTTTTAATATACTTTTCCAGGAGTTTGGATACTTCTCCATGTCTAGTCACACTACCCGTCCCAGGAGAATGCTGTGTAGCTGATAAGGATCATCTATTGGCAACTTTAAGTGCCAGAGTAGGAAAAGATGGGACCTTTTCAGTGGGATTTAATAGAAATGGAATCCTGGGGTAAACTTTAATTACAAACAGAGTGTGTGATGGCCATGTCCTAATATTCTATCTCGCCTCAGTTTCCTCCTGTCACATGAAAATAAAGTTATCTACTTCAAAGAGTTTCCATGGGGATGAAATAAGATAATTTACATAAGATTTGGAAAAATGCCTGTAAGCATGTAAAATTATTAAATATCAATTTCATTACCTGGAGAAAGTATCAAAGATTAGTATTAACATGGGTAAAATAAATTCATACCAAAAGGGTAAGAAAAGTCACCAACAGGTGAAGTTGCACATAAGCAGCAGCAAGAAGGAGAGGGTATGGGAATTTGTCAATGTAAAGGAGAAGCCAAGAAGGGAAATAATAAAGGACACAATTGTACAGAAGAGCTGACACGCCAGGGTTGGATGTCCCAAACTAATTTTCTTGAATAATTTGTTTGAACATAAGGCAATTTTCATTACTTAATTCCTGGGGCTGTTATTCACTTTTCCTTCAACGATGTCCTGAAGGCAACAGAGGTTACTGATTAACCTGGAAGAATAAGTAATTTGTGGTTGAATCCTTTTTGAATCAACAAAGGTAGTGGAACATAAATATTTAACTCAAAACAAAGAACTCTGTAGTAAATATCTCCCTAGAAATATCCCTTACCCAACAGGTTGAGTATGCCCATTGAGTTTGTAGGTGATACAGAATTTCCCTTGAATCTTCAGATACCTTTTGTCCAAGAGCACATACAAGAAAAATTAACCTCATTTATTCAGAACCTTTCACTCTGTTCTTTCTAGTGCAATTTACAATGAACCAATACCACAGCACAGCTGGGTGGGCTATGTCAAGGCAAGAAAAATAGGACTTATGCAGATTTAAATCTATAATAGAGCTACCACCACCAGGATTCAAAATAAACATGGACCTCTAAGTCTTAGGAGCTCAAAGAAATAAAAGCTCTACAATCAAAAGGCAATTGGAGAGATTCACTGTCATCCCTACCTAAAAGTGAAATTAAAATTATCCCAAGATTTCAGCTTCCAAATGCTGATTCTCAAATGTAATTTTCTCCTGGGTAAATGTCATTTTTGCCCTTATAAAAGTTATGTATCCCTGGCAGAATAGTTTTTATGAGTTTGCTCTTAGTTAAAGAACAGGGTGAAGGTGGATATTTTTTTACTGAGTAATGAGAAATCACATAAATTCCTCTAACACAATATTTTATCATCTCTCTTGGCATTCTTTAAACAATAAAACACAAAATTACACTTTTCCAAAGGTAAGTACATTATTTTGAGTATAAATGAAAACATAATATTTTGGTAAGCTTATATTCAAAAGTAATCAAGGTAGAAAAACATAGTGATTTTTAAAATTGCTAGATTTACAGTGTTGGGAAGATTAAGATATGTCTATATTGTTCTTATTTCCAAATTATCATTCAAGAAAACCAGTACTACATCTTCATACTGAGAGCTGTGGAATGAAACATAAATGGGTTGGATTCCTACCCATTGTCTGTGCCTCTTGGGGAACGATATTTCAAAGTCTTGAGCATTGTTTATTTAACGTTTAAAAGAAAAAACATAACTTACTTTAAACCAGTAATGATAATTTTTTCTTCTTAGTGTGTCGTGAATTCCGTAGGTGCATAATGAATGCTTCCTTTTAGCATTCTTTTCTCTCCCAATCTGCTTTACTTACACACACACACACACTCTCTCTCTCTCTCTCTCTCTCTCTCTCTTTCTCTCTCTCTCTCTCTCTCTCAATCAATACTCATGGAGGTTGTGCCTGTACTAAAAATATCTAACTTGCTTTAGAGAAAGGAGATTTCAATTAATGTATATTATTCTATGGGTTCTTTTATTAAGTATTGGAAGTATGTGGGAGTCCCTGAAAAAAACTTGCTGCTTTGAAAAGTCACCAGAAAATCACAATTGCTTCTTATAAACAGTTTAGGACTGGTAATGAATAAAAGACATGAAATTTGATGCATTCAGGAGACTCAGTTATTTTCTTTTCCCTTTAAAAATGTGTATTCCTGCTTCTGAATACTGGACAATATTTCAGCTTTTAGATTTTGGCTAACTTTGTCTACTGTGAGAACCGAATTCACTATTTGTTCAAGTGGTTTGAGCAGCTGACAATGCCATTACAGGTCTTAATTAGTGTTTAATGAATTATGTTCTTCAGCATACATTCTTTCTTCTTTTCCTCCTGGCTCCTCCCTAATAAAATATAAAGCATAAGAGACCGTGAAGTGGAAAAATAAGTCATTTTTAAAGATTACCTCCTTAAATGGTGTTTGATATTGATAGGCCCAAAACAGCCTTCAAGAGTTATCATTATTTAAGGATAAGATCAAGTTAGTCTTGAAGATAACATGAAAAAAAAATATTGATTTTTGTATTGAACGAATGAATTCATGAATTCTAGACTAAACATTATGAATATTTGATCATTTATTGGTAAAGCAAATAGTGAATTCTATTTTAAAAAGTCTTGGGTTCAATGAGTCAATAATATTGAGTGCCAATCTAGTAGCTTGGGTCTATGTCTGAAAATAAAAGGGAAAAAAAATTAAATACGTGAACTGATTAAGGAATTCATAAGCTCAAAATCTTATATGTCAGATTTCCTTCTTAGAGCACCCCATGATTGTTTAGAAAATAAAGCAACTAGAGTGAATTTGTTTCAGTGTTAATTTGTTAGAGGTCTTTTTAGTGGTAATGGTAGGAGACGTTAAAGTCTTACTGAATTAAAATAAATCTGTCCTTTGTTAAGCCATTGAAAAATCATTAAGTAGGGTTTAAGAAGTAAAAAAAAGAAAAGAAAAAAGTCAGTTTACTAGTCTAGTTTTAAATACTGAAAAGACAGTGGAAGAAAGTTTATTTTAAACTTGAAACTTTATCAAATACCTTTGTTTGACTTGAAGTAAGATAAACAAAACCTTAACACATGATACTAATAGGTCACACTTGTGCCAGTTATTCCCAAGCTAGGACTTTAGCCATATTATTTGCATTTAGCCTGACTAACAACTCTGCTTACATTCTTGTCAGGGTTATTATACTGCCTTCTGCAAAGAAAGGCGGTATCTGTATTCCCAACCTTCTAGAACATAATAAAGAAGCAAACATTTCTGCACAAAGCCTCTTTGAGCTATTTAATTTACTTCTTGACAAAAGGAGAATGACACTGAGCACTCCACAAAGAACAAAAGCAGTTTTTCATACCATGAAATGTAAATGTAATCATTACTAGAAATGCCATTAATATACATTCAGAAAAATCTTATCCTATCTTTTCCTTTTAGATCTAGTGTGGCTTAGCCAAATGCCATCTTAAAATGATAACTTTCCATTTCTTAAGAAAAACATTTTAAAGTTTTTATTTTAGATAAAATCAAAGACAAGAATCAACTATAATTAAACCAGGCACAAGGGTTAATCCTCTATCTGCCTGATGACTTTCTTCATCATTATATATTACCATTCATATATATGTGTGTGTGTGTATGTGTGTGTGTGTAGTTAATGAAATCGCTGGGTATGGGGTGGATGAAATGATCACAGACATATTCCATACATTCTGTTAATTGCTAAACTGACAATGGAAAATAATGAGAATAATATAATTATATAACACGATTGAAGTGATTAATGAGTACAAAATCTGTACATTATAAAGACAAAATTATTATTTTATTTTTATGATCATCTGCATTATTTTTTTTAAAAAATCTCCCTTCCTCAGGTCAATATGTGAACTAGAATCCCGTAAAATACTACGGGATTGCCATAGATCACAGAAGAGTTAGCATTCCCATACCTAAGAAAAGGAAGTAGTGATGGAACCCTCCAACTTTGACTTCAGCCCCACATCTTATACCAGAACATCTCGTATAATCCTGGAGTATGGACGCCATGGGCTGTCGGGTTGTGCATGAAACAAGGTGTCTTTTCTCTCTTCCTTTATAAACACACACACACACACACACACACACACACACACACACACACACACACACACTGGGCCAGGTAACATTAACTACTTGGGATAGCCCATCCATACTACCCTGTGTTTCTGTTAATTTACCTCCGTGACCAATGAAACAATCTGGTTCTCAATCTAAAATATTATACATCAAGGATGAATAGTTCCCCTAAGCCCACCTTCTCCCTTTGTTATTACCCTATTCTACTTGCCTGTCATGCTTTATTCAACATATTGAAACAGAGCTTATTGCCTTTCCCATTCAAGTGATTACCTTTGACTTCTCTAATTCACCAGAGTTGGAAATCAGGAATTTGCTTTTCTGTGATCCCAGAATAAGCAGTTACCAAAGCCTGCTCACCCTCCCTGCATCACATTTTTCTTTTTATTATTTATTGATCTCCATAGCATCAATCATTTTCAAGACCTCATGACTTTAGGTAGTTTCTGGAAGTGCTCATCAATTTAGCCATCTCATCTCATTCTCTAAAATTTATCTTATGCAAGGTATCACCCTCTGAAGTACAACTCCGATTACAGCTCATCCTTCTGAAAATGCTTTAATTATTGGTCTACACATGTCATTAAGATGTTCATATTGTTAACATGCAGTTGAGCAAAATGATCTTTAACAACTTTTAGTCTTTTATATTGGTATTTATAAATCCTTTGTCGCTTTATTGTGTTCAGTTCTTTCTGTCACTTTCTTTTTTCTTGATTTGATCATCTAGAAAAACATAATTTTACTAGTGTTTACAAAGGCTCCATTATAATTTTCTTTTACATATTTGGTTTTTAAATTAGTGCTGTATTTTATGCCATTTATCTAATTTTATTGATATACTTTTTATAAATCTTCCCGAAAATTTATCTTTAAAAGTGTTTCAACGTTAAATTAATCCTCAGAGAGGTTCAATTGACTACATAATAAAATTCAAGCACCTTAGGCTACATTCAAGACCTTATAGTCTGGCCTCAAACTATTTTCTAGTTTTAGTACCAATATGGGATTTCTTTTAAAACTTGACTTTTCTGTCTTTCCATGAACTCTTCTACTTTGGTTCCCGCCATCTGGATCTTCTGTATAAGTGCACTAGCCTCCTGACTTCTCAACATACACTCTTATCTCTTCCTGCAGTTTATTCTCAACATAGCTGCCACTGACCCTGCTAAAACTTAAATCAGATGATTTCATTTTTTTGGCTCAAAACCCTCCCAAGGCTGTCATTTTCATTTAGAGTGAAACCCAAGCCCTCATAAGAGCCTAAAACGTTAAGCAGGCTGACCCTGCAATCTGTGACTTCATCCTCAAACTCTGCCTATCTTCTTGTTTCTCCAGCAGAATGTCTCTTTTCTCCTTTGGGCTCCATCGTACCGACTCTGCAAAATGAGGCACTGCTCTTTATTATGTTTAGTTATAATTATTTGTGTTTCTCTCCTGCTAGTATATAAGCTTTTTGAAGGAGGAGACAATTTACTTTCCATCTTGTTTTGGCAAAATGCCCTATCAATATCTAAGTGTTTAGACAGATATCTATCTGATGTGGCAATAAATGCATGTTGACTCCTAACAAATGAAGCTGGAGACATTCAGTTCATTGGGGGCACAATATGCCATTGTACTAAAATTCAACTTGAATGATTAATTTTAAAAATTAATTTTATAATGATGTGTTTTTCCTGTAAGATTTATATGAAGTAATTCATTTAAATATACACAGGCTACCACAAGAGAGCAAGTGTAGACCCTAAACTAGCACAATTCCGCACGTATCCTCAGTCTTTAATAATTTACTTAGAGTGTTGGGGAGCTGGGTTGAGGATATAGAGATAGAGATAGATAGATAGATAGATAGATAGATAGATAGATAGATAGATAGATAGATAGATATTCATAAAATGCTAGAAAACTACCGACAATAACAATCCTCTCTCAGATCCTTCTGCTAAGATCAGAGTCTGGGAATGTAATGAACAGATACTTAGATCAGTCCTGCTTATACGTTGTGGATAAGCCTGGCTTTGATCAGAATAAAAAATAAATTTGGACTGGTTTTATTACCGAACAACAAAGCTCAAGTCTGTGACTCTTTACAAGTCATTAGTTTCCTGCAGAATGTGCCATATGATTCCTGCAAAGGGATATATTTCCAACTGAAAGGCAGATCCTGCTTTATCACATTGGATGAGAGCTCTATTATTTAGCTCGGTGTTATTTTTAGCGAATTTGTCTGTAGAAAATTTAATAAGACTTTTTTTTTTTTTTTTTTTTTTTTACGTGTGGGAATGTTTGGGAAAATCAACACTTTTGAAAGAGACACATTACAAACACAGTTTTCTTTCATTCGTCTTAGCTATGTTATCATTTCCTTATTGGGCTCCAAAAGAATACAGACAGAAAGAAATGTATCTGTAGCTTTTGTTTTAGTTTTCAGAGTTTTATCTTTTTATAATGATAAGCACTTTAGAAACACTGAGAAAGTATTTTCTTTGGCATGTTTTCTTGAGAAAAAAAAATAAAACAAAACAAAAAAAAAAAACAACTTTCTTTCACTGTGCCTTTTCCAATGGTGAGAAGGAAACATTCCTGGCTCACGTTTTGTAATTTTAGTTCTTCCACAGATGTTAGTGACCTGGCATGCCCCGGGTGGCATTGGTGTCCCAATTCTGCAACCAACAGCTCACGAACTGTGTTCTTCTAGTGAAATTCTCAAACTTTAAGGAACTGTCAGTGAGATACCGTGTCTTGAGTAAATTACTTCAAGTAAAAAGCTTTTGATTTCTCAAAGTTAAAAAAGCAATAATAATAACAATATATCTATCTAAGTAGGATGGTGACTATTCAGTGAAATAATGTACTTAATGGGTTTAGTGCGGTGCCAGGTATAAAGTAAGGGATTGATAATTTTGTTCCAACATCTATTTTTATTCACTCTCACCCAACCCCCGCCACTGCTTTTCTGTTTCTTTCTCCTAATCCAATGGTATTAAATCAAGGGCAATTTGCCCCTGCCCACCCAAGGAATTTTGGCAATGTCTGGAGACATACTGGGTTTTCATAACTGGGAGCGGGGGGTGGCTACTAGCATCAAGTGAGTGTGAACATCATACAATGCACAGGACAGGCCCCAAAGTAAGAATTATCTGACCCAACATTGTTGGGCCAACATCCAAATTGTCAGTGTGCCACAGGTGAGAGACCCTGGCTTAACCTAGGTCCTTCCCCTCCGTCTACCTACTCACTTCATTTTTATTCCTCTACTGCCCTCTGCTTTTTCTTTTAATTTATTATTATATTTTTGTCTCTAGTCCCTTAGAGTAATATTTAACAAACAGTTGAATTGGAATTTTATATCTTCAAAATATTTATATGAAAAACAACCCACATCACTTTCACCCTGGTGTTGAAAGAGGCCGTCTGCCATCTTTCATGGGGCCCGGAGCATCAAGGAACTTTCTCGTTAAATGCTATAGGTACAGGGTTATCCTCCACAGATACCAAGCAGTTTCTATAGCTTGTCATGTGAGCGGCTGCTTCGACTGAAGTGACCAGGGAGTGTCTAGTATGTGATTGCGATTGCTTGCTCCTTGAGAAAGGAGGACAACTGGCTTTTGTGCTGCCTCATACAGAAAGTGCTGGAATCCTGGCCTTGGATTCCTCAGCTGTGGTACAAAACATTGGTGCATATTTTCCAGGTGGACCCGTGGTGTCACCCTGTGGGATTTGAGGCCAAGGAGAATTGGCACTAGCGTGTTGGTACTCAAACTAGATGCTTAACTGTGAGCAATGAATGCCCTGCTCTGATTCACCATGTCTCCTTATCTACTTTTGGCACCTAGAGGGTGTGACAGCTTTGTTCCTCGTCATCCTCTGTGAGGTTGGGGTTTTCCCCTTACCGAACAGCCCAACAATCCGGGCGATTCTGAGTATTTTGTAGCACTCAGTTTGTAAGGTTCTTTCTCAGTTTTTGTTTCTCTTCCACTACTGTCGCAATTGATCCTAACAGGTATATTTTATCATCATATCAATCATTACACATCATTACTGGAAGGGCCGAGGTTGCACAGATCTCGGACTCCAAACTCCATGCTCTTTCTACCACTGGAGGTGGGTTTACCCTGGTTTTATCCTGATCCCCATTAACCCCTCTACAGAAACCTTTCCACATTTTAGATTTGCTAATACCTCTGCCTTGAATTGGAATTACTCTTTAAATACGTGCTTGGATTTTTACTCTGCTGGACTGTAAATTCCTTAAAACCTGGGTCTTACTAATCTTTGGATTTATGTTCCATAAACTTAGAAAACACCACAGACGTAGCAGGCTCTTTGTATTTAGTAAGACTGAGACAAGCAGAACATATTTTATTATTATATGTGATATTGTTAGCCCTAAATATAGCTTGTGATTGTGAGGGGGGATTTAAACATTATTTTGTAAATATTATTTTGACAATGTCTCAGTGGGATATGCTTCCATTTGGATTTATCATTATCCAGTCTGAAGATCCCAGCCTCAGCCCCTGAGTCAACAGAGCTGTTAAACAGTTCATCTGTTCACAAATCTTAAAAGAAGATTTGGTGCCCCAAAGACTGACTCTGATACTCAAATCATGTGAAGAAAGCCACACTCAAGTAGTTAGGTATTTCAAGAATTTAGGGGGCAAGGGAGGGATGGCTATTTTGCTAGTGTTAGTGTTTAGCTCATTTGTCTCCTTTTTTGTTTTTTCTTTTATTTCTCTATTTTCATATTACCCTCACTTTGATTTTAGTATATAGTTATAGGGCAAGGATTTTATTTACTTATTTTAAATCAATGTTTTATAGCTCACTTGAGCATTCAACTGCTTTAGCAGGAACAGTGATATTGTATCATAGACTGAAGAAAAAAGGTTCTACATAGACTGATAATGGATTTACTAACTTCTTGCTTGATTTTGAAATTCTTCATTTTCTTTTACAATATAACAAGAAAAAGTGAAGCACGACTCGACCTCATTTTGATGTTGGTACATTCTCCAGGGTTGTTCATACATAAATTCTCTTCAAGAATAAATGTTTCACTGCGTCCCAAGGAGAAACTTTTTTTGTTCCCAAATCAGTGTGAATTTTTCACCTTTGTAAGGAAAATTCTAGGGCAGTTAAACTAAATGACCCTTCTATTACAATTACATACTTAGAACAGTACCTCGGCCGTCATTGGTTATACAGTTTAAATAAATGTAATTTTAAGCTTATAGCTAATTCTGAACCAGCAAACATATAATAAATGTTTAAAATAATGTTCCTTTCGAAAATAAATATTTTCCAGGTTTTATGAGTACTGTATGTAACATAATAAATGGAAAATAAAATTGGCAGTACAAATTCTTCAAGGACTCTTTTAGGGGCCACATATAAAAGCTGGTTATCTCATACGTTATGACAGGTCACAAAAAAGGTTCAAATCTGTCTTCACATATTCTGCTTATAATGTGTTTGCCATTAATGATAAATACATACAATAGATAACATTTAATTTAAACATGGAAAACAAACAAATACTGTGTTTTCCCGAAAAAAAGACCTAACCAGAAAATAAGCCCTAGCATGATTTTTCAGGATGACATCCCCTGAACATAAGCCCTAATGCATCTTTTGGAGCAAAAATTAATATCAGACCCGGTCTTGTTTTTGGGGAAACACAGTAGAACACTGAAGTAAATTTAAAAATGCTGTTTCTCTGGTTATAGAACATAGTACCCTGTTATATATGTTAATATATACCATATATAATATATATTTAACTAAGGTAAAGTTGTTATATAAAATTACATAAGTTTTATGTGTGCAGCAATATTATTTGACATCTGTATACTACCAAATGATCACCACCAATAGTCTAGTTACCATCCAGCATCACATAGCTGACTCCCTTCATCTATTTCACTCACCCCACTCCCCAAAACCCTTTTCCCTCCGATAACCAGTAATTTGTTCTCTGTAACTATGGGTGTGTTTTTTAGACTCTAAATAGGAGTGGAATCACATGGTATTTGTCTTTCTCTATCTGACTTATTTCCTTTATCGTTAACACCCTTGACATCTCTCCATGTTGTCGCAAATGCCAAGACTTCATTTTTTATGACTGAGTAATATTCCGTTGTGTGTATATGTGTGTGCGTGTGTGTGTGTGTATCATATATTCTTTATCCATTCACCCAGTCGATGACACAATGCTATATGTAATCCCTTTTAAATGTTCTAAAAATCCATTATTCGAGCTTCTTTCTGAGTTTTGAAAGTTCTATTGAACTCATAATTATCAGGAGCGAGGAGAGCTAATGTTATAAAGCTTATTCTTTTCTGTACTTTGAGTTATGTGTGTTAAACTTCTCAACTTCCGGGTAACTTTAGATACATAGTACTAAAGGCAACTTAATACCTAATACACTGGAGAGACATGGCTTACCACAAACATTTTAAAACTATATATATATATATATATATATATATATATATATATACACACACACACATATATATATATATATATATATATATATATATATATATATTTTTTTTTTTTTTTTTTACTCCCACTAATATCTTGGTTCCAAACTCCATGCCTGTGCTGTGTTTGTGTAACTTTGATTGTGAGGCCATTTAATTGACGTTGCATGCTCTGCCATATCTAGCACATTGTGAGCTCTAACCAGCTGGAATCTTCCAGTGTGCAAATGACTTCTTGGGAATAAGTTAGCACACGGGGACTGCACTCCTTCTTTGTGGTCACCAGAGTCCCATTTAGCAAATTGCTATTGTGGTGGGCTCAATGATACCCAGTGCTCTGAACAAGTTAATTGCAGATCCTAAGTTATCTAACTTACTCCCATGACTTAACCGAACACAGGAATAAGGGCAATTTGGTTTGCCTCCGAGCGAGGACATGATGATGTATGTGCTTTGAACGTCTCCAACTTCCGTGTAAATGAACAGGGTTTCTCAGCTTTGTTTGCCTTTTTATTCTTTGGAATATCCTGCCCCTCCAGGGACAGAGGAGATGAAACTGTTCCTCTGCTTGTCTCAGCCTTTGGGGAATCTGCTTTTCAGCTGTTGGCAGAGAATTCCCCTTACCTAACTTCAGGGCAGAAGAAGCTGCGTCAGGTTTGGGCAAGCTATCACAGCGTATCTGAATTTTGAGGATGAAATGGGAATGCCCATGCAATACCTTGATATTTCTAGGTTTTCTCGTGCTGCTTCAAGTACTTCAGTAAATCAACTAATGAAGTCTAGTTATTTTTAATGGCAGAGAAAATCCAAGCACTCTGTACCTTTTCATAACATATTTCAATCAATAGACTATGCAGTTGAAGACACATGAGACCCGGACTCTTCAATTAACGGCTATAAAAGATGAATTTTGGAAAGGGAGAAGGTCAAATGAGAAGGGAACAGATCAGATGCTGTCTTTCCTGAATAGCATCTTGGCCTTTGAACAATGGTAATTAACATTTTCTTTTTTAACATAAAATAATTCTTTTCATCATTAGACAACATTTTGATTGTGTAGCCAAGCTGAACAATATGAGTTGGAGTTGGTGGGAGCCCCAGGGGGGAAAAATGTGCAGTCTTTTATTACAAATCAATTAGGGAGAAGAGGTGCATTCTGGAACTACAGTGCTGCACATGACCCCTAAAACTCAGAGGCTGGCAGGCATGGGAGTTCCCCCAAACCTTTATGAACAGTACTGCCTTCCATTCCATTTATGAGAATTCAGATGCTTTCGGAGGAGTCCTAAGTAAAATAAATGCAAATTTATCTATAAATTTTAAAGAAAAATAATACGCAGAATGTCGTATTATTGTTGTCAGAACGTCGGATTGTTTGCATGGATATTTGCTGTGCCCCTGGGCTATGAAACTGGTTAGCAAGAAATATAATTAAAAAAAATTTGTGTAATTGCCAAAGTATATGTAATTCTGAAGTTGTCTGAATCAAAACAGCATAAAAAATAATTCTGTCCTCCCCACCTACCCATATTCAGAAATTATATTCAATATACACATATATGTATATATATATTCATATATATATTCCTATGCGGGTCTATGTGTGAATGTATGTACGTACCATTATTGAAGCATGCAAACTGGAAAGCACTTGCACCACACAACAATAATACATACTTCTCAAATACATTTTTACAGCTAAAGATGGTGGTAGGATACTTAGGATTTTTCAGAATGTATTCTTAACTTTTCTTCTTTAAATAAGCACTCCTTTAAAAACCAAGCTTTTCATATCCTGGTTAAAAAGAAATATATCGGGTTGCATTTTGGAAAAAGAAAGATCTGTCATTGCATTTTCTTGTGACTGTCAAGAGCTACATTTTCTTCTGTAAGATCAGTGTTTATAAATCACTTGCTTTCTAAGCAAGCATTTAACAGACCTCATATCTCAAAACATCACAATATTCCTGTGAGGGTAAAAAGGAGGAAATAGCATTCTTCTCGCTGATCAGAATCTGAGGCCTTTGGTTGAGTTACTGAAACACAGCCATGCCTGTCTCCAATCACACAGTGAACTTAGAGCATCAATTATAACCCAGGGACAGTATTCTCACTACTGTGGTTGCAGCTGGTTTCTCAGTGCAGTCGAATGTCCTTTTCCTTTTCCAAGGGGGGACAGGAGATGGAACATTTATGATAAAAATAGGCACATATTTCTTCCAGCAATATCCTTACAGGTTAATGCGTATTTCATTTGCACGCTCGAGTTCCCCAGTTAGATTTCAGTGGCTCACAGCCTAAACAAAAAATAATGTTCACCATATTTCTGCCTGAATTTTCTTTTTCAAAAATCCTTCTCTTTCTACCTGATTCAGCTGTGACAACTGAGATGACAAATTATTTTTCTTTTGTTTGGCCATCCTCAATATATATCTGTTCTCATGTACAGTTTTCTTTTTCTTTCTTTCTTTTTTTTTTTTTCTGGAACATTATGACATTTCCACGTGATTTGTTTTCTGGGTAAAAGGACTTTTTTATTATGAAAAGGGTTACTACTACGGTTAGCAATATTAATGCATAATGTCATACACGGTTGTTTGGACATTATAGAGGAGACTGCCTCCAGCAGCCCCAAGTGTTTATTGTTGGCTGTGAATTAATCTGTTGTTCTAATGTGACATGTTCAGGAAAATGATATGGATCACTGGCTGGTTCAAGGTCCCTGCTATAACAATAAGAGGTAAATAAAAAATAACACTTCCCAGTTGAAAATGTTCCTAAACCTTGTCCATATAAAAATAAATTGAGTATTGACTAAAATTCAACTTGCCTACATGATACACTGATATTTAACACTTGTTAAAGCTGATTGCTGATGACCTCTCTCACACTGGGAAGAATGTCACCTTGTTGAGTTTCATAAAACTCTGGTTTCCAGAGTCAAGCCCTCATCTGGAACTTTCTGTTGAGGCCAATTTAAAGTTTTATATCTTTGCCAGAATTCCAGTAGTTTAATGAGAATGCACGTGAATGCATAAACTTGTTTCTATTTATCAGTTTCACAAACTCAAAGTATATGTGGGATTCAACTTATATCCCGAACTAATTCACAGGATGTTCAACATTGCAATTAGTGAAAGCATTGTTTTTATAATTTGATTCTGAGGATTTCCTTTAGAAACAGACCTAAAAATTGAATGGGGGGGGGGTAAACAGACTGAGCTTCACTGCCCCCTCTCCTTTGGGACAGCAACTTGGCTGTTGTTGTTTTTTTAAAGTTTTTGCTTAAAATTTCGTTACAAGAAAAGATTTGTGAATATAGAGAGGACACAGGTAGGTTCTGCTTCATCAGTTGATGATCTGGGCTGCTTTACCTTCCTTAAGGCAGGCTGAATAAAGTGGACCCACGTTGGAGATTTATGTTTCTTCTCCATATTTATATTTCTGGGACTAATCATACCTTTCTCTAATGTGGTTAGGAGAACTGAGTGAGAATATTTTGAAAGGCCTTGGCAGAAGGTTACTTATGATTCCTTATGTTTTTAGGAGATGTGCATGATGGCTAATACACTCAGATCGTATGTTAACATCATTCATGCAAATTCCGAAATGCAGAAATTTGACAGAGTAAGATTAGTTCAGGTGTTATACTCATTTTCTTAGAGCATTTGACCATGTGGGTTCTTACCCTTTCTAAGGCCCTGCTTCCCTAAGTGTGATGAAGGAAAAATCACAGTATTAACTCAGGGGTGGGTTTTGTATGAAATGAGATGATCCCTGTGAAGAAAGTAGCACAGTGCTCCACCCAGTAACGTAGCATAAGTGATCAATAAATGTCTATTGCTGTTGTGATAATTATTATTTACATTCCTTTGGTAAACCTGTCAGTAAATGTATCCCTAATTATTTATGTGTGTGTGTGTGTAAAATATTAAAATACTTTCAGCAGAGAAGGAAGAAAACAATGACTTTGAAAGGACCTGATCTGACTTTAATTTTTTTTTTTTCTGTATCAAACCCATCTGAGTCATTATGATCTCATGAGAAGTATATGATATGCTTCCATTGAAATTTCACTGAAATCTTAATGCAGCCATTATGGTTCTTCCACTGAAATCATAATCATATGTTCCGAAGCCATCATGGTGTGTCGTGTCAATGCATACTGAGGGAGTTCTCGGGCAAGGACCATTGACGTGATGGACTGTAATGAGTCTCTCAGAGTCGCCATGGTCCACTGTGCCAATGTATACTGAGGGAGCCTTTGAGGCACTGATCCGAGCCCGCAGAGTACTTCTCCACTGTGGGAAGGGGGAGTCTGATGAATATTTTGATGAAAAGCTGGTCGTTGGATTTTCATTCATTTTTAATAAGCTTCACAGTGGTACCATGGTTAGTGTGCGTTATGCTAGTGTAAGGTCCAGATCTTATTTAAGACTATGTAACAGTTGTCATCTTTCCAAGACAGAAGACAACTTACTTTAGCAAGCCGTTGTCTGTGTCAAGGATGAGAACACCTTGAGGGATTCCATGGTATCCTGTTTCACTGTAGCCTCCCAAACTAATCATCCAGAACCATTCCAGACCACTGACGGAAGCTGCAGAAAGCACTTCCTAAACAATACATCTCTGCTTGCAATTTATTACTGGGAATTCTGAAGCACAAAAAAATATGAAGTGTTTGCCCATATTCATTTCTAAATGGAGAAGAGAAATTAAAATACATTTTCAGGAAACAGGAAAAGTGATAACTTTGAGGAACAAAATATAGCCATTTTACAAAGTCTTAATTATCCATCCATGACTATATGAATTATTTTTCTTCACTGCGAAAGAAACTAAATATTGGATTGCACAGATGAGCACTCATCCTGATTTTTTTTAATTTGTTTGCTTAAATAAAATCTATAGTCACCTTTAAGTGTTTTGTAATTAATTAAAATTATTAAACAATTAGGGAATCCTAATTTTAAGACTATAGGGCCAGTACAAGTTAGAAAATAAGAAAACATTTAGCAGTTTCATCCCTTGCTGTTCCTCAAGGCTGGACCTTGTCCAAGTTTGATGTTGCCCTTTTCCACCAATGCATATTTATTTTCCTTCTTTCCCTTTACATTAGTTTTCCAGGTATGTGGACTATTTTCTTCACCTATTCACCTATTTTTGCCCTCAGCTAAATGTCAGATCATTCATTTTAAAGTGTTAATGTATAACTTCAATTTCCTATATATGACTTACTTTGTTAGTAGCCCTTCAAGAAATACAGTTCTCCCATAGAAATAAAGTCTTATAATCCAACTCATTAACACCCAAAGAACAACTCAATAACACCCAAAGAAATTTATATATATATAAGGTAAATTTATATATATATATATGTGTGTGTGTGTGTGTGTGTGTGTGTGTGTGTGTATGTGTGTGTATATATATATTTATATATATGTATTATATATACATATATATGTATAATACATATATATATGTATATATGTATTTGTTAAGAGTGCTTTTTAGTATAACCAAAGTCACAGAATTAGTTTAATTTTTTTGTTTGTTTTAAAGGCTGTCCATGACTAGATTTACCAGTGGCCTAGAAGCAATAGAAACAAGACTAAAGACAGATTAATAATAATACAGTAACAAGAATAGCTAAAACATATATGTCAGTTATTCTTTATCTGAACTGTGAGTCACAGCTTCTGGGTGGGGTGGGAACTAGGGGTTCACAAATGATCCTTCTCTAGGTATTTGGCCTCCACTGAACAGAGGTCACTGTCCTCTTGGGAGTCCTGACCTCTTTATCCCAAAGGGGTATATGTCATGTTTAGGGGTACCATGCCACGGAATTACAAAAGCCCAGCTCCCTTGCCTTAATAGTGAGATGAATTCCGTGGCACAAATCATGGGCAAAGCTGCCAGAGGCATCAGCCTAAAGGTCGATTCAAGCCCAGATCATTCCTGGTGTAACTTCTTTCCCCCATTTTCCTGCCTGCCTTACTCGTTTGCTCTAAAGAGGACTCAGTTCATTGCATGCTCTGAACCCTTATCCCAGACTTTGCTTTAACAGGACTTCCCTTAAAACAGCTTGTTTACTGGAACAGACACAAACAGCATCTTGCCTTTTACATAGCAAAGGATATTCTGAATTCCAATCAATGAAAGCAGTTGGAAGCAGTTCACTTTCACCTTCTGGGAAGACAGGGGCACCTTGACTATTTTACTTCCTAATAGAGTTCAAGAGGGACTTCTGACAACCAAGTAAAGAATAACTTTGACACTGACTAAGACGTTCCTTTTTCTTGGAAGAAGTACAACAAGCAGCTCACATTTGCAAAAATCCCTGTTCTAGTGATATCCCCGATTACATGAAAGTAGCTGGCCTGATATTATGGTGGAATGGCTCCTGGATGCCTGGTTATGGTGCCAACTAGGGGAATGCATCTCATGAAACAGGGATGCTGTCCTACAGGATTCAGAATAAGCTTTCAACTAAAATCCACATGTGGTGGGATGTGTTTCACAGCTAGAGAGCAGAGGTCTGGGAAGCAAGGGGAGAAGGTTCATTCTTTCCTCTCTACACACACACACACACACACACACACACACACACACACACACACACACTATGTTTATGCCACTTATGGAAGTTTTATTTCCCCTCTAAAGTTGTACGGCAGGTTTGGAGATCTTAGAGAAGAACGTTTGCACGAAGGAGGACAGTTGTTCTTCTTGTCATTTGGAAGCTAAGATGATCTCAAGCTATTTTAGGCTTCTTATGCCACTACACTGCAAGCAGAGAAGGGGGTTATTGATTTGGCAGGAGTGAACAATCTGTTATCAAAGGGAAATTGAGTGATTGTTATAAAATGGGTAAAAGAAGCTTCTGTTTTGAAACATAGAGACTCACTGTTGCACATTTTAGTAATCCACATCCCATAATAATGGCCAAAGTCAAACTGCAGCAACCCAGGGAGGATGGGATCATTCAGGTCTTGGGTCTTGCAGAAATGATGACTTGGGTTACTCTTCTGTGTAAACAACCCAGAACAGTCGAGGTGCTGACAGAGGTCTGGGGGCACATAGAGCAGATGATGTAAGAAGGAAGCAATGGTTATTAATTTAGACTGTATGACCTGCTACAGCAGGCATTGTTGCAGCTATATTTTAAGTATTTGTTTCTTTTTTGTCCTTTCCCTGTCTTCATATATGAAAAGTACTTGCTATGGCTCATGGTACAATTTACGTTTTAGATGGCAGTACGACTGAACTGATGTCATCCTATGATGGCATGATGGCTGAAAGGACCTCTCTGGGGATGAAATATATTTATTCAAGTAAAGGACAAAAATGAATGCTCAATGACCACAGGAGTATAGTGTTCTGGCTATAAAACTTTATTTCTTCCTCCCTGTCCTCATACAATCTCTGCTCCTCTGTGCTCTGAGCTCCAAGCAGCGGCCTCCAAAAGGCTTCATCACTTGGGCTCCTTTGTCTTCCTTGGGTTCCACCAAAGTGAAGTCCGGCCAGGCAGGCAGAAGATGGTAGAAAGAAGTAGAGAATACTGTCCTCACCTGGAGCTCCAGCTCTCATCAGACACTGCTGTTGTGAGTTCTTTTTTATCCCGTCAAGCCTAGGTGTAGTAACAGCTCCTTACTGATGCTCGTGCATGAGTACAAGATATTCCTTGTCGGCTCCCTGAACTTTCCATACACCTCTTTAAATATTAGGTTGGTGAAAAAGTAGTTGCGGTTTTTGCAATTATTTTTACCTTTTAAACCACAATTACTTCTGCACCAACCTAATAGGTTCTCCATTAATGCCTCTTCAGGTAAATACATCTGGGAGGAATTATTTTGCTCATTGGGATTACAACACATACAATACATTGGCCATTGATGAGTCAGGTACTTGTCCAAATCCATTACAGGCATTACCTTACTTACTCCTCACAATGTGATAAATTAAGAATTACTCCTTTCCCATTTTACTCATGATGAAAATGATCCATCGATGACAAGGTATCTGTGTGATATTGGGCACGATGCGGGTAGTGACAGCCAAGATTGAATCAGGACAAGTGACCAAAACCCATGATTTGGGTGCTTAAAAAATAATGTAGACGTATACAGCTTTTGTGTAGATTGAGTGCCTTTTAGAAATGGTAAAGACTTTGTAGAACAAATAAAATAAGTAAAGAAACAAAGTTTCTCTGGGCTAAAATTCTTTCTACCAACAAGTATGGACACTGAGAAACCCATGTAGTACGTAAAATATAAATATTTCAGTACACCAATTTTGTGTCCTAAACTATAATCTGAGCTCCTTCATTGCTTAAGTTATTTTCAGGTAACTTTGTATGTGCTTAAACTGTAAGACAGTTCAATTTACTGTCAGATCCACTCTTTCAAAAACTCATTTTTTCCCCCTGAATTTAGTGATATTTCTTTCCTCTAGCTTCTCTGGCTGTTCTTTATATTCCCAAACTGTCTCCTAATTTCATATTGTAATTTAAATTTTTGGCGCTTGTGACTTTATCTTAGAGCCTCTACTATTCTTCCTTTTGTTTTCTCTCTCTTTCTCTGTCATTTTAATTTTATATTTTGCTTTAGTTTTTTTGTAAGATATGTTTGATTACAGGTTTATTCATCAAAGTGAACAGCTAGCATGAATTTACATAGTGAACTTAACCTGGATATGGTCTGATTGGTTGAATTTGTATATTAGTAATGTGGAATTATACAAATAAGATTGAGTGAGAAAGTCACCATCGATAATAAGAGTTATACTTAAAAATAAAAAAACAAAACATTAGAGCTAGGAATTCAGATCACTGAGATGTGCCATCCACTAGACATATACCTGTAATGCACAACTTTTCTTTCTCATCTGTATAACCATATATATATATATATATATATATATATATATATGTATGTATGTATATATTTTTAATGTACCACAAGACGTGATTTTAATGTCAAGAAAATGGAACCAATAATATTTTGCATTCCACACAATCTTCATATTGAATAACAATGAAAGGAGGTTACATCAAAGTAGAAGCATAAAAGATAAGTATCATTGATTGACTTCAACAGAGAAGGGCTTCCTCAGTTCACACTCAGCTTTCTGACTTAACCCTACTCATGTTAGGCCAGTGTAAATGAAAGGCCTGACAGGGAAATTGAACGTGTCATCTTGGTACCTCCAAATGAGGGACTACTTCGTAAACCCCACAAAACTCAAACTTCCATTGTCAACATTAAAGAACCCACCAACCCGGCCCAGAGGTTTCTCTATGCGTTGTTGAGACATCAGGGCGGTGGTCCAGAGAATGCAATGATTATCCTCCTTCACACATACAAGTAGAAGTGTATTCTGAGAAGTGTGCCTTTCTTCCTAATCCAGAAACCCTTAGCGCCCCCTACAGCCTAGTCCCAAGAGTCATCCGCATGTAGCTCCCAGTAATGTGTGCCGGAGGTGAAGATTTGGGCTCCCCATGCAGCAAAATAGTTAGATGTTCCAGGATCCAGAGATGCATACAGTTGTCACCCACAAACCCCAGACTTTTCACGTTGTCAGAAAGCATGATATTGTCATTGATTATTTCATTATTGAAAGAAATTTCCATTCGGAAGCAGTTGAAACTGTGTATGCATCCAGTGACGATGGGTCATGCTAAGAGTTCTGGCTGCAGAGGCAACCCCTTATTTTTAAGGTCTTTTCATGTTTCTAGATTTCTGCTTTACTGTTAGCCAAATTAAATCACAAAGATCAGCTTTTCATATTAATCAGTATCCTAAAAAAACAGTGTTACATGTTCAAATAAGTTTGAACACTGAACAGCATATTGTTTTTCACATGAGCAAATTAACTACTTGGTAAAAATATTTTTAATTTGTGAAGTGTCTTAAACCAAAGAATGTTTATTTACACAGAGAAGAAATGTATTATAGGCAGTACATTATAAATGTAAAGAACCATACGTTTTTATGCTACAAACCTCATTGCACATAGTACTGTGGAGCTGTCTACGTACAATATGAATTTGGAAAATTTTCAGAAGAATTAGTCACCATCTGAATAGTCTTTTTAATATATAGATTATCCAACGTAGTATTTGTTTGTGAAGTAAATCCACAAGGGGCAGAAAACTAGTCTCTGGATAATGACTAAAAGCTGTAAATGAATGAAAAAAAAAAGATGGCATTCAAGATATCATCTCTTTGACATGAACACGAACTCTTTTAAAATCATCTGAAAATGACGATCTGTGTAGTGAGAGACTGAAACTTTCAGAGAATATGAATGAGTCACAGTAACATCTTTCCTTATAGAAATGAAAATAGACTTCTCAAGCTCATTCGTGGTTGAAGCTATGGTCTCACACAAGCATCTTTGAAGCTGAAACCTTGGTAAATAATAGTTCATATCCAACATTTCTGGCACATTACACATAAACTAATCATTAGTGGTAGAGTTGCACACATGGTTCTAATTATAAGTAAATATTTTAATAAGTTTTGAGACATAACATGAAAATTCCAGTATGAATAAATTTTTCACAAAACTGAATAATGACTCGTTCAAGATGAACCCAGAATGGGCATCTGACTTTGAGAACTGAATGAGAAAAGAAGGTAAAAATGTGAGCATACCGTCAATCTCAGTATGTTTCTTCTCTTTTCTTCACCATTCCACTCATTTCTTTGTTCTTTCTTCTTTTTTCTGTTCTTACATTTATTATAATTTCTCCTCATCTCTCTTGCATTTTTCTCTTATTTCTTCCCTGAAACATCATTTAATCTTTCTAATTCTCCCATCCACTTTACCTTCGAACCCCTTTCTTTTGTTCTGTTTTATTTTTCATTTCCTTTCTAAATCTCAACTTTTATTCTGATTAGAAAAAAGAGGAAAAATTAAATATAATGATTACTATAATTGAGGAACATATTTTTGAATGGCGAATTTTGGTCACATACTTTCACGTTACCATTTGGTTCAAATGTTACAGATACTCAGTAAATTAAAGTAAAACCATTCTGAGATTTTTTAGCATGAGGCTTATCTTTTTAAATAATTATTTCCCTGGCCAAAGAATAGAATTGAGTTTATGATGAGCGGAAGATGCTCAAGATCAAGCTGGCCTGCTTCTCCATGTCGCCCTTCTGGAGCACATTGGCAATCATAAATGTTTTGGATGATGATGTGCACAAAAATGTGTGCCTGGGAGGCTGGTCTGCTGGCTGCTGTGCGGCCGGTTACTCCTGCCAGCGGATGAGTTCAGTCATGGAGCTGCTCCTGGCACATGGGGTTTTCCTTTGCATATGGAAGGGAACACTGTTAGTGATCACTCTGAGAAATAAAGAAGAGAGTGTTTCAAATGAATATCCTATCACTTTGTGGAGGGAGAGAAACACTGTTATTCACATCAGGATTTAGAGTATATCCCACTGAACCCCATTCTACTAAAATAATAGACTTGAAATGCTTAATTAATAAGAGGAGCCTAAAAATGGAAAGGGAATTTCAAAGATATAGGCTGAGAGAGGTATATAGTGTATGCATAGGAAATCTAAGGAAGAATCCTTCCTATTTGTACTAACGTTAGTATGGATTTACAGCCTGGTTTTATGCAAGTAACAGGAATACTTTCTTTCTTATGCACCAATGAGCACTAGTAGCTCACCCACACTAGGTTAAAAAAAATCACGATTTTCTATCCCCTAGCTATAGGTTTGTTTCTCATCTCCACCCGTTCCCCTTCCCCTTTTTCCTTGAAGGATTCAAAGTGACATATTTGTACTGAGAATACTGGGAAAGGATAAAGCAATTCACCTAAAGTATGAAGTGGAGAAATGGCAGTGGGGGCTGAGGGTCATATAATGGAGGTGGGATTGTTGGTAACAAAGAAAACATTTCCTTTTTTAAAAATAAAATTTTAACATTTTTAAACTTTTTTTTAAATTAGTTTCAGGTGTACAAAACAATGTAATAGACATTTATCATTTATATCCCTCATCCAGTGATAACCCCACTCCCCCATCTACTACCCCTCTGACATCGCATATAGCCATTACATTTCCACTGTCTCTATTCCTGATGCTGTATTCCACTTCTTGTAACTATATATATACATATATATGTCTATATATATGTATATACATGTGTATATATATATATACATACACATGTATATACATACATGTATATACATATATGTATGTATATATATGTATATATATAATTGCAGTTGACATTCATTATTGTTCAGCTTCAGGTGTACAGTGCAGTGATCAAGCATCTACATCATCCCTGAGGTGGTCTCCCTAATAAGACAAGTGTCCATTGGAGACCCTACAAAACCTTTTCAACATTATTGATTACTTTCCCCAAACTGACTTTCATATCCCGTGGCCATCTTTTGGTTACAGATTGTGCTTTCTAATCCCCTCACCTTCCCCCTTATCCCCACCCTCCTCCCATCTAGCAACCCACAGTATTTTCCTCTATGTCTCTGAGACTGTTTCTGATTAGTTCATTCATTTATTCTTTCCTTTAGATTCCACATATAGTAAGTGAGATCACATGTTATTTGTCTTTCTATCTCTGAGTTATTTAACTTAGCATAATGTTCTCTAGGTCCATCCATATTGTGGCAAGTGGTAAGATTTCATTCTTCTTTATGGCTGCGTAATACTCCATTGTATAAATGTACCACAGTTTCTTAATCCAGTCGGCTATCTATGGGCACTTCGGTTGTTTCCATGTCTTGGCTATTATGTATAGTGCTGCAATAAACTCAGGGGTGCATACATTTTTTCGAATTAGAGTTTTGGATTTCTCCAGATAGATACCTAGGAATGGAATTGCTGGGTCATAAGATAGTTCCATTTTCAGATTTTTGAGATACTTCCACACCGTTTTCCATAGTGGCTGCAACAATCTGCAATCCCACCAACAGTGCACAAGGATCTTCTCCACATCCTCGCCTGCACTTGTTGTTTGTTCATTTCTTGATGATAACCATTTGACTGGGGTGAGGTGGTATCTCCTTGTGTTTTTTATTTGTATTTCTCTAATGATTAGTTTAGTTGAGCATTTTTTTCATATGTCTGTTTGCCATCTGAATGTCCGCTTTAGAAAAATATCTCTTCATGTCCTCTGCCGATTTTTTAATTGGGTTGTTTGTTTTTTTGGAGTTGAGTTGAGTGAGTTTTTTTACAAATTTGGGATATTAACCCCTTATTGGATATATCATTGGCAAATATGTTCTCCCATTCAGTAGGATCCCTTTTTGTTTTATTGATGGTTTCCTTTGCTGTGAAAAAACTTTTTAGTTTGATGTAATCCCACATGCTTATTTTTTCTCTTACTTCCCTTGCCTGAGGGGATATATCAGTAAAAATCTGACACTGGGTAATGTCTGTAAAGTTTCTTCCTATATTTTCTTCTTGGAGTTTTATGGTTTCAGATCTTACATTTAAGTCTTTAATCCATTTTGAATTTATTCTTGTATATGGTGTAAGGAGGTGGTCCAGCTTCATTTTTTTGTATGTGTGTCCAGGTTTCCCAACACCATTTATTGAATAGTGTCTTTATCCCACTGTAAATTCTTGCTTTCATTGTAGTAGATTAAATGACCATATAGGTATGGATTTATTTCTGGTCTCTCTATTCTGTTCCATTGATCTATTTGTCTGTTTTTTATGCCAGTACCAGGCTGTTTTGATTACTGTAGCCTTGTATTATAATTTGATGTCAGGTATCGTTATAACGCCCACTTTGTTCTTATTTCTCAAGATTGCCAAGGCTACCCGGGTTCTTTTATGGTTTCATATAAATTTTAGGATTATATGTTCTATTTCTGTGAAAAGTGTCCTTGGTAGTTTGATAGAAATCGCGTTGAATCTGTATTTTGCTTTAGACAGTATGGACATTTTAACGATGTTAATTTTTCCTATCCATGAGCATGGTATGTATTTCCATGTATTTGTCTCTTCTTTAATTTCTCTCTTCAGTGTCTTATAATTTTCAGAGTACAGATCTTTTACTTCTTTGGTTAAATTTATTCCCAGGTATTTTATAGTCTTTGAAGCAATTATAAACGGGATTATTTTCTTAATTTCTCCTTCTGATATTTTATTACTGGTATATACAAATGCAACTGATTTCTGAATATTAATTTTATATCCTGCTACTTTTCTAAATTCATTTATCAGTTCTAATAGTTTTTTGGTGGAGTCTTTATGGTTCTCTATATATAGTATTGTGTCATCTGCATATAATGACAATTTTACTTCCTCCTTACCAATTTGGATGCCTTTTATTTCTTTTTCTTGTCTGATTGCTGTGGCTAGAATTTCCAGCACTATGTTGAATAAAAGTGGAGAAAGTGGGCAATCTTGCCTTGTTCCTGATCTTAGGGGGAATGGTTTTAGCTTTTCCCCATCGAGTATGATGTTAGCTGTGGGTTTATCATATATGGCCTTCATTATGTTGAGATATGGTCCCTCTGTTCCCACTTTCTTAAGAATTTTTATCATAAATTGCTTCTGGATTTTGTCAAATGCTTTTTCTGTATCTTTTGATATGATCATATGATTTGTATTTTTCATTTTATTAATGTGGTGTATCACATTAATTGATTTGCGGATGTTGAACCACTCTTGCATACCAGGAATGAATCCCACTTAATCATGGTGTATGATCTTTTTAATGTTTGCTGAATTCTGTTCGCTAATATTTTGTTGAGGATTTTTGCATCTATGTTCATTAGGGATATAGGCCTGTAGTTTTCTTTGTTTGTAATGTCTTTGTCTGATTTTGGGATCAGGGTGATAGTGGCCTCGTAAAAAGTGTTTGGGAGCCTTCCCTCCTTCTGGATTTTTTGGAATAGTTTGAAGAGAATAGGTCATAATTCTTTTTTGTAAAATTCACTTGTAAAGCCCTCTGGTCCAGGGCTTTTGTTTTTTGGGAGTTTGTTGATTACTGATTCAATTTCCCTGGTGGTAATTAGTCTATTCAGGTTTTCCATTTCTTCTTGAGTTAG
Source organism: Rhinolophus ferrumequinum (assembly GCF_004115265.2). Lineage (NCBI taxonomy): Eukaryota > Metazoa > Chordata > Mammalia > Chiroptera > Rhinolophidae > Rhinolophus > Rhinolophus ferrumequinum. The sequence continues at coordinate 12,955,392 of NC_046287.1, forward strand.
CCTTAAATGGTTGTATGCTTCTAGAAAATTGTCCATTTCTTCCAGGTTGTTTAATTTGTTGGCATATAGTTGCCCATAGTAATTTCTTAAAATTTTTGTGTTTCTGTGGTGTCTGTTGTCACTTCTCTTTCATTTCTGATTTTATTAATTTATGTCCTCTCTCTCTTATTTTGATTAGTATGGCTAAAGTTTTGTCGATTTTATTTATCTTCTCTAAACATCAGCTCTTGGATTAATTGATCTTTTGTATTGTTTTTTTGGTCTCTATTTCATTTATTTCCACTCCGATCTTTATTATCTCATTCCTTGTACTCTCTTGGGCTTATTTTGCTGTTATTTTTCCAGATCTCTTAAGTGTGAAGATAAACTGTTGATTAGTGATTTTTCTTGTTGCTTTAGGTAGGCCTGCATTGCTATGAATTTCCCTCTTAGGACTGCTTTCGGTGCATCCCATAGATTTTGGGTGATCGTGTTTTCGTTTTTGTTTGTCTCGAGATATCTTTTGATTTCTTCCTTGATCTCATTGTTCACCCATTTATTATTTAGTAACATGTTATTCAGTCTCCATGTATTTGTGTGTCTTCCAGATGTTTTCCTGTAGTTGATTCCTAATTTTATTGCAGTGTGGTCAGAGAAGACAATGGTATGATTTCAATTTTCTTAAATTTATCAAGACTTGTTTTGTGGCCTAACATGTCGTCTATCTTGGAAAACGTTCCATGTGCGCTTGAAAAGAATGTGTATTCTGCAGTTTTCGGGTGAAATGCTCTGAAAATTTAGATTAAATCCAACTGGATGAGTCATTTAAGGCCATTGTTTCCATATTGATTTTCTGTCTGGAAGACCTGTCCCTTGTTGTCAGAGGTGTGTTGAAGTCCCTTACTATGATAGTGTTACTGTTGATCTCTGTCTTTAGGTCAGTCAATATTTGTTATATATTTTTAGGTGCACCTATGTTGGGTGCATAGATGTTTACTAGGGTTATGTCCTCTTGTTGGATCAATCCCTTTATTATTATGTAGTGCCCATCTTTGTCTTTTAAAATATTCTTCATTTTAAAGTCTACTTTGTCAGATACAAGTATTGCAACTCCAGCTTTTTTCTCATTTACATTTGCATGAAATATCTTACTCCAACCTTTCACTTTCAGCCTGTGTGTCTTTTGATCTGAGGTGAATCTCTTGTGTACAGCATATGCAAGGGTCTTGCTTTCTTATCCACTCGCCACTCTATGTCTTTTGATTGTAGCATTTAATCCATTTACATTTAAAGTGATTATTGATAGGTACATAGTTATTGCCATTTTTTTAAATTTGTAGTTAGATTGTTTTAATCTTTCTTCTGTTTACAGAAGGCCTTTTAATATTTCCTGCAATGCTGGCTTGGTGGTAATATATTCCTTTAGCTTATTATTTTCTCAAAGAAAACATTTCTGATGTAACCACAATGTCATTATCATACCTAACAAAGTCAACAATCAATCTTTAATATTATCTAATACACAATCCACATAGGATTGCGCTGATTTTTCTGCAAATGATTTTTTTTGCAGTATTTATTTGCAGCAGATTCCAAATAAGGCCCATGCTTCTATTTGGCTGTTAAATCAATTATGTCTGATAATTCAAATATTCTCACATTGCTGGTAATTCAAAGATAACCTCAACATTGGATTAATATTATCTTTGGTTTAATATTTATAAATTACTTGGTACACTGTGTATTCTTTTTAAATAGCTGAAAAGTTTTCAAGAGAAGAAGAAATGTATCTACAATCTGGGAGACAAGTAATTTACTTAAAAAAAAATTAGGGAGAAATGTGGAAATAATTAAAAAGTATTTAAAATATTCAAAGTTTAAAAACTCTTTAAATGGAAACATGTGTTAGCATTTAAAATGTTTAAATTGATAAACACATATATGTAGATTTACGTACACTTAAAATACATAATATGCTAGTTCTCACCTTTTACTACCTCACTCTATTTTCAGAGGAAACATGCCTAACAGTCATTCCTAAGTATTAAATAATCTAATGGTAAATTTAAACTTAGATGTTTCAAATAATAATTAGAGCAAAATAAAATAATTTTATAAACTACCATTTCAATAAAAAGATACATCCAAAGATGCAATGCTCACACATGGAAGAATATGGATCATACAAACATGATGCTTAAATGTTAGTTTTAGAGGAACTACATTTCACTCAACTTCTTCAACAAGTACACCAACTTAATTTAAATTGTCTTTTTTTAATGCAATGTAGTCTTTATAAGAATAGATGACCGATCTCCATTACTGAATGTTGATATAGTTTGGTTCTTTCCAACAGGAATCAAAGCAGAAATAAGACCAACCATAGGAACTTGAAAATGTGCAATGTGAATAATACTCAAGATGGTGTGAATGTCAGATTGTAAGAATCGATTATTGCCAGGTGAAATATTTCAGTCCCTTAGAATAAAGAAGTGTGTCCTCTAAGTTGAATTGATATAGAATTTCCTGTCGTCTCTGAATGGTTAAACAATAGAATTTTATGTGATTTTTAAAAATAAAGTAATGTCAATATATCTTGCAAAAAATGTTGTGGAGAAAATTCATAACCTTTATAACCATTATATTACTACTACTACCACTACTACCACTCTTTCTACTACTACTACTACTACTACTACTAATACTACTACTACTACTACTACTACTAAAATGAGTTAATGCTTATCCTTGGATTGAAATCTAGCAAGTTGAGAGAAAAATTGCTTCAGGAGGGGTTGTGCAAAGTGTACATCTAATGTTTGTAGAAAGGTTTCTAATTTTTGAGCTCACAATAAGGCATTCAGGAACTGGCCAGCTGGCAAGAAATGAAAACAATTCTGATGCTTGATATAGAGATTGACGCTGGAGACATAAAGACATACACCAAAGATCCCTTTGAGAAAGCGATCTTTATCCATGTTGTCCTGTGCAACTTTCATTCCTGGTGTCCAGTGGTCATATGGTGGACCCATGACTGAATTTGGGGCAAACATAGAACTGTATCACCCTGTACATTGTGGTTCAAGAAATGGAAGAATCGGTGCCCTTCCTCGAAACTTCCTGAATTGGAGGTGGAAGTGAGATTTATTTTTCACTTGAATCAGGAGCTTTGAGATGTAGGCATAAGGCATTTATTTGTCAGCCACCTTCCACATTAAGTGGAGAAAACCTGTCTGTCTTTGCAGAGATGTAGCCATCATGTCTGAAGAAACAGAGTGTAGTAGAGAAGAGATAGAAATAAAGAAAATGCAAGGGCTTCTTACAGCTTAGATAGATCCCAGGCCCCAGTCCCTTCAGCCTGGGCATCTACAGCAATTCCTTCTGTCCTGGAACCACCCCAATGTGTTTACTAATATGAAAATTGTCAGAATGAAGTTTCTGGTGTCTTTGCTGAGAGTTTTTATTCAGATGAAAGGTTACCTGGAGTTATTTTTCTTTAATTACTTATTTGTTAAAATGCTGTTTGTAATACCTATTATTGCCTTTAGTTTATAGTTCCACTTCCGTTATCTTTTCACTTTATTTATTTATTTATTTGTTGTTATATTTTCCCCTGTTATGGTAATCTGAGGGGAAAGGTATCACCTTACAAGTATACTTGAGGGCCATTATTGAGGTAAGGTTTCAGCAGGTGTATTTTCAGCTTCTTACGTCAGATACTTGTTTTACTGTTAGGTTGGTTGATTGATTGATTGATTGACTGGTCAATGATAGCTTTAGATTGGTGCTTTCTTTTCTCAGGTAACCCTTATACGATAGGTGCCGAATTTTGAGAATTTCTCTTGCTGTTGCTTAAAGAAGCAATTGTTTTCCCCTGAATGGAAGACTGGTTTACAAGGGAGGAGGGAAAGATGGCAATTGGAATAAAGAATTGTGGGGCATATCTGAGCTTCTCTCCTCACCAAGTATAGCCAAGACTGAGTTTATGGCAGATGCCTTCTCAAATTAGAAAAACTGAGGAAGCAGGAACTGACTGGTCAGAATGAGGTCAAGGATGGAGAGGACAAACCTGGCAGAGGCCTTAGTGTCTGGGGAACAAGCATTTCCTGCCTCTTCAGTGTAGATATTACAACTCCGTGACCTTTGCAATCTACCCTTACAACGATCTAAAAATGATCATAAGTATAAAGTGTCGACTTTCCTTTAAGAACCACATAACATGGATGAAGGCTCATGACAGAGAGTGAGAACCACAAAAACCAAGTCAGAGCTCAGTCCCACTAAAACGGCTGTAATTAGTAGAAAATGACAGCCATCCACCTGAGTAATTATTGTGCACACCCATTTCTCTCAATAACTAAAAGTCAATAAAAATACACCTTTATCCAGCAGTTTGTGTTAGAAGAGAATGGATAATGTTGAACTGTTAATTAAAAAATCTTCGGGGCTCCTAAATAACCCACCCTTATAAAGCTCTGACTTTAATCTTTATTCGTTGATTTAAAAATATTGAAAAAAACTACCTGTGGTGGAGGATCAACATTTATCTTTTTTTTTTTGTTATAATTCCACACAGTCTAAGAAGTGATTTCAGAAAACACTCATGATGTGCTTAGAGAGTAAGGACAATTTCCTCCTACTATTGGAACATTTAACGCACAGCTTGAGTTGGGGGGGAATTCAGACATTTTATGAACAGGCTTAACATACAATATGCAGTTTTTCTGTTTTTCTCATAACACCAATAAGGAGCTAACAGAGCTCACAAGCTCTTTTATAATGGGATGAATGACTGTTGTATTATAATTGCAAACAAAGCTGAAAATGCAATTCAGAAATCCTTTTATGCTTGCAAATATGTTGTTCATTGTTCCTTATTTTAGATGCAACCTTAATTTGCACTGAAAATTCTATTAGCATCATGTTTCTGTAAGACTATGCATCTTTTAACAAGGATGTATTTTTTTTCCAATTGGTGAATACTTTTCCGGGGAAAGTGTTTTACTAAATCTATGAGACCAGCACTATTAAGTGCTGCTATATTAAGGTACAGTGCTTATACCTTAGCCATAAAAAATATTCACTCCAGAAACTCATCTTATGGGCAAATTTTTAACTTACAGCTTTCCAAAAAAGCTTTTGGGTATATATCCATGTATATGCAAGTGTGTTTAATATATTTTTTCAAAATTTATTTCTGGGAGTCATAAGGCAGTTTTTCAGACAAATATTTAAATGAAGAATATCAGCGACCTCATAAATGTATCTATTGATGGATTATTTAAAATAGTCCAAATTATTATTTTTATTTCTAAAATGTCCTTATCTGTGTGTAGATGGACTTTCTAAATAAATCATCATTAAAGAGAATTTAGAGCGGACATTACATATCTATCTTTCCTTCTGATGTACACTCAGCGTTTTTCCCCTATATTTTCCTAAATGCACTGGAGATATGTATTAGGTTGGTACAAAAGTAATTGCGGTTTAAAAGATTAAAAATAATTGCAGAAACCGCAATTACTTGTGCACTAACCTAATATGTCATTGAATTGAACTAAACAATATTAACTAAACAATATTGTTATAAAATTAACATTCTATTGGTCATGTACTATATTCCATGCCTTTTTTTTGTGACACTTTAACACTTAATAAGTATGAGTATCATAATAACTCAATAATGCAGGTACTTATTATTTCCAATTTACAGAAGAGAACAGTGAGGCACAGACATTTATTTACTTGCTCAATGCCATACAGTTAGTGAGCTGTAGAAGTAGTATTGGATCCTAGACTGTTTGAATCCAAACTTATATTTCTACCAAAAAGTGTAGTCACATTACTAATTCTGGTCAGTTTCATGGATTGGTTTCTTGTTTTCCACCACAAATTGCTTATTCCTCAAAAAGAAGATATGATTTTCAGCTATGAAATTTTCCTTTATATAACCTTCCAATAGACTGTGTATGGTCAATTCATATTTTACAAATATATGTACTACTCTTGATTCTAACATTGCTAAAATTAGCTTAAATAATTAAATGGAGTCCTCTAATGTCCTTATTTTAGATATTGGCACAATACAGGAAATCATTATGAATCCATCAAATTGGAGCACTCATATCTGTATAATTATTTCAATTTTTTTCCCTAGGGAGAGGATATTGGAATCTAGTAAGAGATATACAGAAAATTAGAAATTATTTTATAAGGCTTGTTTCCAAATGAAACCAAGATAAACACATTAAAGGCTTTCTTCATAATTGCCTTTGGTGTTCTGTGACAGCGAAGAAAACAGAAGAAATGCTGCCTTTTTACTAAGGCATAGTGAAAAAGCAAAACCAAAACCAAACCAAAACAAAACAAAACAAAAACAATATCCTGGGAATAACAACCTAGAAATTCCCGTTGTGTTTACTGCTTGAAATCTTTCAGTTTATTCCTATAGTGTGGGATTTCTTAAGTAATGCTAAATTGTGTGCTGGTCTAAGTCAGAGGCCATCTGTTGGACTCATGCTGCTCACCTGTGATGCCGTAAGTGTAGGAACTTCCAGGCCAGTCATGAAATCCAGTGCCTTCATGTTTCCTTGCAGGTTGTCTTCCTGATTCCTGCTGCAAGAACCTGTAAAGAGAGCAGGAGATAGCAATATTCTAGTCTTCCTGGAAATTTGCATGTAGGAAAACAAGGGAATGCATATTCACCATGTGCTTAGTTCTTGGAGGGATGAGGACAATATGAGCCTCAAAGGGAATGATTGTTTCACAACAAGGAATGTGTGCTTTTCAAATTGCTCAACACCTGGGCTTGAAAGAAGCCCACACTCCCATTGCCTCATGCTGCTGCTGTGGTGCTAGAGAGAAGACCGACAGCTTGAAGGGGCATTCATACATATAAAAGTCATACAGCATGTTCATTCTGGTAATGCATCTTTGTTTCCGGATTGACGTGATTCAAAATAGGCCATATCATCCTGGGTTTGCATCTGGTTGCATAACACAATGAGAATAGACACTCTATTGAGTTTATGGATTTTAATTCTCATTATTTCTGTTTGTACAAGTATATTTTGCTGAGAGTGTATATAAGACACTGAGTATTATCTAGCATAGGATTTCTTTCATGATCTTCATCAAACTATAGTATTACTCATATCTTTTTCTTTTTCTGTTGCCTTTTCTCCACAATATCTGAGCTTTGCCTCATATAGATTCTTGTGTAGAAAGGATAGATATCTGACTACTCCTTGATCTGTGCACAAACATGGTTTTCAACAGATTAGTCATAATGAGTACAAACTACTTAAAAAATACATTAATCATCTCTTTACTTTCTATTTGCAATGTCATTGATATATATATATATATATATATATAACACAATAATTGGATTATTCAGAAAAAATCATATATATAATAGAAAAAATATTTATACATAATAAAAATTATATATATATGTGTATATATCTATATATGTGTGTGTGTATATATATATATATATATATCAATGACATTGCAAACAATAAATATATATATATTTACTGGGGATGCCACAAAATTGTGCACAAGTAGACACTTTGGTCAACATTGCTCACTCAGTAATTCGCTGTAATCAGAAGTGTCTGGATACTGATGGTAACCACTTTGAGCATCTCTTGTAATTGCAGAAGTCAAACGTGACTTGTATTCATCTTTTGTTATTGGTATGTATGGAGTATTACAATTTTAATACAGTTTTCCTTTCTTAAAACATGTATACATTTTTTGGCACCATATATATACCATGTTTCCCTGAAAATAAGACCTAGCCAGACAATCAGCTCTAATGTGTCTTTTGGAGCAAAAATTAATATAAGACCTGGTCTAATATTATATTATATTATATAAAGCCCAGTCTTATATTTAGTAAAATAATACTGGGTCTTATATTAATTTTTGCTCCAAAACACACATTAGAGCTGATGGTTCGGCTAGGTCTTATTTTCGGGGAAACCATTATGTATGTATATATAATGGTTCACACAAATACAGCTGAAAAACGTAGGTCCAAGGCTCTTAGTTCCCACTTTCCATCCCAGTTATCTTCCTTAACTTATGCCCCATACACTGTGTATTTAAGGTTTATTTTGGACCTTTTCAGTTACAGCTACACACATTATCTTTGCAGTTACTGGGAAAAACAGAATTGAATGAGCTAATCACAGGACTGGAGGAAAAAAACAACAATGCTTGTTCCTCTGAAACCTTAGAGAAAATCTGACAGCACACTCCAGCTATTCATATCACTTTTTTGAAAACAGGCCTGTCTTTAATCTATTTGGTTTCAAACCTGCTTTTGATCCATTATTCACTTTGAAATTCAACCTTGGTTCAGACATTCACTTTAGCTATATATTCTAAAATTGCACCCACCATTTAGAAAGATGGAGTCTTGCAAAAGCAGCATTTTCTTAATTTCCCAGATCATAGAAACGCATAGAAGCTACTAAACTGCCAGACTCTTCTGAGCTGGCTCCACTTCTCAGAAACATAATAATTAGATTCAAGAAATTAGAAAAAAAAACATATATTTGTATTGTTAGCCAAATACAGTAGTAACATAAACTAATAAACCAAATATTGAAATGTTTCCCAGCACTTCTTTCAATGAGCAGTAAAATTCTGGGTGATCTGCATCTTATCTCCATGTGTTGGTTTGTCCTAGTCAGTGCCCGGTAAGTGGCATTTTTTCTTAACTTACTGAAAATGGTTTAATTTCCGAAATAATATAAAACAATAAAGAAAGTCCCAGAGACGGTCACTGTTTTTACTTATAAAGACTAGTTTGAGGATACGGCACAGGATGACAGCCAAGTGGAGCTGCTTCCTGAACCCCAGAACTGCCCAGTCTTTGGGGGTACTGGCTGGAGCAGGCCTCCCCTTTCTGAGCTGAGGCCCTAGAGCAATAGAAGATGAGGTCAACCTGGGGACTGGCTTTCACCCAGGATTGTTTTTCTCAAGTTTTCCAATCAGTGAGTTCATTTACCTCCTTAGAGACAGTCTGACTAAAAGGACAACAAGAGGCCAACTACGAGGGAAAATTTTTCCTCCTGGAAACCAGAAGTGGGAAAAATTTATTGACTTCTGAAACTTTGAAAAGTTATTTTATTATTTGAAACACGTTGGTTTCTTAAATGAATTTAATGCCATTCAATGCCCACTAAGAATCTTGTTTAAATAATTAACTTGATGAGTGAATACTCTTTTCGTGAAACATTAAAAAGTTGGAGTTTATTTTTTAAGGTCATAAGAATTTCTAATAAAATCTGAATGAATGTATGCCACATAATATGGAATTGATTTGCAAAGTAGCTGTGATAAATGTCTTTTTTGTTCTCAAAAAGAGCTTCATTACTTCTATTTATTCTTTAACCAAGGAGATACTTTCTCTACAAAAGGTTTTCAGAAATAAATTACAGTTTCTCATTGGCAAGTGTTGATTAATCCTAAATTGTATCAGTGCGTTTTAATGATAATAAGGTCATCCTCACACAGAAACCACAATACTTAATATCATTTTCTTTTGAAACAAAATTTACTATTTTTGTTGGTTCGTAATCAATCATCTTTTTGGTCAGCACTCAAAGAATTGAAACCATTTGTAATGAAACGTTTAGATCACTAATACTAATACTAATACTTGATTTAAATTATAGTTGTCTTTGAGAGTATTCATAAGATTTTAACTAAATACTTGTATCAAATATTTTTTAGAGTACTTATTTTTAAATATATCTTATCATTAAGTGGCCTCGTTGGATACTTATCTAAAATTGTCTCTCCAATCTCTGTGTGGAATATCCTGATTTTAAAAGCATAAAGGAATATGTATAAGGAATGTTGGGGATATTTCAGGAACAGGGACATGTGTCAATTTGAAGACACTCCACAGGTGATAATTATATCCCTCCCTGTTGAGGAAGATTCCTGAAATGTAAACATCCCCCTGATTTCACACCCTTCTCATCCCAGCCTGAACAGTCAATCATTTCAACACCTCCCCTGCCAGAATCTCCAGTTCCCTCATGCCTCAGATCGTCTTCCTTATTCATCCTGCGAACGTGAATTCTTGCATTATCTCCAGTATTGTTCATGGGTTTGTGAATGTAACCCTCAAGGCTGACTTGCAATGTCTTATCTTCAAAGAAGTCTTTGTCAACCCCCTGTTTTAGAATATGTTCATTGTCTCTACTGTGCTATACATAATTTTGTACACAGGCTGCTGCTTTTGTCCTCGATTTCTCACATTTCAAATTGAGCTGCTTGAATGAAGGGACCGTGCCTATTGGTAAATCAAATCCCGTCCCAGAGGAAGAGAGAATCTCATTGGTCCTTTCCATCTTATAACATGCACCCACATCCCCATCACACACATACAGAGACAACTAAGAAAATCAGAATTGATGACTAGGCCTTTTCTTATACGTCTTAGTTTTTAAAGGCATTTATATACGCGTATAGGATCAGTACAATAATAAAACATGCACCACTGTTACCTATTATATCACATTACTAGTCAGTTCAATATTTTAATTGATACAAAAATCTGCACATTTTGTATATCTTATCATTCTCTGTTGCTCAGAGACATTCAATAAATTGCTTTATTAGATGTACTAGTTTAGTTGGAAACAAAATAAGCCATGAAGAGACATCTCAGTAGGGTACTATCATCAAGAACTAATCTTCAAATTCCAATCTCCATTTATCTATATGCAAATTTGATTTCCAAAAGAAAGATACTGATTATTCATGTTAGGGAAAAAATTATTTGATATATTAGCTATGGAAAGTAGAGACAGATTTATATAAAGCACAAAACTAGCCACTCAGAGTTGTAATTAGAGAAGGGAACTCTTTTGTAAGCTAAACAGCCCCTTGGTATTGACTGTATGTACTCAATGAAATATTAAATAATGAAGTACTAAAACCAAGCAAAATTTTGTTTTCGATATTTTACTTCTATGTCAACACATGCATGCAAATTTATATTTTCTCCAGTTGTTTTTTGTTGAAGGACTCAATTGTCTCTTATTTGAAAGTGATTTCTCTTTTTTTGATTGCCTTTATAAGTTATTTGTTTTGTGTTCTGAAGTTATTTGTTTTGTGTTCTGAATAAACACTGATACAAGTTTATTTTACTTATCCTGCTTGAGAGTTGCTTATTTTTTTTAATGTGGTTAAAAAATATATTTTATTGAATCTGGTATTTTCTTCAGTTCTGGGCATTTCTATTCAATCTCTTTTTTAAAACTTGCTTCTTTCTCTTGTCTATTTCGTTTCCTACTAGATCTTTGTATTTTGTAAGACCTTCTTACTTTATCTTTCATATTTTAAACCCCTAAAGTTTCCTTTTGATTTGTCTCTGTGTTGCATTCTAGATACTTGTTTCTGACTTATGTTCCATTTCATTAATTCTTTTCCCAATAGTGTCTAATCTGTAGTCAAATCAATTCATTGAGTTTTAACTCTTAGTTATTACTTCTTCCTTTTCCAGATATATATTTTGATTATATTTCAAATCTGCTAGGTTGTTTTCATAAACTCATTTTAACTCATTAATAGACTCATTTTAGTAGCTATTCATATGGTGATATATGTAGTAGTACCCGCAATCTTGATATTTACTATCTAATGAAATGAGCTGATCTCATCATTCATCATCTTGTAAAATGTTGCTATTTCTCAGTATCCTTTCCTGGCTCCTCATCTATTTTCTCAGTGTAATCTGCATAGTCTCCTGGGTCAGCCCAATGTACTCATGCCTTCTGCTATAACGTAATTATAACTTGTAAATCTAAATTTCTAGACCTAAAGTCATGTTTCCTTCTAGTTAGCACTTTGTGATTTTTCTTTCAGCACATAAAATTAATATAAAAATAAATTCTGAATAAATTATCTATCTTTTCCCAATTTCCTTTCTTGCCTTATTTTGATGATTGGCCCCATAGTTCAAGCAGAATTTCAATCTCAATCTTGTGAATTATCCGGAGTTCTTCCCTAGAACAATACAGGATTGTGTTAATACTTCCTTTATAATATCTCTCAGGTATAATCTTTTATTTATCCCCTTTGTTATTGCCTCGTTTCAAGTTTTTCATTTCTCCTCTTTATAACCTCTATCACATCCTTACTGGTCTCCCTAATTCCATTTTGCCTTCTTCTGATCGGTTTCTACCTTATATCTGGAGTAATCTTTCTGAAATTAAAATCTTATCATCAATCTCTGGTGCCAGTCATTCATTAACAATTTGCTCATTTCCTACTGAATAAATTCCAACTTACTTTTCATACAATACAAACCCTGCATTAGAGTTTAATTACACTCATGCACTAAACTCTATTGATGTTTTCTTCCTCTATTCCACTACACACACAACAAAGGATAAAAATATATTATTATTTTTAAAAAATCTATCCAGAAAAGCACATGCTTTTGCACTTCCTTTCTCCAGCATTTCCTTCTTTACCTTTTTTTCAAAACATAGCACAAAATTTTACACCTCTTTGAGAACTTTGTTGTCACACCCAAACTTAATTATTTCTTCTCTCTGCATTTTTATTTTAATAGCAGAAATTCAGATGATTTGTTTCTGTGTTCTTTTTATTTCCCCCACAGTTTCACACACATGGTGTCTTCTTTTATTTTTCCTTTTGTGTCTGATTATCATTGAAGATGTGATGGACCTCAATCTTAAAATACTATCTGTAACAATAATGTGAGGCCTGGGTTGATGTTTCCTTTCCTTCAGAATGCATAAGTACTAATTTCATCCAAGAAGCTGTAAATAATATGGACCTAGAACCAGCTTAAATCAATTTCATGCTTTAAGGTTTCCTAGATTATCCAAGCAAAATGCTGTGAGACAGCAGTCCTCCCTTTCTCAGCCTCATCCTGAAGGTGTTTTTTGAGATCTCAGCACATGGTGGGGAAAGTAATTTTTTCGACTCACTGCTTTCAGTTGTCTTATGCTTTGAATTCAATCAGCCTCACTCACTGGAAACGTCAAATTCCTAAAATCTGCATATGTCTTCAGGGCAAAAGCAGATTTAGAATTCATTCATTGCTCTGAATTTCATTTTCCTTGTGATATATCTTCACTGTCTTGTTAGTTCTTGATACTCTTACAAAAATTTTAATAATATATTTCATCCTGACATTATTCTTCTCCTTAGAGGGAGATGTAGTCTAAATATTCTGCCCTGCTATTACCAGAAAATCAGAAATGAACCTTCAGTGTGTACTACAGACTATAAAATTCAGTTAATTTCAAAAGATACTTTATTCAGAAGGATTAATATAGTCTTATCTTCTACCTTTATTGAGTTATGATTGGCAATTAATAATTTATATATTTAGATTACAAAATTTGAATTTTGATAGATATATAATGTGATGATTTAATATAAGTATACATTGTAAAATGCTTGCTATAATCAAGTTAACATATCCATTACCTCATTTAGTTAAAATTTTTGAGGTGTCATGAGGACATTTAAGATTTATACTCGTAGCAAATTTCAAGTTTTCAAGATAATATTATTAACTATAGTCACCATGCTGTACATCTTATAACTGAATTATTCATCTTATAATTGAATGCTTGCATTATTCTTTGACCAACATCTCCTCATTATCCCCAAACCTCAGACCCTGGCACCCAACCACCTGTTCTACCAGTTCAACTTTTTTAGATTACACATAAAAGTGACACCACACAGTATTTGTCTTTCTGTTTCTAGTTTATTTCATTTAAAATATGTTCTTAAATGTAAGCTACATAGTATAAATATGATTATTCTGAAATGATAGTTATCTTTAACATAATTACAAGAACACTCAATTGGTAAATATATCAGAAAACTCAAGTTATTTTCCCCCCCTTTCATCAATGCCTTAAATTAATAGGTTTGAAACTGACTCGTGTACTGGCAAATATACTGTCTATGAAAAATACATCTAAGTAAAACAGCACTCTAAAAAGCCACAAAATTAAAGGGTGCTGACTTAGTTAGCTATTTCACTGATATGATCTAAACAGTTGCTTGGCTGCTTGACAATCTGGAGACTCTTCAGGAAGAGAGACAAAATCTCCTAGTTCTACGTTTTAAAGAAAACCAAACAAAGCTTGTGTGTTTTTTCTTTAAATCAAGATTAAAATGGACCTGTGATAAATGAAAAACCTTCTGCATTCCACTTTTACTCAGCGGATGTGACAGCTAGATATTATGAGTTCCAGAGCATGGGTACAATTCCATAAACAAAAATGTCTTGTCCTACACACAACAAGTGAAGGAAAAGGCAGCTTATTATATACTCGTCACATGGCCAATCATAATTGAAAAGCCTTGCTTTGCTGATTTGTATAAGAACTCTATAAGACTTTTTTGCTATTTTATTCATTTTAATAGAATCGTGCAGGTAGACATTAAAACAGTCAGTATAGAATCACTTGCGAGATGAATACTATCCTATATTTAATAAGCAGTTTTTTTGTCATTTGCTTCCTAAGTACCATTTTTTCTCCTTCCCTTGGTTTTTAACAGCAGTGGAATAATATTTGTAGCCCCCAAATATATATTGTATGTATTACTCATTTTACAAGGTTGTGTTCCTTTGGGCAGTTTTAACTTGATCAATAAATGTCCTAAACTGAGGGCAAATTATGTGATAATTATGCTTTTTAGAAGGAAAATAATCTAAAATAAAGAGTAATAGATATATTGCTTTTCTTCTTTTCATTTGAGCTTTATCAAGGTATATTGGGATTTAATATTTAAAGTGTACATTGTAGTGGTGTGATATATATGTATACATTGTGAAGGGATTCCTCCCCTCTCATTCAGCAAAATAAAACATCCATCACCTCACATAACTATCTTCTCTTAACTTTTCATTTCTGAGAGCATTTAAGTTCTACTCTCTTAGCAAATTTCAATTATACAAAGCAGTGTTATCAACTATAGTCACCAAGTTTTATACTAGACCCTCAGACTTCATACATTATAAAGCTGAAAGTTTGTATCTTTTTTTTTTTACCAATAAAAAAACCAATTCATAAGACTTGAAGAGATGGGCATTACAAAACAATTTCAGGTCCATTCATTTTATTTATACTTTTTATTAGTGCCTTTCACTAGGGCACCAAATATTAACATCGTATTATTTGGTAAGTTTGATAGGCAGAATTCTAAGATTTGCACCCTATGGTATACAGCCTTAAATAATATCCTCCATTTGAGTGTTGCAAAACTTGTGGATACAATCAGATACTTCTTGTATGATTGTGTGACATTTTATGGTAAAGGGGCTTTTGCAAATGTTTTAAGGATCCTAAACAGTTTACTTGGAGATAATCAGAAGGGAGATCATCCTGGGTTGGCCTGATCCTACCCATTGAGCACATTAAAGGGTCTAGAAGCAGCAGCATATATTCTCCTACCAGTTTTAAAAGAGCAAAATAAAAATGGTGGAAAGGGAAATGTGTCAGGAAACAGTGGGTGCCCTCTGAGAACAGAACTTGGTTAGTGACAACTAAAAAAGTAGGAGTTTCAGTCCCACAACCACAGGGAAATGTTGAGCTTTGATGAAGAGGTCCTTGAGCCACAGGTGAATGTAGCACTGACTGACACCTTGATTCCTGTCAGGTGACACATGAGGAGAGGACTCAGCAAAGAGGTCCCAGATTCCTTTCCCACAGAAATGGTAAGATAATAAATGTGTGTGGTTTTTAGCCACTAAAAGGTTGGTAATTTGTTGCACAGCAGCAGAAAACTAATATAGTGTCAGAAGAAGAAAGGGAGATACGATTTTATCATTCCTGTTACCCATTATTCCTCGGTGGCAAACTTACTATTACAATGGATAAATTGGTCTCGGGAAAAATTCAGTATCAACTTAATTTGCAGATATCAACTTGAAATAGTAAAAACATGAATCAAATTTTAATTTAAATATTTGTATCACTTTCCTTATGAATGTTTCTCAAATAATAACATTGCCATCTATCCATGGTTATTTGCAGTTAGGAAAAGAGACAAAATCTTCCTCCTGTTAGTCTTCCAGAATTATGATTCTGTGATCTAAGTGGTGTGGACTAAACCAAGTTACTTAAGTTTTCCATGCTTCAGATTCATTACCTATAAAATTTAGTTAGATTTTATTCCTCAAAGGTCTCTTTTATATCAAAAGTTCTATAGTGCTCCATTACTTTGGTGAAAATCCTATTTATATATTTTGAGGAAATAATCAGGATTTGATCTCCATGAATCAAGTGAATAAATAAAAATCAGTTTCACTACTGGGAAAACCAAATTTTCTGATGGGAATCAAACGCTAGATCTTGTAATTCCCTTTCTAAGGGAAAACAACAGCAACAAAAACGAAAACCCCAAACCTCTATGTAAACTCATAGGAATGGTGAGAAGCATTTATGTGAATATGGATGGAAGTTAGAAGAGTACTTAGATCATTTCCTTTAATACTGGATTTTTTTCCTCTCGATTACTAGATCTGTGAAAGCTGAAGGGACAAAGTAGAGATGAGGATGAACTCCATTCCAAATCAATTCTGTAAATATTCTGTAATAAATAGATTAATGTGAACATGCAAGTCAAACGAAGTCAATACCATTAGCTCATGGAAAGCATAATTATAATGAGGTCGATTCTCACACAGGGATATCATTCATTTTACCATATAAAAGAAATGTAAGACAATTAACAGTTTCCAAATTAGCTTGATGGGAGAAAACCTACAATAGAGCAATCCATTACTCACTAATGAAGTTACATTCCATAAAGGAGTTCCTCCAAGGAATTTCCTTTTGAAATAATATTTATGTACAGCTTAGCAGAGGTAAGCACTGATTGCTTATCTCAGTTGCAAATTTAGCAAATTCCCCAGAGAAAAAAGCCCACAGATTGTTTGACTGAATCGTTGTGGGTGGCTTAACATTAGGATGAAAGGCAACATACAAAGTGAAACCGTGTGGGTTTCATGTAAAAATAGAAACCATGTGGGTTTCTTTATTTTGCTTGAAGGAAATGTTACTAACTTATTTTTCCTACAAAAATCCAATGAAATTAGAATTTACATTTTTACTTCCAAATTAGCAATAACAAAAGGGGAATTAAATTAACTGGTTTGTTATATTTATTACTTCTATGTTGTTCATTTTAGCCTAGTCACTGACATGAGTGCTGAGTCCATGACAGAAAATACTAGCTAAAGAGAGACCAATAAAATATAAATTTGGGATAAAATAGTGTAGGTTGTAAACTATAGGTATGAATATAATTTAAAACAGTCAATAAAGATTCAGTTCCAATTTTGGAGAAGTACAAAGTGGTATATGTATCATCTGTGATTTTAGACACTTGCAATGAAGTTAGTTGTTTATAAACATATGGGTTATTTCAACCTAGATAGTCTATTATGCATTCATCTATATAATAAACAAGTTCTAGCAGATACTTGGTTCTAAGAAAAATACATAATTGCAGCCATCATGGCATTTACTGTAAAATGAAGACATAAAAATAAACATACAAACAAACAAATAACTTTAAAATTAGAAATATTTTCTCTGAAGAAATTGAAAAGAGTTCAGTTGTAGAGAAAAATAGGTGAGGAAGCAGCTGATTAGATGGGAGAAAGGACAACATATGCCTTTTTGAATCAGTGCCATTTAAGATAAGCCGAGAAGTTTGAAAAAGAGACAACTATGTAATGAACACACATAAAGCTTTCTGGGCAGTGCAAATGGTTTGTGCTGGAAAAGAAAGGACTTGGCAAATTTAAAGGTTGTACAGAGTGCAGTGGGATTGGAGCATAGAGAACTGGAATAAGAGTTGTCTGAAGCGTGATTGAAAAGGTACATAAGAGGGTTTCTAAGTCAGATGCAGGATTTTAGGTTATAGTCAAAGTTCCACGAGAAGTCAATAGGAAAATTTTATGAGGTCTGACACGGTCTGATTCATGGCTTTCAAAAATGGTTGACCCAGGATACTTTGTGTTTTAAAGATTATTGGAAGTTCAGAGTGTGGAGGACAAAACTAGAAATCAGGGGACGAATAAAAGACTGTGGCAAACAAAAAAAAAGAAGACGGTGGCAACACTTCAGCCGAGATGTGGCCTGAATTCTAATAGTGGCACTGGATAGGAAGACAAGGAGGCAAACATTAGATTTATTTTGATGGTGGCATTAACAAACACTTGCCAGTATTTTGGATAGAGAGGGATAGGGGAAAGAGATAAGTAAAACCCCCAGAGTTTTTTGTTTCTTTGTTTACTTGAGAAGCTATAGGAATGATTGTCATTTACTAAAATAAGAAACACATCCAGGTTTCATGAGGCGAAATGATGATGACATGCTACTTTGAGATTTGTAAACAAAAAAGAAGGGTGGCATTCAAAATCGGCAGTAAAGATTCAAAAGGAAATTTAAGAGTCTTTAGCAACCATGTTAGTAGAGTGTAGAGAGACAAGATCAAAGGACTGAGAAATAAGCCCTGGAGATTCCAACATGAAGCTGTCAGGAAGGTTTTTGGAAAGGTTATTAGGAAAAAAAAAATCAAGATATGATCGATGTCCTTGAAGCTAAGAGGGAGGAGATGTTTTTCAGAAGAAGGGAACATTTAGTTGTGATAACGGCTGCGGATAAGTAAAATTATTATTAAAATGATCACTGAATTTGGCAAAGTAAAGTTTCTACAGATATTGACAAAAGATATTTTAGTGTGATCATGGAGAAAAAAGCTAAATTGTAAAGCACTGAGGAGTGAATAGAATGTGAGAAAGTAGCGTCTGGTGTGCAGCTAGTTCTTTCTGAAAGTTTATCTAGGTAGGTAAACCCAGAAATGATGTAGCAGTTGGAAAGAATTCTAAGGAAAATGGAATGGTTTCTTTGACAACATGAGGTAATAAGACAAGTTCATATGCCAATATGAATATTCTCCTAGAAAGGGTGAAAATGATTGATTAGGAGAGAAGAGGAATGAGTGACCAATGCAGGAAATTTCTTAATTTCTCAAGAATGTTAAAGGAGATGGGATCCAGAGTAAGTGTTATGGGATCGGAAGGAGGGATAAACTTCGAATGTAATACAAGGAAAGATGAGCAAAAAAGAGGCACATGCGAGTACATTAGAAATTAAGCAGGAATCTGAAGGAATTGAAAGTTGACAATTTCTGTAGGAGCAAACCTTGGAGGTATTGTCGGTTCAGTTCTAAACCACCACAATAAAGTGAATATCACAATAAAGTGAGTTGTAATCTTTTTACTGGTGGAGGGTCAGTCTTTAACTTGTGGGGAAAAAAAAAAAGAAGCAACATCTGTGAAGCACAATAAAGTGAGGTGGAATAAAATGAGTATGCCTATATGCTCAATGAATTGCAAGTAAAGTCATCATCTAAAAGAGATTAGGCAGATGGGATGGTTGAGGAGTGCTCAGGTGCTTGAAGAGGAATGGTAACATATAAAATTATTGTCTAAGATAGAAACAGCTTGCCCCAAAATATTGTTTTTTGATTGTAAGAGATATTGAGAGTCCACTTGATGTCTGATATCATAAATTTAACTTCAAACTTCATTTTACATCAGCCTACATGATTGTGTGACTTTTGTGTTCATGTATACACGCTTGCTTTGGAGTAGACCTCGTTGAGTCTTTATAATTGTTGAGGTTCTTCCGGACGAGCAGGAAAGAAGGTGAGTTGAGTGGAAGTTAAATATTTTTGCAAAGGAGTATGCATTTCTATGGATCAGCAAATCCAAGCTGGACATAAGAGAAGGCTAAGATGTTAGAGAGAGTGGCGGGCTGAATATGTTGGAAAGAGTACTCAGGCTCTACCTGAGCAGGTGAGCTGGAAGTGAAGGAGATTGGAACAAGTGAGCGGGACTGGATTTCTTGGTATTAGATATTTTGGAATTGCTAAATTTGGGAACATACAGATGAGAAGGAGAGAAAACAAATGTCAGTGGATATACGAGTAAAGCAACAGATATGACAATATGTTTGGGGAATAATGATAGGAAATGTGGGGGAGCTACAGTGCTAAATCTTCAGTTAGCATAAGGAAATGATTAGAAGGTTGGTAAGTGATAAGAATATGCTTAAACTGCTGCTTATTTTATTTATTTTAGAAATGAGTGGCTTCCTGCTATGATGGCAAGGGATTTTAAAAAATCAGTTACAGTCCTCCCCCTCAATCTCCAACAACAATTGTGCCTAGAGTTTTTTGTTCAGTTGGTATATATCAACACAGCCTTAGAGTTGTTAAATATTGAAATATGCCTGAAAGTTAGTAAAACAGCAACTTCCAAGGGATCTTGAGTACCGTCTGCTCACCGTGTACACATCTGAGACAGAGGGGCTTTCAGAGCTCTGCTCCAGCACTAACGCTGGTGGGTGGGTGCATTCTGATTGGTCTAACCAGCTATAAAAGTTGACTTTAGTATGTCAGTATATAAATATCACCTTGATTATATTCCTAAATTCCTTGATAAGTCATTGTCAAAATATCAAATGACATATTTAAACCTTAATTTGTCTTTCATACCATCTTAAGATTCGGCATTAGTACCTTATTCTTTGGTTCACCTGCTTTTCTTTGCCTTATGTCGTGTGACGTACAGGCTTTACTTTATTAAGACTGATGATATGTACACTGTAGTCTATATACACAATTAAATGATAGTAATAGAAAATAATTTTCTAGTAATTTCTATGTGCCATACTATTTCATATTATGGAAATGACTGGAAACTCACCTATAATTACTTTTTTTGTCCACTTCTATTGGCTAATAAGAAAAGGGAACTTGTCTGAGTGACCAGTTCTCTACAACATGTTGTTTGTTCCCTACTTGGTGTTTGCAAAAGCCTGGTGAGCTATTTATTATGAAGGTAACAATTCACATTTTTGAAATTTGACACAGATAGTAATTAAGTAAATAAAATTCAACGACTGGTAAGAAGATACTCCAATTTGCTAGGAGTCCCTTACTTCCTACTCAAATGTGGCCTTTTTTTGAGGGCAGTTTTATGTTGTCCTTGGATAGATAATGACTTTCTGGTACAGCTTTATGCTTCACTGTCTTTTTGGTGGTGGCTATTTTTATCATGTCATCACATTTTTCTACACTCCCCATAATGCTATGCAGTCTCTGGGGTCTACTTCTTCTCCCAAGAACAACTCTCTAGAAGCATTACAGTTGACCTTTGAAACACAAGTTTGAACTGTGTGGGTGCACTTATAAGTGTTTTTTGTTTCGTTTTGTTTTTCCAATAAACACAGTCTGCCCTCGGTATCTGCGGGTTTCCCATGTGAGGATTCAGTCAACTTCAGATGCAAAACAGTATTTTCACATTCCCACCTGAAGCTTTCAAACCTGGATTTCTAACCGTGGATGGAAAACAGTTTTCCATCCACAGATACAAATGGCCAGCACAGAGCCAAAAATTAATTATATGCGGATTTTCTACTGTGTGGGGGTGGTCCTACGAACCCCTCCTCCCCCACATTGTTCAAGGGGCAACTGTATGAACCATTATGAAGAGAAGAACAAGTTTCCACAAGCCAGGTTAAGAACTGAAAGGTAGAAATAGATCTGTGTACCTCTGGATATCATTTGCTTGCTCCCAACACTCTTTTTCTTGTCTGCCACCAGTCTGAACTAATTCCCATTATGAATGTGTGGTTTATTGTTGCCCTGAATTCTGAAACGAATATATCACTACATATGCATATGTCACTAAACACCATATAGTGTGATTTAAGTTCTATAACTTTATTTAAATGTTACCATATTGTGCATACCATTCACCAGTTTTCTTTTCCATTCATATTATGTTTTAAGAGTATTCATGTTACTGCATCTCATTTTAAATATTTCATTTTTCTCAGCTGTGTAGTAGTATTTTACTCCATGAACTTACCACAAGTTATTTATCTATTCTGAAGTTGATGAATGTTTAAGATTCTTTTTTCTTTCTTTCTTTTTTTTTAATACGAACATTTCTCCAATGGACACTTTTATACATGCATACTTGTGAATTTCAAGAAGGATTCTCTCAGGGATATCTCTATCTCTATCTATCTCTATTTCTAGCTCTATATCTATATACCGGGGATGCCAAAAAAAAAATGTATGCACATGACTTGCATTCATCTTTTGCTATCGGTATATATTGAGTATTAAAATTTTAATATAGTTTTTTCCTTTCTTAAAACATATATACATTTTTTGGCACCCTCTGTGTGTGTGTATGCATATATATATATATATGTGTGTGTGTGTGTGTGTGTGTGTGTGTATACATATATACACATATATCTCAGTTATATATATACATATATATATACGTATATATATGTATATATATCACTGAGATATATGTGTATATATACGTATATATATGTATATATATCAGGTTATTGGCATATACATATATCTTCAATTTTAATAGATACTGCCAAATGACTTACTAAATTGCTTTCAACAATTTACACTTTCACAACCCACATATCATTGCTCCAAATTCTTGCCAAGAGCTGAAGCTGTCAGACATATAAAATTTTTTGAAACTGCAGAGTTTTAACTATATCTTTGTTGCTTAATAATTTGCACTTTGTTGATTACCAGTATTATTTTGGTTTTCTCTTCTATAGATAACTTCTTTGTATATTTGGTCATTTTTCTACTATTGTTTTTCTTCTTATTGATGTGTTAATAAATGTATATACGAAGAATATACATTTATTCAATTTTTAAACATTTTCACTGCATTACTTTTATTTTCACTTAAAACAGACGTTTGGTCAACACATGTTTTTGTTTTTGTTTTTCATATAGTTTTTAACATATAATGCCATTTTCCTTAAGAGTTTGTGCTCTTTTTTGTCTGTATCTTCTTTAAGAAATGTTCCCGTTTTGAGGATATCAAGCTATTTTTCTCTATTTTCTTCGAAAATGTACATAATTTTTTATTTCATACTGAATCCACCTGAATTGACTTTTGTGTAGGAGTAAAGACACCATTTTGTTTGCTCCTGGGAGATTAACAACTTAATTCTGCCAAAACCTGGCAGAATGACCTCCTCGGTGAATTCCACTGTTGCCTCTCCCCTCTTGGTGCCAACGGGACTCGTGGCTCTCTTAATCTGCTGCACGCCTGTCATTGTGAATATCATCCTTCTGAGTTACATCCATATTGTACTAGTAGAGTCCAGTAACTTCCTAAGAAAGCAGGTGTGGGAAGTAAAACGTTTTATTCTTTACACGGCCAAATCAAACCATGAAGGCAGATCTTGAAACCTGTACCTCAGGCAGTAAAGAACTTAGATTGTCCAGGCAGATTGCCAGGATTTGTGCCCTGGTTCTTCCATTTGCTAACTATGTGTCATCATGCCAATCTTCTGAGTACCTGCACCCCTTTGGGGTACCTGATGAGCTTAGGAGAGGGAAAGTGTGTAGATAATCCCAAGGGATTGATTTCCATATCCCCAAATTGATCTGACTGTGGAGGCTTTTGGTTTTGGTTTTTCTTTCCTACCCACATTTTCTAACAACTTGGTAGCAAATACTTTTGCAAAATAACTGCTGAACGTTTTAAATATGTCAACTGAAAACATTTGCTTTCAATATAATTGAAAGATGACTGATCCAGTTGTCAGCTGAAATATCATTAAGCATAAGTTTTGATGACAGATCAGTGAGATATTTAACATGTAACTTAGGAGTCTGGCCCCTGGTTTAAAAAACCGTGTATGATATTTTTAGGGATAACTGTAGGCAGTTACAAAGGCTTTGTCTGGCAGGCCTAAGGGGGAAATGGTGCCCTCTCCACACCAGACTTGGTGCACAGTCCATGCATTGCAGCCTCTGACGGGAGTTACGGTCAGGGAGTCAAGCCAACACGCACCTCCCCGCCCCCCCACCCTCTTAGTGTATTTGCATTCCTAGCCCTTGGAGTCTTCATTCTGAAGACTCTGTCTGAGGCTTTGGGCAGAAGCAATTCTCAGGCTCCTCTGTTGACGCCTCAGTAGGTGGGGAGAGGCAGACACCTGAGACACTTTTCCCCACTCTGACTCAGTATCAAATACATTTCCATTCCTAGCCCTCCCTCTTCACTCCCCCTTCCATCCTCCCTTCCATCCATGATTGTCCATGAATTGCCAGAGTCTTTTCTTCAGAGCTCCTCCAATAATGTGACAGCCCAAGTCTGTACTGATCCATGTGGCTCTCTACCTGTGTGCTGTTCCATGGGGTAATGGGGCAGTTGATTTTGGTCTCAGTTTTACCTTCTGCCTTATACCATCTCAGCAAGTGATTAAAAAGGCTTAACTCTTTCATTTTTGACTTCTTGATTTAATGGTTACTCCGACACTTCCCAGCTCAGCTCTTTTTCTCCCAGGTCAGGTGATTCCCTGACACGTAGGAGTCAAAGAGTTGAGTGGTATTGACATAACAAAGCTCTTATTCTCATTAATTATTTATGTGAACAAGTTTTCTCAATGTTTAAATATCCAAGAAGAAAACAAAAAAGAGGTGGTTTAAGGTTAAATTATTTCTGTTCTAGCAACAAGTAATAGTTATATGTGGATATAAAAAAAATTGGAAGGAACCATACTCATTTCATTAAGAAATGTGTGTATAATTAAACATTTTTACTTTTATGTTTAATAATATGTTAAAATTTTAATATACTTATGTTGATTTGCAATGAAATTGGACCTCAATGCAAGAGAAAAAATATGTATATATATAATTATTATTTTTTTCTTTTTAACACATAGAGCTTATGTTATGGGGGGAAATTCAACGTTAATTTATACATATTTTTTCTTCAGCAAAGTATGAAGGAGTATCAATAAAATACTTCCAAGAATAAAAAGACTACATTAAGTTGTAATTCTGCGAGTGAAATGAAATGGAAATATGAGTACAAAGAGAAGAGAAAAATGACATAAAATTCCCATTTATTGATGAAGAGCTTTTTCATCAACATTTAAATTGAATGCTGATGACACCAAATTCTTGTGGTATTCTGATACCATTGAACATATATGAATGAATGAATTATGTGAGAGCAATATGTTAAAATATCTATGTTTACAATACAAAAAAATAACATCCCTTGCAGCTATATTTAAATTTTGGATAAAATATTTTAGACGTCAAGTTAAAATACGTGATGAGGTACATTGCTTTTGCAAGTTATTTTAATAGTAT
Source organism: Rhinolophus ferrumequinum (assembly GCF_004115265.2). NCBI lineage: Eukaryota > Metazoa > Chordata > Mammalia > Chiroptera > Rhinolophidae > Rhinolophus > Rhinolophus ferrumequinum. The sequence continues at coordinate 12,980,646 of NC_046287.1, forward strand.
ATAATCAAAAATATTTGATGCCCACTTATCTAGGAGATTATATTCTGTGACATATGAGAAACAACATAGAAAACTTCCATCCTGGCCAGGGATAGCCTCTGTGGGAAAATAAGTTTACCAAAATAAGAAAAATATCTTAGTCTCTTACACAGATATCTAGGAGGAGTTGCAAAATAATATTAAGGACCTAGAGGAAAAACTTAAATATAAAACTTTTCAGGAACCTTTAAAAACCTCTAAGAGCAAAAATCCAATCTCTCACACTTTAGGAGATGAGTCCCCTCGGGGTTTTTATCCTTAAATACACTGAGTCTTAGATGAGTCCAATGTAGAAATAATAGATACAGCATAGATAGGATACTCTCTGTGTCAATCAAGGGTCTGACAGAAAACAGGTGGTGCATTCAAACTGGTGACTGAAGAGAATTTAAGGGCAGGACTCTGTACTGAAATATTGCCAAGGTTAAGGGAGCAAGGAATGATGAAGAACTGACCCATGTGGGAAGCCTTTGACAGCTACTTCTTTACCAGATCCCACTGAGAGAACCACAGGTATAAAACAGGGGTTGCTTTTCAGCCTCTGGTTTCAGGCAGAGAAACTCAGCCAAGCTCAAACTGAGGTTGATCGTGAGAGAAACAGGAAAATAAATGCCCAGAGTTTCTCTCCTTCTTTCTTGGCATTTTATTGGCCAAACCAAATAGGAAGCTAGAGGGTAGGTGATGACAGGGTGAAGAAGTGTACAATGGAGAGGAAAAGAGAGACAATTGAACACACTTTAAAAATATATTAACGACTCTAGTTTTTTAGTAAATTAGAAATTTATCAAATGTTGCAAATCCCTTTATATTAACCCCAAATTACAGAAACTAAGAGTAGAGCTATTAGATATACAAGTATCTTCATTCAGAGTTTACAATAAAGTATGCGAGTAGAGGAAATGAAGGGTAAATAATAATTTTAAAATATACCTAACTCTTTTAATGTGTGATGTATTCTTTGTTTTATAGATAAATGTATTTGTTCACTCTAAAAGTGACTGGAGTGCTGAGAGTCACATATATATTTTTTAAATTTATCAAATAAAGAATAATGTTCAGACACTTCAGGTTTCAAGATTGATTGTCTGTGTGGGAAGATGCTCTCCTAACAAGTACTGATCAATACAAATGTAATATGAGCCCATAGGTAATTTTCAATTTTCTAGTGGCCACTTTCAAGAAAGGATAAATCACCATTAATACAGTTTTATTTAACACAATACATCAAAGATATTATCAGTTCAACACATTAAGTTAAAATTATCAATGAGATATTCACATTACATTTTATTTCATAGTGTCTTCAAAAGCCAGTGTGTATTTTACACGCATGCCACACGTGTCAATTGCTTACGAGCCATGTATGATAAGTGGTGAACTTCCTGATCATTGCAGCTCTATAAATTAAAAGGTACTTGATAGAAATGAAGGGACATTTCCTGGTAAAAGTATAATGAAGAGACTGTGTTTGAATATTCTTATTGAATGTGTTTTTATATTTCCAGCCAGAAAGGCAGAAAGATTATACAAGTGAATTTTATGAAGCTAAAAATTATATGAATTAAATCCATTTAAGTCCACTAATTCTACATATCTCTTTCACTCTCTCTCTTGTTCTTGCTCTCTTTTTCTAGTGCAATTTTGAAGTCAAATAGGAAATTTAACCTTGGGCTGGTAAGAACAATTCCCAGCAGAAGTAGTAAAATAAAAAAATGCAGGAATGAGACTATCTTTTAAAAGACAGGAGGAAAAGAAAAAAAGACTTTTCCCCAATTATCTTTTATTGAGATATGATTCACATACCATAAAAATCAGCATTTTTAAAGTATATCAGTATGATTTTAGGAATATTCAGAAAGTTGTGCAACCATCACTACCATCAAATTCCAGAAAATTTTCATTACCCCCAAATAAATGCTGTATCAGTTAGACATTACACCCCATTCACCCTTCACCTCAGCCCCTGGAACTACTTACCTATTTTGTCTCTGGATTTACCTATGATGGATATTTCATAATAATGGAATCATGTAGTATGCCATCTTTTGTGTTTGGCTTTTTCATTTACCATAATGTTCTCAAAATTCATACGTATTGTAGCACGTATTGGTACTATGTTCATCTTTATGACTGGATAATATTTCATCATATGGATATATCACATTTTGTTTATTCAGTTGATAATTATTTATGTTATGTCACTTTTTGGCTATTGTGAATAATATTACTATGAACATTTATGAGTATTTACAGCTTTTTGTGTGAACTTATGTTTGCTATTCTCTTGAGTATGTCGGTTATATGGTAACTGTGTTTAACTTTTTGATTAACTCTCAAACTGTTTTCGAAAGCAACTGTACCATTTTTCATTTTTATCAACAGTGTATTAAGGTTCTTTTTGTCAATCACCTCTTCACTGATACTGTTATTGTCTAATTTTTTTAAATAGTTCCCTTAGTAGATATGGAGTGGTCTCTCATTATGGTTTTGATTTACTTTTTGCTAAAGGTCATTGATGTTGAGCATCTTTTCGTGTGCATATCTACCATTTTTATGTCTCCTTTGGAGAAATATTTATTCAAATGCTTTGTCCATTTTAAAAGTAGGTTATTTAATTTCTATTGTTGAGTTATGAGAGCTTTTTATGTACTCTGACTTGCAGTCCTTTTTGTTTTGCAAATATTTATCCCCATTCTGTACATTGTCTTTTCACTTTCTTGATGTTGTCCTTTAAAGGACAAAAATTTTAAAATTTGACATAGTCCAATTTATCTTTTTTTGTTGTTGTTGTGGCTTGTGCTTTTGTTGTCACATGCAAGAAGCTATTGCCTACTCCATGTAGCAAAGATTTACATGTATGTTTTTTTCTGGGAGTTTTATAATTTCGCTCTTACGTTTAGGTTTTTGGTAAGTTTTTTGTTGTTTCTTATAAAATATGAGGTAGGTATCCAAATTCGGTTTTTCTGGCATCATTTATTTAAGACTATTATTTCTCTACTTTATTGTCTTGAAACACTTGTTGAAAATCAATTGACCATAAACATAAGGTTTTCTATTTGGGCTCTCAAGTCATAGATGTCGGTTAGCTCTAATTGTTTTAGGTGTTCTTCAAGTCTTTGATTTCTTTGGTGATCGTCTGTCTAAATGTACTATATAGTACTAAAATGGAGTATTGAAGTCTCCAATTGTTATCGTTGAATTTTCTGTTTATGTTTTATTTCTCCCGTCAATTCTGTCAGTTTTTGGTTTATGTATTTTGGGGGTCTGTTGTTATATTGTGTAAATGATTATGTTTTACAACTTGCTAATAGATTAACGTTTTTATCATTATAGTATTTTCTCTTTTTCTTTGGCAACATTTTCCATCTTAAAGTCTACATTTTCTGATATTATTATAGCCATCACCGATGTCTTTTGGTTGTTATTTGCCTAGTATATTTTTTTCCATCATTTTACTTTCAATATATTTGAGTCTTTGAAGTTAAAGTTTATTGCTTGTAGACAGCATATAGTTGGATTTTTCTTTCTTAAGCCATTCTACCAACCTCTGTTTTTAGATTGAAATCTTTAGTCCCTTTGTATTCAGTGTAATTACTGATAATAAAGGATTTACGCTCACTATTTAGTTATTTTTTTCTATATGTCTATGTCTTTTTTGTTATTCTAATCCCCCATTCCCCCCTTCTTTTGTATTAAGTAGACATTCTCTAGTGTATCATTTTAATATCCGTGTTTCACTTACTGTAAATTTTTTCTTAGTGGTTTCCCTTGGGGTTACAGTTAACATCTTAATTATAACAGTCCAGTTTGAATTAATACCAACTTAATTTACATAAATACTTTGCTCCTATATAGCACCATTACTTCCCTCCTTTGTGTTATTGTCATACAAATTGCATCTGTACATTATATACCCTTCAAAATAGATTTGTAGATATTGCTTTGTAACATCACATAGGAGAAGAAAAGGATTACAAACAAAATAGTGTTTTACGAGTATATTTACATATATATTTACTTGTACCACATGTCTTTCTTTTTGTTGTTGTTGTTTGTTTTGATATCTTTCTTTCTTCATGTGGATTTGAGTTCCTGTTTGGTATTCTTTCATTTCACCCTGAAGGATTCCCTTTAGCATTTCTTGTAGGACAGCTTTGATGTGACAATTTTATTTTGGTTTTTCTTTATGTATAATGTCGTAAATTCTCCTTTACTTTTGGAAGACTCATTTTCCTAGATATACTGATAATCTCTTAGATGATCATCTTTTCCCTTTCAGTATTTTGAATATGTAATTCCACTACCTTTTAACTTCTATGGTTTCTGATAAGAAATTGACTTCATTGTATTAAAGATTCCTGCGTGATGTGTCACTTATTTCTCTCTTGCTGCTTTCAAGATTCTCTTTGTCTTTGTTATCTTCCAGTTTAATTGTGATGTGTCTGGATATGGCTGCCTTTGAGTTGATCTTATTTAGTTTCTGGAGCTTCTCGACAGTGTAGATTGTTTTACCTGAAACATCTTGAACTAACAAGTCTCCGGGCCTTTGCAAAGAGGCTCTTAGTGCCTGTTGAATCACACACTCAATTCTCAGGTGAACAGTCTACAATTCTGTCTTAGCTTCAACTTCTTTCTTGCACAGAGCTTCGTGGTCATCTTAAAGTGAGATGTCAGGGCTTTCTTAGGTTTTTCCTGGATGTGTACACGTGTACATATATGCATTACTTTTTCTATTTCCATCAATATGTCAAAGCTTTAGGAGACCCTTGATGATATTTTATTTTCTATCACTTCTTTTTCAGTTTTTTGGTCAAATCCTTATTAGCCCCTACTGTTATCACTTCATACAGCTGCAATGTTAAGCAATCGCAGTTGATTGTCTTCTACAAATGCCCACAGGAGAAATCTCTTAGCAAAAAACAATTTCAGAGTCAGGTCAAATAAATACAACCTCTAGGAGTGTGATTTTCCAGGGAACTTCCAAACACTGACGATTGTCTTGGAATGAGGATTTTGAGCTGGTCCAAATCCATCTGCTGTTTTACATGGTTCCTGTACTGCTGGCTATCACTATAATTGTGGGGCTCTTGGTATTCAAGGCTGCTGTGTAGCTGGGGAGAGAGCAATTGAAATAAGGCAAGTAAAAATGCCACAAATCTCACTTTTCTTTTTTTTTTTTTTTACCAATTCAGCACTTTTTTCTTGAATTAACACTGCAAATTTATGCAAGCCTTTGGTTAATTTCAACAATTCTAAAAAAGTTTGTTTTTCTTCCCCCCCCCCCCCCAGTGTTCTGTTTTTATGGAGAAACAGATTTTTGGAGGTACTTCTTCATTGCCACTGATATTGCTCCAATAGTGGCATATTTAACTTTTCTAGCAACAACAATGACAAAATACCAACAAAGCCTGATTCGAGAAATATGGAGCTCGCATATGCCACTGCACTCTTTGGTGAAAGAACAATTTTTTCATTTCATTGTTTATCAAAATTTATATTCAGAATTTAAGGATTTATATTATTTTCTTTCAGATTTCAAGATATAATTCAAATGCATAAAATAATTAAATTAGAAAATGTAAAGCTTTTACTTTATTGATAACATACCAGTAATTTTATTTTTCTTTTGTGTGGTATTGATCATTTTTGTACAAAATAAAAAAGTGGAACTTGAGACACATAGCATACTTTTATACAATTTAAGATCTTGGATCTCTACACTAAACTTTCACAACTAATGTTTTATGTGATACATAACATCATCAGATGAAGTATGTTGATCCAATATGTAATAAAATGAAGTATATTCCAGTTGCTAAAAACATTGGCGTTTTATAAATTACACCTAATCAAACCCAAATAATTTGAAAAATTATAGTAGAGGTATAATAGATAATTATTCTAAGTATTATTTCTTATTTTTTAAATACTTTGGTTATTATTGTCTATCATTTCTACTTGCTTTTGGGAATTTGGATCTGTGTATCAGTAGAGTAGCAATACTGCCTCCATCCATAGACTTCTGAAAAATTGGATTTCTACTCTAAGGTTGTCCATAATTAAAGACAGGTTGTATTCTTACCTACGAGTTAAATGCACTTTCAAATCAAACTTTAAGAGATTTTACTTATCCATATTATAATTTATCAATTATGTGAAATTCTGTGATACCAGATATTTCTTCGGTCCTATTTGGAGAAAAAATTAGTCTATAATTAGTGTTGGCTCAAGACAACGCCAACTGGGAGAAGCAGTTGGGTTTATACACTTCAAATCCAAGTTAAGGCTAAAGTGTTAAGTTAAAATAAGAACCTGCAACTTAAGTATAAATTTAGAATTTTAATATTAAAGCAAGATTTAGTAAAATTAAGTTGTATATGTTATAACGTGGTTTTTAATATGAATTGAAATGAAATATTAAGAGGCAGAAATGGTTTGTTCAACCAGCACTTCTGAATATTATTCCTTTACTTAGAACTATGCATTAGATCATGAAAGGTGAGCCATTTGTTGGCAAAATAAAACCCTGCCATAAATTAAGAGAACGGATAGCTCATTTTCCACCACCTAAAACAAAATACATAGAGGACCCTCCATTTTCTTGTTGCTACATTTCCTTAAAAGAAATAAAAATAAAATAAAAATTGTTAACTGTTACAATGCCAGTGTCTTCGAATTGAAACAATGAGCTAAACTTTCTGTCACTTAATTATTTATATGACAATTCATAATGATGAATGATTATTGATTCTTGAAGAGATCATTTCATTGCTTCTTAATAGGGAGATGCACTTTAAGAATAAAACAACTACAGAGAAAAATATCTAACTTCATTTAGTAGCTTTATTTGTTGTTTTAATATTTTATTGTTGTTTTAGAAATATTGTGTATGATAACATCTTAATTAAATTTGAGTATTATTTTCTTTAGCATTACCTTTTAAGAAGAGTGGAAAGGATCAAGTTCTTATCTGGAGAAAACCCTCAATGCCATAACGAGAAGGGCTTAACTAAATTGCCAATACCAAAACTAATTGATCTAATTAAGCCCAATTTATTCAATCCCTCTAAAGGAGAAAGGTCTACCTTTTCTTGTTTCCCTAGGCAAGAACTGGCTCCAACCATCTAACAGCCAATGTTGTGATGAGGACTGGAGACCTTTTACCTATTCTGTAAACAGACTAGGAATTCCCATTTCATCTCTACTACCCCCGCTGCCCTGGGCCTCACTTGCTGTCACTTCCTGGGTTTCCCTGAGATGATCAGCCTATTCCTGGTTGCAGGAGGGCTCCTTCTCTAGGCTGCGTCCCAGGGATATGAAATACAGTTTGAAGAATACAATCAATAATGTTGTAAAGTTTATCTAAGGTGCCAGATGAGCACTGGACTTATTAGGGAGATCATTTCGTAGACTGTGTAGATGCCTGACGAATACGCTATACATCTGAAGCTGAAGTAGAATAAAATTGACTGTGGACTATAGCTAAATATATATACAGAAGGTGCCAAAAAATGTAGACAATTTTAAGAAAGGAAAAAACTGTATTAAAATTGTAATAATATATACCAATAACAAAAGATGAATACAAGTCACGCTCGACTTCCGGAATTACAAGAGGTGCTCAAAGCGTAATTTTAATACAGTTTTTATACAAGGTTATAATGTATAACCTTGATTAGTATTATTTCGTACCTATTCTATTCTGTATAGTCAAACCTTCCCCACCCCCAAGTGGATTTGTTCTTATTTTCAGGAAACAAGTTGAAGATGCTACCAGAAAATGATGTTGAACCTCAGCTGTCCATTTTTTTGAAGGAATGAATTCAATCAAGAGACAGAATTTTGTGCAGCTTAAACAGCCAGACATGTATTAGTAAAAGAAAGTACACTCTGAGACATAGCGTGGGCTGACCCAAGGGAGGGTAGCAGCTCCGTCTTACAGTGTGTGAAGGCTTTTATTTCTATGGGTAGAATTGCCTCCCCCTGTCCCTTCTCTTATCTCTTTCTCCCCCTGAGTTGCTTGGTCCTCTGGCATTTAACAGTCATTTCTTTGATTTAGGGGCATGTGTAAACACACCTCTTTGATTTAGGGGCATGTTTAAACAAATCTCCCTGGTTTGGGGGGATGTACAAACACATCCCATAGCTGTACATGTGAGCCTGGAATCCTGCTGGGCAGCTGCAAGGGGCCTGGACCCAAGTAGGAGCTGCAGCAAAGTGCTTTCTCACTGGGGCTAAATTTATCCTTCTTCTGCTTATTTCTATCTGTCTGCCCACCCCATCAGAGAGAAGAGGTAGCGGTATGGCTAGTCCAAGGTTTTACCAAAATAATACTAAATTGCTAAAAAAGATTCTAAGAGTTGTACAAATTAGAGGAAAAAAAAGTCACTGATAAAGTTTGCAGTGCTGATGTCAGAATTCATGAAGTATACCAATAGAGTCTTTTCTTTTAATGCAATATAGGCTTAGGAGCTACAAGAGTAGTAGCAGTAGTAATATTTTCTTCTGCTGCCTTATTAAACCTTATTCAGCTGAGGAAGCTGATACTGTGTTGCCTGATGAAAATTCACAAAGCCCTATGTCTTGTCCTCCTAGCCTTAGGCAAGAAAGTATTCTTAAGGTCACTTTATTTCAAACAGCCTCAAGTCAGTATCTAAACTTCTGAAAAGAAATATTAATTGAGCTATAAGGGTCTTAAAATCCTAAAGACATTATAGAAGGGAAATTTAACTCTGTATTTCTAAACATTCATCTGTGATACTGTCTTTTAAAATGTGGTAAGTTCAACAATAGCACCAACAACAAAAACAAACAAACAAACAAACAAACAAAAACCTAACCTATTCCTAAAGAAAAAGAGCGTATATACTATTATCTCCAGAGAATAACTTCCAGAAATGCTTAATCCCTGAACCGCTAACTTGTACCATATATTTTATTATAATAAAACTTAACAGTCCCATTCACATAAGTTCTCAGAAATTATACTTTTTAGATATACTTTGTAAGTATAAAATATAGAATAAATGTATTATACAAGGTAACCAGTTTGTTTTTTATGTGTATGTACACTGAAAGCAATTTAATTCAGTTGCAGTATTATGAGATAGATGATAGATAAATAGATAGATAATTTGTATTTGTATTTTTAAATGAAAGAAACACAGAAATGAGTCATGCATACAATTCTTAAATTTATCAATGAAGTTAGTGCTTGCATATGCACTGTAATTTTAGGATCACCGCTAAGGCTCTTTGGCCCTCCAAGTTACCTCCAGTGCTTTCTTATTGATACCTGAAACTCTGGGCTTAATGAGTTATTCATTTGATTAGGATTCTATTACAGTTAAAATTGGCAGTGAAATAGAATGCTTGAACCCATTTTAGTTTAGTGTTAAAATACGTTCTAATAGATTTTGCTTATGACAGACAGCAGTAATGTGAACGAGTCACTGGTAGAATAGAAAAGGACCCTGACTACATAGCAGAGAAAACAGCTTGCAAATGTGAGAATGTGAGATGAATGGTAATAGATGACAAATTTTTATCTATGAAACATTTTTTCCAGAATCAAGTCATTGTTGTGGCAATGAGCAAAATGGGGACACTTTGAAATCCATGAATTTCCAAGTACTGTCAAGTGTATTATTACTATAAGTCTAATATCTGAGGATATTCACCCCAGGCATCAACTGATCTTTGCTTAAATGTACCATAGTCGATTCTGCCACTATGCAAAAAACAATGAGGAAACACAGGAGAGGGTCTCAGTAAATGTAACTTGTCATCTACACTTCGCCTCTGTCATGGCATCACAATTCATATTGTCATGGCAACTAAAATTTGAAAGAGAGCAAAGATTAAAACAGATTTGTGATTTGATTAACTAAGACACATTCTGGAGAAAGAAAAGTTGGATTTTGATAAAGCTTTTATAGAAATCTTCAATTTTAATAATGTATTTCCTAAGAGATACACATTTTAATGAAGTAAATACTATTTGCATCTACGTACAAAAAACCTATTTTTCCTTTAATGAATATTTGCTATATGCTAAATATTTGCCTGGAATATATGCCAGACTTTGGTGACACAAAGATGAATCAAAGTTCCTGACCTCATGAAACTCAGTATCTAACGTCCATAACAGTTATATTTACCATTAAGGTAATTATGAAGCAATTCATATAATTCACAGACAAATATCTAAGAAAGTGAAGTAGGGAGAACTACTTAGTAGGTTATTCTGCTTGAGAAACCTGAAAAATCTCAAAGAAAAGATGAGATTTAAACTGAGAATTTAAGAGCAAACACTTTTTTTCGATCTGGGGTAATAGCTTACCTCTGTATATGGTATAATCAGGAACTCTGCAAGTGCTCATCACAGAATTGGGCAATATAAATATTTGTTGGAAAAAAGAGACTACATACTGTTTCTACAACACAGAATACATTGAGTAAGTACTGACTTGGCCAGTCAGGCCGAAATAATAAAATATAAACTCTTAGATTTTCCTTTGTAAGACCCATTCTTCAGTCTGTTCAACATTTATCAAATTATATTTGATAAACATCATGTAGAAAACAATGCTTATTATTGGACACCACTAGGACATAAATATAGGGTGGACAAAGTCTGATAATTTACGTATATGTATATAAAAGTTTTATTGATCTTTGATTACAAACAAACATGATAAAATGTTTAGTCTTTGATTTCAGACATTATGATTACGCATTCAAAGGAGAAACACCCAAGCCTGGATCTGCTCTCCCTGCAAGATATTGATGGTAGGACAGGATATGAATTTAATGAATTCAATTAAGATTGCCAAAACCGTTCCGTTTGATCAAGTTGTATGTAATACTTTAACAGTAATTGTTTCAGCCCTAGATGTAGCCAATATATCTTGAAAAGCCAATAGGCAGAGGAAAACAAGAAAAAAAAATTAAAAATGTGACTTAAGAGTACTGTATTAAAAAAAAAAAAAAGCTAACTGCCACATCAATTCATCAGCATCAGAGCACACTAAAAAATCTAAAGGCCTGCACCAGCATATAAAAATATTTCACATTTGCATACACTTTTCAAATTAATTTGACACCTGTTATTACATTTGTTTCTCTCAATAGTCTTAAGAAGTAGAATGGGCAGAAAGCTTTACATTCACTGTGTAAATGAGAAGACAGAGTTAAGAGGCTAGGTGGTGTACTTCATTGATGAGAAGCCCCAGATATGCATAGTTTTACACAATTTCATGTATATCAGCAGAAGTAAATTAAATAGAGAAATCTGTATCAGATTTTCAAATTTAAAAATTAGCCAATTGAGTGTTTGTTTCCATTATAACCAGACTTCTGAGTTAATTACTTTGAACCAAAAGCAGGAATCAAATTTATACCATCATATCTTCATTGTTTTTTCCCAACTTGAAGAAATTATAAGTTGGGGCTTAAAAAAAGGCCCTATTAATGATGTAGGTGACGTTGGATCTGCTAGCAGTTTCTGAGTGTGGGCCGGGATCTTATCTTGTGAAGCCAAATGGAAACACGGGCCAGGGAGAGGCAAAAAGTTTTAAAAAGAGGATGGTTTATTAGAGGCAGCAGAAGAGGTTGCAGGTCCCAAGCGGGAGGGGGTCCCAAATGGGGGTGCCCCATGACTGAGGCAAAAGTTCTTACTTTTATACCTTCCCTTGCCTGCTTGGGGAAGGGGAGCTGTTTGAAGAAGGGAACTGGCGCCTTCTAATGAAATTCGTCTACCAGGTTTGTTCTGCTTGCCCATCCTAAAGGAATTAGCAAAGTAACCCACTCTTTAGCTATCAGATCAGCTCCGTTTGTCAGGCCAAAATGAATTTTATGATTAACCTCAAGACCTTCTTATATTATGTCCTGGAGCAGAGGAGTGATTTCAAAACCTGAAGTTTTAGGATATAGCTGTCTTTGTTTATACCACCAGGGACCTCCCTGTCTATCTAGGGACATGCTACCTCTCCTGTATCATTAATTCCGATTAACTATGCACAAAATATTGTGTTTTACCAAAATAATAAATTCCAGAAATCAGCCATATACTTTAGGAGAGAAGATACGCAGAAATATAAACAATGTGAGACACTCAAAATAAAGTCTTATGAGTGGTTCAGTCATTACAGAAGTTGCTATAGTCAACCAAGTGTTCATAGATGATAGAGAACTTGAGATGAACCTACTCTTTTGGACAGGTGAGACAAATGTGGAATAAAGAATAGGCATACACATTAGGCATACACAAATAGGCATTTACGATTAGATCACGGAGTCAATGATTTTTGACTAGTGTGGAATATTTATGAGGCTAAAAAGATAGGTTGTGCTGAGATAGTGGAAGGATTTGAGGAAGCTACTTGATGAAATTTGTAGGTGGGGATTGTTAATCTAGTTGGCATGGGCAAAATGGACTGGAAAGAAGATAATTCTTGCAAGAATTGATATAAAAGAATCCACTTAATGGGCTGACAAGCTACATGGAAAAGGAAGGCCAGATGCTGGAGACTTTGGGAAGCAACAAATTAGAATGGAGTCAAAGACACTTTGTGTGATCCTAAGACTTTGTAACCGTGAAAACTGCCTTAAATAAAAACACCTTCTTTGAGCAAATCTCTTCTAAAGGTATTTTCTAAAGGTCTTTCTTGGAATTAATATAAAAAGAACTCTGGGACGCAAAGACAGATGATTGTAAATCAAATGTTTCCCCACAGGTTTCTTCATGATTAATCTCTCATTTGAAAAGGAGACTTGCCTATATGCTAACCTTTACAAGTGGAAAAAAGGCCCTTACGTCTTCAGCGTAGTATACAGCAGGTTAGTAAGGACTGATAGACTGCTTTCACTCCAACGTTTCAAAAGGATTCTTTGTTCTGTTCAGTGATTTCTCTCAAGATTCCCAGAAATTTTTTCTTCTTTCTCATAGCTGTTCCTTTATAATTTTCTTTTCCTGGCGGGATAAACAACCTTTTAGTTAGGAAACATTACACGCTTCCTTTACATATAACATATGTCTTACTTCTCCATTTCCACTGGGATTTTAGAAATTGCTTTTCCTACTAAGTACAACATAATGTTGCATGCATTTTTCTTTCTTCTTGCTTCTCTAACCGAGAGCCATGTAGTGATTATTCATTTTTAAAATGTCCTTCTTTAACATATACACTCTCCCATCCCCTACCCCCACACAAATCACATTTTCATCTTAGCTGTCAAAATCCCCTGCCAGTTACTTGATGAGTTCTGATGATAGTGCAAAGTTCTGTTATTTGTCACTTTTTTTTTTTTTTTGACGCCCATAAGCAAAGTTTATTTTGATGCTTTGAGTGCGTTGAATTTGTTGTTAGGACTGATAAATTTCAGAAGTCAGTGTAGTGAGATGGTTGTATTTGATTTAATTCTAAAAGATACATGAAGAGAAGCTTTTGAAGTTTTATTGTGCTGAACCACGTCTTTTCATGCCACCAATTTTACAGTATATGCAGCCTTTGCTAAATTTTGCCGACACCACAAAAAACTGTGGAGAATTTCTGTAAATATAAAACTCCAATAATTACTTCAAATACAGTACACACGTCATCATATTCATTTCCCATTTTCATGGTGGCTTGTCCTTTCTACATTTTATTATTCATTTATGATAGCTATTATAGGCCTTTCAACTTCTATCTTGCTCTCCTGAGGAATATTTATGGCTATTATAGGGCTCTTATGAGAAGACCCAAAGATAGTTATTGCAGAAATCCTGTGAAATGCTACATTAGTATAGGGATTGGCTGGCAGTAAAAGATCTCAAGTTGTTTCACAGTCCCTCTTGATGAAGATAAAGAGGCAGGTCACTCCTGGTGAGATTTTTTTCTTTTCACCCAAGAGAACCAAGTTATTTTTGACATAGAGGTTAGAATGCATAAATTAACACAGTTCTGCAAATAAGAGCTGTTTGGGAAAAGTCACCAGGAAGAAAGCAAGAAAAGATTTAGAATATATTTGCAAACAAATTTGTGAATGCAGGTCAGGACTCTATGGCAGAATTCTTACAGAGGTACTAGTGGGGTGGTGTGGGATACATGAAAAAGAAATGGCAGTGTCTCAGCCAGCATAAAGTATGGATGTCATCTCTCATCTGAATGGTACTGTCATAGGGCTCAGAATGGAAGCTCCTCACGAGAAGGGCACTAGAATGTTTCTTTCACTATGTGTCTTAAGCAACAAGAATAGTGGCTGGCACATGATCAATACGTGATGAATGAATGCATGAAATCCTATCGTACCTGTTGAAGGTGTTCATTCATTTATGATGAATTATTATTCTTCCACAAGAGTACATTTTTATTTTTGTTTTTGAGTAAGAAAGTTGGTTTGCCATAATAGATGAGCGTAATGTTTATTCCACAGTAAAACGCTGATCAGTCAAAATACGTTCTGATTTCTTAATATGCCACATTTTCTTGTATTCCAAAAAGCTATTCAATTATTTATTTGAAAATGATATATTATTTTCATTAGTTTCTCTAAACCCCTGTAACTGATCATAAGGCCTACACATTAAGAAATTCATTTAATTCTAGATTCTTTGCAAAGTTATTAATGTTAAAAATAATGTTCCATGTTTTACCTGTCAAACAGGTAAAGGAAACCAGAGGGACAAGCCAAAAACAAAAAAATCAAAATATGTCTCGATTTTCACTCAAGTGAAGAAAAATGTTGCCTGAGGTTTCCTCACTGACACGTATCTTCTGAGCAATTGCAAAGATGAGATAGGGTTGGATCTAGAGATTTGTTTAATTCTTATATGTGCACTTTGATGTCAAATTGTAACGAGTGCTTCATTATTGCCAAAAATATATCAACTTGTAGTCACTATTGTAACTTTATTAAAAACAACTCATAAATTATTCACATAGGTACTAAAAAGATACGTAAAAAACTATTGCAGATTTTGAAAAAAATAAATAAAGATGGATTTTTGCTTGATGTATATAATCTAGGTACTTACTAACTGTATAACTTATACTCTTAACTTTTCTAGTCTAATATTCCTCAGGTGATAAATGCAAAAAATTTTCCCAAACCTTTTAATTCACAGAGTCTTGTGAGAATTACATGAAATAAATATATGGATACAAAGTAGGATGACAGAATTTCGATTTTATCCTAAAGTGGTTAGAAATATTCTGGATTCACAGATAATTTATCACTTTTGACCAAAGGAAAAAAAAAAAAAACCATCTGGCAGATACTTACAGCAGAACTGTGTGGTTTGCGCAAAAGGAAGGGGCAGAGGTCAGGACATGAGGCCTGGTGACTAGTTCTAATCCTCAGGTAATCCTGGACCTGCCCATTCTTTTGTTTTAACTCCAACCCCTTAATCTACAAAATATTGATGTTTGTCCACCTCACTGAATTCTTATGAGGCTATCGTTAAATAGTATATGGTAAATGCATTTTAACATTATGCGATTTCTATGTACGTATAAAGTATTGTTGCAGCCAACCGTCAGGTCAGTGATCTTTCTTTATAACTGAACATTTCCTGTGACATTAAAAACATGAAGTTGCATCTTCTATTCTTCCTGGTATCCTCATGTATTTCTGGTTATTTCTTCCTTCCCCAGAATATTTAGCCATCTGATTACAGATACATTACAATGTCCTCAAGGCCTATGAGGAAATACACAGACCTGGCCCTCGAAGATCACGTCACTGTGAATTTTAAAAGAGCAAAAATGAAAATCCAAAAGAGACCTGGAGATATCTACCTGAAGGTTTGCTTCCTCCTCTATTCTATTTCTATGGAGCGCCTACTCTCGTATTTGATCATTATCAGACTCTTGACCAAGAAGACCATCCAGGCTCAAGAATATAAGGACTTCTTGCTGTGCTTGATAGTTGGGTTTTTGTTTTCTTCTATCTGCAGTTTGTGGATAATGGAAGACACTGTCAATGCTTCGGCTTTCATGGTGGCTCAGCACAAAGCTCTTTAATGGGCCGTACTTGTTCTGGTGATGGGCTCACTGCTCAGGTATCCAGCAGCTTGTGTCAGTCATCTTAGTTGTGTTAGCTACCTGTAAATGCAGCTCCCTGCAAGACGAAATGACCTGGGACCAATTAATTGAAAATGAGAAAAAAAAATGTAGTGAATGTTGTTGGGAGCGATTAACAAAACTAGTTATGCATCAATTGCAGATGGCCAGGACATTGCTTGCCAAATGGAATTGGCTACATACAAAATAGAACATACTTTTCAAGCAGCGGGACTTGCGAAGGGTGTGGAAGTTCCAGCAAAATGAGCATGAACAGATGCAACATTTCCTAGATGCTACAAATGTGTTTTTCTTGGAGATTAGTCAGTGGTGGTGGTGGTTCAAATGAGATATACATTATGGGGACAGGTACGTTAAACTTCAAAAGTGATTTCCTAAAGTCTTTAAGCCTAGAGCCCCATAGATCTCCTGGTTACTAACCAGCCTAGATATTCACTTGGGACTCACTTGGGACTCACAGTTAAATTTTCTGTGCATGTTTTAATTCAATAAGAATTTTCCTAATTATAGTCACAAGGCTACAAAGCCCATTCTTCAGGTCATCCTCATTGTAATCTATCATTCTTTGTTAATAACAAGCATTCTTGTTTACTCAGAGACAAACCAGAGTCTATGTCTGAGAAAGCTGTTTTCCATTCTTTAAACAACGCTTGTCTAATTGGAA
Source organism: Rhinolophus ferrumequinum (assembly GCF_004115265.2). Classification (NCBI taxonomy): domain Eukaryota; kingdom Metazoa; phylum Chordata; class Mammalia; order Chiroptera; family Rhinolophidae; genus Rhinolophus; species Rhinolophus ferrumequinum. The sequence goes on from NC_046287.1 coordinate 12,997,416, forward strand.
GGGTCTGAATCAATCACTCTCTACCTTTTATATGTTAAGTTATGGATTTAAGAAGTACAGAAATCCCTTTGGTGGGAATACTTTGTAATGCCTCTACAAGATGTACAGTAGGCCAAGATACAGATCGTTCACCTGGCTCTACAAACGTATCTCTATTGAAAGCTTTCTGACAATTCCTTTTTGCTTTTGGATATTCTGATATGAGAAATGTCTGAGGAGAGCCCGCGTGATCACGTTGACTCTGTACCTGAACATTCAACTTAGTGATAACCTCTGTGAAGTGAAGCAAACTAGGCTGCAGGGAAATTTCTGCATAGCAAATAAAACATCGTGCACCACTGTCATTCATTTTTGCCACTTAGAGCCTGACGACAATCTCCCAAGACTATTTACTAATGAGATCTCAGGCACAAGTTCTGCTGTCCATCCCAGTTGCCAAATAGATTCTATTACTCAGGAATCATATCATTTTGAGCCAGTGCCTCTATTACCAACTCCGGTATTTTCCAAAATAATTGCTACTAAGTTGGCCAGCATACCTACAGTTACTCTAAGACTGGGAAATGGCATAGGGATATGATTTCTCAGTTTGTCGAGATTATACTTTCTGAAACTTACCTGAATAATAGCAAAATAAAGTTGATACTATTGCAAAATGATTTCAGGGATAAATCAAGGAAAGCGCTGGTGCTTAATTAACCCTTTCGACCTGATGCCTGGGACATTTATTAGCTACTGGTTGGCACCAGAAAGACTTTACAGCACATTGCAAATTGTCATTCACGACTCACTCTTCAATATGGTTACCACTATCATCGCTTCTCGGCCTTTTGGCTAAGATCAAGTGCAATATGGTATCACAAGAGGCCATTTAAAATCTAATTTATGGACAAATGACATGCATACTGAACTATCAATACAAAGGAATTCGGTTTACTCTCTTGTGTTCTAAAACACATGCATGTGAATGTGATTTTCTCAAGACTCAGAAAGAATACTTCCATACTCCTAGAAAGGAATCTGCCTTTGGTGGGTTTGTATGAAAGAGAGGATGTATCTTAATCTTGTGCTAATTCAAGGAACATTACAATAGATGGGTGTACAAATATTAAACTTTGTTGTCTGTAACTTGGTCTAATTTCTCTTTGAAGCACCCATCCCAGTGAGTTGGTGGGAAAATTAATCTCAGACTTTTTCGGGGTTTTCCACCCTATCAAGCTCTTGTCATTCTTATAGGGCACAAAACTATTTCAAAGGACGTTGGGGAAAAACTCCTAGTCTTGGGTCATCTGCCCAAGGATATTTTTACAGACAATTCTCACCTTCTTATTTCTAAAATTTGCTGTCCAGCAGCTCTCTGTGTTTCTCTGGTACCTTTGGGATAAGAACCTTCACAAGAGTGCGAAGGTGTTCATTATAGCCACACTGTCAAGGGTTTCTTTGTTCCAATTATCTCACGGATTTCTGCGTGGTTTTATTGCCTCCGAGCACATTGAAGAAATGGAGACAGACCTCTCTCTTTTGGTCTCTTTTCTTTTCTGCCACAATGGCGATTCCTTCTAATTTCTCATGCGAGATTAAGATTGGGTAGGTGCACAATTTTTTTCTAACACTTCTGAGCAAGATATTTTTCCAATACATGCAAGCTCTTGTCTAGTTTTAGAATAGAATAGTTTTAGGTTGTTATCTTATTTCTACATTGATACATTAGTGGCAATGGAGTAATAGCAAGATCCTGGATCTCACAGAAAATAATTCCAGATGAGTAACTATATATTCAAAAATGATAGACTCATTATAACATGAGTTATATGACCTGATGTTAACGTGCAGGTCATACTGTAATACATAGCCCATTGTAACAATGATTTCTTCCCAAGTCCAAGTCTGAGGGCATAACATGAAACGACCTTCAAAGATCTATGCATTCACGTTCAGTCCGAAACTTTTGTAAATTCCAAGAAGCCACCCTGAAGACAACTGTGATCTAATATCACAGCTTTCTAGATGTGTTCAAAAAAGTGTTCTATATTTTGGACAACATGTATTGAATCCATAAAGATATCTTGGGAAGTCTCTCCATTATTTTTAGATACATATGCAATGATACCTGGTAACTCATATGAGATTTCAGACAGCCTTTAAAGGATGAAAGAGATGGCACTTTACAAAAGTATTTCTGAAACAGAAGGAAACGTAGATTTTGGCCATAAGGAACTGAAAGTAATATTGTTGGCTCAATATGCTAAAATTAATCTGTACGTGACTTTAGAAGAGACCACATCAATTTATTGAAGGAATGGATAAAGTGGCAGAGATTATGTTCATGGAAAACTAAAGAGAATAAAAATATCCACATATATCTACCGAAGAAACTCCTCAAAGCAAACAAATAAAAAAAACAACTTTTGTTACCACGGTTGCCAATGATAGAAATGTCTGTACAGATATTCTAGGAGTAACCCCCCTTTTTAAAGTACATGATTAATTTTCAATTAATTTTATTAATAACCTGATCTAGTTAAAACCAGAATCTACTGTTTTTCACTTAGTGATGAATATTTGCAGTCACTTTCTATTGTGTACCTTTTAAATGATAATAATAAAATAATGCTCAAACCATGTGTTTGAAAAAGCTTGGAAAGACTTTGTGAATGTTTTTCATGTGTAGTTTATGAAAGACAAAATAGGAAATGCCATGTAACAAACATATCCTGCCCTGAGTATGTTGCCAGACAGTAGAAATACAGGCATGAATAAACCATGGACTCTGCTTCCAAAAAGCCTGCAATAGAGTGAGGCAACAATAAAGTAAATAGAAAAGTGCAGTACCGTATTCGTGCAGTACAATATTCATGCTAAAATATGGGTGCGAACTCAGAGAGGAGAGCAACTAACTTATCAGTGGAACATAAAATTAGAATTTCACAATAGAAATAGCATTTGAGATGTGTCTTGAATGAGGAGGAGCATCTCTTTAAAGGGTGAATGAGTAATGGAATGGAATTCTAGGTTGAGGCAAGAGAATATGAAAAGGCAATGTGTCAAAACAAAAGGCTTGATGAAGTGTGTGGAAACTTCTCTGGACCTTATTATTGTCCACGTCGATTATGAAGGAGCCAGGTATTAGTTGGAATATAAAAATAGAAATCGAATCTTTCCACTGAACTAGATGATTTTTACCCTGAAGTACAGTTGCAGTGCACTCATGAATATGGTAATAGTAACAGAATAGTAAAAGTAATAATAATGATCACCTCTGCTATGCCTTCATTAACGGTTACTAAGTGTTAGCTATTTGAACCCTCATAATCATCCTTCATTTATAGCTGAGAACACCTGGGCTCAAAGACGTTAAAGAATGTGCTCAATAGACAGTAGCTCAGTTGTAGAGAAAAACCTTTAAACCTAAGTCCTATCTGCAGCGCCGTCACCTCAGCTTGAGTGTAAGCAAATGAATTATTTGGCTTCGCTGATTTTCTTCATCTATAATTGGCAATTGTAATAAAATCTACCTTACAAGGTTATTGTGATCAAATAACAGAATGCAAAAGAAAGAGTTTTGTAAAGAGCAGTGTGTGGAATCACTATCGCTGATGCAAATGAAGGATACTCTAGGGGTTCCAGCTATTTTAAATATTAGCGATGATGAAATTAGGTAAATTCACCCCGACTAATTTTGTATTCTTAGAACAGTTTATTCATGGCAGAGACAATGTTTTTCAGAATTCATTTTCTAGAATACAATTTCTATGCATTATGAATAAGTTTACTTGTGGAGAAATTGTTACATGTGTTGAAAATACTGAGCTAAACACATTTAAACATTTATTTTTAATTTATGAACTTCTCAGAGCCTTTGATATATGTTCAATGAAGCTCCAAGAACTAGTAGAGTCTGAAGGATTTACCAAATTTATCTGCGTTCAGAAAATTATTTTCTTGTAAATTATTATGGGACTAGGATTTTATAGAATACATTTTGGAAATCCTGATTATGGGACATGATTTCACCTTGATGTCTATGTATTTACATTAGTGTAGAAATAAATTTAAAAAGTAGTTATTATAATGCTTGGGTGATACTCAAATTCATATTACTTCACAGTTACCTAGAAATATTCAAAAAGAAATGAGCCGGAGTCTCAGTAAAACGGGACTTTAATTATGTCACATTCAGCGCTGTGTCAAACTCTTGATTATCAAGTATTGCATGCACAGGTTATTGATCTTTTCAAACATACTCTGCCATGCCTATCTTCCAGTGTTTTCCACTCACATACATTTTGTGTGTGTGTGTTTGTTTCCCCTGAGCTTCCTTTGCAGCTGGAATTCAGCTCAGTTTGAGCTAATACCATACTACATAATGTTGGCTTAGGCATGCTTTGTTGAAAGTTTTTGTTCCCAAAAGAAGGAGACAGGCACATAAGATCAGTGATCTTATCTCACAACCTTTGCTCTTATTTACCTTTGTACAAAGTGTGCTTAGGTGTAATAACTTGGCCAAAGCAGTCAGTTTGCTTTCAGGAAGGGGAAAGTGGACCTACTGGGAATTCAGAGTAGAAGGTCAGGAAAAGCCTGGGTCTTTGATGACATTGTTGAGCTATCCAAAAAAAGTCAGGACAGCTTATCTTTGACTACTTGATACTGATTATCACTTGCCTTATGATTTGAACCACAGTTAATTTCGGTTTTCTATTCTTTGTAGTCCAATGCCTCCTACTTGGTGGAATAATTTATAGATGGGCTTCTATATGTGTGCTCCAGAGAGTTTGGGAGGATTCAGAATTGCTAAACTGTTTATCTCTAACCACAGACACTTACGTCCTATATGGTCATCTTCTCTTTCTTGAATGTATTCTAACTTCATATCACATGTGATATAAGTGTGATGTGTGTGGAAAAATTATTTTAGAACAGTGACATAAAAATAGTAGGTTTTTCCTCCACCCATCGTCATCACAATAAAAAGCTTTTTTTTTTCCTTTAAATCAGCATATTTTTCTATTACTGGGAAAGTAAAGTCGACATAACTTTCCCTACTCCCTATGTATAATACAAACAAAAGAAGTCTCTGAAAATTGAAGAGATGTAAACACATTAGATCAAGTCCCTGGGACATGAGATATGCCATATTGGTGAGTTTCTTGGGTTTCCTTTTTGCTTTATCCCAAAATAGAGGTGAAGAAAAGTTGGCAGCATGGATTAAAAAACAAGACCTAACTCCTTGCTGTCTAAAAGAAACTCATTTCAAATGAGTTTAAAGTAAAAAGATATAACAAGATATATCATGAGAACATTAGTTTAATCAATGTAAGAATGAATATATTAATATCACATAAGATAGATTTGGGAGCAAATAAAACTACCAGAGGCAGAGAGAGACAACATATTATGATACAAGGTAAATCCATGAGGAACACAGTGACCCTATATGTTTATGTACAAAACTATGTAGCTGAGAAATATATGAAGCAAAAACTGAAATATTAATTGGTTGGCTCTGGCAGACCTTATCAAAATTTTCGTTGGTCAAAACTAAGTAACCCCACATAACAAGGAATTCCTGATATTTGATAATTTACAACTCTCAGACAAATATAAATTGAAGAAAGCGATTAGATTCTCTGCAGCAGGCCTTCTACATAATCACCTTAAATCAAACACTAAAATGCCACACTCAGACAGAGAGAAGAGAGAAACGGTTAGCAGTATGTAAGGACCTTGGATTCTGTCACTATTCTAGCCACAGAAATTGAAAAACAAGAATAAGGTGGCTCATCTGACCCAACAGGCTGTGACTTGCCTATAACTGAGTCAGAATGATCAAAGGAGAGAGAAGGCTGCTGGATTCCAGCCTTTCAGATACAGCAGTCCTTCCTATTAATATACTATAGAACTATAAATAAGTTTTGTTTCAAAATTTTAGAATACAAATTCCTCTTTCTTTTAGCATGAGTTTGGAAGAGTTGAGAAAAGTGACCCTTACAGAGAAAGAGGGTTTAAAAATCTTGCCTTCATTCCTTTTTTTCCCTGGTCAGTTGCACTTTTATTTTTTTTTAATTTTTAAAAAAATTTTTTTTGCTTATTTGTTTTGTTGTATTGACTTTATTTATTTATTTTTAGAGCAGATTTAGGCCCACAGAAAAATGGAGGGGGAGTTACAAAGATTTCTCATATACTCCCTGTCCCCATACATGTGACCTCCCCCATTATCAATACCCTCACCAGAGTTTTACATTTGTTACAACTGATGAACCTACATTAACACATCATAATTACCTAAGGTCCATAGTTCACGCTGCAGTCCACTCTTGGTGTTGTACGTTCTCTGGGTTTGAAAAATGTACAATGACATGTACACGTCACTATGGTATCATACAGAGTATTTTCATGGCCCTAAAACCTTCTGTGCTTCACCTATTCATTTTCCCCTCTCCCAATCCCTGGGAACCACTGATCTTCTGAGCGTCTCCATAATTTTGCCTTTTCAGAATGTTTTATAGTTGGAATCATATACTACGTAGTCTTTTCAGATTGTCCTTTTTTTACTTAGCAATATGAATTTAAAGTTTCTCCATGTCTTTTCATTGTTTGGTAGCCCCTTTCTTTGTAGCACTGAATAACATTTCATTGTCTGGATGGACCACATTTATTTGTCCATTCACCTAATGAAAGACATTGTAGTTGCTTCCAAACTTTGCCAACAGTGAATAAATCTGCTCTAAACATTTGTGTGCTGGGTTTTGTGTGGATTTAAGTTTTCATCTTCTTTGGGTAAATACCAAGTAATGCTACTGCTAGCTCACATGGTAACAACATGCTAAGTTTTGTAGGAGTCCCAAACAGTCCTCCGAAGTGGGTGTACCATTTCATATTCCCACTAGAAATGAATAAGAGTTCCTGTTGCTCCACAATCTTGCCAGCATTTGGTGCTATCAGTGTTCAGATTTGGGTCATTCTAATAGGTGTGTAATGGTTTCTCATTGCAGTTTTCATTGTCTTTTCTCTGATGACGTAGGTAGAACATCTTTTCATGAATTTATTTGCCATGTATATATTCTTTGGTGAGGTGTCTATCATGGTCTTTGGCCTAATGTTTTTTTTTTAAATTGGACTTTGTTGTTGTTGAGTTTTAAATGCTCTTTGTATATTTTGGATAATAGTCTTTTATCAGATATGTCTTGTAAATATTTTCTCCCAGTATGTGATTTGTCTTCTCATTCTCTTCACAGGTAGTGTGAGTACCTTATAATAACAAAATAATCCTATTTCCTCCATCCCAACTCTTATATCTTGGTTTTCATTCATTTCACTTATATATAAGCGCACATATATAGTATATGACATATACACATACATACATAATAAAATACATTTATGGTATTATTCTGAACAAGTTGTTATTTGTTAGCTCAATTAAGAATGAGAAAAATACATTTTTATTTTACCTTCACATATTTCTTCTTCAACTTTCTTTCTTATTTTATACAGATAAAGTTTCTGACTTTATTACATTCCTTTATCTAAGAATGTAAGGCAGGTCTACTGGCAACAAACTTCCTCAATTTTTGTTTGTCTGAGAATGTTTTTATTTCTTTTACTTTTGAATGCTGTTTTCACAGAATGCAGAATTATAGGTTAGCTTTTTTTTTTCTCTAAAACTTTATTTCATTCCACTCTCTTCTTGGTTGCATGGATTCTGAGAAGTTAGATGAAATTCTTATCTTTATTTTTCTACAGATAAGTTTTTTTTCCCTCTCTAGCTTCTTTTGGATTATTCTTTATCTTTGATATTCTGTAGTTTGAAAATGATACGCTGAGGTGTAGTTTCTTTGATATTTATCCTGATTGGTGTTCTCTAAACTTTTTGGATTTGTGTTTCAGTATTTTACATTAATTCTAGGAAATGCTCAGTCATTATTGTTTCAAATATTCCTTCTGTTTCTTTCTTTCTTCTCTCTCTGGTATTGTTATTACACAAATGTTACACTTTTTCGTCAATGTCCCATAGTCCTTGATTATTATGTCTTGTATTTTTTAATCATTGTACTCTTTCCTTTTCAATTTTTAGGGATTCTATTGAAATATGCTCTAGCAAGAGATTCTTTTCTCAGTCTATTAATGAGCCCATCAAAGGCCTTTTTCATCTCTGTTAGTGTTTTTGTTGTTGTTATTATTTTTGGTTTTTGGTTTTCATCTCTAGCATTTCTTTTTGATTATTTCTTAAAATTCCCATCTCTCTGCTTACATTGCTCATCTGTTCTTGCATGCTGATAACTTTATTTATGAGAGCCCTAAGCATATTAGTAATGTTTATTTTAAATTCCTCATCTGATAATTTCAATGTCCTTGCCATGTTTGTTTTTTTATGTTTGCTCTTCTCTTCAAATAAGTTTTTGCTTTTTGGTGTTCCTTGTAATCTGGTTGAGCTCTTGGAGATAAATCTCACAATAGGGGAGTGTCCCCCTATGACTAGGTCCTCCTAAAATTTTTAACTTACAGAATTGTCCACATTAAGTGTCTAGCAAGTTGTCAATTAAAGTTTAGGTATTCCTACCTTAGCCCTGGGTCTAATAGAAATTTCTGCTCTGCCTGTCTCTTCAATCTTGGGGGCAACATTTGCTCTGTGTCCTTCCGTCTCTTATAGTTTCAAGAAGAATTGCTGATTTTTCAGTCTGTTCAGCTTTTTATTTCTTGTTAGGACAGAATGACAATTTTCAAGCTCTTTACCTGCTAAAGATGAAACTGAAAGTACTGTATTTTGCGATGTATAATGCACACTTTTTTGCTCAAATTTATGAGGGAAAAATAAGGATGTGCATTATACATGGGTAGCACTAATTCCATATCTATATAAATGTTTTTAATTTTTTAATTTATGCTTATGAGTTAAAAGTGTAACTCTAGAAATCAATAATGATATCTGTATGCAAATAATACCCTGGAATCCAATAATTGATTTTGTTGACCTTATGATGAACTTGCAACGACGAAGAGTTCTTAGCATTCTATGATGCATAAATATCGTCAATTTATTACTGGTACATAAAATTTCCTGAACCTTGTATCTGTTCTTCTGTTTTGAAATTATTTGTTACATAAAATTTCTTGTACCATAATATGTTAAAAAAAATGCTAAAATTCTCTATAATACAAAAAACAAGTACCTAAATGTAAACAAATACAAATCTGAATTAAAAAATTAAAACAAAATACTTTTTTTCCCTGAAAGTTTGGGCCAAATATGGGGGGAAGGGGGGCGGTATGCATTATACATGACAAATACTGTACTCTCCTTAATACTTAATATTGGGCAAGCATATAACCGTTCTCTGAATGAGTTTGGGTTAAAAAAAATGCATAAAGAAAAGCAAACCCAAAGGAAGAATTCTAATATAAATCCTGTCATTTTCGGTTGGAATCTCTGTAATCAGGATTAACTCATGTGTTTTCCTAAGTATATATATATGCAGATATATAGATGCATAAAAAATATAGATATGTGTGAATGTGTGAGCTAATCTACATTATATATATACATATATATATATATATATATATGTATATATATATATATATATATATATATTGTCTAGCCCTGTCTATTAAGGAAGCCTAGAAGCAGTGACACTCCAGTAGCAATAAGCACCCCCACCGCTTGATTTATAAATGCCGTTCTCCAACAAATGGAACTAAAGCTCCTTGAAGAAGTGAATAGTTGCAGAGCTGGAACATGGGAAACAAAAGATGAAACAGAATATCTTAATGTGAGCAAACATAAAAATTATAGCATTGGATTAAAACAGAAAGGATATCAATTTTTATATCCGTTAGGTTTGTGCAAAAGTAATTACATTTTGAAAGATTAAAAATAGTTGCAAAACCCGCAATTACTTTTGCACCAACCTAATAGAAATCTATATACAAAAATATATGGTATATATTTTGGGAGCAGTAAGGTTGAGCAACTAACCACAGTATTTCTAGGCTTGTTTCTTTTCCTTATTTTTTTTCCTCCATGTTTTAACATTGTTTTAAACTTGTACATGACTGCCCCATAATTAATGGTACTTAAAGCTTATGAAGTAGAAGTATAAATTTTCCAGCTGGGATATATGAGAAGTTGAAATTAAAAAATTTCTTTCAACCTTCATTTCAGCAAATCTGAAAGCTTTAGATAACTACAAAGTAGTAGAAAAATATAGCATTCATGTACAATTTAAATGGAGTCTCATATAATGATTTAATTTAAATTTAATAAGCCAGTTATTGTAGGTTAATTAAATGGCACTTGATGATTAAAAGTGTATTTATTTAGATTAACAGCTATTAAATGGTATAATCACATCTTTTTATAGTAAATTTTGTTTTAACTATATTTTAAATTATTTAAAATTTCATCTTGTGCCCAATTCTGTTTGAAACAGTACCTTTAAAATTTAAGATTAAAAGCATTTCCTGTCTTTTAAAGTCTATTTAATCATTTGCAAACTAATTTATTCTTATTAAATAAACAGAAACCATTTATTATGAAGCAGAACAGCATAGAGATATTTAAAAGAATCAACAGACAATTAAAGGTAAAATGCAATTAAGCAGGTTAACTTATCAATGGATCATGCTCACATTTAATACTTTTTAAATTATAAAATTTACCTAATAAATTGTATATAGTAGTGCATATTATTATTATTAATAATTTAGCAAATATGTATTAAACACATTTATGTCTGACAAGTTTTTAAAGAGTGTCATTTAAAAAAATCATTTAATCTTCAAAATAATCAAATGAGGTAGGTATTATTATTATCTTCATTTTTTATATAAGGACTCAGGAACAGGGAGATTAAACTTTTCAATGAGACAGAACTAGGAATTGACAAACACGAGACAGTCTAGCTTCAAATTCCTTACTTTGAACCAGGAGGCTATATTCCCACACTATGATCAAAATGATCTCCCTGAGACCTTTCAAATGTAATAGATTACCAGCTGCCAGTGGGGAGCAGCAGTCAAGAGTGACCGGGACAATGTCCTTCAACATCAAGAAATCATTTTAGATTAGTTTCCCACAAAAGAAAGATGTGCTTGATGGAGAAAATTCAGAAGGCAGTTAATAGTGATGGTACTAGGAAACAGATGCTAAGAGCTCGGAGGGGTAAAAGGGAACACTGGGCTTTATAGCTAAAAAAGAAGTAATCGAAATCATGCTTTTTTTTAACAAAGCATTAAGGAAAATCAGCCTTCATTCATTCTTTTACTTATGATAACTTAGCAAATGCTGAAAACATTATCCGAAAAGAAATTCTGTAAGCTCTCAGCTTCTTTAATAACTGGAAAATTGCTTCCCCAAAGCAAAAAACAAACAAACAAACAAAAAACAAACCTAAGAATTTGATAGAAACTTCACTGATGTGGTGAAGAAAGGAATGATTGTGAAATGTGCTGTGATAGAGAGAAAGAAGTAAGAGTTCCTGTGGATCATTAAAAAGGAAAGTCTAAAGCATTTTTTTTCTCCTCTGTGTGCACAAGTAAGTAGATTTGTGGCTATACAGGTGTGCTTGCTTCCATTTTCAAAATCGTGCTCTCCTGAGAACACAGAGGATATTGCCTCTTTACATCCCTGACCTATCTAGAAAACTGTTTTCGACACACTTCAGAGTGTGATGGCTTAAAATCATGGATATCATCAAGTTGCCTGGATTCCATCTCAGCTCTGCCATTTACCGATGCATAACTTTTGCAATTTACATTCTAGTCTCAGTTTTCTTATCTGTAAATTGGGATAACAATAATGCCTCCCTTGTGGAGATTTTATGAGACTAAAAAAAAAAGTTACAATTTTTAAAGCATATTAAGGATATGCTTTTAACTTGACAGTTTTGTGTATACCTGCTTGTTCATTGCTTTGATCACTAAACCAGATTTATTGCACATTATTTTGGTGGGACCATCACTTTTCATCACTTCACTCAAATCTTCCATTAATGTCAAGAAATGTTATAGAAAATTCATCAAATTCAATTCATATTTCTTTAGTGGCCCTGGTTTATGCTGCTTCTAAGCCACCCCCTAAATGTGGCCAATCACCCAGTCATCCCTCAGGCCCAGTCATGGTATAATCAATTTTTTTGACTTGTGCTAGTATTAGGACTAGCAAAAATAAAGAGCTCTAAAGACTAGACTTGCCTTTTGGATTATAGTGAATTCTACAACTTAGACGGTTCTCGATCTTCACCATACACTAAGAATTCTCAATTATTTCTGTGTGTATTATCTACTTCTTGGATTACTCTAGCCAGGTTTTATTGAACCCAGCCTTTTTTTTTGACTCTACCCTGTTTATACCCACACAGTGTAATAAAAATGAATTTAACAGTTGCCTAAATGAGGTATAAATAATGTAGATAATTAACCTGACCAGTGCATTCTAATGACATTTTCAAGTGTGAGTGTTCAATAATTTTGATCAAAGTAAGAGCAAAAATATAGCATTTCACTTACATCCTCTTTGGAAAGACCTGATAATCACAGTTCAGTTATTAGTAATGCTGTCATGCAAACTAGACATATTTATTATGGCTTTGTCAGAAGTCAGGACTGATCGCTAGTTCAGAGAACAGATAATATCTTGGTTCTTGCTTCTCCATCCAGCTCTGCTCCTTAACCCTGACCCCACTCTCACTTTTAATTGACTCTAGACAATATCCTGCATATAAGAGTTTTCTCTCTATTTTTAGAACCCCAGTGAACCTATTAATGGTAGTTTGTATGTGTGCTAATACTACTTATTTTCTGTGTTGCATAGAGTCCTGTTTTTGGAGAAAAAAGAAAACCAGTTGGTGGTCATTGTATTTGGCTTATGAATTTAAAAAAAAAAAAATGTGGTTAAATTCGTCTTTGTCTTCTTTAGTTTCAGTGGAATGTGTCTTTTCTTTCCTGAGTTTAGTCTTCCTTCTACATAACATCTCCTCCCTCCCCTCCCATTTTTTTTTCAGTTAAATGAACAGTATTGTTTAGCCCAAACATGTTTTTCTACTTTGGTATCATTGGTGCGCAGTATTGATAGAAGGGTATTAAAGATAAGGCCCAGTGGGAACGCGATCTGTTGGTGGATTATCGGTAGGCTTGTACCTGTGAACCTGACTCGGAATGAATCACAGGAGCCACTTCAGCATAGCTATCCCAGATATGGTAGAAATAATCATTTTGAAATAGTAGTGAAACAAAGAGGTATTTGTTTCCACGTTAAACCACTAACACCTACACTCCGACTCCCATGTAACATTTATCCCTGGTCAAAATTTTTGTTAGTGGCGGTGTTCAAGTAAACTCTTTTTATGTAATAGTTCTCATGATGTTAAAGAAACCAGTATTAATGGAATAGTGCACTATTTTTGAATGAGATTTCAACAACAGTTTGTGAGCGCTTGAATAAGTATGAATAACTTGATAATTAAATTATCTTTACCCTGGTAGATATTATTTTCTCAACTTATACACACACCATGGGACACAGGAAATTTCAAGGGCTTGTCTCAAAGTGGATGTGAGTTTGCAGCTACACATAAACATAATTGGAAATTCCCATAAATGTTACATTAGCTTCTGTACGTGCGATTCAATCCTTTTTCCTAAAGACTCAATCACAGTTTTATCTCTATTTTTAATTCTCTATTTTAGAAGAGGAACACATGTACCTTCGTATTTTTCATGCCATTAAAGAGTAACTTATGTTGATTATTGAATTCAGTATGGAGATTTCATCTGAGTAAGGGAACTCCTAATAAATCTTTAGTCACTTCACTGAATCCCGGTGGCCCTTCAAGGAATATTTTAACAGATTCTGATAATAGTATATTAACCTCAGCTATAGAAGGAAACTGAGAGGAAATCTACTGAAAAGATTCAATTATGATAGCAAAATAAGTAGAATATACAATGAAATCTATATAAAATAAAATGTCTAAGAATATTAAATGCAGCATTAATTGTGGAGATGTTATATACAACAAACATGAGCAAGAGAACTAGTCTAGACAAATATGAAAATATGTAAATATTATATAGGTCAGGAAGTTTAGTATTACTCTATTACAGAAACCATAAGATCAGAGATTTTAATATGCATTTAGAGAAGATAGGAGCATGGATTCTGAAACAAACTGCTTTGTTTCAGATCCAGGGATCTGTAATTTTCTAACTGTAATGACCATAACTGTTTAAGCTGTTTTAAACTCATTTTACTCAATTGTATATTGTTCCCTGTCTGAAAAAGCTTTGGGGCATGAAATAAGTTAATATATGTAAAGCACTTAGAAAAGGGCCTGCCACATAGTACTATGTTTGTTTGCTTCTCTGACTGCTGAGCTACCCTGCTCTTGATATTAGATGTGAAGATCACATCTGCAGCCCTGTTGAGAAAATTGTAGGATAGAATTTTCATGACCAGAAGTTACATTGACGTGGTAAATGACTATTGAGTATTTGTTGAATTTGAATTTATAAATGAAAAAAAAAAGTCTCTTTATTAACCATGTATCAGGATATCTAATGCCTGTTCTGTCACGTAGAGACTCATCAGTAAATGTCTGATGAAGAAAAAAGTAAAGAAAAAAAAAATCAAGAAAGAAAAAATGAAGGAAGAAGGATAGGAATGAGGGAAGGAAGGTAGGAAGGAAAGAAGGAATGAAGGGAAGAAGGAATTATTGTTCTTTGCTTGGATTCAGCCAGGGTCCAGTTGTGAAACTGATCAAGTCCTCTTTGTCTATTATCTATCATTAGAAGCTTCTATTAAAAATCAAATTTAAAGGAAACAATTTTTAATTTCTCAATTCTCTTCTACTGTCTCATCTTTCCTCATGCTTCTATCACATATTGTCCTACATGAAGTGGAAAATGGGATGTCATACTAGTAAGCTAATATTCACGCGATGTTGGGGTCAGGAGCAGAGAGAGGAAGATATCATCAGTAGGAATCCTTAGTTCTTGTGTTGTCAGTTGAATCTTTGAGTAGCATGCAAACAGTAAGTTTCAGGGAAGTAAATCATTTCAAAATTCAATCCATTAAATACTCTTTGTGATGTTTAAAAGTGTTTACAAATAGCCTTCTGCCTGACTTTCCTAATATATAGTAAGAAAGGAAGCTTGTTCTTAATTTGACCGCATTTAAATTTAAACTAATACAGCCAATTATTTACCTAATTACTATGGGCGAGTGTTGCCCTGTATGATGTAAAAAGTCTAATGGGAAGAAAAATTAAGTTTCTGATTAGATTGCTGTTGTTTTAGAGATAACGGTAAATGTTAAAGAATAAAAGATATTTCCGCCTCAGTCACCAGGGATTTTTTGTATAGTAATTAGAAGGAAGGAATAGAAAAAGATGGGCATTGTATGCCTACCTTCCTAATAGCCATCTGTGTCGCCAGGATTGACCCTCACCTCTCCACTCCACTGCCCACACAGTTGCTTGTTCCACTTTGGTCTAGTTGTAAAACAAATTAAAATCTTTAGCTACGAATGCTGCGGTTGGCAGAGTTAGAGCAGTGAAAGTTCAAAGAACCCCATCTGGCGAGCAAGCTCCAAAAACAAAAATAAAACCTTTTTCCAGCTCACAGAAATCTAGAGAGAGAGATTAATTAAAGTCAAAAGAGAAAAAAGAAAAATACAAACACTTGCTAGTATTGTCATGGAGGTGATTATTTTCTCTGCCCTCTGCTTACAAAGTCTTTCTCCTTCACAGTATGTTCTTTGATAAAACAATAGTCTCTTCAAATAAAATTCAAAACATTACAGTATTTATGAATAAATCTCCTTGCTGAACCCATATTTTAGGAAGGCTAACAGGGCTGATAATATAAATTCTGTCACATTTACATAGCATACTTTTTCCCATCCAGTTTTAACTTCTGCACAGTCATTAATGTCGGGGGTTGGGTTTATTTTTATGTAAGGTTTAACATTTTCCAGGTCTCTTGACACAGTGTACCATTTGCTTACCACATTTTCCCCTTTGAGCTCCTCAAGTACTTATTTAAATGGCATGGATAACACTAGATTTCTCCCACACTCTGAGGTAATTTACATAAGCCCCCTCAGGGCTCTCTGAAGTTGTCTGTGAACATAACATTGCCTGAGATAATAGGATGCCCAGACAATGGTATGTCCTTTGAATTCTGACTCTTATTTGTGGTTTCAGGATCCCTTTAGAAAAGCCTGAACTTCCTTTTTTAGGTTTTTGTTTCTGTGAGGAGGAGAAATATACGAAATCAAAACTCTATAGTGTGCTTTCAATTCTACATTTTGACACTAAAAGCTAAAGAACCGAGCCGTGTCTGAAGTATTGTTGGGTCCAATGGCTAAGGAGGAGAAAAATCTGCTGCTCTGTGGTGGAAAAAGAAACCCAGGGATTCTTTGTGCTGAGTGAGATAACATAGCTTTTACATGTCCTCCTACACAGCTGGCAAAAATGACTTTCTTCCCTTATTTCTTTCCTTTTCCACCTCTGCCCTTACCTTACCTTATTGGCTCATTTGCTCAATGGGAGAAATAGTAGTTGTTATGCAAACTGAATGATGTATTGAGGAGGAAATCCTGAAAGCACACCTGTATTTTGTAATTTGCAAGGTGGTTTTATATTACAATAATACACAACTGGGCAGGATAATTCTGGTCAGGGAAATGTGTTTTCATTGTTAAGTTATGAGATTTCAGAATGGAAATGGTGCTTCAGCAGCATATGGCTTGATATATTTATTTTATTTCTTGGTTTCTTACATTTGCTTTGATTCGGGTTGTATTTTAATTTTAAAATATCAAAATGTTGTCAAAATATATTTTATGTTTTTATTCTTGCTATTTCCAGTTTAAGTCTGCAGTGAGTGTTGCAAAACGATGAGGATGTTTCACATCACAAAGGTATTTGGTACAACTCAAATTATTTATTCGCACCTCAGATCTTCCTGCCAGCAATGCAACATGGATTTAATCTGGATCAATTAAAGTTTAGTTCACTGCCACCATATATCAAATTAATACTATCAAGATGCCTGTGGTTTTAAGAGAGAACTAATAGTCCGAAGTACTGGGTAATAAAATATCCCTTTGCTTTTTTTCTTTCTAATTTTTCAGTTTGAAATTAAAGCAGAGTGTCTTACATAAGCAAACAGATATTAAATATGTTTTGATAGTTAATAGAATATAACTGGATCTCTAATAACTGATCTTTAATGAGATGCCAAATTGGTGTAGCAAGAAGGACCCTGGGTTGAAATCTAGAATAAGGTTTGGAAAACTAAAAAAGTCCTGTCAGTTACTGACTGTATTAGTGTGATGAAGTCACTTAACCTCTTAGTCACCAGTTTCGAGGTATAGAATACATTATTATCATATATTTGTTTGCATGAGAAATAGGGCATAGATTTCCATAGTATGGACTCTGGCAGGAATTTCGCACCCTGCCCACAAATACACAAGCACACACAGAAATACACTCATCACATAGGTGTTTTTCTAGCTTAGATAACCTACAGTGGTCTACAAAGCCAATTAAAAAGTCAATTTCTCCTGTCTATTCAGTAAGTATAAAGTACTAGTATATTTATGTGAGTGAGAAATAAGGAAGTTAAAGATACAGATTCTGTCATCAAGAAACAATAGGTATACATGAAAAAGATAATTAACAATATAAGACCTATTATTGATGTAGGTGATGTTGGATCTGCTAGCAGTTTCTGAGTGTGGGCCGGGATCTTGTCTCGTGAAGCCGAATGGAAACACGGACCAGGGAGAGGCAACAAGTTTTAAAAACAGGATAGTTTATTAGAGGCAGGAGAAGAGGTTGCAGGTCCCAAGCGGGAGGGGGTCCCAAATGGGGGTGCCCCATGACTGAGGCAAAAGTTCTTACTTTTATACCTTCCCTTGCCTGCTTGGGGAAGGGGAGCTGTTTGAAGAAGGGAAATTGTCTGAAGAAGGGAACTGGCGCCTTCTAATGAAATTCGTCTACCAGGTTTGTTCTGCTTGCCCATCCTAAAGGAATTAGCAAAGTAACCCACTCTTATCTATCAGATCTGCTCCATTTGTCAGGCCAAAATGAATTTTATGATTAACCTCAAGGCCTTGTTACATTATGTCCTGGAGCGAAGGAGTGATTTCAAAGCCTGGAGTTTTAGGATATGGCTGTCTTTTGTGTATTTTTTTCCCTGTCTACCTAGGGACATGCTAGCTAAGCTGTATCATTATGAGTGTGTTCCAATTAACAGTAGTTTAGTTAGGAGTAAGAGACAGCGTGTGTTTTGAACAACCTGACTTTAAAGAGGAACTATTTAAGGATGGAGATGGTCTCACTACAGTGCAAGGAAAGCTGAGTTAAGCCAGGCTTAAAGAAGGACAAGGAACAGGCCAGCTCTGGGTAAAGTCTCATTTCCTACATCGTGTTACGGCTTCACACTCCTAGTTTAATTTTCTAACATTTGATTACTTCTCCACTATGTCTCCTTTCCTAATGTGGGTATGCATCTGAACCCATCATTCCTTCCTTCACTCACTGACTAATTCACTTCTTTTTATTGAGTTTTCTCCACCTATAACACATTATCTAGTTTACCTCTAGAAATATAAAATTGAATAAGACATACTTTTGGTTTATAAGGAAATTGAGGACTACAGGTGAAATACAACAGAATACAATATATATTTATTGTAGCTTTTTAAATGAAAGTAGTGTATACGTATTACAGGCCTACCTTGTTTTACTGCACTTTGCTTTAGTGTGTTTCACAGATGTTATATTTTTTTCCAGATGAAAGAAAGACCTTCCACCAGCCAAAAGATTGTGACTGGCTTTATTGCAATGGTCTGGACCAAACCCATGATATCTGTGAGGTATGCCTGTATATTAAATGACTGCAGTGACTGGCAGAGTAAAGAAGAAAATCAGGAAGGAAGTGTTATTTGAGCTGGATGCAGAAGTATAAATAGTATTTCACTTCACTGAAAAGGAAAATCATGCATTTAATTGAGAAGGATTGGCACAATTAGTGCATAAAATGCAAGAGGACAAAGTAGCTATGAGTAAGGTATGTATTCTTTGGGGAGGACTTAATGAAGAGTAATAGTTACAGATAAGGTCTGAAACGTAAGTCAAGTTCAAATATACGAAGTGAAATTTAAATATTAATCCATTTACAATGAGATCTAGTACATGTTTTTATCAGTGATGTACTTGACTAAAATACATTTAAAAAAATAAATACAGAACGATAAGGAAAGGTATAATAGAGAATATATAAATTAGAATCTGGAACACCAGTAAGAACCATTATAAAGATATTAACCAGGAAGCTGGCATCAAGACAAAAGGTCATTATGAGAGAAATTAATGAGGTATAATTAAAAACACCTGGCTGCATTTTGGATTTGAGGGCCAAGAAAGAGAAGAGAAAAAGGTGAATCTGAGATATTTAGTTTCAATGGATAAGCAAATTGTTTCACTACTAGCAGGCATGCAAAGGTACAATAAACATTGATTTAAAATATATATATCTTTTGACTGATAATTAAAGAATACAGAAGAAACAGAGGACAGAAATCCTGCTTTTAAAAGGTATATGATATAAGTGAAGAAAGAAAATAACACAGCCATAATCACTACAAAAATTAATTGGAAAACAGATGCAAACTAAATTGTGTAATGTTAACTTTAAAGATAAAAAAAAAAGACTCAGAAAAGAGTAAGAAAAAAATTTCTTACCTTATACTATAGTAATAAGTTTCATCAAGTTAGGCAAAACAACAAGATTTTAAGGAGACAAAGTAAAAATGTAGATATACCTGAGGAATGCGATGCCATGGTTTTCAAGTCTGCTTATCAAGTTATAATCAGCTCAGACTTCTGAATGTTCAGGGGGAGATTTAAGCCCCACCTGTTTGCACATTCTTTTTAATAACTTAAATGATTTGAACAAGACCATGTAGAGAGCAAAGGAATTTCTTCCTCAGTTTAGTATATTTTAAGATCGTAAGGCCATAATATGTAAGCACTCTTAGGAAAGCCAATACGTAAATACTGGTGGCTCAAGTCTGTTCTTCCTCACTTGGAATAATATTAAAATTATAAGTTTCAGCTTATATTCTGGAAGAGAAGATAAATTTCTAATTTTTCTAGAAATTTAAGGTAGAATCGGCCCACTAAGTTACATACGCTTAACATGTTAATGATTGCTTCTGTTTTTCTGAAGGAGGCAACTGCTGATTCTTTTGTAATTACTCTACTCCTCAGGGACTAGCTCAATGCCCCCTGGTCATATTAAGTTAGAGTTTAGCTTAACTCTGTTTCTAACTTTCACAGAAGGGTAACTTTTCTCCAGGACTAGCTTTGCAATGGTTTCCTAGGGTTGATGTTTTATTAGTGCTTTTTCTCTTGTCATTTGAATCACATAAGGTAGTTATCAATCAATACTAGACCAAAATTTAATGTTTACATAAATATAAAATTTAAAAATTGAATTAAGATACAATATCCAAGAACGGTTTTTTAAACACTTTTTTTAAAAGTCTCAAATTATACACCAAAGTTAGGCATCACAGAAAACAATTTTAAAGGCAAAAGTTAAACAACGTTGAAATATGAATGTCTCCATATTAATTTTTTAAAAATTCCTTCATTCAACAATTATGTATTGAACACTTGGTATAAATTACATGTTTGTGTTTCCCAAATACTTAATGGAACACAAATACCTAATATGACAGATAGTAATTGGAGATGAGGCCCTTGAAAGGTCATTAGGTCTTGAGGGTAGAGCCTTCTTGATGGGGTTAGTGATCATATAAGAAGAGACACAAGAAAGCTGGGTCCCCCCTGCACCCTCAGACTCCTCCATGTGGGGAGACCAGGGAAAGGTGCTTTCACTAGCACCTGGCAATGCTGACATCATGATCTGGGATTTCCTGGACTCCAGAATTGTGAGAAACAAATCTGTTTTTTTACCACAAGATAATATAGCAGCCTGAATTAAGATGACAACTTGTTATGCTCAAGGCACTGCTGCATATGCTGAGAATAGAATTGATATAACAAAATGAGTCCTCATGGAATTTATAATCTAGCATAATAGACACACAACAAACAAATAAATAGTATATATAACATAATTTCAAATAGTAGAAGAGGCTATTTAAAAGATCAAGAAAAAAAGGAGAAAACGATGGGTGTGTGGAGATGCACCCTTTCCTGAAAGGCTTCCTTGGGAGGTGACTTTTGAGCAGAGACCTGAATGACATGATCCACTAAGCCATAGAAAGCACGTGTGGAGGAGGCTTCCAGGTAAATGAAACAACAGATGAGAAAGGCTTGAAGGAAGGAAGGTAGGAAGCGGGAGAGAGGGGCAGAAGGAGTGGAGTGGAATGAGTTAGGAGAAAGGGTCATGACACCAACTATGACTTGGTGAAGCAATAAATGTTTATTGTACAAACTAATGAATGTAAGGATGGATAAATGGGGCTAATATGAACGTGAATAAACAAAGCAAAGTGAATCAATGGTAGTGATAGAACTTAGAGGTCACTCCAGGGAAGAGATAAATTATGCTGATTGGTTTAGCTACACGCATTGGCCACAAGCATCTTATTGTCAATCACATAAACCAGTATTTGTAATTCTGGTTTTGAGAGACTTGGGGTAGTTTTATTAGGTTGGTGCAAAAGTAATTGCGGTTTAAAAGGTTAAAAATAATTGCAAAAACAGCAATATCTTTTGCACCAACCTAATAATTATCCCAAGTGGTATAGTATAATTTTCCAAATAGGTGATTAAAACTTAGAAATGTTAAAGATACTCCAAAATCAAATTAGCCTGTCTATGAGGGCACTAATTTAAACTTATGGTCTGAGGAACAAATCATTTTTGCAAAATTTATCTTTAAATTGATTACTAAATAGAAATGAGAACAACAAAGAAGACGTTGTGAAATGTTTCTAGCACCATCACCTTATTGTGTGGTTTTATTTTAACTTATAACTTAAACACTTGCAAGCAAAAAAGCAAATGTGTAATTATGTTCACCTATAGATTGACAGTAACCTAGGATGTGTATTATTTGTGGACTTCACTTACTTTACTTATTTAATTCCTATCTATTGTACGTACAATGCCTGGGATGACACTGAAAGAAGCACAACTTAAATATAGAAAGATAATGATGATAAAGAAGGATATATTCTTACTCCTGCTGAAAGATACCCTCCTATTTTGTAAGCAAAGCTTTTCCATTTCTTTTTCCCTTACTCTATTACAGCCTATTGCAACTTTCCAGAAAGGCAAGTTTTTTTTTTTTTTTTTTTTCTTTTTTTTTGAGTTTGTCCTCCAGCTAGGGAAACTATTTAGAAAATTGGTTTCTTTTAGTTTGGCCCCATGCAGGCTTGACCTATTTTACCTCGTTACAGTGATGGAGAGCTCCATTCCTGCAAAAATTTAGCTTCAAAGAGTTCTGTTAATGGAAGCAGTACAGATACCTCCTCACCAGCAGGTACATACAAAACTTCTCTCATTAAATCTTTTAACATTTGTGCCAAATTAATGTGTTAAATATATACATTTTAATTCAATAAAGTGAGGCTAAGCTTATAATAATATTCTGATGTTATATATTGTCAGACAATACGCAATGAGCCCTAATTTACATCTACAAATTTTAAACTAACATTTAATTTATTAATAATAAAGTGACGTGATCTACAAAATTGAAATGAATTCAGATGATAATGATATTTCTAGCATATATGTTTAAATAATGCCTTTCTCCTTTTCACTGCTTAAAACAAAAAAGTTAGCTTCAGTTTGTAGCATTCTGCCTTCTCTCTTACAGAATAGGGCAGGAGAGCAAAATTGGTCAGCTCAGTTGCTTTTAGCAGATGACTGTTAAACATGAATATGATTTGGTCTATACATGAACAAACGGTTTCTTAGTTTCTTAATGGAAAAACAATCTGTGCAGTGAGTAGAAGGAACATCCCTAACCTGGGCTGGTTTCACTAATACGTCAGTCATTTTTTATTCACAAGTAAAAGAGTGAATCAGCATAAGCCATTGCCACACCTGGGAACATAACAACAACCACATACGTGTATTCTACAGGAATATTATCTTATTACTGGAGGCAGGATCCCAATTATTTGATTGTAATCAGTAAATTTTGCCCAAAAGTGCTTCTTTCATTTTCTCAATATATTAGTGTTGTTTTGGTTGGCCTAACTCGAGGTAGCTGAGTTTGCAGTAAGTATTTCCTACTGTTATCTTCCAGAACCAACACTGTGCTATTGAATTTTCTCTATTAAAAAAAAAATGGAATTTTGTTCATGGAATTGACCAATTAAGATTTGGTATAAGTGCACACTTTGGCAGTTGGTGACACAAATTTGTTCAAAAGTTATCCCTATACCGTTGATCAAAATTCTTAAAATAGTAGAGTAGGAGTCTAGATGGAAACACAACACCTAAATATTATGATTATATCTAAACGAATTGTTTCTCTTAAGATATAGGAGTTATCAGACTCATTATTGATTAAATTCTTGTTTTAAGTTTAGCATGAATTAGCAATATTCTTATTTTTGTTTATCCTGAAGAGCATGGGGAAAAATATTCCTTAGAAAGAAGGCACAAATTTGTCTATATTGCCAAGGAAACATGTTACTAAACACATGTTTAAAACATCTGTTTAATGTCTCTAAAGGTTTTTCACTTACAGTAAGCTTGTCAGTAAAAAGAATCATTCAAAGAAAATATAACAAATTCACGTTTGAATGTATTTGGAATGAACTCAATATATCAGGTGTAAAATCTTTCAAATAATGAAACATTTGTGCATACACTAAAAAAGTATATAAAAGTTGATAGAACAAACAACTATATACAGGATATACAGGAAAAGTTTCACATGAAGGACTTTATAGATAGAATGCTTTCTCAGGGCATGCGGATTATTATTGTCTGTCCTCTAGCGGGCCTGTCATAACACCTACATTTTCACAGTCTTGCTACAGAATCTGTCTTCTCTTCTACTTAAAAACTCCATTAATCCAGACTTCGAAATTTGCCTTGCTAAGGCTCCTTCATTTCAGTTCTTGCCTAATCTTCCACAGTTCAGTTTCTTATTCCCTTATCTCTTGCACTTCTAGCCTCTTTAAAATATTAATAAAGAATATAACAGTATAAATAACATTTAAATATCAACTATGAGCTATACATTATTAAGCTTGGGTCCATGAGTCCATGAATTGGCATCTAATCTTCACAGCAATGCATGTAATATTTCAGTATATTTATTTTACCAATAAGGAAAAAGGGACCCCGAGAAAGTGACTTTTCAAAGTTAAAAGTAAGGGGTAGAGTCAAATCTTGGTCTCTCCAAGTCCAGAGATTATGATCTTTCTGTTAAGCCACATGATTTCTCTCATTTTTGGGGAGAATCTATCTTGCTTTCATGGATCAATTACCATAAGTAACACAGGATCAATTGCACTGCAGGGTTGACCACTTTCTCCATCTCTCTGTTTCTTTGTCTCTTCATGAGATTTGTCAGTCATCGTAGTCGTCAGACAGAAGACAATACCCAAAATCTGAGAGGAACAGGAAGGATAGATAATCCTGTTTCCAGTACATTTTTGAGGTGTAATTTCCCATTTTAATGAGACCAAGCTGAATCTATAAACTCACACTGCATTTCCAAATATTTTGACTTAATTGATAAAATGATTACTGAAAACATTTATGGAAATGTATAAATTAGTTTAAAATCTTCATTTCATAGTAATGAATCTAAGGCTCGAAATGATAAATGAGTTGCTTAAAGTCTATGTCAACCACATTTTATCATTAATGGGGTTTTAGACTCTTTATTAAATTCATATCCTTTGTTGCAGTTTTTTTTTTAAGTTGTTAAGCCAAGAAGATATATAGAATGTACTAGTTTTATACATAAAGAGAATTTCTGAAAAACTTTTCAACATAATTGTTGTGTACACTGAACTGTGGTTCTTACTAACTTCAATTATGACCTATGATTTAATAAAGCATATTTAGGAGACCTTAATTTTAATTTTAATTTTAATATTTAATATTAATATTAAGCTTTAATCAACTTCATCTTCTCAGCATAACCTTACGTCAGATTGTAAACTGGTGACAGTGTGACAGTGGAGGAGTATGTGTTTCTGAGTCAGTCCTTTCTGATGTTATCTGTTGTATACTACATTATATTTCTCACAAATAATTTAGCCTTTCTGAGGTCCATTTTATTAACATGTAAAACTGAATAATATTCTTCTCATGAACAATTTTATAAGAGTGGAATATGATAACTGACATAAAACTACCCCTGCGATTCATCTGTAATTCAAAGGGAATGGTGGTGTAGTTCTCCAATATTTGGTGACCTATGTTTGTGTGGAGATTTAGTAACTCTAACCGGTGAAATCAGTCTCGGCCCATGACTTATGAAGAGAAGTGATATGTTACCCTGCCACGAAGGTGTTTTTAGTGCCCATCATGACAATGCTTCATATGGCTTTTCAGACAACTAGAGCCTTGCAATGAAGAAGGCATGGCCACCTCTGATGGAAATGTAGAGTGAAGGAAAGGCAAGCCTTTGATGTTTTAAAACCACTAAGGTTGGGGAATGTTTGTTGGTGGTTGTGGTGTCGCTGTTGATAAGGCAACACGATCTAGCTTATTTGGGTTGATGCCAAAACAATTAATACATGATAGTGGCTCCAGTAGGTATTTGTGAGTTATGTTGCCATATTCATGTCTCCCCTCCCAATGGTACCTGATTTCTTTCATATTTTCCAGGAGAATTTTCTTCTGCCCACTGCAGAGAAGGAGCATCCAAGGCTGAGCACCGTAATGCCCTTTCAGCTGTTCCCAAGTTGATTGACACTCTTTTCCAGGATCAGAGAGCCAAATTAGGTGGATCATTACAGAGCAAATGCTTGAAAGGTAGAGAGTGGTAAACAGTAAAAAAATGTTAAGGCCAGGAATACACACACACCACATGCACACAACACACACACACACACACACACACACACACACACACACAACACATACATTTGTAGTGTCTTTGTTGTTGTTGTTTTGCAAAACGGTGGGACCACATTTGAAACTTATTTTTACATCTGAAAATTATCTCCTGGAAATCTATGTGAATTAACTGGTAGAATTATATCATTCCTTTAAAAGCTAGATAATATTCCTTAATGTGGATATATTAACATTCTATTGATTGGTATTTAAGGTTTTTGTTTTTTACATTCTTATGTTTTTATTTCTGGCCATGAGCAATGTTCTGCAATTAATATTCTTATACATATTTTAATATGCATGAGTGCTTTTATTTATATGGAGTAAATTTTCTAGGAATGTAATTACTGGGTCAAAAGATACATTTTTAAAATTATATTGGATTTTATTATATTTTTCCATAATGCAGAAATAATTCACATTTTCTCCAAAAAGAACTGAGCATGCTCTCCTTCCTACAGCCCCACAAGAAATAGATACATCACCAATTTTTGCCAGTCCAAAATAAAAAAAACTGCTCTCTCTCTGTTACTTTAATTTACTGACTACTGAGTTTAAGCATCTACTTTTGTAGTGCCTGAACAACTGGATTTATCCTTACGTGAAGGGTCTAAACCCATTCTTTGTCATTTTTTACCATGTTACATGTTATTTTACAGTTCATTTCTAAGTGATCTTGAAATTTAGTATTACTGTACACATATTTTTCCGAATTCCCAAACTTTCTTGACTTTATGATAAATTCTAAAATATAGCCTTTCAAAAAAATTTTATATAGCCAATGTTCTTTTTACAAATCCCTGATTCATGGATTAGATTGCCTGTAGATTTTAAATATAATCTCCTTGATTTTCTCATATTTTTATCAATAACCTGTTTTTAAGACTTAAGTCTAAAAGTATTTGGATGTTTTTCTTTCAGTATATGGTATGTAACATAGAAATCCATCTTACATTTTCACCAAATGAAGATACAATTATGTCAACACCATTTATTAACTACTCCTTTCTTTCTTCTTGAATTGAATCACTATATTTACAAGACATTAAATATTCACATATACTGGGAACGACTTCATAAGTCCCAATTCAGTTCTGTTGATCTGTTTGTTTATTCCCAAGTCAATATTGATATATGTGTTTATACTCAAGCCAATGTTAATTTAATTACAAAAACTCTATTATGCTACTAGATATATTAGAGGTATTATTAGGATTTTATCAGCCATTCTGACTTCCATATACTAAACAAACAAACTAACACACTGTTGGAAAGAGAATTTGATTTGCATTAAATTTATATATTAATTTTAGGAGAGTGGCTATTTTTATTATTTGAAATCTTTCTCATATATTCATTGTTTGTCTCTTTTTAAATTTAGATCTTGCTTTATGTTATACAAAAAGCATAGGAGTTTCTATCCTGTCTTTTTATTAAAGTTTTCCAAGATTATGACAGTTTTGCAATAGTACAAATGTAATATTTTTGCTCATTTTTTATTTACTCCTAAAATAAAAAAATGAAACTATTGATTTTTATGCATTTATCTTGAAACTAACAACACTGCCATACTCTATTATTTCCAGAAAGGTTACTTTTCTAGTGATCATAATCCTAAAATCAAATAATCAACAAAATGTTATAGAATTATGTGTTATTTTTCAATATTTTTATCAGATTTTTAATCTCCTTATTTTATTTCACTTTTTATCTTATTATATCTTTATCTTATATTTCAACTATGACAATGTTGAATACTAATGATGCAAATGGCCATCTGTTCTGGTTCTTGGCATGAATTAAAATCATTTTTGTGTTTAGAATAATACTGCCTCATATTTTTGGTAAATTGTCATGATTATATTTTAAAAGTTCATAGCTAATCCTTTGTATCCGGGGCTAAATTTTATGCAATTCCCTTACTTTTCACTAAGATTGAGTTTGATTTTCTTTTTTTGTGATAAAAAACATTTTAATTGGTATGTTCATGTTACCTTCAATCCTCATAATGGCAAAGTTTATGAACACATTTAAATAGAGTACTATTCCATTTCCAAATCTTACACATTTTACATACATTTTTCTATAGTCTAGTTTTTAACTAATAACTTCAAATAAAATTCTTAACTGGAAATCTGTTCTCATTCATTTAGTTTTATCAGTGAGTATAGATGTGATAGCTTATGAAGAGATACTCTCTTTTTAAAATTTTAAGTAATATAATAGTGATTTATTTGTTTATTAAATTTAAAATTTGAGAGCAATTACCTATTGTCATAGGTAAAAAGCTACAAGTATCCTATTAATATTTCTGAATTCAATTAATTTGAAGACTTTTGACTTGAAGGTCTTTGCTGATAAAGAATTCAAGAGTATGCATTAAAAGACTGAAATTTACAGTGAATGAATTATAATCTGTATCTTGCATAGGTACCATTATTTCATAAAATCAAGAAATAAAACCTAACTCAATATGCAATGCATTTCTTTGATATCTTTAAAATTATTAATGCTTAATGTAAATAACAGTACAAAATTTAATCAAGAAGTACCATTAGTTTTGTCTTCCAGATAGTCATACGTTCATCAACAATGTATAACATAAGGAAATCATTGTATAAAAGTAGCTATAAAAATCAAAATCTTTCTTTTTAAGGTTTAAAATGCTATATTCACAACTCAATGTTTTATTGTTAACCATTGGTCTGAATAAATAGCTAACATTCAGTTTTGTTGTGTGAGTGTGTGTGTGTGTGTGTGTGTGTCTGTGTATTTATTTTCTCCATATTTTTTATAGCAGGATACAAGTTTAGGTTCTTTAACAAATTTAAAATGCAAATTAATTTTCTAAAGTAACTGACATTCTTCGGTAAATAATTTGTGTTAAGGACTGATAATTTACTATGCATTTAGAGATTTTGTACATATTATTCTACACTGATTCATTCAGAGTTGATGAAGTTGGACCATGCCCTTGACAGGAGAGGTGGGAGAAGCACTTCATGATCTGATAATCTTACTCATAAATTAAGAGTGATGAATGTTAGAAGAAGAATGTGCTTGATTGAAGCATAAACTCAATGGACATGTGCCTCAGATGTAACAGGAAAATATGTGTTAATATTTTATTCAACTTTCTTCATGGTATAGCTTATTTATCTAAACAAAAGTCTTACTCATCTGGAATTATGGACAAAATATTGATTCTTAAATGAGAGAAAATATAAACAATTTCTTGTAGTCATGTTAAAGCTGTCAAAATCTTTTTATTCAGCTATTTGCAAGAACCTAACTCTAACCTACCTATTATGGCATCATAAGGAACTAATATAAAAGTTTATGCTTGTATTACAGGGTGTATTTTATTCTGAATCTGTCACTTAAGTTTTCAGCGTAATGCTGTGCATTAAGGAACAAATCGTGTCCATCATTATTGTGGTAATTGCTACAGACCAAGATAGCCAAACGCAGAAACGCTAAGTACTATATAATTAACCAACCATGAAATAATTTGGCTGGCATCATGCAAGTCTACTTTGCTGACAAATGATAATGCCACTATTCAGCTTTGAAATAAAGAACACTGGATTACATTTCCAACTCAAAAAATTGCATTGCCTAATTCCCATAGAAAGCAGCAAAACAGAGTTGAAAAAAAATCGATACTTTCTGGAATTCATGGGCCTTCCATATTATAATCATATATAATAAATACTTAGGCAAATTTTTGAAATGCCAGTAAAAATAATTACGTTTGTATGTGTATACTCAGAAACTTTCTAGAGACAAAAACTTAAGAGTACAAAAACTTAAGGAAAATACAAAGTTTAGACAATTATCGAACTACAGTTATAGTAAATTGTCCATATTTGACCCTACTCCCGTTAAGAAATTAAGATAATATTACCATTTCATATTAAACAGATTGTTAATATTACATTGTTGTATGATGTCTACTCACCACGTTATCCTAGACTGTCACAGTTTTACATAATTTTATTTTCAATAAAGTTGATTCATTAAATGTATTACTTAATAAAATATCAATTTTGATCTCTGAGGCTTGTCTTTTAAATATTTTAGAATAATTAATAAATTTTTTTGGATTTGTTTCTAAGAAAAGTCCCTAATTATGAGGAATGCTCAAAATGACTTGACTGAATAAGAAATGTCTTTAGAAATTTCCCATTCAGACACACACACAAAATCCTCAATGTAACTTTTATTAACTCAACTACTTTCTATTAAGAAATTAATACATTTGAAGGTTATTTCTACTTCAAATATAACTAAAATTATCAATTTAAACATGGTAAACTTCTCTGACTGCCTTTATCTCCATGCTTTCCTTGCCAACTGAAATTTGTCACCATCATATTTACCCGGCATTTTTATACTGATAATCACAATTTTACAGAATTTTCATGTACTTTTTATAATGGAACTTAAAGATTATATCGTTTAACATTCTTTACTATGTTCATGTATGTGTTTTAAAATATGTTCATGTATGTGTTTTAATTTACTATGTTCATGTATGTGTTTTAAAATAGAAAATAGGCTTAAAAAGTAATTCATGGACACTTAACAAATAAATAAAAACAGTAAAGAAAGCAAAGTTTCCTGAAATCCTTATTAATATTTTCAAAGTATCTTTCAATATTGTTTTACTGTGCATGCACTCACATGCATCATATAAACAAACACATACACGCACAATTTTACAAAGGCCAATACCATACATTTTGTATTTGTTGATAAGCATTTTCACTAATTATATTAACATATTATGTTATGTAAATAAATATACACATATCTTATACTTCTAATAGCCATGTAATATTCCATTGTATAATTCTATAATATTTTAGCCACTTTTTATTATAACAAATAAGGTTGCAATAATAGACTTAAGTACATCTTGGCATACTTTTCTATTACCTCCTCTAGGCAAAATGCTAAAAGTGAAATTGTTATTTAAAATTCAGAAATAAGAAAATTGAATTTTAAAGGGGCAAAAATTTCCACAGCCCTAAATTCCTACCTTTATTATCGAATATATCTTATTGTACTGAAGTCATTCCTCGTGGCTACATCACTCTTCCTATATGGCTTCTGCACCCCATTATTTATATTGAAAATATACTATATCTCTCCTCCTCATTAAATTGAAAAATCCTAAAAGCAGAGACTCTTATTTTCCTTGAATCCCCAGCACAAAATGCATTGTCATGCTTAGTAGATTGTTAACCATGATTTGCTAGAGGGATGAATGAGTTTATATTATGAATATGGCTATCATGTCCTCTCAATCCTAGTTTGATAGGACAACTCCATTGTAGTGTTTTTGATTTGCAGCATTTCTTTTTCATTCTTTCTCAGAATTTTCATCTTTTTGTACACTTTATCTGTTCTTTCATGTTATTTACTTTTTCCATGAAGTTCTTAGCATATTAATTATTATTATTATTTTTTAACAATTCCTTATATGATGATGCCAACATTTTGGTAATATACGATTCTGGTTTCCATGTTTGTTTAGTCTCTTGAAACTATGTCTTTTTTTTTAAGTATGCCTTGTAATTTTTTTGGAAAGGTGGATAAGATATACTGCATCAAATGAACTGCAATAAATACGTCTTTTGTAATGTTGTGGTGAGATGTGGGGGGCGGGGGTGGGGTGGGGAGTGTTGTATAGTCGTATGATTGTTTCGGTATTTAGGTGAGTCTATCCCTCCAGACTGTGAACTTTCACAGTACCTCTCAATTTTCCTCTGCTTTGGTGGACAGATGGCTAGCAAGAACTGGAGTTAGATTTTTCCCTTCCCTGACATGGAAGGCTAGAGAGGGATGGTGTTGTGTATTTCCCTGCTCCCTAGCAGGTGAGGCTCTGGTAAAATCGTTCTCCTAAAGGCAGGCCCTGTTAAGAACAGAATGTTGTGATGCGTTTCAAAATGGTTCCTTTTCTCCTCCCTTTGCTGGAAGGAGAGGATCTTTTTTGTTATTTAGTATAAGGACCTGGTAGAGCTCCTGGAGGTACATATCAGAGGCTCCCGTACAAATGGGTCTCCTTGGATTTTGAAGTCCTCAGTGGTTTTTGCACTGAGCCGCCGACACTTTGTCAGTTAGAACTTAGGTTTTCTTCCCTCCTCACTGGTTTTGTGAGGGTTCTCATCTTGGGTTTCTGCCTTGGTAAGTTGTGATTCTCTGTATTTTCCTGTCTGTCTCTCCAATTTAGGGGGGTAGTGGTTTGCCCTGTGTCTTCACTGCTCTGACAGCTCTGTTGAGTTTTTCCGTTTGTTCAGCTTTTTACCCATTGTTAGGGCAGGTAACTTCTAAGGTTCTTACATGCTAGGTTGAAAAAACCCAGACTGTAAATTTTTAATGAAAGACTGCATGAGCACTGTAGAAGGAGTGGGATGGAAAGGTAAGCCAGCCACAAGTGCTAAGGACAACCTTGGCTGGCCATACAGATTTGAAACAGTCCAGGAGTTTTGCTGTGCAATTATGTTACCGCTAAAGAGGTAGAATCTTAGATTGTATCCATGAAAATAGGGTAGAAAAAGCTAAGAGACATCATCCTATATGTGAATTAATCATGTTAAGGGGTCACTATGCAAGACACCCAGATAGCAGTATTTCTATTCAATTCTGAATCATCTGCAGGGATTTTTACCAGATTGATTGTCTTTTTTTGCAGCTTTTATAGAGAGCTGTTCAGTCGGCCAATATTAGCCGTCGAGTCTGCATCATCATGGCATTTCTCATATGCCAGGGGTTTATATTGCCAGAGTCCATATTGATCCACTTTATCTGGTTTGCCGGTACGGGGCATTTCACATCTTTGTTGATAATGCCAATGAATTCCTGCAGGACTGAAGGATTGTTCACAATATATTGCAATGAAAGTTGTCAAGTGTCTTTAGAATGCAGTGAAATTGACAAGAAGAAGAGCTTATGATTCTGAACGCATTGACAATAACCCCTTAAGATGATTATCTCAAACATACAGAGTATTTTTAGTCTGAATTCAATCCGTAAATTTTTCAACTACTGTTTCAGTCACACTGTATGGTGTGACATTTCAGAATTTATTCCATTTAATAAAAGCATGCTGTTGTACCTTTTTTGTTGTTATGGTTAATAAAATTTTAAATTTCCCTTTGGGCAGTGTTCTCTGTTTTACTGGGTAGGTTGTATCTTTTTTTTCCCCCAACACATTTCAAAGTCTACATTTGTCAGCTTTGTTCTGTTGCTATTATCAAATAGAAACTTTTGCTTTGATTTTAACAATTTGAAGCATTTCATTTATTTATCTATGTAAATTTGTGGATTTGTTTGTTTATTCATTTGGATTGCAATCTATAAAACTGACCCTAGAAATAGGTCACTATTTAATCATACTATTTTATCATTCACAACTGGCTTTGGGTATATCCCAAACTAACATGTAAACATATTAGTTTGGGATATACTATATATATATATGATATACCATATATATATATATATATATATATATATGATATATATATATATATATACACACAGTAATCACATATTAGTTTGGGATAAACCCATAGCCAGTTGTGAATGATAAATGATTACATTTTTATCTGAATTTTATGCATGTAATTTAACAAGTTAAATGGATATACACAACTTGTTCTTGTCTAGAAGGCAAGGACTTTCAATTATTTTAACTATTTATTGTGGGACATCCAATTATACTGTTAAATAACATGCTGATAATTATTTTAATATGCTTTTTTTGTTTTTCAATTTTAGACATAATCTCTGACCTCTTATTTCAGGAAAATAAATATTTTTCTTCTACTTCTCTTGCTTAAGCCATTTTATCACTAGCATACATTTGTCATGTTCCACTATCATCGAAATGTATTCATTTATTTTGATTTGATTAAAATTTAGAATTTATAGCAATACAACCATCACTTACATGTTGTATATAAAAAAATGCTTTTTTTTCAATTTTTGTTTTCTCTGAAATTAATAGTCTGCTTGTTTGCTTAGTTCTCTGTGTACTTAACATTAATTCAACCCTAAATTTTCTACCTCATAATTTTATCTTTTTCATTTTCTTTCTTCTCACTTCCTCAGATTACTAACACTCTTATAATTTTTAGATATTATCCAGGTGGATTTGTCCTAAAACTAACTTTACATTCTCATTATTTATTAATATGTCTTTGTTTTTCTATTTTCCAGGATATTTTCTCAATACTCACTTTCTTCACGTCCATCAACTTTCTAATTTTCAACTTTACTTCTATTTTGAATGAGCTCTTTTTTATCTTCTACTACTATTTTTATACCATTCAATTGTTATTGATGCAATAGCTTCTCATCCCTTGTAGGTGAGTGATAATATCACGATAGAATGAATGTTTGTGTCCACTTAACATATGAATATATGTTGAAACCTAATGCTCAGTACGATGGCATTAGAAGTGTAGCATTTGGGAAGTGATTAGTTCATGAAGGCAGAGCCCTCAAGAATGGGATTCGTACCTTTATAAAAGAGACGCCAGAGAACTAGCTCCCCTCTTCCACCATGTGAGGTGGTAGCAAAATGAAAGCCATTTCTGAGGATGTGGGTTCTCCCCAGATACCAGTCTGCCATCACCATGATCTTGGATTTCCCTTCTTCTTGAAGTTTGAGAACCAAAAGTTTCTAAACCACCCAGTCTGGGGTATTTGGTTGCGGCAGCTGGAATGGACTAAGACAAATATATTTTATAAAGTTTTCTTTTCAATGCCTCATATCAGTTTCCTCCAAATTGTTTTCCCTTAGATGATTGTTTTGTTCTGTTTTGTTCCTTTCACATGCTTTTCACATATAGGAGCCAATCTCCATCCTTGAGGGATATGTTCCAAGACCCCTGGTAGATACCGGAAACCACAGATAATACTATATATACTGTTTTTTCCTATACATGCATACCTATGATAAAGTTTAATTATAAATTAGGCACAATGAGAAGTGAACAACAAGTTATAATAAATTAGAATAATTATAACACTATACTGTAATGAAATTATGTGAATGTTGTCTTTCTCAGAGTATCTTATTGTGCTGTACGTAAATTTTCACTTAAAGGAAGCATTTAAGGTTTTTCTTTGGCATAGTTGCTTTGCCAACATCACTACTCTTGCACATTATCAAATAAAATGGACTTATCTGAACACAAGCATTATGATATTGTGACAGTTGATCTGGTAACTGAGAAGGCTGAGTGACTAATGGCTGGGTAGCATGTAAAGCATGGATATGCTTGGGAAAAGGGCTGCTTCATATTCTGGGAGGGTCAGAGTGGGATGGCTCTAGATTTCATCACACTACTCAGAATGTCACACAGTTTTAAACTTCTAAATTGTTTATCTGGAATTTTACATTTAATGTTTTCCAGCTGACCATGAGTAACTGAAACCATGGATTACACACTGACTCTAATAACTTATTTAATTTATGAGTATTAAAGTACTTGATGCTAAATTTTTAAATGTGAAGAATTCTAATCACCCAGAAGAATCCGAGTCCAACAAGCAGTGAGGACAGTGTTTTGTTTTTCAACATAACTCTATAGGCTAACACAGTATATAGCATTTTAATTGACAACATATAGTAAAAATTTTGAGGAAAAATAGTTCAATAGCATTATTTTAATAAGTACAAATTCTATCATATTTATATACTAATAAGGATAAACATTTATTACATAGTTATGTTGGACATTTCAGACTATTTCTAAAGTTATACTGTGAAGATCATTCTTGAATTCAAGTAACCTTATTGACCTCCGTTGACAGTTAATACTAGGAATAAACTATTGTCAGAAAGACTAATTATAAAACTAGTCAGGTTATATTTGGCAATCAGTTTCCAAATTGCATTTCTGTAGTTCAGAAAACTAATCAAAAGAAGGAAAAATCAATGCAGTCATCTATGAGTATGTTTGTCATTAGTTCATCTCATTGGTTTGAGGAAGAAACTATTTTGCATATACTTAGGGGCTCAGTGGGAGCATTATAAGGTTTATACACAGCTCTTACAGACAATCACTTGGAAAATTAATTGGGCCTAAGTAATTTTGATTTTTGATGTAGAATTTGAATGATACCATAGTAAATGTATTCATTTGTTGCAGGAGAGTCCAAAATGCTCCCTAAAGATAATTTAGGTTTTGCTTATTTGCATGGAGTTCTTTTGAGTCTTTTAAAAAGTTCAGGATCCAAGTTAGACTTTTCAATTTTCAATGGGAATGACTTTGTTACCACCTGATCATCTTTTGTCTTAAGCATGTGGGCCTATATTCAAACAACAATATAAATTATCGCTCAGAACCTCATTGAAAGCATAATGTCAAACAGTCAAGCAATGCATGCTCTAAAAATATTGATTAATAGAAATAATATGTATGAAAGACTGTCTGACATATATGCAGTTTGCTTTTTGGTCATATAAATTATATTATTTAAATATGCTTCTTTGACCATATCAATTCACAAATAAATTTGCCTTTTGGTGGGATATACAGTAATATTCCCTTTTGGAAATAAGAGATCACATTTGGATTACAATATAAATGTTTAATATGCTGGTATTCTATATACATATAAATCACTTGTGAGAATTTTCTTAGAGAATTAAGTACTATGAAGATCTACCATGGATTTCATGAGAAGGTGTATGAGTATATCATGAATCTTACTGAGTGACCCATCCCCAGTGCTTATCATTATGTATGCCATCATGTGTGTGTGTGTATATTTATACACACACACACACAACTGTGTTTCCCGAAAATAAGACCTAGCCAGATAATCAGCTCTAATACACCTTTTGGAGCAAACTTAATATAAGACCCAGTATATATTATATTATATTATATTATATTATATTATATTACACCCGGTCTTATATTATATAAGACCTGATCTTATATTATAGTAAAATAAGACCGGGTCTTATATTAATTTTTGCTCCTAAAGACGCTTTAGAGCTGATTGTCTGGCTAGGTCTTATTTTCAGGGAAACATGGTAGAACAACGAAAATCATTTTTATTTGATCATATTATGAATTTTTGTTTGACAACTGTGTCAGTCGTAATGTCATGTAGAAAGACATAGATAAATAGACTTTAATGTTATTGAAGGAAAAGAGGTTGGGGAAAGAAAAGGAAAGGTAGTTAAAATAAAGAAATGTTGCCCCGCTCGCAGTCATGGAGGAGGCTGATTGTTACCTTCTCTTGTTAACTCTCGAAAGTGTTTCTACAGTTTAACAGCATCTGATAAATTTAAGAATTGGGCTCATTAATGTCCACCTACATTATTGACTGATCATTTGTAACTTTTTTTGGTTCATTATTTTGTTTTATTTTGTGTGCTTACTTGAAATTCTCTAATATGTTTAGGCATCGTAAGCTAGACAAGCTTTTTCTTAATCTTCTCTAAACTCTGAATCTCCTTACAAAATCAATTCAAAGAATAAAGAACAGTGAGAAACATAGTCACTAACGCACATTGTATTGTCAGTCTCCATTTGAAAAAGGCAGAAAAAATTATCCAAACGTATACTGAATACTGGTGTTGATGCTTCTCTACTCAGCCAGCGATCTGTTTCTGTTTAGTATTACAAATAAAGGTAGCTAGTCCTCCCAAGTATGTAAGTTGAATCCAAATGGGAGGCTATATCAAGATAATTTCTGTTTCTAGCCATATGTTTTTATTCAGAAGGGATCATTGATTTGAATGGGCACTTCTGTATATGAATCGATGCTGGGATATGGCGAATAGCTCTTAAAAGAACCTAAACACAAAATAGCTGGTGGCTAAATGCCTGATCTAAAACATTAATCCATCTGTTCAAATTCAGCTAATATATGTCTCAAAAAATAAACTACAAGTTAATAAAACAGAATGATGAAATAACGCCTATATTCTCTGTGGGACAAATGTATTCTGGATATAAAAGCATCATTGCTTTTTTGTGTGTGCCTATTCTGAAGGCTGTTTTCATGGTTTTCCACATATAAAATGGTTGTTTAGACATAAATAAGTCATCTCATGAAAAAATTGGTCTGAATTATTTTAATTTGACATTATTCTATGCACAGAGCCATAAATATATACGAATACATTCTCTAAGAACCTTAGAAGTCATCAGCAGCACACGTTACCTTGCTATTCTCTTCCCACATAAAGAGCGAGCATTGGCACACAGAGATAGAGCAGGTGGTAGTAAAAGGAATGCCCAGCCTAAGTGTGGGACCTCAGAAAAACTTGCTACTCTTTTCTGCTACCCCAGGTCACTAGTAAGAAATAAATGAAATCATTTGCTAATTTTTGAAGCCTCTTACAAATGGACCTTTAAAAGTTAAAGGTCATGTATAGAGATCCAATTGCAAACCTGAAAGGAATTTAAATATTTATGTTGCATAAGTAATGCATGATACAAGAAAACAACACATTTTTCCTAAATGTGTAAATGTACGAGGTGGAACATTGAAATGAGGCGTAACTAGAGAGAGTAAAGTTTGGAGGGCTTGACGGACACCCTGAAGGCATTCTCACAATGGACTAATGAACTAGAGATAAGGGGTAAGAACTTCTCACAAGAACTTCTCTTCTTAGTATGTGGAACACAGTCTCCTTTCTCCTCAAATCACTAATGAAAATACTCCGTGTGTTTGTGTTTGTGTGTGTGTGTGTGTGGTGTGTGTGTGTGGGGTGTGTGTGAAAAAATATGCTTGTTTTCTCCTGCTAATTCCTTAAGTATCAGGTTCCCCATATATCTGTTCTTGGGCATTTATTTTCTTATTTTCCTGTTGAAAGGAGGGTTTCGTCTTCTCATGTACTACTCAATACTTTCTATACTTAAACATCTAAAACTATCTCTGGAATGACCTTCTATCTCCAGTATATGAGTTTAGGCAGAATGTAAATAAAGCAGAATGAATGCTACAAGTATACCCTGCAGGTATTCACCACTTCAAAAATGGCCAGTTGTAGGCAAATTTCCCCCAAATCCATCTCTAGTTTCACCTTTCCTATCTTAAGAACATTATTTATTAGGCTATTGACTGGCTTAAGAAACAAAACATTTCCAAATATATTAGTTCTAAAATCATGCTACCCAATTACACATTTTCTGTCTAAAATGTATCTTGTGTAGATGTCTTCTCTTCTTTCAGCCCTTCTCAACCTCTTTAACGATCTTTTTTATTTCTCACTAATAATCTCAATGTAACTCTCTTAAATTTTTTGTTGTCTCTTCAGTCCAGCACAATATTGCTACTACAATTTTCACTCAAAAACAGAGGGTTAAATTGTCACCTTTCTGTTTCAAATCTTTCAATTTGTCTTTAAAAAAAATTACCTTAATTATTTTTGAATAAATTCAAAGGACTCTCTATAACATAGCTTAAATTATTTTCAGTTTTCTTCTCTACATTTTCCATCCTAATATATAGCCACACTGAATTATGGTAGTTTTCTCATGTGTCACAAAAGCTGTACCTCTGGCATTTGGAGCCCTTTGTCTTTTCTTAATATATGTCTTTAATTCTGGTAAATCTAATGGACAAATCTGATTTCATCTCAAATTCAGGTTTCTCTCCTTTCTGCAGCTATTGTAAATAGCACACCGCCAATGGTAGTCTTGTACATTTATTCTCCCAGGAGGTTGTGACAATGTCCAATTTTCCACAACTAGTGTATAACTGTATGTTTTCATAGAAACCAAACCAGTGACTAGTTATTGAACACCTGGAGTCAGTAACCATTTCTCATTCATATTTATAGGTCGTATATCTAACTACTCAATGTAGGCAGTGAATACATTTTAGTCATTTAAAAAACTGAGCATGTGACTGACCTTGTGACTTTGCCAGTTGAAATGGAAAAAAAAATCAAAATCTTTCCAAAAGAGTGTAAAGAATGTCCTTGGAGTGCTCTAGTATTCTACCTATCACAAAATGGGCTCTAATGTCCAAGGCAAAGTCTTGTAGAGCCCACTCACCTAAACAGCCTCAGAATTACCCCAACTGCTATTAACCTCCCTTATAGAGCACTCCAGGGATGCCGATGGCATGAAATTTTGCACCACAAAATTGTATTCTCAATCCTTTCACTGTGTGCAACTCAAGTGATAACTGGACTGTTCGGAAGACAAACATTTTGTGTGGTTTCTTACTAACCCTTCTGAGTAGTTTTTTTGCTGTTACAAAGTAATTTAACTCTGGGGAGGGAGTTTCAGAAGCAACAATCATCGGGCTAGGATCAGAATTAATAGGGTCCTTATTGATCGGACATAGCTCTTTACTCAAAGTTCTGGCCAGAGTCAAATGTACGTTTCTTCACTTCTACCTTTGATTGTCTTTAGGGACCATCATTGAAAGAGGTGTGAGTTGCAAGTGTTAGTTCATCTCATTCAGACCAAAGAAAGGGGCAGAACAGTGTTAGGTAATAGAAAAGCGTGTGTGCTGTCTATGTGTAAATCTTGAATTTAAAGATTTTTGAAGAATATAAAAAAGAGCTTAGTAGAAAAAAACAAAGGCATGGCAACTTATTATTCATTATCCATGTTTACAACATATTTTTTTTTCTTTCTAGGTATGGTTACAAAGGTAATAAATTGAGCCTCTTATTTATAAGTCTGCAGTACTAACAATTGTAGTTTTTTTAATGGCTTATTATTTTCCCATGCTCTCCTCACAGCAGGATTTACATATACCATTTTATAACACTGTTTATGTACTTCTGTGGAATTGATTGTATTATATATTTTACTCCATGGCTTGTTAATTGAATGCTTATTATTATGTTTGATATTAAAGTTGTATGAGAAAGCAAATATAACTCAATTACTTTTATTTTTTCTTATGTGATTTTTCCCCCCCAAGATCTTTGAATAAGAATTCATTATTGGTAGTTAGATTTAGAACAATAAAGTTAAGGTAAAAACAATTTTTCTTTTTAGAATGGAGAAGAATGAATGAGCAAAATGTAAGATATGAAAGAATACAAATATAAACAAAATAAATGGCCCAGTGTGGTACTGAAAACAAAAATTTCATTCACGACTTAGTCTATAGTGATTTCCTTTGGTGTGAGTGTTAGGATTGCATCTCTGCCCTCAACATCATATTATGATGTTCCTTTGATTAAGTTTAAATATAACTGCTTATGTTTTCAACTTATTTATTTATTGAATACATTAATTTATAATTTAAAAATAATTTAGTCCATGCAATCATTGGTGGTTTAAAACGTATTTTTCTGCCATTAGACTAAACATATATGACACTTAAACTGATAAATATAAAAAAGAAAAGCACTAAATCCATTGTTTTATTCAAAT
Source organism: Rhinolophus ferrumequinum (assembly GCF_004115265.2). Lineage (NCBI taxonomy): Eukaryota > Metazoa > Chordata > Mammalia > Chiroptera > Rhinolophidae > Rhinolophus > Rhinolophus ferrumequinum. The sequence goes on from NC_046287.1 coordinate 13,038,883, forward strand.
AATACCAGGGCATTGACTTAAGAAGTTTCCCTTACTTCTATTTCAACAGCCCTCAGTGAATTCACGTTTCTAAAATTGATGATTTTACTAGCCAGGTTGGAATTTTTGTAATCCTTACCCCAGATTCTTACTGCATCTTCCACATAAAATTAGACTAACAATTTTCATAGTATTTTACAATCATTTGCTTGCATATCTGCTGTTTACTTGACTCTAAACAATTTTTCTTCCTCTTTTATATTTTTATTGCATAGCCTATGACTGACATTAGTAAGTAAATAAAATATCTGACAAATAAATGATAATATTAATGATAATTAGGGATGTGGGTTAGACCAACTCTCAGAGGAAATGATCTGCAAAATGCTTTGCTGTGACATGGCATTTTCCACTCTAAATTCTTCCTCGCCACAATCATTTCCACACTGCCCTCTTTTTTACTCTTTCTGGAAAACTAGTACTATTTCCCAGAAGTAGTATTAAATGAGAGAAAGAAAAGATCTTTTTATTGTATTGTATCTTGTTAATAGGAACTGTTGCCAAGTTAAATGCATGATATTAGGTTGGTGCGAAAGTAACTGCGGTTTAAAAGGATAAAAATAATTGCAAAAACCGCAGTTAGTTTTGCACCAACTTAATACCTATGAAGGGACACGTTCCATTCTATGCAGAAAGAGACAAAGTTAGCAACACTGGGCACACACTCTGTCCATGTGTACCATTCCTCTCCTATGAAACACATATTTCAACTTCTTCCTAGACACACATACACACAAGCTATAAAGTCATGCAAGAGCATGTTTTTATTTGTAACTAACGAAGTTGATATAACTATTGACATTAAGTTAATGTTCACATAGTTCATAAAAAAAAAGGGAGAACATTTACTGCATTTGCTCAGAAGTGTTGTAAGGTTCTTTCTGTGGTCATTTCTCAGGGAATTTAGTTTGTATTGTGAGAAGAGCATAATCATCTTTATTTCCATTCATGTAGGGGCCAAAACAATTTTGTACCTACTTCCATTTTTAAAATGTCAAATTCTTCTTTCTTGTTACATTATAGAGTCAAATATTTGTAAGAAAATGATCCCTCAGGTGTTCTTTTATAATAAATCAGTGATATTACATTACAAATATTTTATCATCTTATACATACTCCACCATTTCCAAATATACGTTTGTTCTACCTTACAACTTTAACAGATTTTTGTTTTTTTTCTCAATGAAGTTCTTGCTCATTATTCTACATCTTTTCATTGGTCTACTTCATTGGATTTTCACACTTATTCCGTCCTCTACCAACTGATATTCCGCATTCCAAGGATTACTTAGCTCCAACCTCGTATCACTCCCAACTTATTCTTCAGTAACATGGAAGCACATACCCCAAAGAATAAGCGAGGGTGATATGAGGTTGGGGTGATAAATTGTAGCTAGGACATGAAGGTGGTTAGAAGACACGCTTAGGAGTTTAGCTTTACCTAGAACATTGGGAAATCAATTATAATTTTGTGACATACTTAATTTATAGCTTAACTGGGGCCATGTGGAGAATACATATGAAGGAGGAAACATCACTAAAAAAAATGCAGGGTATTTGAGCAACCTGAAGCAAAGTGGATTTTGACATGATCGAATGATGTGGCAATAGTCACATAGTGTAGGCATGGATGTATGAGATGTATATTGAGGAAAAGAAGAGAGGAAGACGTAACAGATGATGGCTAGGTTTCCATCTTCAGCGCTGCGTGGATGATGATAGTGTAGGTGCGGGAATGAAGGAAGAAAGTTTGTTGGGAGGACAAAGTTTGTTGGAAAGATGTCTCTTAGTTTGGGTTCCTTGAGAAACAGATGCTGAGGAAATGATTCCAATTAATGCAGTTTGTTGGGATGACGTCTTTAGGAAATACTGGTCGGGGAGGAGAAAGTGACACAGAACGGAATATAACAATGCAGGATGTGCTACCTAGTAAATTGCCATTTAAGTGAAATTACTAGATCTAGTTTCCAGTGGAAAACTGGATTTTTGATCTGGAGGAGACATTTCAGTGTCCCTCATGTATTAAAAATGCTCACTAGTGTTATCTCAATTGTGAAGAAAAGGCTATTGATAGACCAAAGAGCTAGCGTCTTTATAGAAGATGACTTCACCTAAGGCATGTTACTTCCCTTCCACTTCTGGTCTGTGTGCAAGTGAAAAAGTGGACTCCAACCACCAGACCAAGCTCTGTTTTGGCAGTTGGATCTGGAGCCAGTGTGTACTGACGGGGATGAGGAGAGATGTGTGTGAGGCAACAACAGCATCTGCCACACGATGGATTGAAGAAGACAAAAATTAGTAAATTAAAATTTGTGAGAATGGATTCTTCCAGAAACCAATAAAAGAGAAAATTTCAAAAAAGAAACACTGAAATAATTACATCTTTAGAATTCAGGGGGAATGTGGACGAAAAAGAATCCAGGAAATTCACAACTAAATCCATTATTTCTGACCTTGTATGAAAACTTTCAGAGTAACAGTAGAGATGGAGTTCATATATTACATGGTATTTTTTTTGTTGGTCCTTCCAGTCATGGTGTATTTATTGCAATTGTGATAACTGATATTCTAATCATTATTCCAACTCACTAAGGTCCGGTTCACCTTTACTTTTGGATACATGAGAAGATTGTGTTCCCTTATACTTTAAATGTGTTGCTTCAGCCAATTAAATGTGAATAAAGATGATACATAAAGAAGCATTGAATGACTAGGAACCTTCTGCCTGGAGCTACTGCTAGTTTCTTCACAGACCAGTTTGTACCACTCTATTGGCTACTGCTCCAACATAAACCTTAGCATTGCAGATTTCAAATTCTGCTTTGGCTCAGTGGTAAATACATATCTGAATTCTATGCTGCCTTTCTATCTCACAGCTCATTTTTAACTGTAGACCTTCCCCTTTAAATCAAAGTATGTAACTGGGCTCATTCATTCAATGTATCCCCACCACCATCTCACATGCTAAAGATTATGAATTGTGCCTCTCTATTGTTATTCTTTTATTCTTGTCCCATTTTCACTTTATCATGAATTCCAAAATTGTATAGCATTTGGATTGCATTGTTCTCTATTTTCTAGTGTGATTACTTATTTTTATTATTCTGGTCATTTTAATGCAGATTTTGGTGTGTGGTAAATATTCACTGTTTTTTTCAATCCCTTTAATCTGGAGTTCATTACTTTTGTTTCACTGAAACAGACGGGGTTTTTTTGTTTTTTTTTTGTGTTTTTGTTTTTTAACATAGCCAATAAGCTCATTATTTTGAAATCTAATGTCCTTTTATAAATCCTTTTTCCCCCTCTTTGAACTGTTTTCTTATTTGGACTACGACTACTTCAAACTCTTTATTCTTTTGTTTAAGTGATGACACTGTTGTTTTTTTAAAAACACCCTCTCTGACTCAATTTCTTTTTTTTTTTGTACTTATTTACCTTTTGTATGTGAATAACATTTAAACTTAAGACTTTATTCTCAAAAATTTATCATTGTCTCCTTCAATATGTAGTGCCTGGGAAATCTAAGTGACAATCATGTATTATACTGTAATTTCTAAACTCTTTTTTCATGTAACCATCTATGCCATTGACTTTGCCTCTGACTCATAATTTTATTTCACTGGTTTACAAAAAGAATTATAAAAACTTCTATTTTTATATTTTCGTGACCAAAATTCAGCAAGTGGAAAGCATTCTTAATTTATGGTTCCTGTCTTTTCTCCTGGTGATGGTGAATGACATACAATATACATACAACCTCATACAATGACATACAACTCCTCTATGCAGGAACTAAAGTTAGTAGTTCACTTTAATTGTATGTAAGTATATTTAATTGTTGGTGCAGAATTGAAAAATAAGTAAACAAGTTTTTGATGTCAAAGGGTTCATAATATATTAGGGAATATAGGTAAGTATAAAAATACCATGACGGAAGCAGAATATAATAGCACACTGAGGGAATTCTGTATAAAAATACAAGAAGAATTCAGATCTCTGGAGAGTTTAACTGGTGACTTCTCTGGCAAGTAAGTTAATAAAGTTACTAAATGCAACCAATTTTTCTTTGAGCATTCTCTCAGATTCTTACTTTTCATTCTCATTACCTCCACTCTACACTGGGATATTCAGGTTTCCCACAGAGTTTACTTTTTCAACAAACAATGATAATATAATAGGTTTCATAATCCAATTTTAAATGTTATATTGATTAAGACCTATCTGTATGCACAGCAACTATCAAGTGTACCAAAGAGGAGAGAACATATATTCATAAAATCAAATTAGAATAAAAGATGGTATCGTGCATGAGGGTTCCCTTTACTCCACACCCTCGTGAACACGTGTTTTTGATTTAGTGATAACAGCCATTCTGTCAAGTGTGAGGTGATATCTCATTGTAGATTTAATTTGCATTTCTCTGATGCTTAATGATATTGAGCATCTCTTCATATTTTATTGGCCATCTGTATGTCTTTGTACACTGTTTGGGAGCATTGGGAATGGATTCAGCCACTATAGAAAACACTATGGAGGTTCCTCAAAATAGAACTACTTTATGACCCAGCAATTCCACTTCTGGATATTTATCTAAAGAAATGCAAAACACTAATTCAAAAAATATATGCACTCATATGTTCATTGCAGCATTATTGACAATAGTCAAGATATGGAGAAGTTAAGAGTCCATCAATAGACAATTAGATAAGATGTTCTACATATATACAATAGAATATTACTCCACCATAAAAAAATAATGAAATCTTACCATTTGCAACAACTGGATAGACCTAGAGGGTATTATGCTAAGTGAAGTAAGTCAGACAGAGAGAATCAAATACCATATGATCTCACTTGTATATGGATTGTAAAAGAACAAAATAATGAACAAACAAAACATAAACAGACTGTAGATACACAGAGGACAAACTGATTTTTGCCAGATGGGAGGACGGTTGGGAGACTGGATGAAAGAGATGAAGGAATTAAGAAGTACAAATAGGTAGTTACAAAACAGTCATGAATCTTCTAAAGTACAGCACGGGGAATATATTCAATAATATTGTAATGACTATGAATAGTGCCAGGTGGGTACTAGTTTAATTGGGGGAGGGATCACTTCATAAAATACATAAATGTGTAACCACTAGGATGTACACCTGAAACTAGTGTAAAATAATATTGAATGTCAACTCTAATTGAAAGAAAAAAGTATCCTTTCAATTTTTACCAATCTCAGAAGACACAGAAAAAAAAATCATTTAACAATTTTAATGTTGTTGACATCATTGACCTACGTATGGAGTCAGTCTCAAAATCAAGGGAAGATATACAAAGTGTTTACATAATTCTCATTTGGGGAGAATTTGAGAAGCCAATCATCATTAGTCTTCATTTTCAAAGATGGTATTTTCTTCCTAATAAATTTCAGTACATCGTTAAGAGCTGAACAAAAAATATTCGACTGACTCTTTTCTCACTTATAAATATATTTGAAATGAATCACTCTGTAATTCAAGATCTTTCCTAGAGCCTCACCTCTTCCCTGAGCTCCTGGTTCACTGCATTTCTATCTACTTCAGTCAGGCCAGATTAATTTTACTTCAACCATGTTTATTGTTTTGTTCTCTTTAGTTGTTTATGTACTTGATATTACAATTTAAAAAAAAAAAACACATAGTTGATATTAACCTTGAAGCCTACCCAAAGTAATTTTTTAAAAAGTTAAAGCACTTGCTGTAACTAATTAGCACTTGCTGTAACTAATTGTTACCGAAAATAGACATTGTTTTAGAATTCATCTCTAGTAATTTCATGACTTTAAATTTTTACTTTTGTGATTATAGTTTAAACTCTCAAGCAAGTGTCATATCTTCTAATGATTTTGTGTCCTTCAGAGAGTTTTACAAGGGACTGGACTTTCAAAGGTATTAAATCAATGTTTGTGGATGTAATTTAATAAGAAGAGTTATCAGATTAGGGCAATCACCCACAGTTAACATTTTCTCTCATATATTTTATTTGTAATAAGAACACAAAGAGACAAAATGCACCACAATTCTGTCTTTTAAAATGTTCAAAAAACTGATGAAAAGGAAATTTTTGGCTAATGTTTCCACTTAATTGCATCCATTCTCTATTTAACTTTATATAGATACAAAATTTATATTCTAGAATACTCTCCTAGTGTTTAAAATATTCTTTACTTTAAATTAGACACAATTAGAAGATGAACTCACTCTTATTACTATATAAAAAAACAAATCATGATACAAGAACATTATTTCTCATTTATAGCTTTATATTCACATGATAATTATACAAGGTGAAATTAATAGAAAGATTATAAGCAATGAATCAACTTAAATTTTGATTTTGCCAAATGTAAGCTACAAGGATTTAAAAATATTTTGTTAATATACTTCACATTATTTATGTTGCAAATTGTAATGTTTTTCATATGCCACTGATCATTTTTTTTCCAAAGTACATTACCAAGCAATAAACCTCTGGGTTTAACAATTATCCTATGCCAACATTTTCTAATAAGATGAAACTAAATGCAATTGTGGGATATATTTTAACAAATATTTATTGAAAACTTACAATGTGCAAGGTGCCATATTTTTAATGCCTACATATTTCATGGCACACAGGTAGGTACTAATTATATCTGTACCAATTCATTCATTGATAAACATCATTTAACAAGTACTTATTGAGCATCTACCATTTGTTTTATAAGATCAGGAAGAGCACGGTGATAAGATGAATTCCTTGTGCTATTGAAATCTATATTCAATAGAAATTTATATTGACAGTCGGCTAGTGAGAGAGAAAAAGAACTAATACCAGTTTTCAGATGAATAAGGCCCACTCACTATAAATGACATTAATTAAATATTAGGAGACTAGATTAGAAGATGGCTGGTGCTATGGTCTGACTGTTTATGTCTCCCCAATATTCATATGTTGAAATCTTAACCCCAAGATGATGGTATTAGGAGGAAGGACCTTTGGGAGGTGCCTAAATCGTGAGGGTGGAGCCCTGATGAATGAGATGGTCTTAGTGCTCTTATAAAAGAGGCTCCGGGAGATCCCTAGTCCCTTCTGCTCTGTGAGGACAGACAGAAATCTGTGAGACAGAAGAGGACCTTCATGCTACAACGCTGGCACCCTCATCTCAGACCTCCAGCCTCCGGAACTGTGAGAAATAAAGATTAGTTATTGATAAACTACACAGCCTGGGGTATTGTGAGATAGGCGCCTGAATGGACTGAGTCAACTGGGTAAGACAAACAGGTAGTGTCAGAGAAGGTCTAACTGAAAAGGTGACATATGGTGAATAGAAAAAAAAAACAAGAAAATAAAATAAAATAAAATGGAAGTTGTCATTGGTAGCTGAGGGGGTAGTTTTGGTTAAAGTCTGGCAGTCCTTGATATTCCAAAAATAATAAACTCATGTGAGGATATTTAAGGGCAAGGTTGGGAGTGAAAGGGGTACCACAAAAGCACATCAGTTGAAAATCTGAGAAATAAGCACATTGATTGAAACTCAACTTTGTATCTCTTTCTTTGTGTGATCTGGAGAAATATGAGTTAAATGTGAACATTCAGATTTTTATAAATCCATCAATTTATATTGTATTTAACAACACGTTAGTTGTTAAATCAGAATAAATATTAATTATTGTTATTCAATATTGTTCATACCTGCAATCTATACCAATGACCCCTTCCTGCTAAAATAAGGAGGGGGAATAGATATTATATTATTATTTTATTTCTTATGGATTCTTGAGGACAGAAAAAGAAAGGAGAAGAAAAATGCAAAGCCAAGAGTACAGATAAAAAGCTGAGTCATTTAATAGGAACAGATATTGGAGAGAAAATCTGCCTATGAACTAGGCACTCAAGTGTTACAAGGAGTGTAGGAAGAGGCAGATTAGGCATTGTAGATCAGGAGTTGTGAAGAGACGTGCATTCAGAATACTAAAATTAGGAGAGCAGCAAAATGAGTCATTGCAGCCTGAGGCCACTGATAAATCCAGACCTTGCAGCACTAGTGATCATTTAGCTGATTGAGAAGTAAATTGCACAGGCAGCTTTGCATAACCTTTTTGAAATACAAGCATCCAGCCTCCTTAGCAGGATTCAGAAATTATTCTTCCGAGACAATTCTAGGGGGCAGTATCTGATACTAATTACTAGCACACTTAACAATTTTACTAATTATACGGAATGTTAAAAAAAAAAAAAAATCACTGTTCTTTCAAAAACTACAGTGACAAGTGGCCTGCTCAAGGGGAATCAGCTCTTACTGCTGAGGCAGATCCCTTTGCCAAGCTGTTGGAGGCAGCTTGTACGACAAAACATCTATATGCCCTTGATTGATTTAAGGCTTGTGTGAGCATTCTATTTACCTAATATATGAGAAAAATGTGTAAAGGAAAACCTGTGTAAATTGGATTGGAGTTCAAACCAAGATGTAGTTGTCAGTTATAATAAGACTGTGAGTGCTATGTGACCTTAGCTTGCAGCAATGAGTAGATTTAACAGTGATTCTAGAAGAGAGATGGAAAAACAAATCATTATCTTTCACAAACATCAGCTCATAACGTTAGTGCAGATCAACATCTTTGAATACATAGGGAAAAGGTGCATTTTAATAAATATTGCTCTGTGATGATCTCTGTTGCTGTGGGTATTGATTGACAACTAAATAGCAAGTCTATTATGTAGTGCATTGCCTTATTTCCCCGCATCTGGAAAAGACAAAAAAATATGACATTAAAATGTGTTCAAAAACAGGAAAATAAAGGAGGGAAATGCATAAGTTTGAAAGAACTTGCTGGTAATTGGATGCTTATCTCTTTGTTCTGATTTTTTTTCCCCCTCCAAATCCCTAAAGGAGACCTTGCTAACCTTTCCAGTGCCAGGATAATTCATTATTAGTTCCAATCCAAATATCAAATGAAGGATACCAAATTCTAACGGTCAGCAAGACTACCTACCAGAAATGTAATAATGTACCATTGGCAGAGCCGAGAATAAATTGTGAAATTGAGCAGGAGAGAGAGAAACTTCATTACCTTCTATAAACTGTGATTTCTGTACAAAAAAAAAGTCCTTGATTTGAATCATGGTGACCCGAAACATCAAAAGTTCCCCTTCTATCAAAGGAAGAGGATTGATTAAACAATCTTCAATAACTTCATTTTTTTTTTACTTGAAAATTGAACATTTAGCTTCTAGATTTTTTTTTTTCACAAAAACAAAACAAAACAAAACAAAAACTACATTCTTTATTAAGTTTTAAAAATAAGTCACCAAAGGCTAAAATGTATATATTCGGCAAAAAAATTCAACATGAATAAACTTCTTCTATTTAAAAACTGTGATCTTAAAAATTAATTGACTTTGTGGATGACATAATGAAATGTAGGGATTGAAATTTTTCAGAATGATTCAATATTTCACAAGTGAGAAACAGGTGCTGTCAAATTTTTATAAGTATTTTTCTATTTTTTAACAAAATAGTTCTCCTATAATGATACTATGCGTAGATGAGATTAGTTATGTGAAAAGGAGTCCATGTATAGAAAGTTTAAGGAACAGTTAGGATATCATACAAGACAATATTTTTTAAATTACCAGTTCTTATTAAATTTATCACACTGCCAGTATACTACCTTCATTGTTTGCAAAAGATAAATCGATTTCACATAATTCTTTCCAGGAATAATTTTTCCTTTGGGGAATTTGCTTTTTGAGTCTACCTAAAAAATAGAGTTGAAAGCATCTATAAACAATACCAGAAAGGTAAAAATCATACTTTTGTCCTACTTAGTATCTGATTAAGTGAACAATTCCTATTTTCTAAAGAGTCAATGCTATATTTTGTGGTTAGATACTGGAACCTATTTTATATTGCATAAATTCCAACACTTTTTACAAAATGAAAATATTACAGGTGAATTTTATGAGTGAAAACAAAAATTTTAAAAACCAAATATGTGCTTTTGAAGGAAAGTTTCAGCGTACTGCACACAGAATTATATTTTAAAAATTAGTTCAATAAAAGCTATAGTTGAAAAAATCTTTATTTCTTCAAGGGTGTTTATTTTAAAATTAGGGTCCTTATATGAAAAATGTTTCATAGAATATATTTGAATGTTTTTAAAATACTTTGACTGATGAATGCTGGGGGTAGTTTCCTTGCCAGGTGTTACCACATCTGTCTCAGATGACAGTTTTTCTCTTCATTATTTCAGCTGTTTCTGGAAAATTCTTTGATGTTGTATTGGTGATTTCAGCTTTGTTCTGAGATTTGATGATATGTCTACTAGTTGCCTTTCCATTTACAGATCTTGCCCTCATTTTTCTTGTCACCATTAATTGAACCTGGTCTAGTAACAATGTCCTTGACGAGACATGGGTAATAATGTCACCATTGATTCCAACAGTCAGGAAATTGCAAATGTTAGATAGGGTCACTATTGTGGGGGTTCATCATTAAGGGAAGGCTTCAGACAATTGGAGGTAGGACGTCGGCACACTGATAATAGATTTTCCTCTACTATGAAGTAATTTGAATTCAGTACATTTGAATTTGGTACATTTTTTTTTTTTTTGTCAAACTGAAACTTGATTTATGTGTTTTTCATTTCCATTTACTTTCTCATATCTGAAAAACTAGTCATCATGTACCATCAAATAACTTTTACTTTTAAAAGCTGGTACCACCCCATCCCTGACCCCAGCATAATTATTATAGGATATTCTGCTAGAAAGAGCAAGACAGGTAAAACAAAACTGACTATTAATTTTTCCCTGGCTTTATATTTTATTAAGGTTGGTAAGTGATCACGTCAACAACTTTATAATTTAATGGTAGACAGATATGCGTACTTCCAATCTGAATGAGAGTGCTGTTTTTTATTCACTCTTCATAATAGAAGTGATTCACATTATTCTAAAATTTGTAATTTAGAAAACACTCTTCTCATATTATTTCACTTGATTCATACCAGAATCACCCATCTGCCACTTCACTTTAACGTCAGTTAATGTGCCAAGGGAAAAATCAGATATACAACCATGAACCCTATTAGGGGTAATGTTGTTTTGTGAGAAAAACTTGAGACAAAATCCATCATTTTTTCCTCCTCGTTTTCCCTCTCTTCTCTCTCTCTCTCTCTCCTTCGTCTCTCCTCCCCCTCTTCGTCCTCCACTCTCTCTCTCATCTCTCTTCCTCCCAATCTCCTCTCCCTCTCTCTCATCTCCTCTCTCTCTCTCGGTCCTCTCTCTCTCTCTGCCTCTCTCTCTCTCATTGTCTTTTGGATTGTCTGGTTTTGCATTTTGATAATTCCCTACATTGGAAAGTTACTTGGAACAAAAGTGAACTAATTAAGAAAGAGGATTCATGATACTATCTGTGAAAATCTACCTTTCGACCTTGGCTGAGAAGAGGAGGAGCTAAAGCAGTCAGTGTGAATTTATATATTAGCTAACAGGAGGGGTATTGGGGGTTTGCTGTAGAAATCAAGCCACAGTTCAGCACACATTTAACTGAAGTACTCTTGTGATAATCTCTCAGGAAGGAGAGAAAACTGGTTGGCAGCTGGATGTGCAGTTAATGGCAAGAAAACCATAACTTCTGGCAAAGCCCAGGGATGTGAATACAGCGTATGAGAAATCCATACCTTCATACTTGGCAGTGCAGCCCCCAAAGCTGGATATTATCATCTTCAGTGGGGGGTGAGGGGTAGTATAGTTATAATAACATGAATTTCTTTCCTATACAACGGGTTCAAGAAGGAGTGAAACACAGTTTTACATATACGTACATAAACACACAAACTGAGCAAGAAGAGAGCAACTGTATAAGTTTTAGATATAGTGATATGTTTCTAAAAATAAATAGATCAAATAAGTATTTTTTAATACCTTGTGAATATTTCTATGTCACAATGAATTAGCTGAAGGGAAAAGAAGTGTAGTGGTGATTTTCATAGACACAGAGTTTATTTTCAGTGCCTCCACAGAAATGGGCTAAAAGTTATAAATATTATGTATAATTTGTGAAATAGTACACCATTATTATTTCCTTATAGAATATTTATCAAGCCTTAGTCAGCTAATCACCATATAATGTGCATTGAAATAATAATTTTTGCAACAATCTTATTATTGAAGGTAATATTTACTATTGAAGGTAAAGTGATTCCTTGCTCTTTATTTCCTTATATCTTTCTTATAGATATTAAAAATAATAGACTTTCACCTATGTATGTATTTCATTATCTTCTGAACTAAACCCAACTCACACTTCATATGTAGTTTGACATTTTTATGTTTTATTGTAGGTTGGGGAGAATTTCAAGTGACCCAACCACAAGAATATTGAAGGGTAGAATAGTCTTACTTCCTATTTAGATTGTTTTCTAAGGATTACACTTTGAAATGGAATCTCACTATTCTACATAATAACACTTTACTCACCCAGAACCCAAATAAATACAAACCATTTAATTAGTAAACAAAATCATTTGAGATCCAGGTGTAAAAGTAATCTTTAAGGACACAAGCTAATAAAAATGTCACTCTCAACTCTTGCAAAAGGTCTGTACAATTCATAAAATTCCTGCTTTACTCTATATGGATACACACACACACACACACACACAGATCTGACAATTAATTTCGCAAACTCATCCTGGAAAAAGTGCTACATACCTCATTGCTGAATATCACTATGGTCGTCTTTGAAGTACTCCCCTTGGGAAGCTATGCACTGACGCCAGCGCCTAGTCCACCCTTCAAAGTAATTTTGGACTTCTTTATTTCTGGTATGGCCATCAGAGATGTCATCGTATTACCCTTGATATCCTGAATGTCATCAAAATGTCTTCCTTTCAACATTTCCTTTATCTTAGGGTAAAGAAAGAAGTCATTGGGGGCCAGATCAGATGAGAAGGGAGGGTGTTCCAATATAGTTATTTGTTTAGTGGCTAAAAACTCACTCACACACAGTGCCCTGTGAGTTGGTGCATTGTCGTGCTGTAAGAGCCATGAATTATTGGCAAAAAGTTCAGGTCTTCTAACTTTTTCACACAGCCTTTTCAGCACTTCCAAATAGTAAACTTGGTTAACTGTCCAGTTGAAACAAATTCATTATGAATAATCCCTCTGATATCAAAAAAAGGTTAGCAACATCATTTCAATAAGTTCGCGAACTTAATTGTCTGACCTCGTATATGACCATTGGGCTTTGTAGGATAAACAAGCAACAATGTGCCAATATATTTGTTCTATTCACACACACACACACACACACACACACACACACCCTTAAGAGACTAACAAATCCAAGACAGTCATGTTATTATTTTTTATGAAAATTTCCACCCTAGACTTCTCCTTTCTTTAAATGTTAAACAAGCCATGGTATTCTCATTCTTATTCTCACCTCACTCTTTCTTATCTTCTACGGACATCTCAGTTACTGCCACTTGGGACTACTAAGCTCCCCTTGCAGAACTGCTGACTCATAATTTCTGGATCAGGTGTTCAATTCTGCATTTTCAACAAGTTCCATAATATTGATTCAAGACCTCCAAGAGCCATATTTAGAAAACATCTGTCATAGATGCTGATGACTCCATGTCCCAACCTGTATACTTGACATATCTCACAAACTTTGGAGTCATGCGAAGAAGTGCTTTCTGGAATCCTTCTGGGTTATCTAGAGTTATCACAACATCTATTAGTCACACATCTATCATTCCTAAACAAGGGCCGCCTTTTTGATTTTTAAAGCAGTTATCAATAATATATTGCCATTCCTTGCTTTTTACTTCATTCCCCAAAACAGATAAATTGGTCTCAATTCCTTGCAAAAACCCAACACGTAAAATTTTAACTCCCTCCTGAATGTTTTGCTTAGGCTACTTTGAAATGCCCTGTCTTCTGCATTGCTTCTCCTTGGTATGTGATTCTTACACACTTTTCAGATTCGGTTCTAATGATACTTTAATTGAACTTTTCTCTTAGGATTTTAAGTACTTTTATTCTTTGTACTTTCAAATACACTGGTGTCTTTATGCTCTTATATATTAACAGTTTTACGAGTATACGCCTCATCTGTTTGTATAACTGCTTACCCTGGTGTTTGTTGATCTGTGACTTCATTTAGCCTATCTTATAGTCAGGTTTCTCTTTGACAATTTGTAGAACAGCTTCATATATGAGATTCTCAACATATAATTGTTGAATGAATGAATAAATGAATTAATTTGGGGCCTAAATGCTATGGGAAAGCATGTGACTTCTTATTGAAAACTTGTGTTTTGAAATTCATCAAGGAAGTTTTCATTTATACAAGCTAAAGGAGAATGATTAGAACCTGAGACTTGTGTAGTTCATTTCTAACAGAAAGCTAGTTATATCCATTCCTCCTGGAAATGGTATCTCCTCTTCTTCTCATTTTAGGTACATTCAGAGTATTCTGGTTGCTTGTAACCTGGATTTTCTTTCTTATCTCTGTTTTAAGACTACTAGATTCTCTTAAAAAAAAAAAAAAAGAAAAAGAAAAAAGAAAAATCTTTAACATTAAATATTTATTTTATGGTCCTTCTTTACAATCATTATAGATACATATGTTTCAGCTTTAATAAAATGAATTGTTCTGTTTTAAATTCTTTAAATCGTATTATTTAAATGTTCCCATTATCTGACAAAATGTCTTTGGAATTGAATTATTATGATAAAAAACGAAATATCTTTCTTTCTCTCTCTCCAGAAAATGGAATGTCTTTGGGAAATCAATATTAAGGAATTCATCATACAATTATTACTTTCAATTCATTTTTTCTTTAAGATATTATTGTAGTTACCTGTGTTGAGATTTCTAGAACTAAAAAGTTTAACATTATTTATGTTATGTGGATCCATTTTCAAATTAGAGTAATCTATTTTTAGTATTTGTGATATCTAAAATGGACTACAATTTTGAGTACAGGCATTCAGAAACTAGGATTCCCAGTTTATCTTTAAGCGCTCTTCAAATATTTTATAGAGTTAAATGAATCCTAGATTTGGTGGCAGGTGGTTTGTGTTTAAGACTTTGTTCTTCCACATACTGGCTTTGTGAACTTAGAAAAAGAGAGAGCACCTTGTAGAATAATCAGTTCATCCACCTCCATAAAATGGTGTTAAAAATTGCTGCCCTTGATAGTTTAGGTTTATTTTAAAAATCAAGTGAGATGATGTACATGAAAACAAATTATATAATACTAAGCAATGCAGTATATACTTTTTGTCGTAACATTCATTAATTTAAAGTGTGTGGATTTGCTGTTGTAAAAAAAAAAGACCCTTTATAACATGAATATATAAAAACTGCAGATTTTTAAAACTGAATCTAAGAAATTAAAATTTTCACAAGGATCCTTAGAAAACAGATGATATGCTTCCAGCACGATGAACTCAATGACAAGTAAAACTGCAAGTTGTATAAAATTACAGACTATCTGCTTTTGCAGTAATCCTCTTTACAGCTTCAAGAAAAACGATAATGTCAAGGTCTTGGGTGGCTCTAGGACATTGATTGCCAAACCAAACCATTCTTCCAATATTAGTAAACTAAGGGCGGCAGACTGCTGCAAGCTATTTTTCAGCCAAAAGGATTAGATTTGTCTCCTAGATGGGTCTGACATGTGATATAGATTTCCAATGGGCTGAGGTTTTCCCAGTTACAGGGTGACTTTCTCAGAGTTGCTGCTTTTTGAGGGTGGAGAATGGCCCCTAGTGGAGATCTGAAATTCAATATTTTACATATGAATGTTTACCTGTGTAAAAAAATTCTAGGTTGAGCTCCCTCCATTTAACTGTATACTTAATGTGTAGAAACATTTTCATCTGTTCTCCATAGAGCTGTTGTTTCAAGATTCTTGTAATAACAACTGATACCATTGTGGTAGTGGTTGCTGCGTACCAAGCCTGTTCTACACCTGTGCACAAATGAATGGTTCTGATTTCTCACAGCAACCTTCTGAGGTGACTATTATTATCATCTCAATCACAAGTAAGGACACTGAGAAACAGAAATGTTAATTAATTTGTCTCTTTTCACTGTAGCAAGTGATGAAGCAGGGAATCAAACCACAAACACACACTTGAAATCTGAGACCAGAACTACTACCCTATCCTGCCATACGGAGCCTAATCAGATTTAAAAGAGAAAAGGGGAGAAATCATACAACTTAAAAATTCCTCTTATATGTGTGTTTTTTTTTTTTACCTCTTTTATTTTTTGAACTGATAGGAAGAAGAATCATGTTAAATGCTCCCTACCCACACATACCATGTTTCCCCGAAAATAAGACCTAGCCAGACCATCAGCTCTAATGTGTCTTTTGGAACAAAAATTAATATAAGACCCGGTCTTATTTTACTGTAATATAAGACCGGGTCTTATGTAATATAATATAAAATACCCGGTATAATATAATAAATATAATATAATAATATAATACGGGGTCTTATATTCATTTTTGCTCCAAAAGACGCATTAGAGGTGATGGTCCGGCTAGGTCTTATTTTTGGGGAAACACGGTAATTGTCTGTTATCAAGTACTGCATGTATATCTAGAAAAGGTGATGCGAAATACTTCCACATTTCCCTGCTGTGCATATACAAGGGGACCATCCCCTACTCCTCCACCTGAAGCCCAGAGACAGGATGTACAGGGTGAGGCCCCAGAGAATCTCTTTCCTTTATCATCGTGGGAGAAGGATGTGAGATTATTTCCCATTCCATACTCTATCCTTCAGATTCTATACAAAGAAAATGAGAGGAAATATTTATAATTAAGTAAAACTGGTAAGACACGCTATGTGTTCAAGTCATTTCTGAAATTGAATTTTGACTTGTTTTTCTAAAGCTACCAACATTATTTATATAAGTAACATCAGAGTGCAATCTGCAGTTTAGCTTGGTTTGAGATTTTCCCCTATCACCGAGATTCAGGGAATACTACTTAAGGGAAAAAAAGCAATTTTAAGGTGACTGTGAAGTGACAAAAGACATTGTTCTGACAGGATTTGCTCAAGAGACCCAAGGTACAGTTGTGGAATTCCATTTGACTCTCTCACCCGTAATGTCAGGAAGCTTGGTTTCATTAACACACTTCATGGGATTTAAGTACCATTTGTTGCTTCTCTTGTCAGAATGCAAATTGGAGAATGATATGGATCAGCGCAGGAGCTGGGAACAACTGTTCCAGAGGCAATAACTTGTGTACTCCTTCACAGCTCAGAAAGAGGTGACAGATACAGCATCACTCAGGTTTTATTGAGAGTTAACATATGTTTTATTGCAGCTACAAATGCTAAAACCAGATATGTCATAAAATTAACTAAATTTAAATGGTTTATTGTCATTTTGGAATTCTTAGTCTCCATTTTCTTAAAAGCTATATTAAGTAATAGGGCCTGCTGTTGTCAGATGAGTGCATATGTGTGGATAAATGGGAATGCAATCTTCCTCTAACAAACCAAAAAATATTTATTGGGTCAGCAGCTACTGTTTCGGCAGGAAGAAATGATCTCAACCATAGGAAGTGATTACTGGTTCGTGGGGGTGTGTGTGTGTGTGTGTGTGTGTGTGTGTGTGTGTACATTAAACAGTGACTATATATTGCTTTCCAGCTGCCGAACCGTCTATTCCCTGCGCCTTCCCGATGACATCACAAGGAAGTGTCTCAGAAAACTGAGACCCGATGGAATAACGTCAGTAAAGCTTCCTTGCGGGAGGGTCCCGGAAGGCTGGGAACCGATGGAATAATATCGGTCCGGCTCTCTTATCTGACGGTTTCATTACAGTGATTGCATCCCCTGGGGCTGTGCGAGTGTGTGAAGGCACAGGACGTGTTGGAGCACAGTGGGGGAATTCGGGAATTTCGGGAAGAACAGCCAGTCAGGCACGTGACTCGAGGACCATGGAAAAACCAAACTTTACTTCCTTGTATGATTACTAACAAAGCTATGTGTTGGCCCGATTCGGGGCTCAGTCCTTGAGGCTGGAGTCTCTTGGCCCCGCTTGCACTCTACTCTTGTCTACTGTCTTTCTTAACCTTGTGCCGCCCTTCTCGCTTCGCATTGCTCCTGTCATGCTGGACGCGACAACTATAGTCAAGGTTTTTAACCAGAGAATCATTTTCTTCTATAACAGGTTGGAACATTTGAAAGAAGAATCAATTAGAGAAACGGTTTATTCCCCTGTCCAATATTTATATGAAATGAGAACAACATAACGCAAACCTTTCTTATAGAGATGATTTTTTTTTGTTCTGAAATTTGTTTCCGTGGAAAATAAAACAGTCTAATAGAATACAGACAGAGAAAATTATGCAAACAATCCATTACATGGTAGATCTTTTGAAGTAACACTTTAATACAGGAACATAATTCAAGGTTATGCATGTACTGCTTTTACTTAACCAAAAAAATTGAATGCAAATGAATAAATGTACAAATGTAGTTTTTTATATGTGTATAATGCATGTGTACCTTTATACACCTATAATATATACTATGAACGTGTGAATAGTATGCCTATTATCTAGTGCATCCAATATATAAATACACTTCTTTAGGCATTATCTACAGTAGTTCTAGTGATCAGGTTTACTCACATCTGTTGCTTTATCTTCTAAGACAAGAAGAAATAAATATGTAAATCCAAAAACATGCTACAAATCAAGCTTTCCTTCCTGTGTTCAGTTTTGGAAGGACCTTGATACAAGAGAATGCTCCTATGCTTTTATACGCATAAAACTATATCGAAGACTCATTTATCCCATATGTCTCTCATTTTTATTTAACCACAGACAAATTATTTTAAGCTTTCAAGATCATTTTAGCGTACTACAGCAGTACTTCTTTATATCAATAGTGGATTTCAAAAATAAATTATGAGCAATAGAGTGGCTAAGGTAGCATGAATGGCATACTGAATAAAATCAAAGTCTCATTATCATACCACATGAAAAGAAGGAGAAGCCCCCAAGTAGAAATGGTGCTTTTAAATTCTAAACTTTACTCTATAGACCATATATCAAAGCTTATGGAAAAGCAGAAACCTACTAGAAAGAATAAGAAATGAAGTCGATGTAGAAGTTAAGTTTCTTGCAAGTTGTCAAAGGGAAGTACACCACTACTGAAGTAGGTGGAGTGGAATAAAAAAGTAACAGTCACATAGTTCTACTCTAAGTGCAGGTATATGGAGGGAGAGATAAGAAACTTGAAGTAGCACCGCTTCCTTCATTCAGAATGGTGGAAAGGTCTGGTAAACTAAATAGTGAGTTAAGTGACTCAGTCGCTTTAAATTTTGCTACAGGATCCTTAACAGCTCATAGACCGGTAACAAAATCTGAGACAAGTAGCCCATCCTCAAACATACTTTGAGTAGCTCTGAAAAAAATATTCCAAGATTCAAATGATTAAATTACAACAATAAAACAAATATTTCTTGTAGTTATATAATGGGAGTAAGTTACAAAACAGAATATCAGAATTTTGGTATGTTTTTTTGTGTTTTATTTGATAATTCTATTTTTAAATAAGTATTTAAGGGACAAATGTTTTATTATTTGCAAGTTATATTTCTTTTCTTGGGAGACAATGGTCATTCATCTAATCTTAAAGTGGACTTATTTCAAATGTATTCATGACACATACATATTAGCAAAAGCTGAAAGCAGGAATAGTTCTTATGTAATATGAAATGTACTCCTTCTATCATCTTCTAAGCCAACATTTGCTTTATATATGTATTTTAGCTTCTAACACTAGGTCATTCCATGTGAAATGACACAACACCAAATGCTTTGCCATGATAATTCTGAGGAACTGTATTTTAGTTGTTATACATTTATTCAATCACAACTAAATTTTGTGTTCCTATTTTTATAACCTCCTGAAAATCATTCCTGAAACATTCACCCGCTCGATTATCGTTTCACACAATTTTGTGGTTCCCAGACTCTTGCCTCCAGACCACCAGTATTGTTCGAAAGTCTGTGGTTTGTTCTGTGACATATGGCTAAGGTTTTCTCTACAAATTTCATTTTAAGAATCAGAGAAAAAAGTCGTGTTTGTTTTCATTCGCACTTTTGAGATAAATTTCTAAGCCCAAGATACAGCTGCTCCTGCCCAGGGGAGCCGTGTCAGCAAACCAAAACTTAGGTAACTTGCGAGTCCCTATAAATGCTGTCTGTGCTAGACCAGACATGCAGGAGATTCAGTCAGCCAACCCCAAAATGTCAGTTCAACTCTGGGCTCTATATTTATTTCTTTGATCCCTCTTGTCCCAAACAAGGTTGACTCTGTCGTCCCAAACAATCAGGTCTTTTCTGTTTGCCTTTCCTTGTTTCCTTATTCACTTTTTTTTTCCTTGTTCCTTATTGTTTTCTCTGTAAATGTTGCTGCTTTCTTCCCTGCCTCACAGTTTTCCGGACCTTCGAGAATGGAGACTGCCCCCCCCCTCCGTAAGGTATTAAATAAAGTTTGTTTGAATGACCTAAATTGTCTTCTTTAATTATTGTAGTAGTACCAATCCACATATTACCTTTAGATTCATTTAAAGATGTATAAGCTAGATCAATATTCATACAATATAGCTTTAACAGTGAGTATATATACTTAACTATCAACTATGAGAGATTTAATATTTGATCTAACAATATCTATTCTTCAATATTTCACAAAGAAATAATGTGTTTTTTATCTCACGACTAAAATGGGTTCAGTCTTGGCTAAGGTCTTGAAATTTCCAGTTTACAATGAACCATAGCAAAAATTCCAATTGCATATGGATACTTAAAAATTGAGCCAGATGGTCTGAAAAGTCACAAATGGTGCATGCATTGGCCTTCCAGTTTCAATTTTGAGTTATTTTGTGGTCCTCCTATCCTTACCTCATCTGGCTAATAGGCTTTTAAGAAGAGTTCCAGGTTGCAGAATAAATTTTTGCAAATTATGTTGCAATTTTTAGAGACAGATTAAGTGTTTGATCTTTAAAAGAGCAAGTAAATCATTTTGGAAAATATATGAAACGCATTGTAACAGGGTCTAAGATTGATTCTCACCTATATTTTTTTCCAGGGTTCAGGCATGCCTAGGCATGTAGTGGCATGCCTTCTTGCCAAACCCCCTGCCTCATTTTTATATAAGAGAATAAATAACCTCTTGCAAGGTAAATGATTTAGGGAAGACTGCAGGTACATAATGAAGTTAAAAAAACAGAGTTTAAGCTTGGCAAGAAGAGTTCATGCTCAGTGCATTACAGTGCCTGTTACTCAGATTTTCCTGTTTCAATTTTCTAAAGTCATGAATTAATCCTAAATTGAGAAAATTGTAATAAAAAAGAAAAAAAAAGAAACATTTGTCTTTACGTGTCAGTGCACACTCCCCTGCAACTTTCAGAGAGCAAGTGGTGTCAGGATTTCTGATGTTTTCTGTAGCAGTGAGGGTTAGTGCTTTCAACATCAGCACCATCAGAAAACTCAAGATAACTATTAGCCTCTTCGACACCATCCAACCCTGTTGACAAACATAATAGTTGTTCACCGTCAGGACTGGTGATGACTTCAGTGGGTGTCAGCTGCTGGCTTATTGCTTATGATATCGTCATCAATAGGTAGCAGGAAGAGTGAAGAATGAGAATATTTAGGGAGTTTGCCGAATTAGATAAGATAGAGTCAGAGAAAGACATATCACTGGTTTCTATTGTGACATAGCCTTACCATCTGCGAATCCTACTCCTTTTCATTCTAGAGTCCATGGCTGAGTAAATAAGTGGTACATCATTACAACAGGAATAAAAACTGCAGATAAAATTTAAAATGTTATCCTTTATTGCTTCATTTTTATTCAACCTGCATTTTATTGACTCAAATCAAATCTAACTGTAAGAATACTATTACTCTAAATCATAAATGATGTAGGCATTATAATTTTTGTTTGGTATCATCCTCATAAAAAGTAATTGCAAATATTCTATATTTAGATTATAATTGTGCAAGATTTTAAGGACAACTTGCTGTGTTTTCCTGAGAAATCTCCAAATACTCAGTAAATATCAATAAGTAAATACAACCTGTAATCTAATCTAAAGAAAATAAAATTTAAAATTTTGATTTAAAAATTGACTATTCTGTAGCAAATTCATTTAATATTTGTACGTAGTATGCATTCAATAACTTTTTGTTAATCATTTAATGGATATTAATGGATAAACTATAGGTCTTCTATAGGTCAGAAATAAGCATAATCCACAAATTTAGTTTTCATTTATTTTAATCAAGAGTTTTCCTGTGTTCTCTGTAGATTCGAATGTCAAATCTTCTAATGTAACATCATATCGTTACAGAAATATTGTACCATGTAGGGCGATGTGACAATTTCTGCAGTTTCCTTTTGTAGTAGTTCTCCCTCCCTTTATACTTCTGATTTTTAACATTTCGAAGGACCTTCCCATTAGAACTAGCCTCCCGCAAAACTCAGTAATTACTGTCCAACTACCTTTTAATTATAGGGAACATTATTATTTTTTTTAAAGAAAACAATTACAATTTTCTTTCCTTCCTTCCTTCCCTTCCTTCCTTCCTTCCTTCCTTCCTTCCTTCCTTCCTTCCTTCCTTCCTTCCTTCCTTTTTTCTTTCGTCTTTCTTCATTTATTTATTTTTGAATATACAATAGGAATGTCCACTTTATGTTTATGTGGGCATTTTGGAAGGTAAATAATTTCTTTTTTTCATTATAAAATAAAATAACATTATAGAAAATATAAAAAAATATAGAAAGGAAGAGGGAAAAATCACCTTTAACTCCTGTACCTTCATAGAAAGTGCTGAAAATTTGATGTATTGCCTCCCCCCACCTCTTTTTTACGTTGAGATATAAAAGGAACATTATCTTTGAATTTTACCAAGCACAGAATCTAGTCAGTAATCCTTAAACATAATTTCAGGACTCAAGGAATGAAAATTAATTTACTCTTTAAAGGTGAAAATAAATTGCCGATCAGGAAAAAAAGTTTAAATGCCGTTTTTACTAGAAGCTTGAAGAACTCAACTGGCATTGATAAAGTCTTAGGTTTAGGAGAAAAAAAATCATTTTGATAAATTATGTGTATGTATCAAATACAGCATAAATTTCTTCTAATTGTTTTATTACATAAATTTAAAAAATTTAAGTTCTTACTATACCCAGAATGACCATGAATTATCTCTGCTGATTATGCACTCTTATAGTGATGAGAAACAAATACTCCTCTATGCTTGCTATTTTCATCTTTTATCTAAGTATCTATATATTACCTATTTAGATGTATTTGAATTTTGAACTGCATAGTCAAAAATTGAATTACATTGCCCTTTAAACTTTCATTTTCATTCATGACTTCTTCCAGTATCTCAAAATGTTTTGATAATGAAGTTTCCCAATAAACAATTATAAGAAATGGGCTCACCTAAAATATAACCATGAGATATAGTTACCTAACTTCTTGATAACTTGATAGTGATTTACGTTCAATTCCAAAGCATATTAACAAGTGGAGTCTTTCATTCTTTCTACCCATATCTAGTATTTATTACCATAATCCATTAGTAATTTTTGACCTCTACTATTATTTATATCACATTTTCCCACTGAGAAACTTTTGTTCATCACTTATTTCCAGTTGTTTTAATTTCCCAATTAAAGTTCCTGTCAGAAAACCCCTAGTTAATATCCAGTTCAACCACAGAAACCCTGCCTGTTTCCTAGTAGAGTGCTTTGATTGTTAGATGCTCAACAAGTGCATAATCCCAAACGGTATGTTCCAAGTATAAAAATCTGTATATAATCTCAGGATGTTGTAGTAAAAATGATCTTCTCTATAACAAATGAGTAAAATAAGGGATTATTTTATTATATAATAATAACTTTAAAAGAAATGATCAAGGTCAAAACAATTTTTTAAATTACAAGTAGAGGCTTTGGAGAACATTAAGGTTTAAACAAACAAACAAACAAACAAACAAACAAACAAACAAACAAACAAACAAAAGTTTAAACAGGTTTGCTTCAAGCAAGTTTGCTGTGGCTTTTTATATATCTTGACTATTTCCCAATGAAAGAGAGGCGGCTACCCTATCTACAATGAAGAACACTTTACAAGCCAGAAAAATCTTGAAAGAATCATATTTTGACTATATCAACAATTGTTTTTTTAAACTGCTTTAAAAAATATTTTGTTACTTATCAAAAATTTGCATATTTTTTCACTCAAATTTACATACCATGTACATTTTTAAGCTTGAAAACTCTCTGTTTTCTGAGATTAAACATAGCTATGAGATAAATAAGAAACCAGCAGCATGATACATATTTTTTAAATGGTCAATTTAATTTTATCAAAATTAAAAACATCTGCTCTGTAAAAGACACTGTTGAAATGACAGAAAAGCAATTTACTTAGAGAAATAGTTCTAATACATATATCTTGCAAACAACTTGTATCTAGAATATATAAATATCTTTCAAAACTCAGCTTTATTCCTAATTGCCAAAACTTGGAAGAAACTAAGATGCTCTTCAGTAGGTGAATGGATAAATTAAACTGTGGTCCATTCAGACAATGGAATATTATTCAGCACTAAAAGGAAATGAACTATCAAGCCATGAAATAACATGGAAAAGCCTTAAATGCACGTTATTAAGTGAAAGAAACCAACCTAAATAGACTACATACTATTTGATTCCTACATTTTGGGAAAGCAAAACTATGGAAACAGTAAAATGATCAGTAGTTTCCAGGTTGGGTTGAGTGAGAGAGATAAACAGGCAAAGCACAGAGGATTTTTAGGGCAGTGAAAATATTCAGTATGATAAAAAATGGTGGGTCGATGTTATCATACATTTGTCCAGCCCCATAGAATATACAATACAAAGAGTGAATTCCAATATAAACCATGGAATTTTAGAGGTTATGATTTGCCAATGTAGGCTTGTCCTCGTAAGAAATGTACCATCCTAGTGAGTGCTATTGGTTACAGGGAAGAATATGCATGTGTTGAGGCAGGAAGTATATGGGAATCTCTGTACCTTTCCTTCAATTTTGCTGTGAACCTAAAATTTCTCTAAAAATTTTAAATATGAAAAAGAAGCAAATGCAAGAAGTAAATAAATATAATGTAAAATGTCCTGTGACACAGGACATTTTACATTATAGGTATATGTAAATGCAATGGGGGTACAGAGGAAGTAATTCTAAATATATCTGATATCAAAGAAATTCTCTCAAGCCTGTAGTACAATTACTATGGAATAGTCTCTAATGCAGACAACTCTAAAGGATGTTACAAATATTAATACCTCGAGTTGGTATTTTTTCATCAAATTTTAATAAACTATCTTTTATCTCAGGTTGCAGAGTGATCCTACAATAAAATAAACTATTTTAATCGTGCTTAATCCACAACTGTCTGTAGTTAATTGTTCATGGAGTTCTAAAAAAGTTTTATTTGGTAGTAATACCAAGAAATGAATGTCAATCATTTCCATTTTAGAGATTTGAATATATCCTTTGCTGTTCATTTATAAAATTTTAAAAACCATGATCAATAGGGTTTTGCTGATTTTTGATGCCTCTGCTTCCATCACTGAATTGCTTTTAATTACTACTTTGAAGATTTAAAAAAAATACAATATGAAAACGTTACATTTGACCATGTGATCAAATCAATTAAATGAAAAATGTATTGGGTAACTGCTATATGATGTCTTTTGAGAAGACAATAGAAACAACAGAGGCTCGTTTAAGGAGACAACAAAGCTAGCATGAAATACAAAACCTGATGTTACTGTTGCATCAAAGGCAAGGGCCAGATGTTATGGGATTTTATAGGAGAAGAACCAAATGAAGTCATAAATAAAGGGGTGTGTCAGACGAGAAATCCATAAAACAATATAAAAAGATATTCAAAAATATTTAATTTTATTTCTGAACTATACCTTGTTGGAAGAACCATAATGTTTTCTGAAGAATCCCACCATTGGTCATTGTTTTACTATGGAATAATACATTACATTGTCCTTCAGATAGATTGAATGTCTTATGCTGTATACTCTTTTCTGACTGTAGATTCTGAGTTCTACAAAGTCAGACACACTGAATAGGTTTATCTGTTCTTCTTTTCATAAGATTTCTATTCTGGGTATTTGTCACAATTACATCTTCAAGTATATTTGGTCTTAAATACCACTTTGCCTTATATCAAAAAGTTTGGATAATTCAATCACAGCAAATCCATTAGACAAAGTATAACATGAACTGTACTGAAAATCTTAGTGTTATATCAAAAGTATTAAAATTATATTTTAAATATATTTCTGTTAAAAATTAGTCTCCACTGGGATAAGTCTGTCCCCAAGCTGCAGATTTAAGCAGTGTGTTTTGTGGCTAGAATATGGGTATTTTCATAGTCCTCATATGGTGCAGGCCCTACAAAATATATACCTGAAACACTTTCTTTTTAATTTAAGGCTAAGGGACATAACACATTGAATACTATCATGAGGACAATTATTTTAACTTAAAGTGGTTTTACCTTATTTTATTTTCTTCCTTTTTGGTTTTCCTACCTATGATACTCTAATGAGATTTAACTTGGAAAGTGGAAACTAACTCTCTTTTTATAGACTTAGCTTAATTTATTTGACCTATTTGGCTGCCTTGTTTTCTGTTTTAGTTTTCTAGGTAGACATGTGAAAGACATTGAGGACTGTTGTTCAACCTTAAATCTACCACGTGATTTCCTGAAATAATCACACCTACTGTTTTAGTGTCCTGGTGGAAATGGGGCAGGGTTTTCCATTTCTAGGCAGCTATCCATAGAATTATAGGACAGTAAAAGCCTTCAGAGGTCATCTGTTTTCTTAGTCTGCTAGAGAGTGTTTTTTCTTTCTCAAATATTTCAGGCCAAGAAAGCAACAAAACTAAGCCTTGAATCAATTCTGTACAACATAATCATAAAAGTCAATTGCCTTTCCTTTGTCACGATATATGAAGGGTACAGTAGAACATCAAGGTGTTGGGAAAAAAAAAAAAAAAAGCCTGTCAATATACCTACAAAAGCCAAAGAACTTTACAAGAATTGAACGGTATAGAATCTATAAGTAGCACTGTGTGAAATCTAACTGGGTAGTCAATTGACTGAATATATTTTCTAGAAAAATGATGCTAGGTCAAGTAAGTTGGGTTTTCTAACATACCTAAAAATATAACTTCTATTTTCCTAGCATTTAACAAACACATAGCCTAGAACTTTCTTTAAGCTTTCCTTTTTCTTTTCTTTTCTTTCTTTTTTATTTTTTTGAGTAGCTAAGACTAAAATCATGATTGAAGAACAGAAATTAAATCATATAAGCCTAGACGGCAAAGGAATATTGAAGGTAGGCTTATTCATGTCTCTTCTAATAAGAGATAATAAAACTGAGACCTAACGTTGTTAAACACTTCAACCAAATTCACTCAGATAAGTAAAGGACGATGCCATGACTCAGACATCATAAGGCAGAATGATATAGTTCGAGGAATGAACTTAAGTCAGGACAAGTAAGAAAGGTGGTTGCAAGCTCATAACATATTTATTCCTAAATTTGCTAGTACATAAACAAAATAGTAAAAGGAAATAATTCATAAATGAATCCTGGCTTGTTATTAATTGTGTTTGGTCAACCAGAATAACTTCTAACTGATTCACTTTCTTTATGGTTGGTCAGAAGGGGTTGTGGCTACTCATCAAGTCAGCAGGTCTGAAGACCATGGATGGATAAAAAGTGAAGACTGTCAGGTGAATATTTGGACTAGTTTCAACAGGGGTCTTTGAGGGGATCATCATGGCTATAGGTGCAGAACAGTCAAATCTTGAAACAAACAAATTACACTAACTTATAAAATGTTGAGAAATCTGTTCTTTGTTAATTGTTTCTATTCTTTCATAATTTGATAAATGCATCAGCAACATATTTTTTGCCATGTTTGTAGGAATGTCTTGGATTATTAATTAGATCAACTATTCTTTAGAGGTTAGAATCAGAGGTTTTCTTGCTATCCCCTTTTGTATGTGGCTTATAATAATGCACTCAGGAGTTCAGAAAGTTTAAAGAGTCAAGGGTTTAAGAGATACTATATATATACATATATGTATATACATGTGTATATATATATATATATATATATATATATATATATATATATATATATATATACACTTTATCTTAAAGTGTGGGTTTTACCATTAAGAATGAAGTAACTAGTTTTGTTTGGCCAGTCCCATATTTTACAGGTAATTAAGTTTTCCACTGATTAATTGGCTATCTAAATCACATGGAAATAGAACTAAACATGAACAAATGTTTTATACATTTTGTTCTTCACATTTATTTTAATTTATCCCCTATTTCATTTGCTTCCCTCTTTGTCATTTGTTCAAAGAGATTGAGAAGACATAAAAACATTGCTTCTCTGAATTTTTTTTTCCTTCCCTACATGTAGAAATGGCCATGGCTTTATAAGATGCAATAAATCACAATCAAGCTACATTGAAAACATTTTTGAGTTGTTAAAGACTTAGGAAGAATCTGAGATATGAATATATGGAATATGAATAATAATGCACAGTGGTATTTTAACTATGATTTTAGTTGGAAAGAAAAACTAGAAAAGTCACCAGCCCTTCAGAGATTTGGAAAACCAAATCTATCAAGATGAGGAAATAGAAAATAATTAATGTTTCATAAGTGGATCATTCAAGTGAACATTCATAGATCACAAACATCAAATTTTTAAAGAACAAAATGGAATATTCAATAAATATTTGTTGAGAACTACCATGCATGAGCTACCCTACTATATGCTGCAAAGCATAGAGAAAAACATAAGATACAGTCCCATTCTGAATATTCCTTTACGATCTGGGAGGCAGGAGGAGACCATATAAATAGATAATGGTTTCTAAAAAGGCAAAATATGGTAAATACCAGATGAAAGAGATTAAGTAAAGAGCTATAAGGTTCATGCTCTATCTTTTTTAACTCTTTGGAGATGCATTTAATAAAATTAAAACCTATGATCCTGCTGTGTAGCACATGTTGACATTTGAGTACTTATTGTCTAGTGTGGAGAGTGTAAAAGGGCGAAGTTGGGTGTCAGAGAGGTATAGGCTGGAAGTACAAGGAGGAGAACAATTAATGCAGGTGAGGGAGCTAAATATTAGGAAAATGTAGAGGTAGTGTTGAAGGCAGTCAGAGAGACAAAAATAGGGGCCTGAAAAACCCAAGAAACAAAGAAGGAAGCATTTAGCTAACAGCAAGTGGGCACAAAAGATGACCATGAAAGATGTAGCATGGTCCTAAAAAGATGATTATAGACATCTAATGGAACAGTCTTGAACAAGTCACCCTGCTTCTCTGAGCTTTTGTTTTCATTCAGAGTAAAAGCCAAAATTCAGTAAACAGTTTCGTGAACGTCTGCTCTCTACCAGGCCTTTGTCCAGACCGTGAAGATCCAAATTTAATAAGGCATAGTTTTTGTCTTCAAGGATGCCAAAATGACTGGATAATATCAAAATGAAATTTGCTCTTTTAAAATTCGAAATACAAAATTAATAATTTTATTTAATAAAAAGAGCTCAAGATTAGTTGAATTTCTACTGTATACCAGATTTACATGGTGAGAAGTAGTAAAGTGCAAGTGCTTTCCAGTCAAGACAGGCCTTGATTTAATCTCCGATTCATTCACTAATGTCCTAGGGGATACCTCATCTCTGTTGGACAGAAGGATGTGAATAACAGTGATTCCCATTTAATTAATAACTATGTGAGTTATTTTTTTTCCTTTGGTTGGTTGATTATTCATCATTGTCCTAGAGCCCAGGACAGTATTTTATCTAGTATGCATTCGATGAATATGTATTGAATAGAGTTTTGGAGATTAAATGATATGATGTGTGTAAAGGCACAGTGATAGCACCTAGAAATGCCAATGAATGTTAACTGTTATTTTGAAAATAAAAATGCAGCTTACAAGTGTTGGAATATTTCTGCCTTTCCGCTGTGATATCTGTGGTTTGCAAAGAAAAAATATCTTAAGGATATAGATATTTGGACAATGAATAATGAAAAGATTTAAAATTCATTTTATTCTTTAAACTTTGAGTTCTTAATTGGAAAAAAAAATACCTTGCCCATTGATTGGCAGTGGTTCTTCCTAGCACTTTAGCAATGCTGGCAACATATTGTTCTTAGGAAATAATACCTAAATTAATTTTAAAGAAACATTTAATGATTCTTACTGAAGAAAATACCTGACTCTTCCATCATGCCTTTTTCCTTGAGAATCCATAGATATAGAGTCACATTTATTATTCTCTGGGCCAATACATTTTTCAGATAATAAGGATTCATTTATTGGTATCCTTTCATTTTCATGGAAACTGTCTAAAGAATTCAAAGATCAGAAAACTCAGATAAAGATTACAAACTGTGTGTGTTGACCTGTCAAGTTTAAAGGTGGCACACCAAACATGAAATAGTAATTATTCACAAGAACAGACTCAGCCTTCCTCGGGAACAGCAACATGAAGTGTACTTCTCATCAAGCATATGGACAAGGATGAATTAAAAATACTATCAGACATCAGGAATAGGTTTACCGTATTTTTTATTATTATTATTTATTCATTTATTTCTGAATGGCCGCACCACCCTTGCCAGATATTTTCATACCTAACTATCATTTGTTCTCTGACCCTTCATTTTGGTTTCTTAAATAAACCATGCTTCTGCTAGGTATGGACCTTTTCATACTCTTGTTTGCCTACAATTTTATCCCTCAGCTTCCTTCACCTGGTTGACTGCTATAAATCTTCCAGCATCACTACCAACTCTAGCACGTCTTTGCTGGGCCAGACAAGACCAACTCTCCATATTACATGTTCTCTAAGCCCAGTGTATATCTCCTTCATCAGAGTTACTCTGGTTATAATAATCCATAAATTTGCTTATGTTGTTAAATAACTGTCCTACCACTAGGTTCTTATCTCCCTGGGGAAAGAATTATACCTGCATAGTGTCTGATAAATACCTTAAACCGTAATAAACAAATAACTTATTTACTATTTTTCACTACTATGTAGTGAAAGTGTTCATGAGTCACATTTTGTAAGTGAAGAGATTGAGACCTAGAGATTTGAAATGACTGGGCAAAATTTAAATGACTAGAGCTCGTTAGTGGCAGCAGTCATATGAAAAGCAGCCTTCACTCTTCTGTGCTGTGCCCCTGAAAGGAACCATTGCATCTACCTCTAAGTGGACAGTATTTTTTGTACCCTGAAAGTTTTCCACCATGCTATTCCATCTCCCCTCTTCCCCCAAAAGATACTGTTGCTTATTCTGATACCCAATTATTCTCAGAGATGAAATTTCATACAAAAATGTATTTTGTTGATGGAAAACACTTCTTTTTCGTTCATAATATGGAGAAAATAACTAGCATGTGTATTATCTTTTCTTATATAATAAACTATCAGTGCTTATTCTCAGTTTATCACCATTAGTCTAATTACTATTTATTGATATATACACTGAGGTTTACCGTTGCCACTACTTAATGAATAGCTACAGAGAGAGAGAGAGAGAGAGAGACAGAGAGACAGAGAGAAAATGAGAACAAAAAAAACAACTCTCAAATTCTTTTGTTGGTATTAAGTTCATTTTCTTTGACAAGTGTGGTTTAATTTTAAAAACTGGATTGATAAGCGTTAATGCGGCGTCATTCCAGGGAGCACTAAAGAGAAAGCCAGAATCATCAGCTTGAGGGTAGAGAAGGTCTTTGCTGCCTTGTGATAGAAGACAGAAGGTTTATTGCTTCTGTGTCTTTGATGATAGACATTTTTAGATTAATAATCACATTTACTGAGCACCTTCTATGTCTGTAGAGCTATGAGAATAGATACTAGAAACATATATATTTTTGTGATTTTTCTTTTCCAGGACCCAAATAAAATGTTAAATATCTATGAAGATTCATTGTTGTTGTTATTTTTTTCCCTTTGCCCCCCGCCCCTCAACACCAAGTTTGGACAATTCCCTAGTTCATTTCTGAAATTTACCTTACTATTCTAGGTTTGACAAAGGCTCCAAGTCCTCACTGATTCAAAGATATTTACTCGCTGTTTTTTTTTTGGATGACAAAATAGAGTGCAATGCAATACTAAAGGGACTGCTGCTCTAGGTAATAGAAAAACAAGTTGTCCTGCATTATTTCAAACTAACAGATTGTCACACATTTTAAAAATTAAGTTTATATGAAATGCTATTATAAAATGCCTTAAATGTGAAAAACTTTGTTACCGAGTGTTAAGTCATGTCCCTAGGAATATACAGACAGAGAAGCAGGCGGAGGCAAAAAGAGAGAGAGAGAGAGATGGATGGAGGGAGGAAGGAAGAAGGAAGGAAGAAAGGAAGGAAGGAAAGAAGGAAGGAAGGAAGAAAAGAAGTTAAGAAGACTATTTTTCTTCTCTCAAATTGGAAATACAACATATTCAGAAGAATGTTTACCACAGAGCATGAAATACTGTAAAGGATAGAATAATTCTTAAATGTTAGGGAACCCATGCGCCCTTGTCCAAGTTCCACATGTGGTGATATAGATTGCCAATACAGTCACATGATCACATGTTTATATAACATTAGTAATTTTAATCAGTGAAGCTCCCTGTCTCCTTCCACTTCAATGTCACCTTCACATGATTTCCCTTGTATTTGTTGTTTTGGAGTGACTTGTAAGCATTATTAGGATCTGTCTACGGGAAATTGAGTTGGAGATACACTTAATTAGGTTTTAAAGAGGTATTTGTGTGGTTCACCATTGTTTTCTTATAGCTAAGTTATTGCCAACTACCCTAATGTATGAGTTTCCCAGGAAAACTTCTACTACCCACTGCATCAACTTATATGGCATTCCTACCAACTCAGGACTTCTGGTACAACCCAGAAGGCATAGAACCAAGTGGGCACATTTTATGTCCCCAGCATCACATATAGAGGTATGTGGGTAGTGAAATAAAAACAAGGTTTGACATATGTGGAGCATTATATTCTATGATTGAAATTTCCTTATGTATATGACATGTGAAACTGTATGAGATGTTTTGTATTTTATTATTATCATTATTAAAAGACAAAATGTTGGTTAGATTATTTACAAAAATAAAAAAAAATCATTAAAAATTGAAAAACAATACTTTTAAAATTATAAGAAAGAAAGTGGAAGAATATACAAAATGGAATCTGATGATAAATCACAGAAGGCACACTACAGTCTCACCTATTTCTATATTATTGTGTTATCACACGTTTGCTTTTTAGAAGCAGATTACTCTGAGGAGAGCAAGAAATCAATGAAAAGATTCAGGGTACTTTGTATTTGAATCTCTAATTTATTGAAAGATGGCAAAATATTCATATCTATAAGCTGCTGACACTCAAATGTAAAATTAGCAGAGATCAATTCAGCCTGTTAGAATTTTCCCTTTAAGACTTACTTAATTTGAAGATATAATAAAATATGACTGGACCTATTTCACATTTTTTTTGCCAATTCTCTGTCCCTTTCGTTACTCTTTTCAACAGAATTTGAGGGATAGAGATTTAGAAAGTTTATCTTGCAAGACAATATGTTCATGCTAAAAAATAAATTCAGAAGTATTCATCAATTAAGTAAAGTCAAACTTCAGAGATTCACATCACAGAATGTGAATATTATAATAATGTTGCTGATATGTTTTTGTGTGTTCATGTGTGCTATGGGTGATATGTATTCTTAAAAATAAAATATAATTTTGCTAACACTGTAGAATGCACAACACTTTCAATGTAACTCACAAAACTATAAAGTTGAGAGTTAGGAATTTCATGTTGCAGATTTTTGAATAGTAGTATTAAGCCAAATGTAGTATTCAATTCTGGTCTATCTAATTTGCAACAAAGAATATCAGATATGATTCCCATTTATAATTGGATTAGTGGTTTCCTAAAGAAATCCTTTTATGGTCCTCTAAACTTAAAAAGCAATAATTCAGTGACTAGTTACTAAATTCCCTACTATATGGGAAGCATTGTGAGAGCAATCAGGAAGGAGCATAGCAATAAATAGTCTTTTATATTATGTGATTCGGAACAGTATTAAGAACCAATCAATAGACAGGTACCGTTAAGTGAAATACTAAAGGGATGCGCAGTAAGGATGGGAGAAAACTCACAAATTTGATTAGTTCTTTTAGTATTGGGCTACAAGATCTAGTTCTTTGAGAACGACATACAGATAAAAAAAAATTGATTCTAAGCTTTGTAGTTTGAATTTGTATCTGTAAGTGAAAGAAGATGATGAGGCTGTGATTTAGACCTCGGCCGGCCTTAAGCCCAATGTGAAGACATGCCCACATCACACATGCTGTTTGGGCGACCTTTCCAACTCCATGATAGGAAGATTTGGTATCTAATTTGTATGAGTTTTTGTTCCACAAGTTCCCATTCACTACGAGGGCAAGATGACTGCACTGAAGGTTAATCCACTTCCTCGGAAATGCATTCTTTTCCAATTCCCTGTGTGGCTGTGTTGTATGAGAGCTGGTTCATCTGTGTAGGCTAATAATTCTTATTCACTTGGTGATATGACTTTAAGTTTGCCTGCTAGTCCAGCAAATATATATTCAACAAGAGGAGGTGAGCAAAGAGCCACAGCTGACCATCAAACCCAAGCTTAAAATTATAGAACAAACCAGCACCGGAGCATATAATGTAGCAGTAATATTGTGTTCTCCTAATAAGTGCCATTATTCTAATTATTTTTATATAACAAACTTAATAAGTTTAAAAATTAAAGTATCAGTAATTTTTGTATGAACACCATTTTGAGTTTTTCTTACTATAGTATATTAGTGATAAAACCCAAACAAAATGGCAAAATCATTGGAGGGCTGCTTATTTAGCCTATGGATCATAAAACAACTAATAGCTACAAGTAAACCCAACAAAAAGCCACCAACTCAGTAAAAGGAAAAAGACTGATTTGTTCTTATGACCATGTAGCTAATTGTAGAGAACACACGAAAGAGAAATGACCATCATCACATAAATGTAATGCTAAAACAAATCCTCAAATACTCAGTTGTGAACATCTACACAACCTAATTTGTAATAGTAACCATACAATGGAACTTCTACAAATTAATTGCTCTGAAGGTCATAGTGCTGATGTGTATCTAATCAACCATGATTTCTCATCCGTATCTCACTGTAAACACATTTCAAGTGTTAGTGTTTGTGTATTTAATATGTAACTCACAAGGATGATCACTATATTTTAGTTTTCCATCTATGACAAAATTAGCATGTCAATTTCCTTAAAAGGAAGAGACATTCATATAATACAAAATACTGAAAGTGAGACATATTAAATTCATGCTAAAATGCTATTTGAATAAATGTGTTATACCTGAGCTGCATATTAGGTTTGTTTGGGGTAAACTCACAGTAAGTTATTATTTTTTTTTTTTGAAAAATACCAAATAAATTAGGACACAGATATGGAAAATGTGGTCTTGCAAACAATTCATATTTACAACAGTGTGCTTACCTGATGGTCAATCTGCTGGTGGGTTTTATGTATCCTCTTTGCACTTTTCTGTTGTTTGTGAGTGTATGGACTTTGAAACGAATCTTTCTTGCCTTTTTCCCATCAAATAAAGGGAACAGTAATGGTGCCGTGTCACATGAATAAATATTACTTTCCTAAATGTGAATCAAGAATCTTAATTTTGAGTTAAAGAAATAAGTGCATATTGAGGAAATATGTTTATAATGAGTTTCACACATGATTCTCTATGTTGGACTCTTATTTAAAAACCTTTAATATTGAGTTAACTTAGTATTTTATTAACTAGAATACACTGTATAATTTATGTTAAAAATGGGTTTTTATTGGTTATTTTAGTACAAAATGTGTTTATTTAGGCCTAAATCAGACGGAAAATTGCCCTAATTCTCTACCCACATTGTGTAGGGAAAGAACATTATCAAACGCCATTGTACAGTAAGGAACTTGAACTTACCCAAACCTAGGTCTGGCATTTGTCCCTGGATAACCTCTAAAGCTTTGGACAGGAATGCCTCTGTGATTATGGTGGGCACCTGGAATTAAGCCTGATGGTTTATGTTAACAAGGTGATCTCTGGTAGGCTCATAAAGCCACGTGACATGTATCATCCTCACCTCTGGAAGTAGAGGTCAAAGGAGTGAACAATGACTCAATCAATCATGCTTATGTAATAAAAACTCAGTTAAAAACCCCAACACCAAAGCTCAGGCGAGCTTGCTCGGTTGGTAATACTCTGTGCGTGATGTCACACATTGCAATTGGGAGGAAGAATCCTAGTCTGTGACCCCACAGGGAGAGAGTGACCAGAAGCCACCTTGGGTCTTCTCCCAGATTCTGCCCTATGTCTCTTTGGCTGCTGCTAATCTGTATCCTTTTCCTCTAATGAACATAACCGTGAGTGTAATAGGTTTCAATGTAATCTGTGCGTCTTTCTAGCAAATTATCAAGCTTGAAAGTGGTTTGGGAAAACCAGAAACTCACAGCGAGTGTTAGACGTCTTGAGCATACTTGGCAGTCTGGAGAACTGCCCCTTAACCTTGCAGTTTGGTTAACTCTGGGTACCATATCAAGCCAAACTATTACAGGGCAATTCTTTTTTACTTTAAATATGTCATAATTGAATGACTAATCAAGGCATGAACATAATTCTGTATTTACATTCATATATCGTGTTTCCCCGAAAATAAGACCTAGCAGGACCATCAGCTCTAATGCGTCTTTTGGAGCAAAAACTAATATAAGACCTGGTCCAGGTATAATATAATATAATGTAATATAATATAATATAATATAATATAATATAATATAATATAATATAATAATATAATTTAATATATAATATAATATAATATAAAATACTGGGTCTTATATTAACTAGTTTTTCACTAGTTTATTTTTCATGATGATCCACCAGTATAGTCAATAATACGCTCATGGAACTGCCTAACTTATTCTTACAAATGGTCTGATGGTGACTGAGGGTAAACAAATTCTGATAATGTCAAAACAATTATACTCACCTCAAACAGATAACATGTTAATAAATAAACATGAAAAATGCATTTTTAAATGAAATGTAAAGTATTTCATACATATTGAGTGGTGTCCTAAAACTATTAGTAAAAAACCAGGACCTGGCATGAAGACAATGTTGGAAAAATAGCACAGTAAATCTATGCTCTATTGGCTATCATTTTAGGAGAATTAAGAGCCAATTAGAAAACACTGAAAAAATAAGGAAATCTTTCATTCTTTTTATTTCACTTTTGAACTCATAGCTGGTACACTTTTCCAGTAGGTAAAGCAAAATACTCATTTTTAGTTTTGAATCATCAAATTTTCCATTCCCTAGTGGCTTTATTTAGTCTGGGTAGTAGTGATCTCCAGATCTTTGTCGTGAGAAAAAGACAAATTGCTGAGATGGGAAAGTTCCAGAAAATGAGCTACAATACTTGACCCAGTGTCAAGCTGGAGTCTGGCTGCTCCCCCCCCGCCCCTTTAATGATGCTAACCTTCAGTTATGATGGGGAAATGGAATATATTTCTTTATGGAGACCTGTTCTTCAGTATCACAAAACCTCGATGTTATGCAAGACGATTAATGACTTAGCAGGAAACAGATTTTAACCCTGCTGGCTTTTAGACAAAGAGCGATCTATTACATTAATGTCAGCAATTTGTAAGTTTTGATTTCTAAAATGAGAATACAAAGACTTGGAAGAAATATTTAAAAAAATAAACTCCTTTTCTAAAGTCACAAGAAATTACTAGAAGGTAAAGTAAGTTGCCTTATTCACCCGTGAAATAAAAATGTTTCCTTTTGACCCTAGATGCTCCAAATATCAATAGAATAGTGAAGTATTACTGATTTTCAGTTAGTTAAAATTAGTATTTAGAAAATCTTGCCAAATGTGCCAGGAACAAGAGCAGATGGAGTTAAAATGATGCAGAAACTTCTGCCTAAGCTCTTGGATACATTAGCAAATAATCAAAGATTTTAGAAAAATTGAAATATGTTCTGGAAAGAGATGTGGAAGACTGCCAGTTTCTAGAGAACAACTAGGTTTTATTTTCCAGAGAAAAAACATATTATGGAAGAAGTACTATGGTATTTTCCCTGACACATTTTATTTTAAAAATGTGTTTCCATTTACTATGATAAAACAGAATATATTAAAATAGAAAATAGAGAAATTGTGGAGTAATAAAATTAGAAAATATAACATAATACTTTAGTCAATAGCCCTTTCATTAAGTACTATTCCCAATAACATAAAATTAAAAAATATATAATTTTAACGTCCAAAATTTCACACTGCATAAAAGATAATTTTAAAAAATCTATCTACACAAGATAGTTTATACTTTTGCTATTACCAACTCTCCTTTTCTAATTATGTATAACAGTTTTCTGCTCACTAATGAAGGTAGTATATTTTTAAGTAATGCTTTCTGTATATATATATACATATATTTTTTTATTCTGCTTTCTGGTTCTTTTTAATTTGATGTTCTGCTGTGCAGTTAGCTTTTTAAACTGGTGACATGCCATCAATTATTTCTTGTTTTGCATTCCAGACAAACAATGTAGTTATTTCCCAGACCACAAAAATTATTCTCATTACATAGAACAAATTGTCTTTATTCTATGAGTTTTTATGGAAGAATAACATGATAAATGAGCATTCCTGTAAATACTAATAACAGATAAGCTTTTGTCACAATAGAAGACAATATATAATATATGTAGTAATAAATTATGCAATATGTAAAGAAATTATTGTAAATAACACTGACGTGTTTTAAAATCTACTGAATTTTTCTACAAACCAGACTGACAGTGGTAAAAATGAAATCCTTCCTGATTAACACATTAACATTTCATATTATAAATTGTCTTCAACAACCTAAGAATCTTTTGGCACCAATGCAAGAAAATAGCAACCTTACTTGATAAACACATTACTTGAGGAACCAAACATTCTTTTGGTTGTTAAGAGATTTGAAAAGCAGCCCTAAGAACAGATTTGAAAACAGGAAGCCAAAGCAGGAGGACTTGTTTTTTCCAAATTCTCAAAATGTTTGCAAAATGGTACTAACAACCACCAAATGAAATTTTTGGATCTTGTTTTGCATTAAGAAAAGGTTTGCAGTTTGGAGAAAACCAAAGTCATCTCATGGAATCAGTAATTTTCATTATTGCTAAATTTGAAACATTTGGGCTTTGAGACACTTCTAAATCACTTTGTCTTTCATCTGTTTTTATATGGATTTACATAGAAAATTTTAATTCTAGATGACCCACTTTAACCCTAATATATGATGTTTCTGATTCACTTTCTCTGAATACACTGTCACTGCTAGTGTTTTCATCAGCAGTTTTTTGGACAATACCTATACTTTCAGACAGTTTCTATAATAATCAGTACAATAAAACATATCATTTTTTTGTTATTTTGCTATTAATTTTATAAATTAATCTTGAAAACAACAACATTTCTTCAATCATTATTGACCCTGTCTCTATTTCCATCTTCACCCAACAAATAAAGGGAAATGTCAACATTTACATTTGGAAATCTAGTCATTTAACTATCCAAAGGAATAGAGTGAAAACGAAAAACTGAAAACACCAGGAAATTAATAATCTTTTCATGACAAAAAAGATGCAGAAATTGTACGTATGATTTTGAAATCAGTAGAGAATATTTGATGTGATTACTTTTCCAATAAGTAGAATACAGAGACTGAGATACTATTATTCCTTAGAAAATAAAAAAAAAAGATTTCCAAAGTTTCTTGAACGTTTTCCACAAACTGCTTTTAGCTGATAAGGAATAGGTAGGCTATTCATCTTTTGGATGAGAAAATGCTTAGTTTATGCTTAATAATTAATTATTGTAGCTCAGAGGGGGAAGAAACATACACACAAAGTAAATGAATCGCAAAGTCCTCGTTACAGCTGTAATACTGACATAGAATTCTTAGTAATGACTTTCAAGTTTACAATTTCCCTTGAATAGAATCTCTCCCTCTCACCCCACATGTATGCTGGAGAAAATACTGACTGTGTAAAGGAGACCCTCATTAGCTTTGGGCTTTCTGGCACTAATCTAGTACATGATTTCCTTAAAGGTAATTGCCTCTCTTCCACTGAGTAGAGTCTTAATAGAAGGGTATTTTCTACTTCCCTACGATCATTGACCACCTTAGAAACCTGATGGGCCAGTTCCTTTTTCCATCCAAGACTTGAGACAGCCTGTGGCTGGCATGTGACCAGTTGCTAAGTGTCAGCCCTTATCACTAGGGACCACTGAGGGGCGGGGGTAATGACAGAGACAGAGACTAACTGGTCAAGGTAAACTGACCAGTCACCCCCCCTGGAGATGGCTATTTTTCTTCCTGCTTTCTGTTTCTTAGCTTTCAGGCATTTTCTTAATTTCAACAGTCCTCAAGATTGGACTTCCAGGGGGTTTCATTCTGCCAATTTCCCAAATCTCTGTCCCTCCCATTTCTTATCAAAATCTCTTTTTGGCTTAAGTCAGTTAGAGTTGATTTCGATCACTAAGACCAGTATCGACACTATTTTCCTACTAGTGATATGTATACTAAAAAGTTAATTTATCTTCAGGCATTTCTTATCCTATTAAGATTTTCTTTGAAAATGATCGTATCAATCTATTTTTTGAGACCTGTGTTATTTGGCCTACAGTTCTACCTCTTTTAAGCATAATATTAATAACATTTCATTACATGCAGGACCAAGTTTCTAAATTTTAAATATACTTACACTATATACTTTATACTTTATAATATACTTACATATTATAATATATGTGTATAAAATATACTTTATAATACACTCATAAATTGTTTCATCTCATCTGATCGTCATAAATGCCAAGTTTTCAATAGAACAAATGCTACATTTCTATTTTATAGATGGACGACCTTTCAGTGAGGATCAGCAGATTTCTAAGTGTAAACAATAATAAGTGCTACAACTTCAAACCAAGTTTTACATCCATATTTGATGCTATTTACCATACTACACACTGCCTCCATTCCTGTAGGTGTGACAATTAAAGAACAAGAGGGTGGAATATGTTACTGTGTATTAGTGGTTCTAGTCACCAGTTCCAAAGAGTGTGCATGTATGTTGGGGGAGAGGGAGGGACTTTCTCCCCACCCGCCCAACACACACAGCCAGCAATTCTCAGAACACTAGTTGGGTAGCCTGTAATTCAACTCAATTCCGACTCTATTTACCTGGAGATAGCATCTGATTCCACAGGAAAGGGCTCAGTACCACGAGACTGCCCTCTACTTCAGACACAAATCACAAGCCCAGGTTGTTATCTGTACTTCTGACCTACGGGCTATAAATCAGAGGTTCCTATGACCTCCTCCTTGGGTTCAATTAATTTGCTAGTGCAGCCTACAGAATTCAAGATACCCATTTACTCTCTAGACTGTCAGTTTATTACAAAGGATACTAAAGGATTCAGATGAACAGCCAGATGAAAAGATACATAGGACAAAGTCCTGTACAAAGGAGCTTGTTTCTTTGTGGAGTTTGGGGTCCAGCACGTTCCCCCAACTTGGAAGCACTCCCAACCTTTTCTCTTTTGGGTTTTATGGAGGCTTCATTGCATAGGCATGAGTGATTAAATCATTAATTATTGGTGACTGATTCAATCTTCAGACCCTCTTCCTTCACCAGAAATCAGGGCGTGGGTTTGAAAGTTCCAAACCGTCTATTCATGTTTGTTCCCCATCCTTAGGTGTTTTCCAAAAGTTAACTCATTAACATAAAGCCAGTTGTGGTAGAAACAGCTTGCTATAAAACAAATACCCGTTTCACCTTTTATAGATCTGAAGTGATTTCAGAGACTGAGGACAAGAGACTAAATATTATGACAAAAGATGTTCCCATATATGACAAAAGATGTTTGCTTATATCTTAGGAAAGTCCAAGGATTTTGGGGACTGTGATTCCGGAATCATGGATGAAAACCAGATATATATGAGAAATATATTTTGGTCATCTGAATGACCAAATATACCTATATTTCTTGTAAATCACAACATTCCATTATGAAACAAATAAATAGGGGAAAAAATGGGGGGAAAAAAGTTCATAGGCATTGTTCTTAGGCCACTGGTTTAAGATTGTGTGGTAAAGTGCGAATGATTAGGGGATTTCACTCACACAGTCAGAAGAAATCTACAACAGTATTTCACTCATCATTTTAAGGAAGCTAATATAAATTTCAGACAAGTCTACAAATCTCTTGCTGTCAATGTCTTCTGCCTGCACACCTTTTATGGATGCAGATAAGTGTTCTAAGGACTGACTACCTGAGTCGTAAGCTTCTTCCTCTCCTCAGTTAACCTTCAGGCTAATGTAAACCAAAATTAATTTTAGACTATAATACAGAATAATACACATTTATTTGAGCCAAAGGAGCTCAGTCTGGGAGACACAGACTCAGGTAGTGACCTAAATTGTACTCCACTGAGACAAAGGGAAGGCCATCTTTCATGGTAAAAGTTCCTGTCCTGGTTCCCAATTAGGTCCGTTTTATGTAAATGAGGTCTCCAAATTTGTGCAGTTCTGATTGGCCTGGGCAGGTCTCAGTCTATTGGTAGAAACTCAAAACCAGAGTTTCCCTGTAGTAGCTGACTCGTTCAGATGACGTAAACAAGCCGAGTACAGTACAGGAATCTGAGCGTTGACTCTGAGGTACTTCCCAATATTCAGAGTGCAGGAGAAGCCCCTGTCAGTACATGGCCACTAGACTCTTATTATTTATAAAATTTGCGACTTTGGTTGACCAGTGGGTGCCCATCTCAGCAGACAAATTCCTTCTCAGGGTTCACATCAAATGAATCTTTCTGCTCGGGGTCCACACTAAGGACCCTATTCACTGTGTCAAGTGTAGGATATCTGAGTATTAATGGAGAGTCGCTAACACAAAGAAGTATTTAATTGAATTTGTTCATGTAAACAACTGACTTGTATTTTTAAGCATTCAAATAATATGCAAATAATAAAAAATAAAACCACATAGCCTATATCTTCAAGGAACTTCCTTTCAAAACAATTACCAAAAGACTTAAGGACAAATGAAGGGTGTGAAAATACACATGTGATTCAAAATTACGTGTGGATGTAAGGGGTCAATCATCAAGCTGCTATTTCTCCTTGAATGAGCTGAGCACGGGGAAATGTAGGGTAAGTTGAACTCACTGTGATGAGCAGAGGGGCAGAAAGGGTCAGGAGCAGCACAGTGATCCATGGTGGCAGAGAGAGCCGTGATCCCAAAGGCTAATGGACCTAAAGCAGTTGGTTGCAGTCTGTGTCTGGCACCATATTCCGAAGACCTTGCCATGTGTCAAGGGTGACTTCACCGCAGGATGAAATGTGGAACGGAACAGCATGTACACTGACTCTCTTAAAGGGACATTTGAACTTCTGGTCAAAGGACAGGCCAGTGAATTCTGGAGGAAAAAGAGCGTGAAGAGCATCAGAGTATTTTAATTCTGAATAGTACACAGTTTAGTCATATTGTATTGTACCTAGTCATATTGTATTTTTTCATAATATTGATTCTGGTGTGATTTGCTATTTGAGGGCTGTTTTTCTCTCTGAAATATGGAAAACTTGGATCCTACTTGACCAAATGATTGTCAACAATGACAGACTTATTGGGCCTTACATAGTGACATTCAAACATAACAAAAATCAGCTCTGAGACAGGAAGATGAACACTTGCAACAGATGAAACTTGTTTCTTCCTGTCTGAGTCACACGAGCCCACAGTCCCCTAGCCACTTACATTCTCTTTCCAGGGCCGAACTTAGCCTTCTCACTCTATGCTTGTTTGCTGCTGTTAGGATGTTCAAACAGCAGGCCGCTGGAGGGAGGCAGGGAAACGGTCAAACAGTAACCACATCACATGGACTTAGAGTAGTGCTGGAGTAACGTACAGCGCTTCCACAGAGCTGTATACTTTTTTGACCTGGATATGTTCTTAAACACAACATGATGTTGATCTCTCTGCTCTTGCCCTGTGGTGAGCTCTAGTACCAGGAAAAGACTTTGTCTCTCCATTTCTTCCTTGTTCTTAACTTCTGTTTATCTAAGCAGCCCAGGCATAAAACTGAAAAGCATTATATTATTAGAGATGAGGTTTAGAGC
This sequence comes from Rhinolophus ferrumequinum, assembly GCF_004115265.2. Lineage (NCBI taxonomy): Eukaryota > Metazoa > Chordata > Mammalia > Chiroptera > Rhinolophidae > Rhinolophus > Rhinolophus ferrumequinum. The sequence goes on from NC_046287.1 coordinate 13,083,399, forward strand.
ATTTGCTATTTATGATTGCATAGCCATGTCCACAGGGAATTAGAGAACATACCTTTTAAGTGTTTAATTTTATTTATTTACTATAAGACCCAGCATATGGGTCCAATCTTGATTAATAATTAGAATACTAGAATAGCATCTGCCACAAGAAAACTTGCTGGTTTAGGACACTTTGCTGTTATCTTGTAGGTGTTACTACAGGCCTCTTCTGTTTTACTTCAACCCAGAAATCCACGAATCAGATGTCACCATTGCAGTATGGATGTTAAATGACGTTTTTTTGGTTTGGACGCTATTAGATACTATTTTCAACAGTGAACCAGGAGATAACTGAGTAATTCTTTGGTCCAGCCACTCCTTAACCTAGTGAAATTATGCATGAAACACACATTCAATGGACCAAAATGAAAAAAAGATATAAATCCTACTTGATTATCAGCAAAGCTTGTCTTCCAAATCCTAGCAAAGAGGTCTCTGTTAATTAATGCAGTTAAGTATCCTAACCCCCAAATCCTTACTGACAGACTTTTTCTTCACCCTAAACTTAAACCAAAAATCAAGATCTTGTCACCACGCAACCAGCTCCAAAATAAAGGAGACCATAGTGCTGAGAAAACAAGTTCACATGAAAGGTAATGAAAATGAGTGAAGTTGTGTTTGAGTATTATTACATTTGAAGAGTATACCATGAAGAACTTAGAGAGTTTTACATGTAAATAGTGAAAGAATTAAGGGCAGAGGAAAAACACCTAAAGCACACAATGACCATCCTCACAAGAGCATATTCCCATCCAGGTCAAAGAACGAGATCAATCTGATTAGCAATTCCTCCTCCAAGCATTTAGTCAATTAAGCAGATAATGCATTTGAGTTTTATTTATTGAGCTAGCATTGATTTTTAAATCTAGTAATTTTAGCCCTAAATTCTTTTTATGTTAGCTTCTCTTTAAAAGTTGTTTTTTTATTGAAGGTCAACATTAATGAAGAAAAGTGTGAAAATTATAAGTGTACAGTCTGATAATTTTTTACAATGTTACTGTATTCATATAACCACTAACACCACTAATAGGATATTATATGGATTTTAGAAGCTTCTCCTGTGCCTCTGTACTGTCAAAGCCCTTCCTACCATAGGTAACCACTATTATGACTTCTGATGTCGTAAGTTTAGTTTGCTTGGGATTGATCTTCATAAATTGAATTGCACATATATTCTTTTTTGCCTAATGTCTTTCACTAATCAACAATCAGTATGTAGTCTTCTTGCATGTTGTTGTATAACAATAGTTCATTCATTTTCATTGCAATATAGTATTCCACTTTGTGAACATACCACAGTTGCTTTATTTTACAGCTGATGGACAGTTGGGTAGATGGATAGTTTGGAGCAATGATAAATACACCACTTCTTATTGTCTATTTCTAATGGTAGTCTTTCTGGTGAGTGTACATTGGTAACTTGCTATTTTAATATTAAGAAATCTTTGCCTGAGCCTAAATCATAAAAAAAAAATCCTCCTATATTATATTTTTGAACAATTATTGTTTTGCATTTCAACTTTAGTTCCTTAATCTATGTGTAATTGATATTTTTATATTGGAGAAGTAAGGGTCAAGATTGTTTTTTTCCACATTGAAACCAACTTGACCTAGCATCATTAATTTAAGTGACCTCGCTTTTGTCACTGTGTGGCAGAATTACATATGTCATAAATCTAGTAATATATATATATATACATATATATATATATACACGCACATATGTGTGTATATATATATATGATTTATTGTTCTGGGCTCTATTTTGTTATTACTTTATTTTTCTTCCTGTTTCCCTATTGTCTTACTTACATTTGTACTGTAATAAGTTATCTCATATGATAGGAAAAAAAATCTTAAAATTTGGTACTCTCTTTCAAGCTACTCTTGTCTATCCTTGGACATTTTACAATTCCAAAGCTAATTTTGGAAAACATTGCTCAGATTTTGATTGGTTTTTGCATTGACAAAATATATATGAATTTAAAGTATCTAACATCTTTTTAATATTGTGGGTACTGATGAATAGATGTTTTGAAATCTTTTGTTACATTAAGTTTTAGGCTTTTGATGTCTGTTAGATTAATTCCTTATTTGTGCATATTATTTATTAAGTATTCTGTTTGTTGCTAGTATGTAGAAGTAAAATTGGTATTTATATATTGGCTTTGCATTCAATAAAATTATCAAGTTCAGCTACTTATTTTAATTATTTACATATAGATTACTTTGAATTAATTTTCTGCTTATAATAATTTTTAATTTTTTTTCCATTTAATCCTTAGTACCTTTATTATGCTTTCATTAATGCATTAGCAAGGTTACGTTAGTATAGTGATGAATACAACGTAATATTGGTCATCCTGTCTCATTTCTAAAGTCAGGAGGGTAAACTATCATCACTTCACTAGTAAAGACAGATGCTTCCCACACTTTTTGTAGATGCCCTTTGTCAAATTAAGAACATTATCTTCACTTTTCGTAACACTGAGTAAATTATTGGTTACGCCAATGTATTCTTCAAATAAATCTAAGAGATTGTGATAGTTTATCTTTTTAACATATTGTTGCACTTTATTTGCTAATGCTTTGTTTAGGTTTCTTGCATCTTTGTTTATGGCATTTGCAAAATGCCATAAGAAAAAGAAATTGTCAGGAATGGTGGATAAATGCCATCCTTAAGAATTTACATAAGGATAATGGATTCACCATATCTTGGCTTGTTTATTTACTGGCCTCTGCAGGACAGATAGACACTGGAGGCTGAGTGTAGACTACCTAGAGCTCATCTCATAGTAGCCCCAATCACAAACACTGTGACAGACATGTTATGTTTCCTAAAGCAGGTTAGTAAGGTTCCTGATACATGACATGCAACCACTGATTTGAAGAATGTGATTATTTTTTTCTTTTGTATTCTAGTCTGGAAAGGAGTGTTAGAAGTAATTTTTCCTTTATTTATTAAAAACAACAATATACACGTTGTTTTCTCCATGACTATGCAAATCCCCCCCGTCTCTCTCACAGTACAGTCTAAGAAAATCTGGACTATCCTGACAGTCTCAACATATCTCATGGATTCATTCTATCAATTGGGCTGAATAAGAATGAGGTGACTCTTAGTCCAGAGAACTTGGTGAGACACGTGCATTCTAAGAATAAGAAATAAAGTAAGATTCAGTTTAGATTCAGGGACCTGTCACATCCATGGAAATTTAAGAGTCTGGTGATCTTGAGAGTGCCAAGACATCCCCTTCAAAGTAAAAGATAATTATTAAAGCTTATAGTTCCTAAACCAAAGAACAAAGCTCAACACCAGGAAAGCTTTTCAGGTTTTGGAACCAGTATGTTTTATACATAGGAATACTTTGCCCAGTGTGCTGAGTGATACAAAAATCTGCCAACTTTGAATGGGGCCCATGGCAGAAAAAGACTGCCACAGGCTCAAAACGGAATAAGCCGCTTGAGCCATATAATCCTGTAGACCCTATGATTTCTGAAGTATCAGTGGTGAGAAACGATGCTGTGTATAGCTTGTGCCAAGTTCTAGTGGGAGAATCACAATGCAGGGTTTTAGGATCAAGGCCATGTTTTCTGCAGTGGAAAATTATACACCCTATGGAGGAAAAAAACAAAACAAACAAAACAACAAAAACCTTTGTGCTACTGGGCCCTGGAAGAATCCTTAACTATGGGACACTGGATAATCATGCAGCAAGAACTGTCTATCATGAGCAAGGTCCTGTCAGACCCACAAAGATGTACGGTTCAGCAGGTCCACATACAACCTATTATATGATGAAATGACATACCTAGGATCCAGCATCCAGCACTAGCTGAGACGGGGTCATAAGCCAGCTGCATAAGCAGACTAGACACACTGTTGCAGCAAAACCCGTCCATCTGTTTAGGCCTGTGACCAGATGAAAAGGACCTATAATCAGATGAAAGGAGGAATATGTCCAATCTCGGTTTATAGATCTGCCAACTCAATATGTAGGTTCAGACCAATAACGTATGGCCATTTCACTACAATCTTACTGAAGAGTATCTTTTTAGATGATTCTGAGGGAAAGCCTCTGAGTAATCAAAACTTCAGGTAGTGCACCCATATACACTTTTGTTTTTTGGAAAAATAAGTGGCCTGAAATTAGAATACATATAGATTCATGAGTAGTGGCACAATGACTTGGCAAGCTGGTCAGGGACCCAAAATAGAAAAGACTGGAAGGTAAGGATAAGATCTGCAGTAGAGACTTACAAAGGTGTCCATGAAATTGGACAAGAACTGTGCAGATCTTTGCTCACCACCAGAGAATACCCACTGTAGAAGCATAAACAACAGTGTACAGCACATGACCCAGCCAGTTGGTATCAACCAGTTTTTACCTTTGTCCCCATTACTGGCATGTTGGACGCAGAAATGAAGTGGCAGTAGAGGCAGGAATGGAGGCTAAATATAGACGCAAAAGCATGAATTGATCTAGTTACTATCATCACAGAATGTCAGATTTGCCAGCATCAGACAATTATGTTGTACTCTCAATATGGCGCTCTTCCTTGAGGAGATCAACCAAATACTTGTTGGTAAGTTGGCTGCTTTGGGCCTCTCGCATCTTAGAAGGACCAATGGTTTCTTCTCCCAGGAATAGATACATATTCCACATATAGGTTTGCTTTTCCTGACTTTAGGGCCTCAATCAGCACAACTATCCAATGATTTATCGAATGTTTGATTCACAAACACGAGATCCCACAAATATTACATTAGACTAGAGATTCCATTTCTCAATAAAAGGAGACTGAAGAGTAGCCTCATGATCCACTTAGGATCCACCGGTTAGATCTGCATTACACCACTGGTTTGTCATGCTAAGCTAATAAAATGTTGAGAGCTTGTTGAAAGCAAAACTGAAGTACAAATAAGAAGTAATCATCTCTGGGGATGTGGTACCATCTTACAGGATATAGCACATGTATTGAATCAAAGGTCTTTATATGACTCTGTGTCCTCAATAAGAATACATAGGTCTGGGACAAAGCAGCAGAAAGAGGAATGGTCACTCCCAATGAATAAGTAGAGTCAGCAATCAATAAGTAGAGTCACTTTCTCAGCAGCGATATTAACCCTAATAATGGGGAAGAGTGAGAGGCCAAGGAGGAATATGTATGCAACACAGGTGAGCCATTTGGGTGCCTCTTGGTACCTCCTTGCTCAATCGTGCTATAAATGAAAAGGTGCAGTCATTCTTTCCTCAAAAGGACATGGTGATCAGAAGGAGATCAGTCTCCTCCAAGATGTGGGTCTAGCTCTTACCACATACTAAGGCACTAATGAGAAACCTAGAATGGATAGTGGAGTAGGGATAGAATGTGTTTCTTTTATTTATGTATTTATTTATTTATTTACTTACTTATTTTTCTAGTCATAGTTGACAGTTAATATTAACAATGTGTTTCAGTTGAGGATCCCAGAGCAACCAAAGTGGTAAGGACTGATTCTTCTGACTCAACTCCCATTTCTAAATCTTCCCTCAGGAAGCCAGGCCCACAGAAGGAGCTGTTCCATCAGTGTGTATGTAGGAGTAGACAGAAACTACACAGAAGTTGAACTATGGAAGAAAATGAGATACATTTCCCAGATACCCTTCAATAAAGGACTTACTTCCCAGCTATGGGGAGTGTTGTTATCAGATACCTCATAGCTATCAGCTCTGTCCTGTCTGCAAACACGAGGTTACACCCTTCCCAGAGCAGCCTACATGCAGTGACTAAGAAACACAGCAGTAGATATCCAACTATTTTGGTTTCAGACAGAAAATAGTGAACAGTCATTCCTTACTCTAGAGTTTCCCACTGGGTTGACTAATGCTTTGTCCAGATTACACTGCAATTTGACGATATCCTCTGACATGTCCTACTTCCACCATTTTCCTTTTACAGGTATCAGTCTTTATAGGTATCTTGTACCCCAAACTCTGTCTCAGTGTCTGTCTCTGAAGACCAAGGTGCAATAGGCTGGACCCATGAGATTACCAAAATCTCTAAGCCATTTCTCTCAAAATTCTCAAAACCTCTGCCTCTTCTCGAAATTTCCCCATGCCTCTTACAGATTAGCGAACACTTTGAAGGGAAACAAGGCAGAGAGTGTCAGCTTCACCATAATGAATTTTACTTTTCTCTATAAGTCTTTAGTCCTTCAAGTCCTAATTGCCCTGATTGCTTTCCAATGCCCCCAGGTACCGATTATTTTAGCAGTCATTTTTAATTTTTCTCGGTGGAAAAGTCAATCTAATACAAGTTATTATGTTGTGTCAGTCAGCTCATGATGCTATTAAAAGATATCATAGACTAAACAACAAAATTTTATTTTCTCACAATTCTGGGGTCTAAAGTCTGAGATTAGTGTTCCAGCATGTAGGGTTCTAGTGAGAACACTCTTCCTGGTATAAGAGTGGTAAACTTTTCCCTCCTTCCCTTCTGGGTTCTTTGAATGGTCTAATAATTATAGTAACATAAGACAAATTAACAGGAGAAAAACAAATGTTGTAAGTCTGAAAGGCCCATAAAAATATGTGACTTCCTGGCAGTCTATTAACTAATGCTCATATACCATCCTGACCTAAGGAGAAGACGGTGAGGGGCTGGGCTTCAAAGGAAAGAAAAGACAAATCACAGGAAGATAAGAAGAGCAAATGTTTGATAACAAATGTTTGCCAGGCTATGCAGGTAAGTCTTTCTGATACAAAAACGTTATCTCTAGTAATAGCGTTCTTCCTGGTACAGGCCACCTATCTAAATTATTTTAGGCAGTTAAAGAGTGAAAAGCTCTTCCTGAATCTCTTGGGCCCTGATTGTCTTCAGCTCAAAATGATTCACAATCTGAAGTAGCACATTCTAGGGTGGAGTATTCTGCTCCCCTCCCTGGTTTGCAGAGGTTGCCTTTTTGCTGTGCTCTCACATAGCAGAGAGAGACAGAAAGTTCTCTGGCATCTCTTCTTATAAGGGCACCGATCTCATCATGAGGTTGCTATCCTTATGACCTCATCTAAACCTAATATTCTCCCAAAGGCCCTATTTTCAACTATTGGGGATTAGGGCTTCAACATATGAATTGGACACACATCATTCAGTCCATAGCATATGTCATAACTATAAGGAGGTTATGCCTATTTTATTTTATTTATTTAACAAGTATATGCAAATAATTAAAACATAAAATTGTGTTTAAACATTTCCAAAGATCTTTCACCTTAACTCATTTATAAGAGGAAAATAGTAATTTGGTTGTTTCATCTGTTGTTTATTTCCATACTCCTATATTAATGTCAAGTGATTATAACTTCTTATGAGCTTTTATAGGTACATTCATCATTTTTGGCGTTGTCAATTGACTCTACGGTGGTAAATACAAATATTAGTTTACTTATAAGTAGATTCTTTCATCCTGCCAATGTGATTACCCCTCAAATTTTATTAAATTTATATTTGATATTTAATTACTATGTTTATGTAAATATTGTTTACTGTTGAGCTAAGCACTATACTATAACTTTTTGGTTTTAAGTTCTTCTTTCTTATGTTTGTTTATTATTATTTCACATCTGAACATTTTTCCTATATTCTCAAAAAGCTCCAAGAATTCATCTGCATTTTAATCAAGAGATGATGGAAGCTATTTTGATAATTTATCAGGTGTATTTATTTTTTCTTGATGGCAGCCCTCTGAAAGCCCTATGACATCCCACTCTGGTCTTATCTATTTGCTCACCAGTTCTCATCCTGGACTCGCTTTGCTATCGTCCTGAGAATTTCCTCCCCATCTTGCAGGTGTTAGACCTCTTGTTTCATGCCTTCATTTGTATCTTCTTCACCATTTTTCTAGCCTTTGCCTGCCACTCAGTCACAAAGCCAATGCTACATATTTTAGGTTTCTGTTTTGATATCACCCTCCCTCTAGATACCAATTCTTGTATCAGTATACTTTTATATAACAAATCACCACAAAACTTAATGGCTTCGCTCATGTTCAATGGGAGGATTATAATAATAGAGAGGTTCTCTGTTCTGGGTCAGTTCTAATAATATCCGTCACATGTATTTTTAGTTAGCTGGTTGATTGATTAGTGGCGAGGTGTTCTAACATGGCCTTAATTACTTGTGTATTGGTTGGCAAATTGCCAACCAGGTAGATTTAGTTCTACTCTGGTACTTATACTCTAGCAGGAGAGCTCAAGTTTGTTCACCTGGTCATCCCACAGTTACAAGCACAGCCCAAGGGCAAGCATCAGTAAACATAAACTTCTGAGACCTTTGCTTGTTTCATCTTTGCTAAATTCAAATTGGTCAAAATAAACTCTATGGTCATCCTAGAACCGCGGGGTCATCAAAAGGGAAGAATCTAGAGCCTAACTTGCAAACAACCACTCAATCTTCCACAACATTACATTTCCCTACCTAATCAAAATTCTAGGCTCAAAACTTATGAATCTTCTATGAGAATATCTATCTATATATTTATTGCTCTATGTATTTATTTGCTTATTAACTTACAAATACTTCTACTAAATAGCATCTAATTTGCCAGGCACTGTTCTCACTCATGTACAATTATTTACCCTTTAATCCTAACATATTAATATCCCCAAATAACAGACAAGGAACCTGTGGCTAAAGAGGTAAGGAGCATGCCCAATAGTAAAGTGAGCTATAAATCCATTATCTTGGTCGCAAGACTTTCTTCACTGTGTCCCCGGAGCTTACGTTTTTGACACCCCACCACACTGCCAGCCTTAACTACATTTAGCCTCTAATTGATTTTTCCTTTGAGAATTGCTTTATCTTTGAAATATATTTATCACCCCTTTCTTTTCTGTACCACCACCTTAATTTTCCTTTATAAAAATACTTATGAACGACAATACTTATGAACTACAATAACTGCCCCCTACTAATCTAGTATTTTCTCTTCCTCCCAAAGTTTTCTCACATTGTTTGTTTACTCATAATGCTAACCTTTCCCCCAGGGGCTTAACAACTAAAATAAGTCGTATAGTTTTCCTTACGTATCCAAATCCTTTTTATATTTCAAGCCTCAAAGAGCTCTTTTTCACGTGGCCGTCTCTTATATTTCAGTCTCTGTATGTTTGCATCTCTTTCAAAGTATGCTGGATGTATACTAATTAGGACTCCTTTTGACAAATCATTTACAGTCCTGATAATTACCTTCTTGTTTTAAGAGTATACGTATATTTTCTAAAGTAAAATTTAAAATTACATCATCATAAAAATTACTTGCTTGTTGAGCATTTCCTCTTGGTTGACATCACAAAAAAGAAATTATATTGTGAATACCAGTGTAAGTTAAAAGCACAAGCTTTATGGACACATTTTACCATTAGTAGTTGACATGTAAAGAGGTGATTTTCAAGGCTGGATCTCGTGTAGACTTACTAAAAACAATTCAAGGAAGTTGTTAAGATTTGAAATTTATCTAAAGATAAAGAAAATGCGTGATTTATTGAAAAGATAATGTTCTAGGATTAGGGGAAGATGGTGAGGAAAATTTTGATACTGTGTTTAGGTCAATTTTAAGCAAAGTGATAAATAGAGAAATATTAGTGTGAGGAGTAGGAGAAGGGCATATATTGGAATGATAAGTAGCTCTGGGTCCAAAACCAGTTTAAACGAAAAGTATAGTTACCACTACTTGTCAATCTATAATTATTTTTGGTTCCCTAGATGAATCCTTTCTGTTATAAGGAGGAGAAATAGAGACAGAGCTGACATAGTTTTAAAAGACTCTAAAAACTGATTTAATAGAACAAGCTTCATTAAACTTCATAACAAATGTGTTTCCCTAATTCTCAGGTCTGTTTCTCTGAGAAGAAAAAAAAAAAAGAAACGCTCAATTCACTCAAGAAATTTACTGTGTTATTATGAATCTGTCTCAGAAAATTCTGTTTAACCTCTAACTTCCCAGTATTATAATGCCATAGCTTTCTCTCTCAATCTAGGATTTATAGCTGAACTATCACAAGGTGTACTGCAATAGCAATGGAACTCACCAGACACCACTCTAAAGCAACAACAGGCACCATGTGAGTAACATAATTAAATGGGATCTGATGTTACAATATAGCCTTCCTAATTAAGAGGTCCACAAATCCTACAGATGTATTATGGCAGGCTTACACTGTACCAGACTTCATAATAAGGTAGAACGAATATTTGAAATGTAGTTATAGTTTGGGATTAAAACTGTCTAATGTTATATTCCTTCTTAGTTATGAAAGCTCAGATAACGTAAGCTGTAATTCTCTAATCCTAAATGTTTTTTTTGTATAAAATTTAAATATGATGATACCTGACACAGAGGGATATCGCAATTGTTAAGAGCTATAAAATATAAAAATAGATAACGCATATTAAGCATGGTGGACACTGTGTTACGTGCTCAAATTCTCCTTCAGGAGTTAAAGATTTATGCCTCCAGCTACAACCCTTAGCTGTTATCCTTTTCCTGAAATTTCCTTAAGCTAAAAAAAACTACGTCCGCCTTGTATAGGGCCACACCTTTCCTAGGGCAGACAGCATCTAATGACTGGCCAAAAGGGGTATAAACTCTAGAACAATGGCAAGTCTTGTTATACAATGGCAATATATTTGGTTAACATTTCCCCCAGAATAAAATTGGGACATAGATGATTTCCCACATCAACCCGAATCCCTAGAGGAAGAGGATGTAAAATAGAATGTTAGTGACACCCATTGATTGTTGTTGGCGAGATACTACAGAAAGCTTTCTTACTGGATCTTTTTCAAGTCTTCTAATGTCCCCATAGTTCTATCCATTTGTTCTAGGACAACAGGGAAATTTTAATTCAATTTAACTTCAAATTTTTAATTCACTATATCTAATCCATCATCATAGTCTGCTTTTCATCTTTTGAAATTTTTAAGATGTTCCTTTTTCACTGAGAAATCAGTCATTGTTTGAGGAAGTAGCAGAGTATGGTGAAAAGTGTAAATATGAAGGCAAACAGAGATGGATTAAAATTTCAGGTCTGCTTTATGGGGTGTTGGAAAAATCCTAAAATCTTTTTAACTTTTAGTTTACTCATCTTTTAAATGGAAATAATCATCTCTACCTTTCTAGATTTTAGAAAAGCTTAAAAAGTAATAATATATGTCCATGTGCTCAATCACTGGATAACACATTTTAAGTACTAAATCAATGACAGCTATAAATAATGACAAATGGATTCATTTATTCCTGCTATCCTATTAAAACCTTTGTCAGACAGGAGCGTTTACCTGGCCACCCTGTCTCAATTCCCTATTTATCTACTTCATTTTATCATTTTCCATCAAATGATACTTTATTCAAAAATTCACAGCTACATATATAAATACTAGATTATTTTGTTTTGTTTTTATTTTACACATGAAAACAAAGATCTATGTTTAAAATTAGAGAGAAAATTATCTTCTTTAGGACACTTTCAATTTAATGTATTACAAATTAGATATTGATACTTATAGAATAATGGGTAATAGAAAATACCATCTTTCCTTCAACCCATGTGAATTTAAGTTGATATGTAAGATTGTGATTAGAAAAATCAGATTTTTTTCTACTCAGAACTGAATCTGTGGTTCTTTTTTTTTCAATTTTTAAAATTAAACAATTTGGAGAAAAAAGTTTATTATAAATAATTAGGATACAAAGTTACAATGATCTTCTTTCATATAAATTAATCTGATCATTGTACAAATTATTCTATTTCTATGAGGAAAAATACAGAATCTTATGCAGCTATGATTATGCAACTAGTTCTGTTTTTCTATTAGCATGCTTGCTTTCACTGACAGACTACGTAGAAAGTTAAAAAATAATGAATGAAATGCATTTTATGTAGTCTTCAGGGAAACTCCTCCAAACAAGAAAAGTAATTATGTGATATAATTTTAGATACAGTTATATCAAAATGTTCGGTTTCTCTCCTTTTTTTTCCCCATTCCTCAGTATACAATTTTAACTGAAATGGAATACTCATAATGATTTCTTATACTGGTAAATTGCTTTACACTTTATAATGTGTCTTCATCTCCATTGTATTTTTCAACCTTTACAATAACACTGGGAGAAAAATCAATAGAAAAAAGTGTGACAACAAAGAGGTTAAACGATTGGCAGAGATCACACAACTAGCAATTGAACCTCAAAATTAACATAAAATAATCTGACTCTTCAATTAGTGCTCTGCATTATACAATAAGCAGCTGATAGTCCATTCAACAATATTTTCTTATATGGAAACTTATGCTTTTCTCTTTTATGTTTCAAAGTTCTATTAAGTATTAAGCCACTTACTCTACCTATAATAAAAATGGGTAAGAATTGAGCTTTTTATTCTAACCTGCTTTTAAAACGAAAAAAAAAAGTAGATGCTGGATATTGTAAATCTGGGTTAAGCTATCTGGCAGACACATTATTACATTAATTTCAGACATTAATGTAATAATGTCTGAAAAAGCATACGTGTGTGTGTGAGTGTGTGTGTATGTGTGTGTGTGTGTGTATACAATACATATTATATATATTATACAAGAAGAAAACTACATATCCAAAAAATTTAAAAAAAAATCAAGGAATGGAAATATTCATGGCAAAATTCCTACTTCTGTGAGTTTTTCCTACAGTTCTTAAATTTTATTCAACTGATTTAGTTGGACACTCAGGTCAACAAGAACCCCTGAAAGTTCATTCGCATACTACGTCCTTGTTAACAAAAGGTTTGCTTCTTTTCACCAAAGCCTTGACAAGAAATCTTGCCATACCAGCATTTTTTTCTAATTAAAATTTATTTGGATGACAATGGTTAAATTAAAATTACAGTAAAATTACATTGGGTTCAAGTGCACAATTCTGTAATACATCATCCATATATAACATTGAGTGTTCACCACCCAGAGTCAGTTCTCCTTCCATTACCATATATTTGACCCCCTTTTCCCTCTTCTACCAGCTTTTTGCTTATTGTTTTTGCATTACTGATGGCAAGCTGTGAAAAATTAATGGGATGACATCACTGTCATTGTCTCAATTTCCATGCAAATTGTTTTTTCTCAAAAACAGAAAATTTAGACACCTAGACTTAATAAAGGAGACACACTGAAATTAATTTATTAGTAGCATGAGATAATAATGTACATCAGAAAGGAATCACAGGAAAAACAGAGAAAATGACCCAATCGAAATGCTAAGCTATAATTTAGAGGGTCAGAGGTTGATCAGTGCATATTTATTCGGTGGTATATCAAATCAATTCTTGTTTCATATTTTATAGAAAATACTTCCCTACATGTGCCGCCTTTAGTGTCAGTGTCATAACTACAGCATGACAACTTACTACTGGTCTTCAATTTAGAAAAAAATAACCAGGCAAAAACAGACTGGGACAAAATTCTATTATGTGACACTTTTGCATGAACATATTTGATTGTACGAGTATATATTACCTTCTAGCAGAGAGTCAGTACATACATAATGCATATTGCTCCCTATTTTGTATTAGTGACAGATATTACCAATCAATCATGATCTTTCCCTTACTGAACTCAAAAGTGGTTTCTTAATCCTTTTGAATAAGGAAGTCTAGGCAGACATTACCAGTAGTTTGATGGTGAAACAAACAGACAAAAATAGTGCTGTATCTAGTTTTTTTAGTTTTTTTGTTTTCATTTAGTTTATATAAATGGCCTGACCAGATAGAGTGTATGCAATTAGAAATATTTTAAGATTATTTTAAGATTTTAAGATTATTACGCTAAGTGAAATAAGTCACACAGAAAAAACTGAGAACCATATGGCTTCACTGATATGTGGGATATAAAACTGAAAGCAACAAAAGAACAAGAAAAAAAAAATAAACAGAAACTCATAGACACAGACAATAGTTTAGTGGTTACCAGATGGTAAGCGCGGAGGGGGTGGTAGATGTGTGTAAACAGGGTCTAATATATGGTGATGGAAAGAGAACTGACTGAGTGGTGAACACACAACATGATATATAGATGATGTATTATAGAATTGTACACCTGAAACCTATGTAACTTTATTAACCATTGTCACCCCAATAAATTTATTTAAAAAAGAAAAGAATCATGAAATCCAGACAACTAATGCATAATTTTTTTAAAAAGATTCTGAAATATAGAAGCCATGAGCAATATTTAGCCATCCATCCACCCCATCCATCCATCCATATATCTATGGAATAGCAAACCAACAGTCATACAGAAACAAGGGCAAAAGATTACAGGTATTGGGGCTTTTCATAGAAGATAAAATGTGGTTGAGAGAAACAAGAAAATTATATTTTCTACATTTCATATTTTTCCTATTATTGAAAAAATATTGTCTAATGTAGAAAACATAGTTCTAAGTCATTGTGACTTTAGAAATTATTTCTTTGTTTCACAGATAAGTTTAGGAATATACCTAATCATGATGACATGTTTATAGCTCAGGAATTCATTTAATTTCTATACAGTTTATTGGTGCTTGTTTACATTCAAGCAAAATTAAATTCAATGATTTTCACTAAAATTAAAATTTTAAAATATATTTTGCATGCATCTTTTCCCCTAATCTCTCTTTCTTATTTTTTTTTCTGTTTCAAAATTTCATCTGTATTTCCACATAAGTCAGTAGTTCTTTATATGTTAATAAAGGTAATTTCTTAATGGTGGGCTTTTTGGTGTTATATTAAAAAATGTTTTCCTTCTTGATATATTTTATAATCATTTTTAATAAGCATACATTATACTATATGCAGTTTAATAATGCCAAATTAGCATTTGGAGGAACTATTATAATTTCAAATAAAAGTTGACAGGAAAAAGTGATCCTTAAGGGATACGGTGTAAGAAAATTTTATGGTTTATTTGGACTTTCAGTTTTCATCTTGTAGGTGAGTTTAGATTTTTCACACGTAAACAATTTTGGGGAGGATATTCTAATAAAAAGAAATGAAATGAGAAAGAAAGGAATTACTTAAAGAAGAAAAACTGACTCCCGACTGACAGGAGTACAATGAAGAGAATATAAAATGGGTGGTAGAGTTAGAAGACAAAACATCAGATCATTTTATTTATATCCATTCATTCCTTTGACAGACAGATGTGTATTTAGCCTCTATTGTGATCCAGGCATTGAGGCATTATACTAATACTTTGATATAAATTAGCGAACAAGCAGATAAAAATCCTTGCTGTCTTAATCCTGCATTCTGGGGGTGGTGGAGACTGCGACCGTTGGTTGCAGGATGCTGAGTGGGTCTCGACTATCCTAGTGCCATTAGCAATGGAGAAGAACGAAAATACAGAAATGACACATTAGACACATGAGCAGCATTGCCTATTAACTAACTAGATATTTAGAAAAATTGTTATTCCTAGTAAGGGTGTCTGGTAGACTCATGCTATCATCGATATATGAACTACAATGGAGTCCTCCTGAATGTAATAATGCCCTATTCCTTATCTTGTTTTTAGTTATTTACTACAGAGAGTTCAAAAAGGATTTAAGGCACCTTACAGGAATACGTATAGTGAAATAGGATGAATCTCTGGACTCTTTGTTTCCAATGTCTCTGGAGACTGAGTTTTTCTAACAAAAATAATCTGCTTATCAAGATCACATACTATTCACAAAACAGAGGGGACCTCCAGAAAATTGTCTTTCTTGGATCACTAAATAATTATTGTGAGGATTAAGTGCTTCTATAATTCTTAGTTCATTGGAATTTAAGGATTGGTGAGCTCAGAATCTGTTAAGGATTTAGGAGCTTTTCAAGGAAATGATCTATATAAATACAGGGTTTTACATTACAATATTCTCCTTTTTTACTGCTATGTCAAGGTGGGGCTCGTTCAGAGAGGCAGCTTATACAGCATTTACTCCATAAGCTGCTGATTATGTTCTTTAATGTCTGGGAGGCTCAGCTTCTCACAGATGGTACCTGCTGTACTCAAAACTTCTTAGCATGATGTGTCAGTCTCTCTACGCAGCCACAATACTTTTTAGGCTTTTGGATGACATTTGAAGTACATCATATTTGACAGCTGTTACACTTACTTGATAATTAGTGTAGATGACAAAGTTTTCCTAATTTTTGTTTCACTGACTCCATTTACAACATAAAGAGTTAATTTGCATTTACACAAGAAAAATAAATTTGCAAATGAATTGGTGAATTACAATCATTTTGTAATTAACTAGAAGAAAATTAAAAACAAAATTACCCTCAATTACCAGTAAATTTCAGCTAAAAAAAAAAGTAAATTTCTTAATTTACTTGACTATTATAATTATTTCACATTTTTCTCCTGTCTTTTTCCATATGGTTTTGAGTAGCATATATTTTTTAAAAAGTTAAACTATGATTTATGTATTCTGTTTCCAATAATATTATCTGAAATTACTTGGAATTCATACCAACATCCAGTAACAGTATAAATAACATTACTGTTTAACTACCAATAATGGCACTAACGTTATGTTTGAATTTAGAATGATATGTCATGCTATGCTTGTATTTGTATTCTGACATTTAGAGTGCAAACTCAATCTATATCCTCCTAAGTAGGGAGGATATAGTGAAGAGTTAAAGAAGAAATCAAGTGTGCTGAAACTGTGGGAGGGGGGAGGGTGGAAGGGTAGGAGGGTAGGAAGGGAACGTGAAATCAAATTAGTAAAAAAGTAAATTAAAAATTAATATTGTGGGGAGATTTGCAGTTTGCTCCTTGATACTCAATTTGTTTTAGCTTTCTCAGAGCATTACCTATATTATATACTATGGTTAGAACTATTATCTCTGATAAGGCAGCAATGCTTCCTTTCAATATATACTGGAAATCCTTTAGAATTTTGATGCAAACTCTCAGCCAAGTGTGCTTCATGAGATTGTTATCTTATGCACATTCTGGTGACTAAGAAGGCCTTAACTTCCGCTAAGCTTGAATAAACTTTGGACATGTTTCTTCCTGACGGTAGACCCCTCTTCTTCCTTTGTTAGAGCATTTGTTTTAGAAACACTTAATTCTGAATTATTTCTTTACTCCTTTGAGATCTAAATCTCCTAGTCTCTTGACAGTTTTACAACCCAAGGATACCTTTCTCGAGGATGTGGGGGCCATCAGTTGAAATGAAATCAAGAAAGACAGAGCCCCTATCTCCCATTTCTGTGGGAGGGCAGGGGCCTAACTTCACTAAATTCCAGTTAGCGACCACAGATGGCCTCATCACATGCACTAACTTTCCTCATCACATCTCTCAGTACGTTTTTGCTAGCTCATCCCAGTTCCTTAAAATCTCTACTGCCTGTTTTCCCCCAGATCAGTTTAATTCAATCTTTCTGCCCTATTACAATATTCTTGGTCCTTATTGCAATATTTTGAATAACATCTTCCTTGTTGGTGCAATTTTTTTGTTGACACCAGTTTTGAGAGAAATGTGCAACTCCAGTTGTATCTGAATCTCTCTAATTATGAGCTGTATTTCAATTCAGTGTGAGTGTTCATAATGTGGTGAATTGCCTTTTTTTTTTCAATTACCTTTAACAGTGAAATAATAATGATCACATTAAGAAATAATGAAGAAAACACATCTGCTCTAATTAGCACCCATTTTTATGAGGAGCTTGTTGTTCCTTCTTCTGCGTAACAGAAGTAGGCTGTCAAAGTTACAAAGGATTGACCCACGACTTTATGTAGGGTGGTGAAGTTTCCACATTTTGTTGAGCTGGTTAGGTCACTGCACTTGACATAGACCCGACTAGAGAGATATTTATGAAAAGAGGTAATCAAGGGAATGGGATACGAGTGAGGGTGGTCATTTCTGGTGTCATTTCCAGAGGTTACTTCTTATATCACTTAGAAACTCAATCCTGCTCTCATTATTTCATTTCAGTAATAATAGTAAGCAGAACATTGATTTTTTTTCTTTTGACAATTATCTTTTATTCTTTCTCCCAAACCTTGAAAGATTTTTATAAGCTTCCTTAGAAATTTAAATGGAAGGAATACATTTTCCATAATATTTTTTCATATAGGTTAAGTAAATGAAATATTATTAAAAATATTAAAATTAGTTTGTTTCTTTTAAAACTTAGATTTATATATCTGTGAGCACAAATTTTTGTGCCAGTAATAATTAACATTAATATTTATCTACAGCACTCATTATATATGTATGTTTTACTTAGAGCTGATCTCTGCATTATATTTTTTCTATTATATAATATATATATATATATATATATATATATATATTTATGTGTATATACATATATGCATCCATGCGTACGTATATACTTAAATGCATTATGTATAAGTATATAAGCATGGTAACCAAAATTTGTAAAATGAATATATTTTGTGCATCTAGCACTACATCACATTGACTTGAAAAAATACTAGAATGAAAGTTGCAAGAGGTTTATTAGATATATATTTACGCATTTATTTAAATTTTTTAAAATATAAGGTAAACTTCACAAAATTTTTTTTCACCTTTACTTGCATTTTGATCAACTTCTCTGATTGTCAGGATCAAAATCTCCTACTGGAGATGCTGATGGGTTTTAAGCTCCAAACCCTTTGTAGAATCAGTGGAAACAGTATAATGATTTCCTTTGTTTGACTCTCAGTTTGTTACTGATTTTTCAGGATGTTGGTCTGAGTGTAATTTAAAGAAAAATTGTAGAGCTGCTTACTCAATATACCATTACTCTTCATGAATTTGGCTGGTTATCCACTTGCTTTACTGGATATTGGTAATAGTTCAACAGTACATTTCCTGACTGGTAACCTTTTGGTAAAGCCAAAAATCTGGCTAATTTTGAGTCTAAGCAAACATTAACCCTTACTAGCGACCTTTATCCACATGATTTCAGTCTCTCACAGACTCTAAGGCTGTGATTTAAGTTTATTATCATGAAAAACTGGCCTTAGAAAAACTTAGCCTTCTTCCTGAGTAAATAAATTCAAAGAAACATCAAGTGAAATGGTGACTCAATTTAATAAGGAATTCAATATGCTCTGACTATGTAATGAAAGGTAAACTAAAATGACATTTACTACTACAGAATATGAGTTTGGAATCAATTAAGAGTACAGGGAATTAGGGAAAAAACACATGTTCCCCAATAAAGTCCTGGAAATACACCACTGTTCCCCTTCCCCAATAAAAATTTGAAAAGAAAGACAAGAAAGAAAGAAAGAAAAGAAAGAAAGAAAGAAAAGAAAAGAAGAAAGAAAAGAGAAAGAAAGAAAGAAAGAAGAAAGAAAGAAAGAAAGAAAGAAAGAAAGAAAGAAAGAAAGAAAGAAGAAGAAAGAAAGAAGAAGAAGGAAAAAAAGAAAAAAAAAGAGTACAGTAATTTGGGGGCCAATGCCCAGGGTTATGAAGGGCACCTCAACACAAGGACGTTTTTGGAAAAGATAGTAATTAGCCTGTTTTTTCATTTGTGGGTAGAGGAATTTGATTGGCAACAATTGACTGCATTCACCCAGTAAAAACAGTTCACCTTAATTTCACACTGATAGAATTCGATTAATCAAAAACGAATAAAATAACAAAAGAAAGTAGTTGCAAATATCTGAACTGACACCATGGGATGGGTTGTAAATATACATTAATACAGTTAGTTTACATTCAGCAACTAAAACTAATATTCAGAGATTAATTGTATTAGTACTGTATGAATTGTTTTTCTATAAGAGGAAACAAAGGCTTAGAATGGTAAATAAAGTTTACAGAGCAAATACAGAACTCAAAAGTAGGTAAAGATGACCCCATGGGATATGCTTTTTATCACTATTCTATACACTTAATATACTGTGAGACAAAAATGTTTTTAGAAAATTGTTTCTGTATTGATTCTGGTCAGGGTCCTCTCTCATGAAAGTCACTTTCCTGTTCTTATGATAGTTCAAAGCAGCCAGGTCGTTTCCTTTCACCACACATGTCATGACCCTACAAAGTTTTCAGTTCCCATAAATGGATCTATCAATCATTGGAAAACCCAGCAGAGAGCAATGACCTACTCTCTGCTTTGTTCATCCACAATGACGCCTATTTTTGTGGCCTGGCCAACTGTTCCTTATTCGAATCCTCTTTGGTTCTCAGACCTCCTCTGGCTTTGCATGTTGGCTCACAAAATTTGCTTCAGTTTGTTGCCTTCGGGATCCCTCTGGCATGCCCCTCCATGTGACCTGTCATGCCGGGTGTCATGTGGGGTCTTTGGTCCCGCTCCCCACATGAGAACGCAGGATATGGTGAGGCCAAAAAGGAACACCCACGGAGCCATAGGTAGGGGAGTCATACCACTATAGTCTTGCTGGCAGCATCCGCCTCTCTGCAATCTGCTATCCACACTCCGCCACTTGCTAGCTCAGCCACCATCTTCTTGCTGGCCCCCATTCTCTGCTAGCGTAGCCACGACAGTTATATTAGTGCCCAGTGGCTCACTGGTTACAGCTGACGGCCAACTAGCCACAGCTGATGGCCATCCAATCACAATTGATGGCCATTTACTACCTGAGCCAGCACCTTTCCATGTGAGGCTGAGAGCCTGGAAACTGTACTCCTGGCTCTGTCCCCACATAAACCTTCAGTACATGCTCTTGGATAGTCTTCTGGGATTTGTCTTTCTTGACCTATGAAACTTCACTAAAATGAAGAGACCCAACTACCCTTCTCTCTGACACCATAAAGAAAAAAAAGATCTCCTTGGTCAGCCCCGCTGACTGAGAAATAAATCAAATACTATCTGTATGTATACAGTTAGCCAATTTAGGGTCTCTGAGTCAGAACGTCCATTATATGTGAGGCTGTTATTTCAGTTATTTCCTTCACAGATTCGCTCTTTCACACATCTGTGAACATGCTGGAGCTGTGGCTGTCGTCCAGTTTTTACAATATGTCTATCCTCATTCCTGTGGTTGTTCACAAATGCCACCTGTGGCTTCAATAAGAGAGGACTTAAAAACCTCACTAGCTTTTGGCAGAACGTAACCTATCCCTGTATGAATGGCTCCAGCTTACCTATAACACTTTCTATTTTCAAATAACCACCCCCCTACCTCTTAACACTTGCAGCAGCACCCCAGTCATTTGAAACTAATTGAATTAGAATTTGACTTGAAGCATTTTTCTTTTCAATTCTTTTTTTCGTTATTCTAGTTAACACACACTAAACTACTTAAGTAAGGTAGAATGATAACAACATAAGAATTAAATAATAAAGAAATAAAATATAGTAAAGATTTTAAAAATAATTAAGATAATCAAATAATGCATTCATTTTGAAAATAGTTACTATAATTATTATTATATAACTATTATTAAAACATCAATAAAGTTAGAAATTGCATCCCTTTTGCTATGAATAGAAAGAAATTGCTGAATGTAGAGTAATTACTATGGGCCACACAGGAGCTGTGTTAGATATTCAGAGATAACTAGTAAGGGATAGGCTTCTTTTGTTTTCTCCAAAAACTTGATATTTAACATAGGAAAAGAAATTTAAACAAATAATGACAGCACTAGATGGATAAGTGCTATATGGATATGTAAAAGCAACTATGAAAACATCAAAGAATAAATGGCATTCCGCAGGAAAGTCTTCACAAAATAGATTTTGTATTTGCTTTAAGAGTGAGAACATATTTTCCAGATGGTAAAGAAGGATATAGAGGCAGCTCAAATGTGTGCTATGATTTGAGTGATGAAAGAATATTGTGTCTTTGGAAAAGCCCAGTATCTGAACCATAGGATGGAATTTAGAGATGAAGAGCTGAGAAATACTATCACTTTAGGCCTTGAAAGAGAATGAATCTAATACAGGAAATTAGGAGTTCCCAAATGCATTGAGATGGCTGCAAGGGTAGATGTCATGGAGCTGTCCCTGGAGGTACAGATGTGCAGAACAAACTATGTTGTTGGAGCTGTGCTTCAGAAGTCAAGGAGCTACTGCTCTGGCCCTGGCCTTTTCATATTCACAAAGCAGTCACTACATACTGGAATGTTGAACCTAACCACTGATGCTTCTCTTCACAGGAACTTCCCTGTGATTTCTATCGCCCTCTGAAAGAGCAAATAGCACCAGAATCCACCTAACTGGTCAACTCTACTTTGCAATGTCTTTTCAGTATGGGAAGGATTGAACAAAAGGACAGTACTCTCCACAGACCATTTATTTGAATACTCAATGTCCGTGTACACACTTCCATATATATTTTTATTTCCAAATATAGTAGTAGTAACAACATATATGCAGCATTATAAAACCATCCATTTTATATAAAGAAAGGTTCACTCACAATAAAAAAAGACTCAAAGTCCTATCAGTTATCATGTACTCTAGATGGTATTCATTCCTACTCTAGCTCGGCCAATAACTACTTTATATCCTGTAATATAACAAAATTATAAAGCAAATCTTTAAAGTATATCTTACATTAAATAATGGGACATAGTAAAGTATGTATCTCAAGATAATGAATAAATACATATATGTGCACACTATACTTGTACTAATTCTATAAATGCTTATAGTATTGATGTCTTTCTGGTTCTTCTAAAGAGAAGACATTTAAAACACTACTATTGTTCTGTAGCTTAGATGAACTGGCCTTCTCTTACTTTGGCCCTGCGTGTCTCTCAGTTAATGAGTCAGAGCAACACACCAAAATGTGATATAGTGTCTCAAATTTCCAGAATCTTAGAAACTGTTTTATCTCTAAGAAGATCAAAGGATTGAAACTTCCATTTCTCCTTGAAATGAACCTGCACCAGAGTACAACACACCTAGAAAATTCACTGAAGTACAAGGTAAATATATAAATATAAATTTACATATAAATATGTAAGCATATTTATATAAATATGTTTATTTATATCTTTCACTTTCTACTATGTCTGTATTTTATCAAGATTTTTAGGATACTCCATACTTCTTACTCAATAAGTAAATAGGCATGAGATGAACTAAGTGATATAACCCCAAAGTTAACATGATGAAGGTATACTTCTGTTGCTATGTGGTGGAAAAACCTATTTCTGGTTTCTCATCTTATTGGTATAGGGAACTAGCAACCAAGCACCAGGTAGATACCAGTGGCAATGTCAAATCACCTCAGTTTAAAAGCCACATGTAGAACATCATCTATAATAAGAGTCACCATTTGAATAAGTTCAACATTTCCATTGTCATTTCCCAAATATTACATGTCTTTGGCTTAGACTAAAAGAGTGAACTACTTGGAGGCCTACTATAAATTTCAGTCTGAGTCTTTCAAATCTTTGCTACTAATCTCTGTGATTTTCTATTTTGTGCTACCATTTTCAAAGGGAGATATAGCCTCAGAGCTCCCCACAATATCCTCCCAATCACACATCCTCACTCCGTGGGCTAATGATTAGTGTGTGAGCAATCCAATACTTCACTCAGAAACTGGGGCACATCTACTGGATGGACTCTTGACCTACAGTAAAACAAAGTCAGACTCAAACCATATTTGCACTTGATTCCCAGTGGTAGACCCCAGTGGTATTTGGTTCCCCACAGATTGGAATTTTCTCAGAGAATGTATCCATTTTAGTTTCATTCAGTGGAGGCCAAAGTTGAATCCAGTTTTAGTCAACCTATTGAGCTAAAGCTTGTTTTCTCTTTTAGCTACGTATGCTCAGATGTCAAGTCCAGAGTTTTGGGTCAGCATGTGCATATCAATTTGGAGTTATGTTTCTTCCTCCTCTAGAATTCTTAGAATCCATTACCAGATTTTATGTCAATATAAATTGACAAAATCTTGCAACTCTTTTGATTTATAAGTCTTATCCTCTATCAGATGTTATATTTATCTCCCTGGGTCATGGCTTTTAACTCGAGCTACATGTGGAGACACGGATGGGGTTTAGAGAAGAGTGAGAAGAATATGTAGCCTCTTTAAAGAAAGCAATTAATACCTCCAAGAAGCCAGTACAGGATTTCTAAGGAAGGAAGATCTACTTACATCAGAAACAGGGGGAGGGACAGTCTCGCCTGGCAAGCAAAGCTCAGTGGGGTTGGAGGTTCAGAGCCTTTCACTTCAAACAGAATTCTTAGAGATGATTCCTTTACAACTAATGACCAAATTTCACCAAAACAAAACAAGCACACCAACAAAAAAACCTAGCAAGACTCCCACTAACATGGGAATCAGCAATGGGTAAGATCATACTTTACATGTGATTTTTAGATACCTAAAACCACGGTGAAGCTTGAGAAGTTGGTCTGGGGACGTCACAGAAGCCACCTTGATAGTGTGTCTTGAGTCAAAGTGTAAAACTCTGAGCTTGCCATATTTTTAACTTTCTTTAAACCCTCCCGTGTAGTCAGGAACACCAGACAGAGCCAGAGTATTTGTATTTCTTATTTCCCCATAACGATCTGTTGAAGCAGAGAAGCCTAGGCTAAACCTTGTCTTTAACAGACACTCTGCAGGCAGGTGACCACAGTTGATTAATTCCATAGCTGTTTTACTACTGTGTGCCACGGACTACCAGTATCTCATTTTCCAGTGATTATCAGGATTGTTGTTCACTGCCCACTCATTCAATCAGGTCAGATCATCAATGTCTGCCCCTACTTCTGATACAGAACCGCTGCAGTAAATACAAGTTTCCTAAAGTGTTTTAAAGAAAGATAAGTTTATTACACAGAATTAGGTGCAGGCAATAATGGAGAGATGACAAAAGTTGAGTCCAATCTATTTTTAAAGGGTTGGAGAATTAAAAAAAAAAAAACACACACAAGAAAACATTGTAACATAGCTGCAATGCAGAGATCAAGAAACTCACTGCCCTCACCATTGCACAACAAACAATTGTCACCCAAACAATGCTTCATAGTCCTTATGAAAACAATGTCTGGCTAAAACAATCACTGCAGCTGGCATAGTCATGAAGTTGGTGGCTAGATCCTGCAAGGAAGGTCAGGTCCAGGCATTATGACAACCGCTTCTTGACTATCACTTCTCTAAGACTTCTAATGCCACAAATGCCAACAGACACAGCAGCAACTTCCAAGGAGCAAATGGATGCATATAAATGAAAACCTTGATCTACAATCCAGAATCCAGATTCTCAGGATTTTCCCTCTAGCGGCTCAGCCTCTTCCATGAAAAATGGTATTCTAAAAGTGTGGTGGCTGCATGATATTTGTGTTGTTGTTAGTGAAAAAAATCATACTATTACATATAAGCATTATTCTGCAGAATTTTGTTTTTAATAACACATTTGTTTTTGTGTTCACGTTCTACAGTTAAAGGACAGGAGACGTAAATAAAAAGTAAAAGCAGAAAGAGAAGATTAAGAATTGAACTATGGGATGAAAGTTTACAAGCAAATATAAAATGTAGGACCAACTAGTAAAAGTAAAGCAAGTTATTATTTTTGGCAACTAGGTTGGCCTTCAGAAGGAATGAGATATCTATCTTCTTTTATTGCTAATTCAGAAAGTGTTATGTTTAGACATTTCATATATCACAAAAAAAGATTCGTAAAACAAAAGTAATTTATTGTAATGTAGGTAGGTCTTTCAGTCTATGCTGTTACAATGAGTTAAAACCTATTTGATATATAAAACTAGACAACTGTAATAATAAACACTTCACAAAATTATATATAGTGAGTTGTTCTTTTATTTCGATGCTGGCTGATTTTCAAAAACGCATATATCTATAAAATACGCTTGTGATAATCAAAGTAAGATTGTGTTCCACAATTTAATCTTGAAAGTATTTGACAAACATGATAGATGGTTAGAAGTATAAATGACAAGCAAGAAGAGTATAGGCACGAATGATCTATTTAAACAAGCAAGCACATTTCAACATAATGAATAAACTTATACATCAAACTAAGGCAGACACTTTTGGATTGCAAACCTATTTAGAGACTGTTTTCACTTTAGTCATTTTTTAGTACCCTTTATTGTTAAGTCAAAAGCACTACAGTTGAATTTTTAAACCAAATGAAATGGATTTGAAAGGACAAAAGAAATTCAGTGATCAAAAACAAAAACAATTATACCAGTGCTTGCTACACCGGATTATAAAAAAATCCATGAAAATATATGATATGGGACAAAAAAATCACTTAAATGGTTTGTATTATGTTTCCCACTTATTGTAAAGATAGTATAGAATTCCAGGCTTTTGTATTGCTAATGTAATTGAACTCGGATATGTCAGGCTTGTGTTAAGCATTGTGCATTCATTATCTCTTTTAATTTTCACAAAAGCTCATTCTACTTCATCAATTTTAAGTCAATTAATTATTTTTTCTTTCTATTTTATTTTATCCTTTCTGAGATCAGGATTTACGTTACAATTGATGGAATGTCACAGTGTAATTGTTTTTCTGTATAAATGGTACATAAAACTTTAATGCATTTTATACTGTATGGCATCTTAGAGTCCTTGAAATATGGCAATGTGGATTTTCTATAGGAAAAATTAAAATCAGAGAGGCTAATGTACCTGATTAAATTGGAATAAATAACAAGTATTAGAACCAGGATTCCAACTCTGGACTCTTAGATACCTGTACATATACACTTCACAAACACTCTGTAATCCTTCCTCCTATATTATTTGTACATAATATTTCCAACATTAAGATTCATTTAATGACTACAGGGCTATTTTACCAGTATTTTAGCTACAATTTAGTAACTCATTCTAATAATAATTACTATTGAAATGAAAATAAATTAACGTTTTTGTTTCCTCATTTGAATTAATATGTATTATGTTAGTTCTATTCTTTAAACTGGAAAGAGTGGCAGCAATGACTTTTGAGAAAAGGTTACCAAGTAGAATTCTTGTTGCTACCGTAATGTCTATTAATTGACCGATAGCCTTTGGATACTTCTGGGAGAAAACTTTTTTTCATAACAAAAAGTGCTTTGTGATTGTCAGAATTTACTTGTAAACAATGAATCTGTTCATTCCTGCCTTAACTCCATAACAAATTTTCCTGAAACTGTACATGGAGTGACGATATTCAATTTATCTTACGTAAATATGTTTTACCTGTCTTTCCTCCTCTTTTTGGAGACTGAGGTAACGATGAAGTCATTGTGAAAACAATTCCTTTATTAATTTAACAAACATTCATTAAATATACCTATTAAATGTCATACACGGTTCTCGATATGAAGGATATATTATTAAAGAAAAATGATCTTTATTCTCAAAGATAATCAAACTAAAAAAGGAGATTTATGTTAAATATTTTTAAAAATGTACATATTAATAGAAATTCTGATATAGGCTCAATAGAGGAGAGGACATAATGGTCTGATAAGCTATTAGAGAGCAGTTAGATCTCCCTAGAGGACTCATGGAAGGCTTCTGTAAGAAAGTCACATTTAAGATACATTCAAAACTTGGGTAGAAATGGGTAAGAATAAAGGGAAGTGTACTTTACACCAAATGAACAACTACGTGAAATCAACTTCTCTTGCCTCCACTGATTCGTGTTCAACCTGCCCCTCCAGGGTTCAGGTCCGCATGCGTTTTGACTGACATCATGTGTGCACAATGTGACCGTGCCACATTTCATATCCTGTGCGTTCTGTTTCCAACCCATGGCTTCTCTTTCGATACCACTGGACCCTACTCAAAGCTCACACATGCACAACTTGCAAGAAATTTAACACTTTCTGGGCCAATGCTTTCACCATTGGAAAGAAAAAGCTCATGCTTAATTTTCCCCCCACTTTTTTTCCCATCATAGATTGTCCTAAAACACAGCTTAAGTTGCTTCTTGGAGACTGTCCCATGGAATCAAGAAATCAGTCACACGTAATGCAGACTAGCTTAATAACCAACTCTCACAGCTTTCCCTCATCACCTGCTTCACTCTGTCCTGCTCCTGAGGCATGTGCTACATAATAAAGCAGTACCACAAAAGTCCTCTTAGTTTCTGGAGAGCCTGGATGAAGACAGGGATGTTCCAGGAACTCGTACTGTGTTAACGACTGGTCAGATACAAAAAAAAGGAAAAGAGAAAAAAATCAATTCTACCTAGTTTTAACAGAAAGGGATTCATTACATTTAATTACAAGGCTCAACTCAAGGTTTCACAAGTTTACATGATATGGAATACTCAGGATTCTCTTGCCCAAGCAGGGTTGTCTCAGGGATGCTGACCTGCATCCACCTGGCCCAAACCAGTTGCCTAATGAATGAGAGCAATCAACAGGAAGGCACCCTTAGCCCATGTGGGACGCTCTAGCATGCCTTGGCCCATCACTTAGGAAATATTATCTTACGGATTCATTGGGAGACCTGAAGAAACATGCAAAAATGAGCATTCACGATGAATCCCAGAGTCATACACATGGGATGGACCACCATGTGAGCTGCTGTTTCTACCAGGATTAGAAACTTATTTTGTTACTTGGAAAGTTTCATCTACGCAAGCGTGGTTTTGTGATTTGCTAAGTGGGTGTGGGATAGCGCTCTCTCTGGAGTTATTCTCCACTACCAAGGAAAGACTTTTCTGAGTACTCAATCCAAATGCTATGAAATATGAGTTTGTTCCAGTCAAACTAGTGAGAACAGACACCCTTCCAGCCCTGTGCTGGCACTGGGCACTGTTCCTTGTAATCGTTTTGGATGGTTCTTTCCTAGGCTTCACGTAGTTTCTTCAAATGAGTTTATTGATTAGAACACTGGGGTCTTTTGCCTCTGTAGCGCTCTCCTCTCTAGTACTCCGCTCTATGAAATCTAACTGCATTGCATTCCCCATCTCTCAACTTTGTCTCCTTGATGCAGGGAGTCTGCTGTGCTCCAACTCAGCTCCCCTTCTTTACATGGTTCTGAGCAATTCTTCAACATACTGAGCTAGGGCAATCGGAGGGCTCACTTAGTTTGTTTCTCATCTCTTAAGAATCATTCTCCTTTATTGCCAAATTTCTAGTGTCTTGAAATCCATTATGTCAAATATATATGTGTGTGCATGCAAATTTCTAGTGTCATGAAAACCACTGTTTTCACATATTTATGTGTGTGTATGTATGTGTGCACGCATGCATGCCTCTGTGTACGTTTTTGGGTGAGATGTTATTTCAAGCAGAAAGGTAAATTTGTTTCCCACTACTTAATTTTAGATGGAAGTGGAAGTACTCATGAACTGATTTGTAACTTCTCAAAGAACAATCTACATGTTTCATGAAGAGTGGATTGAGATATTCTAAGAGGGAAAACAGAAAGATCAGTGTGGAGCTTACTGTAGAAGAAATGGGAACAGCAAATGCTGAGTGGAATAGAAAGGCGGCTAAGCAAAGAGAGATATATATTTTTAAAAGAGGTCATCATGATAACCATGCAAAGTAATTTTAATTTATTAAATTTTCTCATACTACCAGAAAGCAGATAAATAGCACGTTAACAACTTTGTATGCTATAACTAGTAATGAGAATGTTTTAAATATTAATAGAACAGAGATTTTTTTATTAGATAGTAAGATTGAGCATTATTAAACTTGAGCATTTATTATAATGGAAGATTTGCCCTGTTTTCAAAAATTTGAAATGGAAAATTAGAAATAATGGATTTTTAAAAAATTCTTTTAGTATCTGTTAAGCTAATATACTGAACTCAGAGGCGTACTTAAATGAGTTATAATTCACATCATTACTCTCAAATAACAATGAATATATTTGCAATTTATTGTATTCTGGTTAGTTTAGTATATTTAATTTCAGGATTCCTACTCACTTTACTGTTGAACTGAACTTGGAGTTAGACTATGATGGCAATGACAATTTTTTGATCACACTGTCTTCCAAACTGCACCATCAAGCAATAAATGGGAATATCTAAAAAATTTTACAATTCAACACTATATAAATTATATAAAATATTTTAATCCAAGAAAGCTGAACTCTACAAACTGCGAAAATCCTATATTCTAAGGAGAAATAATAGATAGGTATATAGATGTATTTATAGATAAAAGACTGTGCTTCTAATAAACATGTTATAAGTATACAGTTGCCCTTTGATATTAGTGGTTTATAACTTAGTCACTGAATTTTTTTTAACTACAACTGAATATTTCTTTTTTTAATTGAGGCATACCTGACATACAACATTATATTAGTATCAGGTGTAAAACATAATGATTTGGTATTTGTATACACTGTAAAATGATCACCACAATAAGTCTAGATCCTATCTGTCACCATACAGTGTTTCCCTGAAAATAAGACCTAGGTGGACAATCAGCTCTAATGTGTCTTTTGGAGCAAAAATTAATATAAGATCCAGTCTTACAGTGTAATAAAACAAGACCGGGTCTATATTAATTTTTGCTCCAAAAGATGCATTAGAGCTGATTGTCCGCTTAGGTCTTATTTTCGGGGAAACACGGTAGTTACACTTTTTTTTCTTGTGGTAAGAACTTTCGAGGTTCACTCTCTCAGCAACTTTCAAGTATGCAATGCAATATTAACTATAGTCACCATGATAAATATTGAATAGCCTTTCTTTCTAAAGCATTCATAGTATTTTTAAGATAGAGCATTACAATTACCATATGGCCTCACTTATATGTGGAATCTAAAGAACAGGATATATGACCAAACCAAACAGAAATAGACTCAGAGATATAGAAAAAAACACACACTGTTAGTTGCTAGATGGGAGGTGGGAAAGCATGGAGGGAGTGAGTGCATGGGAGGAGTGAGGGAAAGGGATTAGAAAGTACAAATTAATAAACACAACGTAGTCATGGGGATACGAAATACAGAATGGGGAATATAATCAGCAATGTTGTAAAGAGTATGTAAGTTGCCAAATGGGCACTGGACTTACCGAGGGGATCACTTGATAGACTGTGTAGCTGCATGACTAATGTGCTGTACACCTGAAGCAGAAGTAGAATAATATTGTGTGACAACTATAATTGTATACACACACCCACGCGAGCGTGCACGCACCCCTGAGGTTGGACAATTTAAGTATGAGAACTCATCCTAGAAAAAGTGCTACATACCTCATTACTGAATATCACTATGGTCACCGTCGAAGTACTCCCCCTGGGAAGCAATGCACCAACACCAGTGCTGACTCCACCCTTTAAAGCAATTTGGAACTCTTTCTCTGGAACGGCTATCAGAGCTGTCATTCTATTACCCTTGATGTCCTGAATGTCATCAAAATGTCTTCCTTTCAATATTTCCTTTATCTTTGGGTAAAGGAAGTCATTGGGGGCCAGATTAGGTGAGTAGGGAGGGTGTTCCAATACAGTTATCTGTTTATTGGCTAAAAACTCCCTTGCAGACAGTGCCATGTGATCTGGTGCATTGACATAATGCAAGAGCCATGAATTGTTGGCGAAAGTTCAGGTCATGTAACTTTTCACACAGCCTATTTAGCACTTCGAAATAGTAAACTTGGTTAACTTTTGTCCCGTTGGTACAGATTCATAATGAAAAATTTCTCTGATATCAAAAAAGGTTAGCAACATCGTTGCAATAAATTCCTGACCTTACTTGTCAGACCTCATATAAATATAGTCACGAGATGTGGAGTATAGCATAAGGAAGATAGTCAATGGTATTTTAACAGCTACATAAGATGTCAGAGAGGTAGTAGCTTGGGGGTGGGGAGTTATCACTTTGTGAGGGGTGTAAATGTTTATTACATTGCTTTCGTATATCTGAAACTAAGAAAAAAGAATTAAAAAAAGAAATATACTGTAAGAAAATATTAAAACAATTTCAATTAAAATCAATATTTAGACATGATTTTTTTTGTATCACTATTATCACTTAACTTTATTTGAATATTCTTACCCATATATAGAGATTTTTTTAAAATGGGATAATCACGAAACAGAGAAAATAAATCTCAGTTTGTTGTTAATATTATTGCTTAGTTAAATTAAACTGGAATTAAAATGAAAGTTTTTAACGTGACTAGATACAAGTTGAGTATTCTAAAAAGTGATTTCTCTATATTAGCAATAAGCTCAGAGGAAAAGGACATAATAATGTCACATAATAGAGATAGTATTTTAAATTTGGAAAATCTTGCAATAAAAGTATATGACCTAAATAAAATCTAGTTGAAGAATGAAAATAGAGGCTAGAGCAATGTAAATGATAGCTATGGTCTATATGTACAAAAAAAATTATGAAACTTAGTTATAAAAATAGCATATTATAAAAGCAATTCGAATTAAAATCCCAACATGGTTGTTATTGATTTTAATTGGATAAAATTATTTTAATATTGTTATGTAAGAATGAATGTCCTTATTATAGCCAAGTAAAAATAGTTAAAGGCATTTTCCCCTCCCCTAGGTATCAGAACAGATGTTAAATCTGTCAATTGTCTTGGCCAAGGGAGTAAAGAAAAACGTTGAATAGGATAAGAAATCTATCCTATTCGGTAAACACAGTATATTATATTAATTTAATATATGGCAAAGATAGTTTCAAGTCAGAAACGGTTATATTCTTAATAATAGGGGAAGGTATAAATTTATAATCATTGGGAAGAAACTAAAATTGTACAAATTACACATAAATATTTAAATGTAAAAAAATTAAAAAGAAAAATAAGTAAACTACAAGAATGGCAAAGGTGTTAGGGAGAATTTCTTCACCAAAACTGGCTGGAAACTCAGAAACTGAAAAAGAAAAGATAGGCTATTTGATTAGGAAAATGTTAGCATAGCAAAAATAATTATGAACAGAATACATGGATAGATAATAAATTATAAAAATATTTTCAATGCTGAAGATAGAGTTATTATCTCTAATTTATAATAGTACTTGATCAATGATAAGAACAGTATTAAATATTAGAAAATGTGCAAAGTATCTGAAGAGGCAATTCACAGAAGAACAAATCCTAATGAAAAGATGCTTAAACTCATTAGTTTTCAGTTTCATGCGAAGGAAAGTAACAATGAGCTTTCATATTATAGGAATCAGACCAGCAAAAATGAAAACTCTTTCATATCCTTTGGTAGAAAAATATAATAAATATGTACAAATGTATTGTCATATATTCTCATGTACAAATTGTTACAGCTTTTGAGCAAATCATTTGGAAAAAAAATAGATGTAGACATATAGATAGATACATTGATAGATAGATACATCTTGTTTAATCTATAAGCCCCATCTATTCCACAGATACAAAAACATCAGTCTATAAGGACATGGGAGCAATCATGTTATGGTAATGTTGTTTGGAGTTACAGAGAACCAGAAAAGAAGTAGATTACTATTGCTAAGAGAATAATTGTTTAAATTATATTATGGTATACCTCCACATTAGAACATTATGAATCAATTAAAAATAATAAATTCGATATATACAAAGTGATTTGAAATAACACAAGTTATAATTGAAACAAAAATGGAGACAATTGTGCTGAGTATAATTCCCCACCTCTATATAACAATTATAATAAATACTTACTGTAATATATTATGAATGATCATATATTGCATATATCATATACTTATATATAGTATTATATGCACATAAGTAAATATAATCACATATAATATTAACTATACAACCATAGAGAAATATACAGAATAACATGTCTATATGGATTATGTGTGTATTTGTATGTGTTGGGAATCGGTGTGAATGATCTATGGGGAGGGGAGGGAAAAGTGGAGAAAAGAGCCATAAAAAAATAGCAAAAATCATGAAAAGTGCACAATCTGTGTGTATGATATTATGACATGCATGCATACACACAGGTAAACATTTGTGCATGTAAGGCTTTTTAAGAGGAAATGGGACAGAACGAACATTTTACAGATGAGTTGAAGATAGCAGACTAAACACAGTTACCCTCTGATAATCCATTAAATATCATTCATAATGCCACAACTAAATCAAGAATGGGAGAAAGACATAAACAGATTGGAACTTTGATCACATTTTTAGAAGACAGATAACAAATCGCTATTTGTGGGTGAGCGGAGTGGTGGAAGCTGCAGGACTCTGAAGAAATGAATTCGGTTTCCCACCTGCCACGAATGATGGGGAGAAGCCATGAGCACAACTCTGAGGAAGCATGATCGAAGGAACTAAAGGTGCTTCTACTGGAAAACAGCTGCTGGGAAATGACTGTGATATCTTTACCTATTTGAATGACTGCCCTGTGGATTAATTATTCAACTTTTCGCTTCCATATACTTACTGATTGTACAAAAATAGCATGCAACCAGATAGAACAAGGCTAATCAAAAATCATGTGTAAGAGCCAATGATTCTATAGAGGTATGAAGTTAAGTGAGCACTTGGCCTCAGAACTAGGATGCATTTGATTTCCCATCACCTTGCCGTCCGTACTCTATGACTGTTATAATTCCAACCTTTTTCTTCACTTAGTCAAACTAAGAGATGAAATCAACTGCCTATATGTTCTTAAAATAGTCACATAATTCTTTGCAGATGCTAAATAAAAATTTTATTATAAAAATGTTTGAAATGATAACTATTTTATCAGTATCGTTAAAATGTGTATATACAGAATTTATGCATATGTTTAAATCATGAATGGTCAGTCTTGCATAACTGCGGCACTAAGTTAACAAATAGATTAATAGATACCTAGATACCATTGTCACCAAGACAAAAGTGAAAGTTAAAATAGTTCTCTCAGAATGTCTTAGGCATTTTAGAATCTAATTGAAAACTTCACTGTAATTAAAAGAGAGAATTTTTCTTTCAGTAGGGGGTGTTGAGGGATGAAGAACAGAATAAGGAAGGAAATTAGCACTCATATCTTCACTCTTATATCTTAATTAATATATAATTACTTAATTAATGTACTTAATAATGCATAAATCACAACACTTAAAATAGGCAAGTTTAAATTGCTACTTTATTGCAAATCCCATTTAAAGCATGATTTCATCATCCCCAAAATATACAAACACGGGCCAAGTTAATTCAGGAAAGGGTAATTTTTTTTTTTTCTGGTATACTGAAAAAGAATTTTAGAAAGACAAATCTGTCTTTAAAATTTTAATATTGATTCTCCAGTTACTTGCAAAGTGATATATGAAAAAAGAAAAAAAAGGATTTCATGGGAAGCATTTTCTCAGGATCTACAATGGGCATTAAGACATCCTGAGAAGAGGAGAAACTGTGGCCCTGCTCAGAGGATTCAATTGGGACCATACTTAGGATTATGGATTTACTTTTGGATTTAACTTTTATCTCCTCTACTAATCTGTGAGCTCCACAAAGATAAACCCTGTAAAATAAAATCTGCTCAGCATTTTATTCCCTCTGTCTAGCATAGGGCCTAACCCAGCCCTTAGCTGAGACTATATTCTCAAACAGTAAATGAATTAATAAAGAAATGTAATATATATAGCTGGTTGTCCAGTGGAATGGTATGAATCATTGAAATGCATGACCAGCACGAAGACATGTAGTTATTAACGGATGCCTAATAAGTGGACATTTAAATGTGTTTATATGGTTACTCTTTTGTTATTATTCAAATACCCAGATATAGAATAGAAGACCATACATCCAAACTGAATTAAAGCTATTTTTAAGTTAAATAAAGCTGTACACAAAAGGCTAAAGAGAGATGTTAAGGAGGAAGGAAGCCTCTAAAGATAATGAAGTTAACTTTGCAAAAATGTGATAATATAATAAGAAGCAGAAAGCTAAGATGAAGGGTGCAAAGTTTGAGATAGATAACTAGTAATATTTCCAGTCATAATAAAATGATTTGGCTTCATGATTTTAGGTAGTTAATTAGAATATAAAATAAGTAAATCCAGAGACATCATCCAACCTGATTTGTATTTCTGCAGAAACTGGAAGAAAATCTCGCATATTTTAGGAGAAGAATAAATATGTGTTGAGTGAATTAATTAAATTGCATTGCCTTGCATTCCTTTATTGGATTTCCTATATTTAATAAAGAAAACTAGATATAATATATATGTTTTAGAAGTATGTATTACATATTTAAGTGTATCTATAGTATATATAAATATATGTAGCTTAAAATTACAGCATCATAACATGACTAATTTTCTTAATGATAATACTAAAAATCAATACACTTAAATTTCATTTCTCTATCTAGTTCTTATTATACTAATTTCATGTTTTTAATGCTACTGATTTTGTTTATTACTTTACGGACAAAATATATGAATTGATTAATCCCTTTTCCTACATATATTTTTACTGCTTTGGGCAATAAAAGGGGTTGATGATGTGAAAAAGATTTCAAGCTGTAAATTCCAATCTGCATTGCACATTAGAAAAACAAATATTAAAATGTGTGTATCATGAAATACCAAATTTTATTCCATTGAGATTATATAAATGTATATTTAAAACACATTTATCCAAGTAAATCAATAATTACAAACTTCTTTACAGATAGTGTTTCTGTAGTAGATTTATCTCACAATTTATAACAATATTCAATTTTTATTCTCTACAGTGGAAGAATTCCATCATCTTAATGCATCTAGAAAATGTAAGTGAACGATGCTTAAAATAAACAATTTGGTTTTTAAAGAAAAGGGTATTACTTCTAAGTAAATTTAGATTTTAAAAATATTGAGAAATCAGAAAAAATCATTTTTATCTAAATAAGTTTACATATTCTGAACCAAAATAGATTATGAGAGTAAACATTTTAAAGATTTAGGATATTTTCTTTATCCTTTTTTTTCTTTTAAACCTTTCTTCCTATATGTAACGTTTTGGAGGAGAATTGAGTAGTGAGATCTTATTCTTAGGAGAGTCCAAGAGTCCTCTCTAGCTATTGGATGCTCAATAACTTGTGTAGAGAAGCCTGTAGGGACGACTCAGGCTGCCAACAGGTGCCCAACCTGCTGCTCCCTGGATCCCTCACAGTGAATTCTGGCCCCCATATTCAAATATGCGCTTGCTTCATTTTGTTTAAAAACTTCTTCAGCCCTAGATATTTTTGTCAAATAAATTTTGCTGGCTACCTCTAAATATACCAGGTACTTTATTCACTGCTAACTCACCAAGATGAGCAGAACAGCCCTTAGAGACAAGGAGTTAATAGATCTGTAGGAGGCAGACAAAAAAATAGACAACTATAAGATGATGTATACATTAGTGTAGAATCATTTATAAACTTTTTAAGGAAGGTCATAGAAAATGATTCACTTCAGAATGGTAGGCAGTGGAAGAACCTAACGGGGACAAGGAGAAGGAGGAAATCCTGAAACCTAAACTGAGTCTGAGACTTAAGGAATGAAGAGGAATGAACCTGGATAAGGCTGAGATAGAAGGGATTTACAGAGGGAGTAGGTCACACGAAAGAAGGAAGGAAGGAAAGAAGGAAGAGTTGATGAGGGTGGAGAGAAAAGCAGACAAGAACTAAAATTGTAGAATTAATTCTTTAGTGTGATAGTAACTAAGTTTACAAATTCAGTTATTTGTTACTTGTTTCAGAGGTTACTTGAATGTAATATTTTTATTTATCCATCTTCTCTCATTTCATCTAGACTTTATTGGTTATAACTTTTACTTATGTCATGAATTGTTAATGTTAACATTTTATTTTGGCTTATTCCATATATATGACCATCTCCTTTTCGTTACATTGTATTGCATAATTGAATTTATTTCACTATGTAGTTTTACTGTATCTTTAGATAAAACACTTTAAGCAAGTATGAAAAGTCAGTGTTGAGGTAGTGAAATGACTTTTGTTACCATTTGGCATAGTTGTTAATCATCTCTGCTCTTTCCAGCCACCACATATACTTATCCGCTATGACACTCATTCCAAAGATGAGCTCTCAAACCAAAAAGCCAGAAACTAAACAACATTTTATATGTATAGGGAATGGGGGGGGGGGAATTCCTCTATTGTTCTCTGCTCTCCTTTCGCTTAAGCTAGCATTACTCTACTTTTAGTAATAAGGTGACTGGAATACCACACATTGATGCATTCTTTTTTGTTGTTGTTGCTGTTGTATTCTTTTATTGTTAAATAAACTTTAGTAGAAAATTCATGAAATAAAACCCAGTGTTTCCAATATTGATAAGCACAAAGATTAAGCTATGAAGAGAGCAAAACAGGAGAAAGAAGTAAATGGAAACTTCCTTGAAGTAAACATTTCAATATATCTCAAGTTTATAATTTCTCAATATTTTAAACTAAGTAAAATTACATAGTATATAATTGCTCAATTTTAAGTATATATTTTGGTAAATTTTGTGTACAACCTTGGAATCACAACCACAATTTTGGTATAAAATACTTCCATCTTCCTGAACTATTTCACCTATCTCTTTGCAGTCATACCACCTCTGCCTCCTCCCACCACTCACCTGAAGTCCCCAGAAACCATTGCGTTGCTGTCTGTAATAGTTTTGCTATTAAAACAAAAACCTTATATAAATGAAATCAGGAAGTCTTTGTAACTGGCTTATTTCATTTAGCACCGGACTTTCCATGTTTGTCCATTATAGTCGGCTGAATGGTGGCTCTTAAATGATATGTCTGCATCCTATGCCTGGAACCTGTGAATATTACCTTATAATGCAAAAGAAAAAGGATAATGCAAGGTGCTTATCCTCGTTTATATGTGCAGTCCTTCATGCAATAACCTTTGTCCTCATAAGAGAAGGAAGGGGGAGTTTTGAGTCAGACACTTGGAGGAGAGGACCCTGAAATCGGAGCAGAAAGGGATGAGACCAGGAACCAGGTTATGCTAGTAGACACTAGAAACTGAAAGGGCTAAGGAATGGATTCTCACCTACAGCCTCTGGAGAGAGTGAGGTTTGTAGCACTGTAGGACAGTTTTAGTTTCTCTGCACTACTACCAGCACTTGGTATTTTCAAGGGTTGTATTACTTTTAAATATATTTTATTTGTTGCCATTTTAGTGGGTGTGCAGTGGCATTTCATGTTGGTTTAAATTTGCATTTTTTCAGTCACAAATTGAGTACAGCTTCATGTGCCTATTGCTCATCCATCTATCTTTTTTGGTGAAGTGTGTATTCAAAACTTTTGCCCCAATTTTATGGGGCTTGGCGCCTGTATGAGTTTGCTAGGGCTACTGTAACAAAGTACCACAAACTGAGTGGCTTAAACAATAGGATTTATCATCTGTTCTGGTCAGTAAGTAAATAAAAGTGGACAGTGAGATAGTTGTGCAGACTAGAGTTCAAGATCAAGATGTCAGCAGGGTTGGTAACCTTTGAGAGCTATGAGAAAGAATCCATTTTTCATCTCTCTCTTAGTTTGTGGTGGTTTGCAGGCAATCTTCGGGGTTCACTGGCTTGTTGAAGCATCACTCTGATCTCTCTTTCATCTTCACATAACCTTCTCTTCATGTGCATATCTACCTCTAAATGTTCCCTTTTTATCAGGACATTAGTTATGGATAAGATTTGGATCCTATTAGATTAGGATCCAAATAGTTCAAATACTATAGAGACTTATCAGAATATACATGGAAATAGAATCTGTGAGAGTGGGTAAAATTGCCAAAGGTAATAGACACAGAGGAGCCTGGGCCAGAAACCTGAGGTGAAATTATTAAGGAATAAACTTACGAACAGAAATTTGGACATAAAATCGGTAAAGAGAAGCCAAAGACATAGGAGAAACAAACAAGCAAAATCTAAGACGGGTTCCATGGCAGACACTCATTATGCCAAACGCTGCTAAGGAGACTAAATAAAATGAAACTAAAAGGTGTCACGTGGTTTGGGGAAGATGGAGCTGATTGGACACAATAATGAAAGTGCTTTCAGCAGAATGGTGGGACAGGATCCTGATTAAAATGTGGTGGCAGAGCCTTTATACAGGAAAACTCATGGTATTACCACTTACAGGTAGAGATAGTAGATCAATGATCCCAGAGCTCTCAAAGTCAAAGAACTGCAGAAAATTATTCCCATTTTCTGATTATTTTTTTTCCTATTCCTTTTAAAGCATGTTTTCATTAATTAAGCAAGAGATGAGGGTGGCTTAAGGAAAATACAAAACTCCACCCAACAAATCTGATTAAAAGAACAACAATAGCAAATAAAGGACAGAATGTGTGAGATTATCTGGTGCCTGGAGTCCTGAACATGCTTGGCAATTACACAGTAGCTGGGTTTTCTTAACTGCGCGCCTTCACCACACAAGCCTTTTTTTTTTTTTTTCCAGTTTACATGTTTTTATTGGGGACCACGGAGAGGGGTCCTCCTTCTTGTCAGCGGAGGTGCCCACAGTTTCTTCAGCCACTCCAAGCTTGGGTCCTGGGAGTCCTGGGGGGTCTCTGGCCATGTGGGGCGTGTTTCTATCGTCTCAGAGCAGCACTTGGCAAAGGCTGTGCGCTGTGGCCTGGTGGGTCATGACTGCGTGCTTGGTAGGGGCTGAGTGGGGGCAGAATTAGCAAGGCCTGCAACGGGGAAGGATGAAACCAGCGCTGGCTCTTTGGCCCAGACATTTCTTCTTGAGGGAGGCAGCGATACTCCCCGTCGTCTTGGTTTCAGCAGAGGCGGCCCACAAGCTTCCTGTCAACTCAACGTATCAGGAAAGCTAGCACAGTCCTCATATCTGTCCCAGTTCTTCATGTATTCGATCTGCACCATGATATTCTTTTCAGATTTACTTCTCTGTGGAGCTTTGCTTATCTGAAGCCCAATCTGCTTGATTGTATAGTGAAGCCTGCATTTATTCTACACTATCCTCAATTAAAAAAAGAGTATGTTGTAATATGCGATGCTAATTTTTCGCATATGTATCCTCCCAGATAAGATTTTATTGAAGCAGTTCATGCCACAGTTCTCTCCTTCAACCTCAATTTTTTAAAACTTATTTTTATTTGATATGCAGAATTATATCAACTTTGATTTACATATATAATTTATACCAAATGAGTTACCACTGGCCTTGTATTCCACCCCGTTCAAGTCCTACATAATCTATGAATCATCTCTTTATTAAAGTAGCACCTATTTATTTCTTTTTTCTTTAATTATTTTATAGTGCCATTTTTTAATTATCTCAAAGTGACTACGTTTTTTAAAATATTGGTAATATATATTAACATATATTGGTAACAGGTCATATATATCATACACCTATATAATACGTAGATACATGTATATCTATACACATATATAACATTAATTTATTCCTTTCTTAACTGATTAAAATGATAATTTGAAGATAGCTTTGTAGTTTTATAACCAATGACACATGGCTCCATGCTAGACACTAATACTGAATATAAATGTACTGATTAATTTGATAATTGAAAAAAATGGGTAACAGCCTTTTATTAAAATACATTTTACGTTAAGGATGTTTATTTTTTTGTCATTCGGAGGGAAATAGAAGATTTTTCTCTTCGATTAAAAATAAATGTGACATAATTTGGTAGGTTTTATAAAATTACCTAGTCATCAGATGACTATTTACAGATTCTCACAATGAATTCATTCATCGCACGCACATTTACTGAGTGTCTACTCTGTCAAGTTTTGTGGTGTGATTAGAGCACCAGGCTAAGCAAGACTGCCAAGGCCCTGCCATACTGAAGCTTGCATTTGAGAGAGAGTGACAGACAATACAATCAACAAGTGATTTGATCACGTTTAATGGGAGTGGAGGGTTCTTTACATTTAGCAACACATGCTGGACCTTGAGAAACTAAGAGCCAAACTAGGAGCCAGAAGAGGAGTATCCCAGTCATGCAAAAGGACAAACAAAGTCCCTGAGACAAAAGTATCATGTATTCGCACTGATGCTCAAATTTTAGCATATGTCAGAACCACATGCATTATATAATTGAAATTTGCTAGGAGAGCAGAACTTAAATGCTCTACAAAAAAAGAAAAGGTAAATGTGTGATGTGTTAATTAACTCAGTGGGGGGAATCCTTTCACAACGTATACATATGTCATATCACATGGTATACATTAAATATCTTATAATTTTATTTGTCAATTATACCTCAATAAATCTAGGGAAAAGATCTTATGGAAGACTTGTTAAAACACAGTAACTTATCTCTTCACCTAGAGTTTCTATGGATCTTGGTAGGGACGCGAGAATTTGCATTTCTATATGGTTCAGGGCCACACTTGGAGAACTACTGGATTTGAGACATTAAAGGAGACCAGCGTGGCTAACGTATGGAGGATAATTCTGTAAACTGAAAAGGACGAGAGCAATTTTATAAACTGAAAGTAAGCACAGGAGTCAGACCACAGATTCACACTGACCACAGTAATTAGTGTAAATTTATTCAAAGTACTAGGAGAAGACATTTAAGGCTTTTCAGAAAGGTAGTATTATGATCTGATTTACATTTTAAAAGTATCACTCTGGTTTCTATTAATAAAATGTGTTGTAGTGTCAAAAGAGATGGAATAGAAAGACTTGTAGAAAAACATCATTGTAGTCGAGTTGGGAGAAAATAGCTTTTTGTACAAGGAACATGTCAGTAGATATGGATTTGCTGAAAGAACAACTGTAAGGATTGACCAAAACGGAGAAATCAAGGATAACTCTTAAGTTTTGGGGTTGACCATTGGAGTACCTCTATTAACGGGGGAAGAATGATAATAGAAAAGATCAAGAAAAGTTGCTCTTATATTGCTAATGTTGCTGGGCTATGAACCACTTTTATTGCATTGATTTAGAGGTTGTGTAAAGGAATATAAACATGATTAACAGGAAGAAATTTAGTATAGAGATGTTGTTAGAAGCCTGGTTTTAGTGGACTAAAGAAAAAATTAGAAAAGTAAGTTATTGAAAAAAAGAGGTGATGGCAAATCTTTTAAGGTTAATTTGGGGTCAAAAAATTAGACTAGAAACTGGAGGGGATTTGGGGTTCACTGTAGATTTTTAAGTTGAGAGATACCAGAATTAATTTATGTATTTGTTTGTGGAAATGATCAGCAGAACAAGAAAAACTGGTGAATGGTATAAAAGAAAGGATAAAATCTCTGGAGAATGTTTTGGAG
Source organism: Rhinolophus ferrumequinum (assembly GCF_004115265.2). Lineage (NCBI taxonomy): Eukaryota > Metazoa > Chordata > Mammalia > Chiroptera > Rhinolophidae > Rhinolophus > Rhinolophus ferrumequinum. Next base: position 13,126,531 of record NC_046287.1, read on the forward strand.
AATGGGATCCGAATGTAAGTGGAGCCTAGCCTTTGATAGGACTCAGGTTATTATTTTCCTTGTAACTGGAATCCAGGTAAAGAAATGATACATGATACTAGGTTTGTTGTTAGAATTAAGATAAAAGTTCATTTGGTTTCTATTTTCTTAGTAGAATGTGATTCAAGGCTATCAGCTCAGAGGAGATGAAAGAGATAAAATTTGAAATTATTATTTTGGATATTAAGACAAGTGACATTATTTTGGAATCTTCATAGGATTTCATGGCAGCACTGAGCATTTGAAGTATAGAATCATAAATTTAAATTGAACACATGTAGCCAGTATTCAATTTACCCAACAATTTCAAATATTAAAGGCCCAGAGAGGAGGATAATAGGTTTAAATCAGAGTAAGGGTTTTGTTTAAAGTGGAACAGAGGAAATGAAAGGAAGAAGAGTGGAAATATATGGAAGGGAATGATTATAGTATTATACCATGGAAGACAAACTGGCAAGGTGAGAAATGATGACTAGAATAAATAATTAATAGTAAATGGGAAGTCAATAGATGAGGAAGTTTATAAGCAGTTGAATAGTTGTCACAGTATAAGCACAGAGTTGGTGAGCTGGGATATCAAATATACCTTTGATAAAAAATATGTTGTCCAAATGAATATATAGTTTGTTGCAAAATACATTTCACCCTATCTCAACGTTCTACTAACATGTGTCTGACTGCATTGCAACTGCAGCATATAAACCATGACATAGATATTGGGGCTAGATAAGTGCGGAAGAGAGAAACAGACAAGAAAGAAAAACAGGAAAGAAAAGAAACAGGAAGAAGCATTTCTTTTTAAACATTATTTTATTAATAAATGTTTATTCTATAAATTTGTATTCCTATGTATTTACTATTTTAACTATCCTTAGGTAAACATTTAACCCCTCCCCATAGTATAGCAGGACAGGGAATTAATGTATAGTAAAAATATATTTGTACATTATTTGTCACTTAACATGTATATAGTTAAGCTGAAAAGTTAACTGCTCATTCATTAGATAGCATAAATTATAATAATCTTGAGGAACCTCCTTTCTTGCCTGCATTAAGTTCTAAGATAAAAGTATTCTTGGGTTTTATGAACATAGTTCTGAAAAAGCTTAAATGCCAATAATACAAGATTGATGAGTAAGTGCTGTCAAACCTTTATTGCTCAGTGTTTTGAACCATTAAAAACAATATTGTACAAGTACAATTATTTATAAGGAAATATTGCCATAATGTATTGTGGAAAGAAGAATATCAGCTTGAAAAAGAGTAGCTGAAGTATAATGTTAAGTTTTGTGATATTTGGTTTTATTACTGTCTATAAATGTGCATATGCATGCAGGGAATGATTTGGATACAGATATGTAATTAACAGTTATTATCTCTAGGTAATGTAATATTAATTTAATACTACCCTTTTCTTCTGCATTTTTTTTTACTTTCTCCAATGAATATGCATTATAATACTTAAATAATTTTGCAAGTTTCCTTTTTAATCTGAAAAATAAGGTATTTGAGTAGCAGCCTAGTTCGTCTGCTCAAAAGACTCTATTTTTCTTACTTCACTTTGATCTCCATATATTAGATTGGGTGCTTTACTCCCCAAGCCATACTAAACAACAGATTTTATATTCATATTGAAATGTACTATACAATTAAAAGTTATTATATTCATGTGAATATTTATCTATTAAGGAGAAAAAATTATTTTTCATGGGAAATACTCTTATGTATGAATCCTTTCCATTTCATGTTTCTTGTTCAGCTAGTGGAATTATGTTTTCTGTTACCTTTTCTGAAAGATAAAAGGAAATCGCAATCACTGAGAAAAAATAATGGATTACCTGAAGAATACTCTTATCTATATATAAAAAAAATCTCTTTAATTCATAAAAGATAATCATGGAGCATTCTGGCAAAATCTACTATATAAATAAAATTTCCTTTGACTCTTTGTTATTTTTTTCCTTTCTCTCTATTGAATGTTTTCTCTTTTTCTTCTATTTTCTAATTATATCCTGTTGTCATTCTCTTTTCAAACTACACTAGTATCCTAGAGTTATTTCATAAAAATTTGTGATCATCCTATTATCTTCTTAACTGCTTAGTACCAAATTAATCTCATGTAATTTATTTTGCACATAATGTTTCAATGCTCACTTTTAGCTCATAAGATGAGCCAAAAATCTTTGATTCCACAAAACCATTCAAAAAGTGTTGGTGGAAATATTTTTAATTCAAAACTGTAGCTATTGAAAATGGAGATTTTATTTTAAAAAGCAACATAATTTTTATTCATACCAACTCTATAGGAAATGGAAATGTACATACAAGCATCATTTTATTCATAAAGGTTGATTTTACAAATTTATATTCACTGTACATTTACTATCCCAAACCACACATGCCTTGTATAGTATGACTCTGACGTAAAGCATCTCCATCTTTTCCGTCAAATGCTCTCTATTACTCACAATTTTGTAAATCTGAGAAGCTTATCAATATATTAATCCACAAAATGTTCTTTTCCTTAAGAGAAAATTTCAATGATAATTTGAAAAAATCATGTGTTATTTACCATTATTTATCAGCCATTGAGAATAACAGTAAATGAGCTGGCTATCTTTAATGTTGTAAACTTTGGTATATCACATATTTGAGTGGGAATTACAGCAAAGTTTAGTTAAAATTCATTTTTTTTTATGAAGTGAGAAATGTAAATATTAATGAAGGCTGTGAGCTAGGATTGCATTGCACACCCAAAGCACGCAAGCGTTTCTCTCTGGCCCTAGTCAGCAACTTCTCTCTCCTTGTCATGTTACCACCACATCCAATATTAATTTTTTTTTTTTTCAGTTATTTAAAGAATTAAGCTTGGCCTAACTTCTATCCTCTCATTCAAAGTGGAGGTCAGCAAACGTTTTGTGCAAAAGCTGCATAGTAAACATTTTAGACTTTACAGACTATGTGGACTTTTGGTTTTTTTCAACTACTCAATTCTGCCATTTTAGTGGAAAACAGCAATGGAAAATATGAAACAAGCTCCAATAAAATTGTATTTACAAAATTAGGTGACATTTCCAATATTGGGTCAAGATGGTATAAACTCATGTTGCCTTGCTCCTATCTTATAAATACAACTAAATGCTCTGGGAATAATTCAACACACAATGATAAAAGCATTCTGAAAACTGGAAAGAAGAAGGACAGGTTAGGAATTTTAAGGCTTGAGAAACAACAAGGTAGTGAGTTTCTCAGGCTCTATTTTTATAATCCAAATATGTTGTACTGTTCACTGGTGAGTTCTACAACCTGAAACCTCTAAGAGGAATAAAATAAACAAACAAACAAACATAAAGGCTCACTCTCTCTACTCAAAGGACCAGAAAAGTTGAAGGCCAACACCTGCTCCACATTTAAGACTCTGGTTAGTTAATTCACTTGCAGGAGTAGCTTCAAAGCCCCACCTCGGCTCGAACCTGCGGCACCAGTGGCCAAGCAGATCCAACCACAGAGAGAGCTGCAGAGGGGCCTATGTGTCCTGGCCTGCCACCCAATAGCATACGGATACCCAAACATAGCAGCGTATGACCCTATCCTCACACAACGGATTTCCCCACCAACAATAGGCTGCCTTGGAAAGCAGCTCCGGCCCCTGAAACAGGCAATAGCAGGGTTCAAGCAGGAGCTGCAGTAGCTACGTTGAATGAAACAGGACCAAATAGTATTGCAAGAGCTTTGAAAATTAGTGAGTCATTGGAAATACAGGCCAAGAAAGTAGGTCAGAATCTATCTGCTAACACTATATAGAATATAATCAAATATCTCTTACTATAATAATCAAAATGTCCATTATTAAAAAATATCCATTATTAAAAAAATTATCATATCAAAAACCAGGAAAATCACAATTTCTGGGAAGACAAACAATGGATGCCAATACTGAGACGAACCAGATGTTGGAATTACCTGAGCATGGTATAAATAGCATCAGAAAAAATGTACTTCTACAAATGGTTGAAACAAATGAAATAATAGAAAAATCTTAACAAACATATAGAAGTTTAAAAATGACTACAATAAAATTATAAAACTGGAAATACAATAACTGAAATAAAATCTCATTTAATGGATTTAATAGTAGAGTGGACATGGAAAAGACAGAATCAGTGATTTAAAGACAGATCAATACAGTTTATTCAATTTAAACAACAGAGAAAATAGATTAAAAAAAAAAACCAGAACCTCAGTAATCTGTGGGACAATAACAAAAACGTATAATATTTATATCTTTAGAGTGGCAAGAGGAAAGGAGAACAAGAGTAAGGATGAAAAACATGTAGAAAAATGTGTCGAAATTTCCCAGATTTGGTGAAAGACATATACTTATCACATATTCAACAAGCTTAAAAATGCTAAATTGGATAAGCTCTAAAAATTATTACCAAAATAAACTTCTGAAAACAAAGGACAAAAAGTCGGATAAATATCCAGAAAATAATATTACCTATGGAGGAACACAAATTCAAATGATAGTGGATTTATTACCATTGAGGCCAGAAAAAGTGAAACAACATTTTGAATTGCTGAAAAAACAAACAAACAAACAAATAAACAAGAGCCATCAACCCAGAATTATATATCCTGAGACAGTCTCCTTCAAGGATGAAGGAAAAGATTGAAAATACATCTGTAAAGACATCCAAGATGGCAGAGTAGATAAACACTGTGCCTGCGTGCTCCCATGAACACATTAAAATTACAACTAAATTTAACAACCATCCACATCAAGAACCATCCGAAGCCTAGCCAGAAGTCCCACAACTGAAAATTTAAAAAAAAAAAAAAAAAAAAAAAAGCCACATCGAGAACTGGTAGGAGGGATGGAAATGCAGACTGAGACCGAACCTCCCTGTGGTGGTTGAGAATCAGGAGGAATATCTCCCCCACTGAGAAGCGAGAGACCCCAGCCCCCACACAAGGCTTCAAAGCCTGGAGTACTGGTGCCGGGAGGAGGAGTCCCCACAATATCTGACAGTGAAAAACAATGGGGATTCTGATACTTCAGGTGGGGTGGAGGGCGGCAGGAAACACACGGCCTCTTAAACAGCCCACACACACACACACTCACTTGCAGGCACTCACCTTGGGCTCCAGCGGAGGGTCAGTGACTTGAGGGGCCTCGGACACATACGGCAGCAGACTTAGGTGTGTGCCTTCTTCCGGGGAACTGGAGGACAGCCGCCATTTTCCTGTTGAGAGATCCTCTCCTATGCAGTCAGCAGGTGGGCACTATCTTTCCTATGTTGAGCCTGCCCCCACAGGCCATACCTGGATCTGATTGGCCTGGTGAGTGCTGCTGCTCCGCCCTGCTGACTCAGCAGGGAGCCTGGCCAAACTCATGTGCACCACCTGAAGCACTCTCCCTGTGAACAGATAGCCCCTCCCACATTGCATTTTTTCTTGGGAAACTATTGGAGTCCATGGGCCCCAGGCAGACAGCGACTGGCCTCAGTGTTCTCTGAGACTTTTGCTGAGACCCTCCAGGCTCAGCACTGGCACCAAACCAGAGTCTACATTAACCTGGTGACCACAACTCTTCCCACTTTTGTGACTCCCTGAAACCCTGCCTCAGTCAGCCAACACACATACTGCATAAGGCTTTATCAGTGACTGAACCTTAAGGGAGTTGGCAGGTGGCAGCAGGGCTCTAGGTCTCTGGCTTTTTGCTGAGTTACCCCAGCACTGGTACAGTTGGCAGTTGTCTTCGGTTAGCAGCATGGCCTCTCCCACGCACCTCTAGGTTTAGTACAGGCAGCAAACAACTGCAGATCACTTTGTAGCCCTACCAGGTAGCTCCCAGTCATAGACAGTAACTGACTTATGCTTGCACTGGAGCCCCTCCTAAGAGTCTCCAGAACCAATATACTTGGAGGCTGGTATTCAGACCACTGAAGAGCACTGCCCAATTAGCCCCACTAGTAGTACACACAAAGTTTAATTTTAATGGGCATCAGAGCCCACTGGGGTGAATCCCCTCAGTGGGGTAAGCCTCTCATACGGCAGCTCATAAGCTGTGGACATGGCCAAACCCACAGCATCAGCCTGAAGGTCGGTCCCACCCAGTGAAGTGTCAATAGCACAACAGGAGACCACACACAACCCACATAAGGGACACTCCTGGAGCACCCAGCTCAAGTGACAAGGGAGACTGTGCCACTGGGCCTCACAGGACACCTACTATAAAAGACTATGTGGCCAAGACTGGGAGACAGCAGATCTACTTAATACATAGAGACAAACACAGAGAGGCAGCCAAAATGACAAAGAAACAAAGAAATGCATCCCAGAGGAAAAAACAGGAGAAAAATCCTGAAAAAGAACTAAACGAAATGGAGGCAAGCAACCTACCAGATACGAAGTTCAAAACAATGATTATAGGGATGGTCAAGGAACTTAGTGAGAAGTTCAACAAAGAGACAGCAAACATGAAAAAAGATATAGAGGCACAGAAAAGAACCAGTCAGAAGTGAAGAATACAATAACTGAAATAAAGAGTGCACCAGAAGGAATCACCAGCAGAATAGATGAAGGAGATGACTGAATCAGCAATATAGAGGACAAGGTAGCAGAAAAATACAATCAGAACAGGAAAAAAAAAAACAAAACCCAGAAATAAGGATAGTTTAAAAGACCTCTGGGACAGCATCAAGCAGAAGTAGTATTACAAGGAATGCTAGAGGGGCTTCTTTGACATAGAAAAAGAAATCGAAATTATGAATAATAAAATGGCAATAGCTACATACCTATTAACAATTAGCTTCAATGTAAATAGGTTAAATGCTCCAATCAAAAGACACTGGACTGAATGGATAAGAAAAGAAACCCCTTACATATGCTGTCTACAAAAGACTCACTTCAGATCTTAAGACACACACAGACAGAAAATAAAGGGATGAAAAACAAATTCATAAAAATGGAATTAAAAAAAAAGCTGGGGTAGCAATACTTATACGAGACAAAATAGACTTTAAAACAAAGGCTATGATAAGAAACAATGAAGGACCCAGTAATCCTATTTCAGGGTATTATCCGAAGAAACCCCAAATGCTACTTCGAGGGGACATGTTCATCCACATGTTCACTGCAGCATTGTTTACAATAGCTAAGATGTGAAGGCAGCCTGGGTGTCCATTGATGGAAGAATGGATGAAGAGGTGGTACATATATACAATGGATTATTTCTCAGCCATGGAAGGGAATGCGTTTTTTTTCATCTGCAGCAGCATGGATAGACCTGGAGGGTACTGTGCTGAGTGGAGAATATCAGAGAGAGAAAGACAGATGCAAGGTGATTTTTCGAATATGTGGAATTTAAGAACAAAATTAACAAACAAAACAGAAACAAACTCACAGATACAAAGAACATTTTAATGGTTGCCAGATGGGAGTGGGCTTGGGAATGGGTGAAAAAGAGAAAGGGATTAAAAAGTACAACTTGGTTGTTATAAAGTAGTCATGGGGATATAAAGTAAAGCATAGGGAATATAGTCAACAATATGGTAATAACTATGTGTAGTGCTAAGTGGGGCCACACTAGACAGGGGATCATTCTTAAATTATATAAATGTCTACCCACTATCCTGTCCACCTGAAATTAATATGAAATAATGTCGAATGTCAACTGTAACTGATAAATTTAAAGGGGAGTAGGTGAAGGAGAATAAGAGTTTCAATTTTTCAGGTATAAAACCAATAAGTCATAGGGATGTAATGTACAGCATAGGGAATATAGTCAATAATATTGTGATAGCAGGGTACAGTGTCAGATGGTTGCTGGATTTATGGTGATCATTTCTTTAGGTATATAAATGTTGAACTATGTGTACCTCTGAAATTAATATAATAGTGGATGTTAGCTATATTTTTAATAAAAACCTTTAAATAAAAGAAAAAAGAAAAAAAAAAAAAAAAAAAAAAACAGAATGAAGAAAAAATAGACACTCTCTGGTGAAGGAAACAAAGACAATTTGTTGCATGCAGACCTGTCTTTCAAAAATAGCTGTAGGAAGCTCTCCAAAAAGAAAGAAAATGGTACCCAAAGAAGGTTAGGACCTTTAAAAATGAAAGAAACACATCAGAATGGGTAAAAAGAGACATAAAACATAATACGCAATCTTTCAACTTATGAGTTTCTTTAATCATATTTTATGGCTGAAGTAAAAAAAAAATAACGTGCTGATATGGTGCTCAATGTATTTAGAAGAAACAAACACTTGTTACAATTATATTTAAAAGTCAAGAAGGTAAATGTACCTAAGTGGAAGTAAGATTTCTACATCTATACCAATAGATTGCTATTAGACAACCATAAAGATATAAAGGATAATACCATGAGGGTATAAAAACAAAAAAAGTCTCATCACGATTTTTTATACATGTATAAGCTTATTCTAAAATTTATATGGAAAAGAAAAGGCTCTAGAACAACAAAAATAATTTAGAAAGAGAAGAATAAAAGAAGAGGAATGACTCTTACTGATATGCAGGGCAATGTACTAACCGAGGGACAGACATAAATCAATGGGGTAGAATATAGAACCCAGAAATAGACCAACATAAATGTGTCCAATTTATTTTTAACAAGGGAGCAAAAGCAATTCAATTGAAGAGAACTAGCTTTTTCAAACAATGGTTGTAGAGTAATTAGAGTAATTACACATTCACAGACAGAAAAAAAAAGAAAAAGATTTGACCTAAGTCTCACATCTTATACAGAAACTAATTCAAAGTGAATCATGGAGTTAAATGTAAACATAAAATTATAAAACTTTTAGAAAAATATAAGAGAACATCTTTGATACCTGGGGCAAGGCAAAAAGTTCTTTCTTAGAATTGGCATTGAATGTGATGTATAAAAGAAAAAAAAAGATAAATTATAATTCCTCTAAATTAAAATGAGAGGAATAGCAGCAAACTATTAGCTATTTCTTTTAAGATTCAACCTCAATAGTTATATTGCAAAAAAAAAAGGAAAATATTGCAAGTTCAAAGACATTATTTGTTTGTTAATATAGATACAAAAGTGTGAATCACCACATGATTGAAAATGTTCGAAAAAAATATAGTAGCTCTGTTGAAATAAGAAAATATGGCATGTTCAAAGAAAGCAGATTAGAAACCATGCAGATTAGAAACCATGCCAACACATTATCCAAGTGATCTCATCTCAGCCTATTTAATGTAGCCCTGAATTGATTCATATGTAATTTCCAGTGTTGGTGATGATTATTTTGTGTTCATGTAACTCTTTTTCAAAGAAGGCAGAGCTTTTAAGATTTCACCTAAGTCCGTCATCAGAGTCAGTGCATGTTTACCTATGCTTTGAAAGTGGCTTCTCTATAATATTATTAAACCATCAGTCTTCTACCATCTTGAATGAATCTGGTAGTCACTGTGATTCAGAGGGAAAAAAAAAAAAAAATGGATACTGTTTCCTTGCCAGAAACTGCTCCCTTTTTTATGAGGTGGTGTAAAACCTTTGTAGGAGGGAAAAGGATCATTCTCTCAAAATTGATTAGTGAAAAAAACTGGGGAAAAAAATTATTATCAAAGATACACTTATCGATGTTGACAAGGCACCTATCAATTTAGCCTTAGAAACTTTGCAGCTAATTAATATAACTTGGTCAAAGAAACCAGTAAATAAGTTCAGATTTCTCATTCTTCTCAGGAATCATAAAACCATAATAGATCTTTATAACTATGTAGTGTTCCACAAGAGTTTTCTTTCTTTTTAGAAAGAATACATTCACTGTGGTCACACAGTATACTACGAGCTCTTAGGAAAAACTGTGGTGAAAATTTAATAGCAACATGTTATTATTGTGATCATTATACTTATTCTGAAGTTCTTAAGTAAAGGATTGAAGAAAGCACATCTGATGGAATATTTACTCCTCCAGCAATTTTACTGGAACACTAGGTCTCTTCAAAAAGGCCCTTAAAAATGCAACTTATGAAAAGATGAGTTCAAGGAAATGTTATTCTTCTGGAATACATTTCTTCAAGTTGCCATTTTATAAGTAAATTAGTTTTACTCACTTGCTCTTTCCCCTTTTATTATACATGAAGTACTGTAAACCTTTATGCTAATGACCACCAGTTACACAGATGACAAAATGAGAGACCATTATGTGACAAACAAATAGCAGGAGTAGCCAGCAAATAATGTCGGCCATTATACTATATTTGCTGTTCCCAAAGTGTGACCTCTTAAGATAACCTTTGGAAATATGTTATCATTTGGGAGGTTAATTACACGCTAAAAGGAATCTTTGGCAGAAAACACGATTTTTGCACTACAGCTTTTATGTTGCAAAAATCTTGCAAGTATTTTAAATTCAAGTTGAAATTCCACAGGGCTGTGACTTACCTTTATCATTGGATTTGTTGGATTCTAAAAACCAATGTATTTTCAATATGGCAGAAGCATCACTTTTTTGCATTTTCTGAGACATTTTCAGTTCTATCAATTGCCATTAATGGCTAATTCTTAGATACAGTAATTTATCCAAGAATGCTGCATTTTCTTGACTATGCATTCATAAACTTCCTCTACAATGCACATGTTTGCCCTCTCATACACACCACAACACACTGTGCTATCACAAAATGATATTAAGCTTAGCAAAATACAGCATGTTAAACAAAATAACACATTCAGTATCATTAATATCAGTAGGTGCAGTGATAGGAAAGAAAGAGAAGGATAAGTTTTGATGCAGAAAAAAAAAAGCCTATGATCTAAACAAGATATTTCTATTACTACTAGGGAGGCGATTTTAAAGGTTTTCAAAGACCAAAAGCAAGGGATCAAGATGAGGACATGGTGACTTAAAAATCACTGACTTTAATTTCTGCTCTGCTGTCAGGTCAAGATCTGACCTGACACCAAATAGCTCTATCAGTACTTCCAGTATTGGATACAATTACTCAAGATATTTTGGGAAAAGAGTGGTGTTTGTCTTTGCAAAAAACTAGGTGGGCCCTTTCTTTGCCTACTGAGAAAAACCAGAATCCAAGATCTTGGCTAGTCTCAAAAATGCATCAATTCAAATGTGTGTGCTTTAGGCATAGAAAATAAAACATCAAAGTTTGAATGATTAATATTTCACAGATTTAAGAACAGAGTAAACAAAATTAAGGAAACCGAAGCAGAAATCATTTATTTGCTATGGAGATGACATGCTATTATCACCTGTTACATAAACACACAAAACAGAATCAGAATTCCAACCTCCCTAAATGTTCAGGTCCCAATACGCCAGGAACAGAAGAAATTATAGTAACGTGTCACCATGACTGGAGATAATTTACATGTTTCATAAAATCTGTAAATAGTACATGTAGTATTATGTGTATGTAGTAGTATATACAATAGTGAAAAGCAGTGCAAGTCTCTTTTACATAAACAAGGGCAAATACTAATTTAATCATATGTAGTCAGAAAAAGCCGAGAACCATATGATTTCACTGATATGTGGGATATAAAACTGAAAACAACAAAGGAACAAGACAAACAAACAAATAAACAAAAACTCATAGACACAGACAATGGTTGACTGGTTTCCAGAGGATAACGGGGATGGGAGATGGTATATGAGGGTGAAAGGGATCAAATATATGGTGACAGAAGGAGAACTGACTCTGGGTGATGAACACACAATGTGACATATAGATGATGTATTACAGAATTGTACATTGAAATCTTCATAACTTTGCTAACAATTGTCACCCCAATAAACTTTAATTAAAAAAATCATATTTAGTGATCTCAAAATTAAAGTGCAACCTCTTTTGGAAGAGGGAATGAAAGAAAAAAATGAACACTCAAGAGGAAATCCAGACATTTAATTTGCCTTTATTGTCTTTAAAACATATCTAACTGAGGAGCTAATGGACTTATTTATATCCTAAAAAAATAAAATAAAAATACCAAGACTTAATTAACCCAGAATGACTCAGTTGATAAACAGATCTTCCCCTCAACATCAGATATATTCTGTCAATACTTCACATGGATTTATTAAAATGAACCATCAAGGAGATAATTATTAGGTAAACTGAAAATTCTAAGAACCCAGCTTGTAATAAAAAGCCTTGACAGTGTAACTTATTAGGGTGTTTCACACAAACAGTAAAAATGAGTTTTCCCTTCTTTTCTTTCTTACAATGAGCTTATTTAGTGCTTTTTTTTTGTTTAAAACACTGTGCTGGGCACTAGTTGTGAAATTTCTTCCTTCTTTGAGGAAGAAGAGACACAGAAAAGTTAACAAGAGATTAAAACACAAATGTAGTGAGTGTTATGATAAGGGCAGTATAAATTTTAGGAGTCATAGATGGATATCCCAGGTAACATCTATGCTCCAATCTGAAAGATGGGTCGGTGTTACACAAATGGTAAGGATAAGCGTTTCTGTTTGTTTGTTTTTTAATTAAAGGGAAGACAATGTATAATGGGCTGTTAGAAACAGAGAGTTCCTAACTCAACAAGGTCTTAATACAAAGGGGCATATAGAAGTAGGACAATCTAGGAAGGTAAGGATCTAGGCCTTGTAATTCATTATGGGAATCACAGATATTTTCCTAAAAGCAATGAGGGGCCACTGCAGTTTTATAAGCAGTGGAGAGACATGACGAGATTTTGTTATTGTTGTTGAAAGTAATCCTTTACGCTGTGTGAGATATGGATTGGAGGGGTAAAAAGAAATTACATATTAGTAATATTACAATAGTTTAGGTGAGTGGTAAATGACGTTTGTCTTTGGAAAAGGACAGTGGAGAATAAGGAAAAATAATGGATTTGAGTCATACTTTGGAGGTATACTTGGAATGAGTCTGTGATTATTTTCCAGGAGGATATGAGGTGAGACAATTCAAGAGTAATGCCTAGGTTTATTGTCTAAGAAGCATTATAGATATTAAACAGCCACTGTGAATTAATCTTAGTAAATATAAATGCATTGTGAAAATATAATAAATCTGCTGAATATCAGAATTTTATGTCAATTAGATTCAGAATGTTCTTCACAAATAAATAATAGACATTTTATTTAACATTTGACACAAATTGGCTACAAAATACACACACACACACACACACACACACCAATCCACACATGCGCACACAAACACATTTACATACACAGATGAAGTCATCTTTAAAAGGACAATAGGAAATTATCCTTTGCAACTGGTATACAAAAAGAAAAAAAAAATTTCTCTCTCCTAACAAATTTATTCAGATGACATACACCTGTATTTATATAGTTAGATTTTATTTTGACTTTGAATTCACTCTTAGAAACAGGTTTCCTAAGATTTTTCTAAGAATAAATAAATAGAAGATTTATTCTCAATTATAAATTAACAGCTGCCCTTCTTTTTTTCAATAAAGTTTATTTTTTTGAGCAGTTTTCGGATTTTCTACATTTACAAAGATATTATCTGAGAAGAGTTAGCTTTATTTCTACCTTCTCAATCAGTGTATCTTTTATTTCTTATTCCTGTCTTATTGCAAAGCTAGGACTTCAAGTATGATGTTAAACAGCAGTGGAGAGAGGGGGCATCCTTGCCTTGTACATTATGTTAGTGGCTTCAAGCTTCTAACTGTTAAGTATGATGCTAGCTGTAGGTTTTCTGCAGGTATTCTTTATCAAGTTTAGAAAGTCCCTCCATATTCCTAGTTTACTGAGTGCTTTTATAATGAATGGATGCTAGATTATGTCAACCATTTTTTTCTGCTTCTATTTATATGATCATATAATTGTTCTTCTTTAGCTTCTGGATGTGATGCATTACATTAATTTATTTTTAAATGTGGTACCAGCCTTGTAACTGGGATAAATCCCACTTGGTCTTAGTATATAATGCTTTTTACGCATTGTTGGATTTGATTTGCTGTTTTCTTGAGGATTTTTGCATTCATATTCATGAGAGATATTGACCTATAGTATTCTTTTCTTATAATGCCTTTGTCTGGTTATGGTATTAGGGCAATGATGGTTTCATAGAATGAATTAGGAAGTATGTTCCCTCCTTGTGTGTTTTGAAGGAGATTGTAAAGAATTGGTGGAATTTGTTTCTTAAATGTTTGATAGAATTCACCAGTGAACTAATCTGAGTCTGATACAGTCTGTTTTAGAAGTTTATTAATTGTTGATTCTATTTCTTTAGTAGATATTTCTGTATCAGACATAGCTCTTGCTACTAATAGGTATTCGACATAGAAATGTCGAACTAAATGCAATTGGATAAATTATGGTATGCTTTTTCTTTTTAAAATAATTAGAGATTCATATTTTTACTTAAAAACTACAAGTAATACAGAAAAAAACCTTTCAGATCCTCGTAATAAATTAGTAGAAAATATCACATAGAGTCTTAAAACAGGAATGCAACTTAGAAGTCATCTATTCCAACCACTACTCAGTGTAGTTAGGTGCCACTTAAGGACAGGGATATGTGCTGAGTAATGTGCACTTAGGTGATTTCATCTTTGTGAGAGCACAGAGTGCACTTGTACAAACTTATACAATAGATAGTATAGTCGACTACACACCTAGGCTGTATGTATAGCCGTTTGCTCTGTAGGTAAGAAAACATAATTTTCCCTCTACCTTTCTGAGTTCCTGTCTGAGACATCCTTATAATTAAAGAGAGATTAACAGGAGAAAAACAAATAAATTTTAATAATATGTATACTTCCTCAATATGAAACCAGAGGTCCTTATGATTCATTAAATTAAGTTTTAAATCCTAGCTTTCGAAATCATATTCCTTTCTCTCCATACACTCCTCAGAGACCTAGCCTTTTTCCCGGGATAATCAGCAACCCCCAAGGCAGCAGAAGACAGTAATTGGGACCTGACTGAAGGTCACACCATCCAGACCTCCCACAGGCTAAAGATAACATCTTGACCTAAGTCATGATTCAGCTCCTGGGCCCTAAGGTGGCCCAACCCCTTGGCTACTTTCCCAAGAGATGATAAAAGGATTTTGGAAAAGACTTTAGAACTGTCCTCAAGACCTGAAGAAATGATTCATTACCCTTACCTCACCTCTGACCATTCAGCTCCCAACACGACCCCAAACCCCTAATCCATGGTATTTTGTGATTTTACCTATGCAATCTGTAATCTACACACCATCAAGGAATGAGGCCTTTGAGTATTACCTCACCTGTGTCTTCAGGTTGGGTGCCAATTTCCTAAATAAATCTTTACTTTCTTTGCTACAAACCCTTGTCTGTGTCTTGTTTGGCTTTGACGCACACAGGAAAATTAACTCCTTTAGTTCGGTAACATATACATGGAAAAGACCCAGAAAAACTGAATAATACACCATAATGGCTGAAGACACCACCTTCGATACCATTTTCAGCTGAAGACAAAAGAAGACGTTGGGGGTGCAGGGTGTTAATTTTGGGAGGTTACTAGGAAAACCAGTGACAAGTGTAAGGTTGTCAAGCACATTCATGTAAGTCATTGTCTTCTGTATTGATAAAAGTTCTAGAGATAAGGTCATCCACCTCATCCTAGTACAGGGAAGAAAACAGACTTACAAATGGGGATTTCCCTTAAGAATGTAAGTGTATTTTACAAAGAGTAATTTCACAGCTTCTCCTATGTCTGCTGTTTATTAAAATTAACCAGCCTAGAAATAATCCTTATAGCAAACACATATTTTAGGGTAACAAATTCTGTACCATAGTATATGCGGGTCATAGTTCAACAAAACATCATTATGCTGCACATGACTGTACACAATCTGTCTACAGTATTTTGATTGATTATCTTTGAGCTTTCTAATTTCTTTGTTGCTTTTTCTAGCAATAGGGACAATAACAGGTAGCCTCATATACTGCTGGAAAAGTTCTACTACTGATTCAACACCTCCCCATGTAAATTCTATCCAGAAGTATAATTTAGTTTTCTACTCTCTTTCACACTAGTGACCCATTTACCCTCAGATTGTCAGATTTTTATAGCTATTGACATATAATCAACTAAAACTCCCATGTTTGCTAGTTAATACAAGCACACTATATTCCAAATCCAAATATAAACAAGTGTGTGTGTGTGTTTTCAATGAATTCACACATATGCCTAAGAAACATTTCTGCTGTCTGTCATAAAACATTAAATGTGCCTCTCTCTTTTGTAAAATTTTAAAAAGGCATAATTTAAGTAGTCCCTTCATAAATTAGTATTAGAGGTGTATGTAGTGTTTCCTTAGGCACTCATTATTTCTCCTTTACATCGAGGCCACTGCAATACAAAGCTTGCTGGGAAAACACAGATAGGTAAACAAACGTTATGAAGATATACTCTGATCTTGGTATCACCAAGTAAATTCTCTCAGCATGTCCATCTTCTGATTTTTAAGGGAAAATATTTTTTAAAATGTCTTCGATGGAAATGTCAAAGATTGCTAGGAAAACGATGTCTTCTGTGTATGGGTGAAAGCCTTCAGAAAGAGACAATAAAAAGGTTAAGGAAACAGGCAAAGATACTTGAGGTATAGTTCTCAAAGAATGAGAAAGAGAAGTACAACAGCATGATACGAATAAATATAAATCCTGCTGGGGCTAAGACATTAAAAGTCCAAGTGCTCACATTACAGAAGAGAAACTGATGCTCACAAAGATCCAATGTCACAGAAATTATTAGTGGCAATCTCTTGATTTCAAATTCATTTTTTTATTATACCATGGTTCCTCATTTTGTTTTTGTGTGTAGTCAGTATATATAAATGTGAAATAAGAGTATGTCTAAAGGATATAAACAAATAAGCACCAATGCCTATCTAATGATTGACAAAAGCCTATCACTCCCAAATTTATACATAGACTTTTATTTCTATATAAATGTTAAATGGTAACAGTGTCTTAAAAATATTTATCCTAGGTTATCTGCAATAAGGAAGTCTTGATATAGCATAAGTAAATGTGGATAAATATTAAGCATATCCTTGTAACTACCTGTTATGTTTCACAGTGTAAGCAAAAGCTTTCTTTTATATTTTAAGTGCCTGTATTTAATCTCTGTACTGTTTAATTTTACATTTAGATTCTTTCAAGCTCAATTTTATGACTTAAAATGTTTCGTAGCTCAATATTCCACTTGTCATTATGAACAGTGGAAAGCCAATTGAAGTAATGGTAAAAACAAACAAATGAAAAAAGAAAGAATACAAAAGTCCATTGGCTAAAGAAAAATTTTATCTTAATGTAAGTTGAGATGGTAGGCAGGTTCACAAATGTAAAGAAATAAAATAGTATATAAATTATGTGCCAAATTCTCATCCCATGGGATTTGTTGGCAACTGGGTATAAGAATAAGCTAGCCTAGATAGAAAACACATTATTTAAGAAATTAGAGGTTATGATGGTTCATGAATTATTATTATATTTCTTCATTAACAATGACAGAGTCTGCATATTAGCTGAAGATAGCTAGAAGATGATTATAGAGTACTCAGAGAAAATTAAGGTGATGTATAACAATAAGCACAAAGGTTATAATAACAAAATGATGGCTGGTGACTTCAGCATTTTTAGTTTGCTATTGTATTCTGTTTAAAAGCTTTTATTAGATAATGTGCTTCTGAGATGAAAAAATAAGGTATGTAGGTGGCAGGGAGGACATTAAGAGAAAATTCTCCAGAGAGGAAGGAACATTGACAACCTTTGAAGAACCACAAAATATCATCTTAAAAAAAAATAATTGATGACATTAGAATTCCTTAGCCTGGAATGAACATGCTAAAGATGACAATAACTTTCTTCAGGCACAGAAAAGATTTCTGTAAAGAGATATTGTATATGCACTTCAAGTAAATCTAAATCTCCTCATTGGATAAATTTTTGGTGGTCAGAATGTGATAAAATGACTGTAGCAAAGACATTATCAGAACATAATAAATGTAACAGAGTACCTGTTCACGAGTGATTGAGAACACAAGAGTTTTTTGTGATCTCAATTACTCCAGATATATGAACTTGGGCAAATCACTTAACTTCCTAGAGTGATTTTAGATAAATTAAAAGTATTGACTCAATGTAGCTTAAGGTAAATTCTGATTCTAAAATGACATTCTTCTTATCTGATGGACTTTATCATTATATGTCATCACAATGTTGTAAGTTCCATAATCAGTGTGATAAGAGCTAAATATGAGATGACCTAAACTTTTAATATGCACTGTTCTGCATATGTTTAATAAATATCGAGTACATAATAATTCAAATACCAAAGTTAGATTATAGATAATATGACCAAATATAGCTCTTGCATTACTCCATAATCTAGAAATCAGAAGTCAAAATTGGTTCCTTACAAATTTATCCATACTCTTGATCAAGCATATACAGTTTGTTCCACAGAATTCTGCATTTTAGCTGATGCTAGCTAGACGATGATTATAAAACATTCTGAGAACATCAAAGTGATGCATAACAATAGGCATAAAGGTTATGATAATAACAAAATAGATCCACACACGAGTTACATCCTTTTTAATGTGACTTCTAAAAGACATTTGGTAAATTAAATTTAATGTGAAATGCAAATAAAAGAGAAATGGCCACACATACACACACAAACGCACATGTGCGTTTAGGAACATATTTTACATAGCCTTTTCTCTCTAATTATCACCATAGAGAATGGTAGAATAAAACTGAGTGAAGCATTATATTCTGGAATCTGCCACATAAAAAGTGAGATCTGTATTTGAATCTATTTTCTTTAGTATTTTGCTTCTGCTATATGGAATTAGGGGGGTTTATATGCTTCCATCACTCTATATTTCTCTAGTACTTAAAAAAGGAAATAATCTGTAATACTGGTTTGTCTTCGAATTATCTTTCCTTTCTCTTAGTTTATATGAAGGATTTATGTTATTGCAATAATTATCAAAAGCCAAGATGTCATATAAAATCTGAATCCATCTGGATACTTTCAGTGCTCTGGGCACAAATCATAAGTTCAAAAAATTATGATCTCCCAGACTTATTAGGGCTGACTGCCACTCTTTCCGGCCATCCTGAAACGTGCCTCTCAATGCAGGACGAAATTTGCTATTATCTTTTCAATTACTTACCAAAATTATGTATAAAATGTACAGTTTTGAGCAAAGATTTGAAAGACACCATATTATCAAACTAATCTCATAGATTCTGTGAGCGAGGTCAGTCACTGTTATATCATGAACTAAAACAGGTCCCCATTTTTTAAGTAGCAACATGGTACTAACTTAAATGGCTCCAACACTAGGCATGATTACAAGAACAGTAACAGCAACAACGGGGGAAAACCTGATCTCTAAGCCACCAGCAGAAAGAAGTTAGTATAGGAATTCAGTCCGAGGTCGTAGGAATTCGGCATTGTCAATCCCATGTACACAGAAGGGTTTGGATATTGCAGTACAAGTGAATGGATTATCTATTTGGCTGATGATGCTTATATAAGAACAGCATTTTGAACCTATTCTGTGTTGTTTGAGTAAACTGACAAGATACAGATAACTCCAGAAATTCGAAAGAATAAAAGCCTTGTGAACAAAACTAAGCAGACGGCAAGTAGCAAAAGCACTGAAGAAAACATGAGAAGACAGTGCTAGGAGCATCTGTGAAAACAAATTAGAGGAGTATCTTTAAGACTGCACGGATATTGGTGAGAAATGGAGATTACAAATTCTAATTTAATTGAACTGTGGTCGTTCCCCAAGAAATTCTAACATATTGCCAGAGTGGAACCACTGGGCTCAACCATCTCATGCAATGCACAGATAGGTCTCTGCAGCCACAGCCACAGCGTGCTATGAAAAATTAGCCAGCAAATAAAGAAATGTTTGGTGTATTTTTAGGAAGACACCGTTAGAAATATTTAAATGTATGCAGAATGTTTTCCTCTTCCAAATTTTGTTTTCCATGACAGATTTTTAGATAACTGGATTTATTGTAATTTAAATATTTTATGCATTATTTATATTCATCTAACTAGTCTGCCTTCAGAATTATCACTTCACCTATGGATTGAAAGAGTTAAGAGAACTGAGTTCTTATTTAAAAATAAATAGTAAGAGCAAAGTTCACCTTTGAATGTAAACTTTCTATTTCATTTTCTTTGAATCTCCTTAGATATTCATATCCTACATTACTATTAATTCTCCTAATATCTTCTCTTACAAATAACATTTTTATTTTAGAATAGTTTCATATTTACAAAAAGTTGTGGAGACAGAATTACCATATACTCCAAACCCAGTTTCTCTTATTAATTTTATTAGTATGATACATTTGTCACAATTAATGAGTCAATATTGATACATTATTATCATTTATTAAAGTCTACACTTCATTCAGTTTT
The DNA here is from genome assembly GCF_004115265.2 of Rhinolophus ferrumequinum. Lineage (NCBI taxonomy): Eukaryota > Metazoa > Chordata > Mammalia > Chiroptera > Rhinolophidae > Rhinolophus > Rhinolophus ferrumequinum. The sequence continues at coordinate 13,146,999 of NC_046287.1, forward strand.
CCTTAATTTTTACTTAATGTCCCTTTTCCGGATTCAGGATACCATCCAAAATTAGTTTCCAAATTTCTGAGGCTCTTCTTGGCTGAGACAGTGTTTCAGATTTCTCTTGTTTTTAATGACCTTGACAGTTTCGAGGATTATTTCATATATTTTGCAAAATGTCCCTCATTGTCTGATATTGTCTCATGATGAGATTTGGATTATGGATTTGTTGCAGGAAGACCTGAGAGGTAAAGTGCCCTTCTCGTCACATCATATTAAGAGTATATAGTATTAACATCACTGATCACTGTTGATGTTGACCTTGATCACCATGCCTGAGGTAGTGTTTGTCAGTTTTCTCTATTGTAAAATTACTCCCCTTCTCCTCTTACTATACTGTACCTTTTGGGAGGAATTTATTATGGCCAAATAAAACCAAATTAAAAATAAATAAATAAAACACAATGATTGGGAATGTCAAAGGGACATCACACCTAATTTTAAGAGCTCCTAATGGCCAAAGCTAGAACAATTTTAATAAAATTTAAAAAATACTACTGATTTATAACCTAACATATAAAATATCAGTGAGTTCATACTAATATAAATAAATGATTGAATAAATAAATGAATGGGGAGAATAGATAAAACTGCTGCACAAAACATTCCAAAGAACCTGTGCAGATTTGCAGTTCTCTGGTGGAAGGGCATAGCTCTTCAGGCTTTTAAGTGTAGGCTGCCCATAACCCCGTTAATTTTAAAAACCCATACTAGGCAAAATTTTCGCAGATTTGCAGTTCTCTGGTGGAAGGGCATAGCTCTTCAGGCTTTTAAGTGTAGGCTGCCCATAACCCCGTTAATTTTAAAAACCCATACTAGGCAAAATTTTCCAGAATTTTCTTTGTTTAAAAGTATGTATGTGATATCAACTGCAAAAAGAAAGCATGAAAAAATACAAATACATGAAAATTAAACAACATACTTTTAAAGAACGACCGGGTGAAAGAAGAAATAAGAGGAGAGATCAAAAGATACATAGAAACAAATGAGAATGAAGATATATCCTACCAAAATTTTGGGGGTGCAGTGAAAGCAGTTTTAAGAGGGAATTTATATCATTAAAGGCCTATCTCAAGAAAGAAGAAAAATCCCCGAAAAATAACCTCACGTTACACCTTAAAGAACTAGAAAAAGAAGAACAAATGAAACCCAACGTCAGCAGAAGAAAGGAAATGATAAAAATCAGAACAGAACTAAATGAAACAGAGAACAAAAAGACAATAGAAAAAATTTATGTGACAAAGAGCTGGTTCTTAGCAAAGATTAATAAAATCCACAAACCCTTGGTTAGACTTACTAAGATAAAAAGAGAAAAGAAACAAACAAAATCAGAAATGGAAGAGGGGAGGTTATCACAGATGCCACAGAAATACAAAGGATCATCCAAGAATACTATGAAGGACTATATGCCACCAAATTCAAAAACCTAGAAGAAATGGACAAGTTCTTAGAAACACATAGCCTTCCTACGCTGAATCATGAAGAATTGGAAAATCTAAATACACCGATCACCAATAAGGAAATTGAATCAGTTATCCAAAACCTTCCCAAAAGCAAAATTCCAGGACCAGACGCCTTCACTAGTGATTTCTACCAAACCTTCAAAAAGGATCTAATACCTGTCCTACTCAAACTCTTCCAAAAAACTGAAGAAGAGACAATACTCCCTAACTCATTTTATGAGGCCAATATTACCCTGATACCAAAACCTGGTATGGACAACACAAAACAAGGAAACTACAGACCAATATCTCTGATGAATACAGATGCAAAAATCCTAAACAAAATCCTAGCAAATCTAATGCAACAATGCATTAAAAAGATTATTCATCACGACCAAGTGGGGTTCATCCCCAGGGCAGAAGGATGATTCAACATATGGAAATCCATCAATGTGATACATCACATAAACAAAATAAAGGACAAAAATCATATGATTATATCAATTGATGCAGAAAAAGCATTTGACAAGATACAAAATCCATTTATGATTAAAACACTTAATAAAATAGGTATAGAAGGGAAATACCTTAACATAATAAAGGCCACATATGACAAACCCTCAGCTAATATCATAATTAATGGTGAAAAACTGAAGCCCTTTGCTCTACATTCAGGAACACGACAGGGCTGTCCCCTATCACCTCTGCTTTTCAACGTAGTGTTGGAAGTCTTCACCAGAGCAATCAGGCAAGACAAAGAAATAAGCGGCATCCAAATTGGGAATGAAGAAGTTAAATTGTCCCACTTTGCAGATGACATGATGCTATATATAGAAAACCCTAAAGACTCCACCAAAAAGCTATTAGAAACAATCAACGAATACAGTACAGGTGCCGGCTACAAAATCAACTTACAAAAGTCCATTGCATTCCTATATACTAACAATGAAATCTCAGAAAAAGAAATTAAAAAAAAAAACCCTTTTGCAATTGCAATAAGAAGAATAAAATAACTAGGAATACACTTAACCAAAGATGTGAAAGACCTATATGCTGAAACTATAAGACATTTTTTTAAAAAATTAAAGAAGACGCAAAGAAATGGAAAGACATTTTGTACTCATGGATTGGAAGAATCAACATAGTTAAAATGGCCATATTACCCAAAGCAATACACAGATTTAATGCAATCCCCATCAACATCCCAATGGCATTCTTTTAAAGAACTAGAACAAAAAATCATCAGATTCATTTGGAACCACAAAAGACCCTGAATGGCCAAAGCAATCCTAAGAAAAAAGAACAATGCTGGAGGTATCACACTCCTGACTTTAGATTGTACTACAGGGCAACAATAATCAAAACAGCATGGTATTGGCAGAAAAAAGACACATAGACCAATGGAATAGAATTGAGAACCCAGAAATAAACCCACATAAACATGGACAGATAATTTTTGACAAAGAAGCCAAAAACACACAATGGAGAAAAGACAGCCTTTTCAATAAATGGTGCTGGCAGAATTGGAAAGCCACATGCAACAGAATGAAATTGGACTGCTATCTGTCACCATGTACCAAAATTAATTCAAAATGGATCAAAGGTCTAGGCACAAGACCTGAAACAATAAACTGCATAGAAGAAAACATGAGTACTAAACTTATGGACCTTGGGTTCAATGAGCATTTTATGAATTTGACTCCAAAGGCAAGGGAAGTAAAAGATAAAATAAATGAATGGGATTATATCAAACTTAAAAGCTTCTGCGCAGCAGAAGAAACCATCGACAAAACAAAGAGGCAACCAACTGAATGGGAGAATATTTTTGCAAACAGTGTCTCCAATAAGGGGCTAATATCCAAAATATACAAGGAACTCATAAAACTCAACACCAAAAAACAAACAATCCAATTGAAAAATGGGCAGAGGACCTCAAGAGACATTTCTCCAAAGAGGACATACAAATGGCAAATAGACATATGAAAAAATGCTCAACATCACTAATCATCAGAGAAATGAAAATAAAAACCACAATGAGATATCACCTCACACCAGTGAGAATGGCTATCGTCAACAAGACAAATAGTAACAAGTGTTGAACCCTCATACACTGTTGGTGGGAATGAAGATTGGTACAGCCGCTATGGAAGGCAGTGTGGAGGTTCCTCAAAAAATTACAAATAGAATTACCGTATGACCCAGCAATCCCACTCCTAGGTATCTACCCAAAAAATCTGAAAACATTGATCCATAAAGACACGTGTGCTCCAATGTTCATTGCAGCTTTATTTACGGTTGCCAAGACATGGAAACAACCAGAATGTCCTACGATAGATGAATGGATAAAGAACTTGAGGTATATATACACAATGGAATACTATTCGGCAGTAAGAAAAGATGAAATAGGACCATTTGTGACAACATGGATGGATCTTGAGATTATAATGCTAAGCAAAATAAGTTAGACACAAAAAGTAGAGAACCATATGATTTCACTGATATGTGGGATATAACCCGAAAACAACAAAACAACAAGACAAACAAATGAGAAACAAAAACTCATAGACACAGACAATAGTTTAGTGGTTACCAGAGGGTAAGGGGGGAGGGTAGTGGTAAATGAGGGTAAAGGGGGTCAAATATATGGTGAAGGAAGGAGAACTGACTCTAGGTGGTGAACACACAATGTGATTTATAGATGATGCATTACAGAATTGTATACCTGAAATCTATGTACCTTTACTAACAATTGTTACCCCAATAAACTTTAATTAAAAAAACAATGAAAAAAAAAAGTCTGTGTGAATAGTTCCATTGCTGAAATCTAGCTTTAGATGCATTGTTAGTTGAAAGGTTCATGGGTATTTGCTTTTAAAAAAGAAATGAATATGTCTGAAGACTCTGGTTAAATACTCACAAAACATATGTTTGTTTCTAAGATGGTTTTGTTTATCTGAAAACAGAACTTAGAAATCTTAGGGAGTTTAAGTATTTAGAGAGGATAATTAGGATATGCCCATTTATCAATATGTTTAGAACTTTTATGCAAAATATTGAACAAGTGTCAAAGATGATAAGGCTTTGTTTACTTTGAGAGTTTTCCATTAGAAATCTACTCAGAATACTTATATGTGAAAAATACCATGTAGATGAATGAACTGGATTTTTTCTCTAAATGACTTCAACAGCTAATATTCAGACACTAGGTAATTAGCTTTATTCCATAGAAAATTGCGTTGTTCTAGAACTAAAATTTGGATCCAATTTTGTGTTCTCCTGATCGATTGCCTTTTTATTTTCCGTTTTACTATGCTTTATTTTAAAATGCAGATTACAAAATAAAATATTCACATCATTGTTATTTCCTTAGAAAACATAAATAATGTTTTTATCCTATTTTTCTGAATTTTTAATAACATGTAACCACTTGATTGAATGAACTGCACTGAAGGATGGAAGCAGAAAGCATTTTACTATTTCTCATCAATACCCCATTTAATTTGTTTTGTGGACTCAATTTTTCCACCGTACTATTAAATTTTAGACAAATTTCATAGCTGTTTTAGCCACTTACAGATAATAAAATAGTTCATTTTTTGTACATATAAAATTTCCAAGCCAATGTAATATCAAAGTTTCAAAATCTCATATGCTTTATTTTTGTCCCTTTTCAGATTAGGCTAGGGAACCCGCACTGTGGAAGTAGCATAGGGTTGATTTCTTCTCTCATTCTCATTCCATTGCCTTCTAGATGCTCTTTTAGGCACCCCTGAGTTTAAAACAAGGAAAATCTGGAGAAGTAAATAAAAGTAATAATTTACCTCATTAATATATATTTAATTGGCTATATTGCCTATTGCAAAAAGATTCACCCACACACTGATTCTTCCTTTCATGGGTGCTTTTTGGGGTTCCTAGGAGCTCCTTATTCCCTTAGATCTCTCAAGAACAAGTGCAATCTCCTGAGGTTACAGATTTCTCTCTTAGCCCAAGTTTCCGATGTCAGCATTTCTGTGGAGCTCACTAGAAAGCCTCCAGAAAGCCTCTCAGATATTGTTCCTCTCAAGGCCATTCTCTTCCATGAGTCCTTTCACTGACTTAGAGAACCTCACACATTCTTCGGCCAACAAACCCTGGGCTTATTGGCCATTCCACAAGCAGCCACCTCCGATGTGGCCCGTCATAACTTCTCACATTTAGACATTTCAGGCATAAATCAGGTCACTCTGTGTGTCCCTCAGAGGCTTAAAGCTAAGTTCTTTGAATATTTATTTTCAAGCCCCCCTCATGTGATTGAAGTTGAGCGGACCTTCTGTCTCTCTAGTCTCTGGGTTGGGAGATGTACAATGCACAGAACTTCAACAATTTCTCTTAAGTGAGAGGCAGGTGAAGGGATAATACTGACGGAACACATTTTGGTTTACTTGTGTGCAAATTCTGTAGAAGTAGTCTGGTACTTCTTTGGTAAGTGAATAAATATGACCTAATGTTGAGTTATATAAACAGCCTGTAGTGAATTATATATATTGCTATTGTATATACTTGATATATCCATCCATCTATCTATCTATCTATCTATCTATCTATCTATCTATCTATCTATCTATCCATCCATCCATCTATAAAATTAGACCACAAATAAAATCTCACTTGCCCACTCATCCCAGTAATATCCACAAAGATTAGTGTAAATTGTCAATTGGTATTAATCTTTCTAAACCATTTATTATATACTTATATTACATATGTGTTAAAGATATGCCATTTTATATTGCTTAGAAACATATTATAGATGATCATATTAGAAACACTGTCACATTACATTACTATTGAATTTCTACAAGGATTCCACATATATTTTATACCATAATCACGTATATATATATGATAATAGTATTGAGTAAGAAAATGTATTTTTTTTAACAAACTTAACTTCACAAACTAATAATCAAGTATAGGGATCAAAGCAATGGTTTGCACTAAGAGAAAGTCTGAACTGTGGGTCAGTAAAACAATAGCGGCTGGGACGCTTTTATTTCAGCCATCTTTAAAGTTTATGTGAATCACTACCTCACACTTGACCACTTACCTTGCTGATCGACAATATCTTAAATATATGAGGTCTGACAATTAAGTTCTCAAACTTGCCACCATGCACTTACATTGGCAAAACTGTACAAAGAGCTTTGTAAGGTTTCATAAACTTGGTGTATCAGTGTCTCACAGCAGTGTTTGTATGGACATGTGGCAGTGTCTTGCTGAGTGGCATTCATTATTTTTGTTGCATGTTTTTGTAAGCCATCACGAGGGTGTCTGAGCATGAATTAGAGCAACTAAAAAACATTCAATTTCTTGTTAAACTTGGCAAGAGTGGAAGTGAAATCACGGACATATTAGTCCAAGTTTATGGGGATAATGCCATGCAGAAAATGGCAGTGTACAAATGGATTAAACGTTTTTCTGAGGGACGAGAATGCACCACTGATGAAGAGTGGTCAAGGCGGCCAGTAACAAGCAGAACTGAAAAAAACATTGCAAAAATTTGTCAATTGTGTGTCCAAATTTTTGGCTGTGAGAAGCTTAGCAGACCAAGTAAACATCGAGAGAGAAACAGTTAGGGAAACCTTAACTGAAAATTTTGGCATGAGAAAGATTTGTGCAAAAATGGTCCTGAAGGAACTCACCGATGAACAAAAGCAAAGGAGAGTTGAAGTTTGTCAAGACCTTTTGGAGAGGCAAGACGATGTTTTGGGCTGTGTTATCACTGGTGATGAAACATGGATGTACCAGAACAACCCTAAAGTAAAGCATCAAAGTATACAATGGAAGTCAGTCAATTCTCCATGACCAAAAAAGTTCAGTCAGTCCAAATCAAGTCAAAACAATGTTGCTATCCTTTCTTGATATCAGAGGGGTTATTCATTATGAATTTGTACCAATTGGATAGTTAACCAAGTTATTTGGAAGTGCTGAAAAGGCTGCTTGAAAAAATTAAGACAAAAACAACCTGAACTTTTCACCAACAATTCATGGCTCTTGCATCATGACAATGCACCAGCTCACATGGCATTGTGTATGAGGGAGTTTTTAGCTAGGAAACAAGTAACTGTATTGGAATACCCTCCCTACTCACCTGATCTGACCCCCAATGACTTCGTTCTTTAGCAAAATATAAGAAAATATTGAAAGGAAGACATTTCGATGACATTCAGGACATCAAGAGTAATGCGACAACAGCTGTGATTGCCATTCCAGAAAGAGTTCCAAAATTGCTTTGAAGGGTAGACTAGGCACTGGCATTTGTGCATAGCTTCCCAAGGGGAGTATTTCAAAGGTGACTGTAATAATATTCAGCAATGTGGTATGTACACTTTTTCTAGAATGAGTTTGTAAACATAATTGTCAGACCTCCTGTGCACATATGTTTCCGTACATGAGTTTGTGGATAGGAAAATATTAACATATGGTTGTTCACAAAATTTCCCTCTGTACCTGTTATAGAAAACCTAGTTTTTTCTAGTTCAATTCCTAGGTCTTCATAGTGTGTAATCAGGGTAACTGCAATTAGTGGAAGGATTAAGAGGCAACAGACTACCTTGATCTTCAATAGGGCATAGTATATTTACTGGAAGAGATCCTAAAAGTCAGACAGAAAGAAGGAAAGACAAAGTTGTCAGTACTGAGTTCAGAAGACAATTTTGGGGCATTTGACATTCAAAATGCTGGAACATCTATTGTGGGCATGAGGTGTTGTGAGAAAGAAACAAGACAAAACCGAAAGTATAATTCTTCGTGTGTTGTGAAAAAATCACATTGTGCATTTCTAAGAGTCTGTGGGGACAGAGTCAGGAGTGCAGTTTCCAGGCTCTCAGCCTCACATGGAAAGGCGCTCACTTGGGTAGTGAATGGGCATCAACTGCGATTGGATGGCCATCAGCTGTGGCTAGTTGGCCGTCAGCGGTAACCAGTGAGCCATTGGCCACTAATATAACTGCCATGGCTTTGCTAGAAGCAAATGGGGGCCAGCAAGAAGATGGTGGCTGAGCCTGCAAGTGGCGGAGTATGGATTGCAGATTGCAGAGAAGTGGACAGCAAGTAGTGGATCCTGTGGCTACTACTTCCTGTGTCTCCAACCCAGCTGCCAGTGAGACTATAGTGGTGTGACTCCCCTATCTATAGCTCCGTTGGTGTTCCTTTTTGGCCTCACCATGTCCTGCGTTCTTATGTGGGGAGCGGGACCAGAGACTCTGCATGCCGCCCTGCATGGCAGAGTCTTACATAAAGAACTTACATTGATTACATAGTACGTAAATATTTTATATTACTTTAGAGATATGATTTTTAACGTGACCCCTGTGTCCAGACTAGCCACATAGAAACTAAAGTTAAAGCAGTTTTATATCTGCCTATTTCCTCCATTTATTTTCCTTTTTATAATTTTTTTATTATGAAGAGAATTATAGGCTTAGATCTATATGAGATGGACAGGAAGGTAGGTAGATGAATAAATGAATCATTTTTTGCTTACTTCCCTATAAATACTTGGCATTTCTTATATAAAATCATGATTTTTACCAGTGTATGACCAGTTTTCTAAAATTAAAACTATTTTTTTTCTTTTCCCTGTCACTAGGTGGCAATTTTTAAAAGAAAACTTTGTGAAATCAACTGTCACTTAATGTTAGTCTTCTGAGCTGATGAACAGCTTCTACAAATCAGATTTTAAATTGCTTTAACTATTTCCCAATGTAATCAATTGAAGAGGGAACTGATTCAATCTACTTTATGAAGAAAGGGGGAAAAATAGCTAAGGCTCTTACACTCTAGATTTTGAAAGGTAAATGGTGAAATACAGTTTTAAAAGTGGCCAATTTCTTTGCCTCAATGTGCAGAATCAGACTTCTCTTCAATTGATTGTACAGCAGCTCTGGAAAAGGTGTGCCAGTTGTAAAGACTTTGTGTTTTTTTTCCCCCTAAAAGAGACTCTAGAAGTCAGTCTGTTCCTTATCTTCAAACCATAATCAAGAGTTAAGCAAACTATCACCTCAACTTGATTCTTGTTACAGTATATCTTCATTCCTCATACTTAATTGTATCTTTTTGGCTTAGTTTTTGATCCAGAACGGAAAGATCACTATGTTTGTAATAAACATAGTAAATACGTTATAATAAATAGCATAATTTCTTGTATGTATCTAAACATAAATAAATGTATTTGCAGAATACCAATGCAGGTAATTAAATGTTCCATTTAAATCACATCATCTTGAAATTACATACATTATTAGGTTGCATATATCAGTAACTATTTTCCCATGTTTCTGGATGCACTGCTTTTAATCGTTTGCATTTCTATAAGATTTACATTCTATTATAAAAGATTAAATGTATTTTATTTTTTATTCTTGATAAATATCTAGAGAAACTCTATTATCATTCTATTAATGAAATAGTAGTGAAAAATAGGTTCTTCACTACCTTCTTTACATCAAATATTACAAAATGATCTTTATTTTCTCTTGCATGTGTCACTATTCATATTGATTTACATCACATGTATTCTCCAACCAACTACTTCCTTAAAAACTACTTTTCTAAAAAACAAACAAACAAAAAACCCAAAACAACCCAGAAACCTAGGAACTTATAAAATTGCTAATAGAAGTTGTTGCAATTTGGAATTTGTTTATTTATATCTGTTTTGTATTATCATTTCTATTTTTATATGTTTGCTCTATTTTCCTTGTTAGTTTGAACAGTAAGGGGCTGTATTTATCCTTTCCATTGTATCTCACCATTGAAACAGATATTTTTATGGAGACCGCTCAGAATTCTTTTTCAGTCATCTCATTCTGAAAGACAAAATTAAGCATTTTGTATATCAATATTTTGTTGTTATTTAGTATTAAGGAATACATTAAATGGGGATAAGAAGATAAATCATTTATGATCATTGTAGAACGTGGCAGATAGTATACACAAAAGTTGATATAACTTTATTGTTGATAATGAAATGGCAAGCACAATATTGCTATGTAATTAATCACTAAAAATAACACCATTAGAAAGCAGTCCAAGACTTAGCACTTCATAATACTAAATGCACATCAACAAGGAAAATCTTGCAAACATTTTTGTTAATTTGAAGATATAATTAATAGTACCAAACAAATTTGAGATTTTTAAACATCTGTTTTTGAGCAATAAAGCCTGGTTTCCAAGAATACAATACATGGGCTAGTACTGAATACAGACTCAACAAATGCATCCTTAGCTATGCTTCTATTTTGGTAAAATACAAATTTTGTTAGTCAGTATTATCCTTCAATTTATTGATGTTTATGTGCTGTGTTTACTTAGCTCTAATTCTATTTAACTTCTATCTGACCATTATTACTACAATATGAACTTCCTATATCCAGAAGATACAAGAAATTATATCCCAAAAGATTGAAGAAGAGCTTGTCTTAGTAGATCATAACAATATTCTCAAGCCCTGTGAGAATCCAACATTGAGTTTACTGGTGAAAATAATCCAAGAATCAATAATAAAATGTAAATAAAAGTAGATGTATATTAAAATTAAGTATCTTGTTTGGATTCCTGAATTTGGTTAGCATAAGGTGATGCTGTAAATAATTTGGATGGAAAAGGGCCATTATCTAAGCCAAGATATACAAAGTATGTTCAATGTAAGAATTTTTTTCATGTTCTAACAGATCCATAAATGGAAGGTCATATCAGAAAAGGCAAAAACAAAATAAGATACATTATTTGAGTATTCAATTCAAGTGATGTAGCCAAACAACTGATTCAATAGAATAGATTTTATTCAAGAGAAAGTTGCTTGTCAAACTTGTGACCCAGTGAAAGTCTGATTCAGTAAGTAGTACTCAATTTGGTTAGTTGCAATCAATGCTGGTAATAATTTTTTTTTTTTTTTTATGTTCTGTCTTGTGGCTTTCCACCAGAGAAGCGTAAATAAGAGTGAATAAATTTTCATTAGATAAATTTAGCTCTACTTGCAAGGTATAAAAACTTTGCTGTATTTTGCATATATATATATATATATATATATATGTATTCCTTTTGTTGACAGTGTTTTATTGATTTAATATTTATGCTCTTCCTACTTTAATTTTATATTCTGAGAGTCATTGTAAATTAATTCATATTCTCACCTTGTGAATTATGGCATATTAGAATGAGCCTTTGGTAGTCCTATTTGCATACAGACATGTAATTAAGATAACTTTGGTCTAATTGTTGAATGCTGAGATGCCAGACCTAAGACTCTAAAACAAAATGATGACATAAAAAGACTCCTCCTCAACCATTTATGGCCTCCTTCATATAGGTTCTGAGGTTAGTTTACTAAATTGTTGGAGGAAGTTGACTGGAAAACATTGAGAATTGATTTTGGAGAAAGAAAGGAGAGGAATTTTAATATAATAATTGAAGGCTACTCATATTTCTTTGTCTTGTCCTTGGGAGATTTGTCTCAAGTTCCTCAAAAGAAAAATCTTTAAGAAAACTGCATTGGTAAAGAACATTCTGGGACACACAATAGACACTTTAAAGTTGGTAAAGAGGGGCCAGTCATTTCCTCACCTCAGTTGCTATATTGTGGGCATTAGTGAAAGAAGACGCTACCAACTAAAGTTAAGTTTCAAATTCAGAGATCAGCGCTGATGACAGAAACAAGAAATCATACATGGCTACCAAGCACATGTCACCCACATAAGATTCTGCCTGATGGAAGGAGGGATTGAGAGACCTTAGGAATGAACTAACTCCTCTGGATAGAGAGTCAGTTAAAAGCAAACAAACGACAACAGTAACAAACCTATTTCTTAATTGGTATTTTTTGCCTTTCATTTCCCTTCCTTAAACTTGAAACATTAGGTAATTAAGAGTTTTATACATAAAACACATTTATTAAACACTAAGTGACACAGAAGTCTGTACAAGTAAATATGTAAAATAAATATATTTTTAAAAATAAAATATAGTTACCAGATTTTGGAATATATCATACAAATGCACAACATGCTTGGATAAGCATGATATTAGAACTTAAATAGAGGAATACAGAAACATTTATTCTAAGTGAAATGTTCATAACAAACTATATAGGAGGTGAAATTTGAGTGAGACAGTTGTGTACAATAGTGAGTAATAAAAATTGCTAACATATATTAGTGCTTTCTGTGTGCCTGTTACTATTCCAAAGGGTTCACATATACCAGGTCTGATAATTAAGTTCGTGAACATGTTGCAACGATGTTGCTAAACTTTTTTGATATCAGAGGGATTATTCATTATGAATTTGTACCAACTGGATGAACAATTAACCAAATTTACTATTTGTAAGTGCTAAAAAGGCAGTGTGATAAAGTTAGATGACCTGAACTTTTCACCAACAATTCATGACTCTTGCATCACGACAATGTGCCAGTTCACATGGCACTGTCTGTGAGAGAGTTTGTAGCCAATAAACAAATAACTGTATTGGAATACCCTCCCTACTCAATTGATCTGGCCCCCAATGACTTCTTTCTTTACCGGAAGATAAAGGCATTATTGAAAGGAAGACAATTTGATGACATTCAGGACATCAAGAGTAATAGGACGACAGCTCTGATGGCCATTCCAGAAAAAAAGAGTTCCAAAATTGCTTTGAAGGGTGGATTGGGCTCTAGCATTGGTGCATAGCTTCCCAAGGGGAGTATTTCAAAGGTGATCACAGTGATATTCAGTAATGAGGTATGTAACACTTTTTCTAGGATAAATTTAATTGCCTGACCTCATATTAACTCATGAAGCCGTCACAACTACCCTAAAAAATAGGTATAATCATTGACCCCATTATATGAGTGATGAAATTGAGACATATATAAGGCTTTAAAAATTCAGAAATGTTTAATAAAGAGTTCTAGATTTTAAGTAAAATTCAGTCTCTAACAGTATAGCTTACCTAACATGATTGGTGTGAATATTAAATGAAATTTTATACATAGGAGCTTTAAATAAGTCATGTCATAGGGTATAATATCAATAACAATTTGGTATTTTATAATTATTATAATTGTTTTTATGTTCTTGATTTTTTTTTTATTTTTGTCTTAAATAATGGATAGTCCTTTGTCAGTCAGTGAAAACACTAATGGGTACATAAAAAGGCATGGAATAAGGAAGAGAAAGTATGACAGAGCACAGAAAGAATGGTGGGAAATGCAGATTGGCGAAAATTTGCAAAGTGTCTGAAAAGCTATACAAACATTTACATTTATTTCAGTGAGGTATGGGGAGCCAACTAAGAATTATCATGATTCTTAGTTGATAAATAGAATTATCATGATTATATCTCTGTTTTAAAGCATAACTCCCATGACATTGTGGGGAATAAATGTAGGGGAGATAAAAATTAGAGAAAAATAAGTAAGAAGTTATTGAGACACATCATGTGAGGACTGAATGCCTGAACTAGGAGAAACTCATGAATAGTAACAGCAAAAAATCAAAAATGACTCCAAAGTTTGTAGCTTGAATGACTGGTTTGAATGACAACGATACTGCTAAATGAGAGAAAAAACAAACACGCAAAAAAAGAAGAAAAAAAGAAAAAAAAGAAAAAGAAGAAAGAAGAAAGAAAGAAAAAGGAAAAGAAAGGAAACCATTTTCATGGAGGAAAAATTTGATTTTAGGAATGTTGAGGCATCATCCCCATGAGATCACCAAGTGAAAATTCTAGGCAAGGTCAGCACTGCTGATAACAATTTGGGCAGACATGCACAAGTAGGACATAGTTGATACTATAATACATGAAAATGAAAGAAGTGCAGAAAAAAATACATTTGCGTAAAGAAGAAATTTAAGAATGAGGGAAGGAAAAGTTGAAAAATATGAACCTTTTAAGATGGCAGCAAAGGCATTTACATACACAAAATATGCATTTAATACGCATTTAAAATTGACACTTCCTAATGGTTTGGAAAATGTCTCCCAAACATAAGATTTGGTAGTTACTGAAAATGGTCTTTAAATTTGTCTGAGTTCCTTGAAAGCTAAAACAAGAAGAGTTAGGTGATGAGGCCAAATTTATTTCAAGATCTGATTAAAAAAAAAAAAAAGTATTTTATTCTGAAAGGACAAACGACTTCCTGGCAGTTAATTTGAGGACCAATACTATCAAGTGAGTCTTATGCAAACATAATTTAATATTATACCACATAATGCATTCAGTGGAATTTTTTCAGAAGAGTAAGTGATGACCATATCTTATACAGACACTTGAAAAAAGCAAAATCGCTATGTATACAACAGAAAAGGATACATTCCAAGTTTAATGATATCCTTAAATAGAGACATTGAAATAAAAAAGACAAAAAGAGCAGAAAAAACAATATACTCAAGGGAAATATGAAATAGATAAATATGCAGTACTGACATACTGAAATTTTTGATAGAATTAGAAAAATACTTTGAAATAAATGTCCTGTATGAATAAAATACCATAAATTGTACAATATTTAGGCACTTATTTTTTTCAACAACAATGGCTCTGGAGCAACTTTTTTCTTTTTTTTTCACCATGACATCATTCTTTAAACTTGGTTAAAGCAGAGCAGATTTACAGTATCCATACCAACTTCTAAAAATACTATTTCAAACTCCCAATCTATGACTGTCTTTCTTCACATTTTTAGATATTTAAGATGAAGCATTTTTATTGTAAAAACACTCCAGCAAGTGAAAATTCATCCTTTTTTCAGTAAATATGCTATTTAAAAATTCTCAAGTAGTCATAATTTTACTCTTTTTATACTATTTAGCCTAAATAAATAAATAAATAAATAACTGCAGGAAGAATCTCTTTTGGAGAGAAACACCAATTTATCTAACACAAGTTTTCAGGCTTTAGAGGCAGTAAAAGAAGGTTTAGTGACATGTTTAAGTGTTTAACTTTTATTTTTAATAAAATTAATAATTTAAAAGAGGAATATTAAACATTTAATGCAATTTAATGATTATATGCGACACTCTTTCCTTACTTGTTTAAAGCCATTTGGATTAGACACTTCCTTAAGAGTACAGATACTCTGGGTTTTGATTTGCAGGATTTTCAAATACAATAATCATTCAAAAATCGTCGTGGTTTTTATTTGCATTTCTCTGATGATTAGTGATGTTGAGCATTTTTTTATGTCTATTGGCCATCTGTACGTCATAGGAAAAGATGAAATGGTGCCATTTGCAACAACATGGATGGATCTTGACATTATTGTGCTAAGCAAAATAAGTCAGACAGAAAAAGTCAAGAACCATATGATTTCACTGATATGTGGGATATAAAACTGAAAACAACAAAGGAACAAGAACAAATGAAGAAACAAATGCTTATAGACACAGACAATAGTTTAGTGGTTAAGGGGGGAAGGGATGATAGACGAGGGTAAACAGGATCAAATATATGGTGATGGAAAGAGAACTGACTCTGGGTGGTGAACACACAATGTGATACATAGATGATATATTACAGAATTGTACACTTGAAACCTATGTAACTTTACTAACCACTGTCACCCCAATAAACTTTAATTAAAAAAAAAAGTTTCTAAGATGCTGTGGAAAAACAAAAAAAGTAGATAAAGTTGGACTACACGAAAGTTTGGAAATCATTTTCATCCAAATAAATTGACATACTTCAATTGCATGTCCAAAGAGTGATTCATTTTGTAGCTTTGTTCGGAATTTACACTAATCTCCCAAGTATAGTATTTATATAAGCAGTGTGTCATTCTCTCACCAGCAGTGAATGTCACTAAGGCAGCACTTTTGTTGTTATGGCAGCGATAGATCATCAATGTTCGGTGGAAGACTTGTAATTTGCAAAGTGAATGACAGGCAGCATTAAAAATGCACTGCAGTGGCCTTTTCTAGGTGAGTTGCATGCTTGTGGCATGAGAGTTTTCTCTCTTTTTAAGTAGTGTTTTATTTTAGTCTTCACACCAGGTTTGACATTTAGATTCAGAGGGCATAAATGAGATCTTCAGGTTTTGAACTAAAATAAATTCTTCAAGTAATAGAGCAGTAAATATTTTACTTTTCAAAGGATGCTAAACCTCATTTAATCAGGATACAGTTTTTTCCTCATCTGTCCTAGTGCAAGCCTCAGTCTCTCCCACTTGAAATCTGTATCATTATTTTTTCTATTTGATGTACCTGGAGGATTGAAAAAAAGGAGGAGAAAATGTCAGCATCTTGTAAGAAGCAGCATTTATTTTGGTCATTATTTTTCTTCCATAGGCAAAATCAATTATTCTGTAGTGTGTAAGGGAGCTTCCTTCTCTTCTGTGACTTCAAGTTTTAAGATGCAGCACAGGTTCAACTTTCTTATAGATCTTCTACTGTCCAATCCATGCTGCCCAATTTCTCCTCTTTAAATTTCTACAATGTATCAACTATTGAACTGTAAACTGGTGGAGTGCAGAATTCAAAACTGTTTTGCCCAGTGGGGTAATTTTATAACTAGTACATAGTAGCCATTCGTTAAATGTGTTGAATCATTGATTAACTCAAAATCAAAAATACCTTTATGGTTACATTACAAAACTACTGGTTAAACTTAATCATGGACCTATTTGGCTATTTAATGTTCCCATGCATATGTCTTCCCCAAATAGATGGTGAGCTCCCAAGAATGAGAAGAAATGTCCAATACCTCTATGTCTTACAAAGAGCGAATGAAGTATCTTATATTTAATGCCTCTTGTAGAGCCTTACAGTGCTATGCATACATAGTAGAAAACCTACTAGTAGTTGATATATGGTAAACGTTTAATGATAAATATAGTTGCATAAACCATTATTAAAAATTAGCAAACAACAGAACACATGTAACACAAACCATTACTCCAAACTGCTAGATTAATTTTCATTGGTAAAACATGATATACCCCCAAGCAGTAACTCTGACTTGACAGATGTGTTCCTGGTTTGAGTGGAACATTTCTGTAATGTGGGACGTGTGAATACTATTTTATTTATTTTATTTTTTTTTTAGGGGAGAGCGCGAACGCAGTCCCCCACTACCACAAATTATGCAGTCGAGTTTCCCACATTTGGGGAAATCGCAGGGGTCAGCACATCCGGAGTGCAATGGATAAGCCTCGCCCTGGGAAAACCACCTTCGTGATCATGGTATCTCCCCTGCCAGGTAAGTATAATACTATTTTACATTGTTTTGTCATAGCCCCTAGAGCAGTTACAATTTTTAGTTACTCTGGTCTCTCCAGCTCTAAATGGGAGTGGCAATTCCTGTTATCTGTACAACTTAGAGTCATGCAATGATCTTTATGTACTGAATGCTGTTTGCAAAGACCTTAAGTGTTGCCAACCGTCATTCAGCGTGAACAAAACAGTCCTGTGTCATTTTCTGTTAGTGTCCTTGACTGAGAAGTTAAACTTACTACCACTCACTCATTAATCCAACTAATAAATATTGAGTACCACTACATGACTTGCTGTGCAAACAAATGACTCTAAGGTAATCAAGTAGGCATCATATTGTAGGTGCATAAAACGTGCAATAAGTACACAGAGAAAGAAGCTGCACAATCCTTCTGGGGGAAATTAGTGGACACACTTGAACTCTTGTGTATTTCAGTTTCAGATAAGCATACTCGTATGTGCTTGCTTATAAACCTCTGGAATATAAATTGGGTGATAGCAGAGAAAGGGAAAATCACACCCGTTTAACATCCTCATGTAAATAATTAGGCGATGGAAAGCTCCAGCAGGGTGCCACAGGGATATATGCTTTTCTTAGGCTTATCATTTCTATTTTTGAAATTGATGGCAAGAGATAAAGTCTGGTAATTAAATTTGTAGGTGACACAAAATTGGGGAATATTATAAGTACTGCTGGGACAGAATCAACAGTAAGCATCAATTTAAAAGACTAAAACAGTAGGCTGTAGTCAACAAGGTGAAATTTAACAGGTATAAAAATCTCATCTCAAGAAAAGGAAATACAATATTAAAAATAAATGATTTTGCTATATTTGTAGCTAAACCATTGTGGATGAGTGAGATGAAGGAAATCGTTATCTGACCCTAAGCATTGGTTTGTCTCTGAATAATGAGCACAAATTCTGGCTGTACAGATGGATATATAACATACTGGACAAGAGATGTAAAATTTACTCTCTATGGTATGTGTACGTATTATATATCTATTAAATTTACTTTGGTAAGCTACATTTTAAAAGCATCTCTGACAGAGATGGTCCAAAATGGCAGATTAGGTAAACACTACGACTACTCATCTAAAAAATCAAATAAATTATAGAACAATGAACCTCAGGAATCATCTGAAGACTAGCTGAACAGAACCCTTATAACTAAGGATATAAAGAAGGGGTCAAATTGAGACTAGTAGGATGGGCAGAGAGGCAAAAGGGCTGACGCCACCCACAGATAGTGGTTGAATGCCAGGAGGGACACCTTGGTGGTGGAGGTCCCCCAAGAAGTGGGGGTCTCAACCCCACACCAGGCTGCCCAGCCCGAGGTTCTGTGCTGAGAAGTTCCCACAACATCTGACTGTGAAAATCAGTGAGGACTCTGTCTGTCCTACCCAGTGAGATGAGAGGAGGCTGGAAACCCAGACACATTCTTAAAGGGCCCATACACAAACTCATTCACTTGCAAACACTCCTGTTGTCTCTGGTGGAGCAGAGGCAACTTGAGAAGTGCCAGAGACATATGGGGAAAGACTGAGTTATGTGGCTTCAGAACGAGGTCTGGAGGGACAGCAGTCATTATCCCTGTAGGGAGCCTTCCACAGGTGTAGCCTACAGGAGGATGCCATCTTTTCTCTGTTGAACCCTCTCCCAAAGGGCCAAATCTGAGACTGCATTGGTCTGGTAAAAGCCGCGTGTGAACATCATATTGGTGATAACTTGGGTCCACTCTCTGCATAGCTAGTACTTCACTGCCTGGGGAACTGTTGGCTACTGAGTGGCCAGCCCTGCCCCACAAGCTGTGGCAGGCTTTTATAGCAGCTGACAACCCACAGCTGCCTGGACAACTTTTGGTGGTGAGCAGTGAGTCACAACCTGTGCAGCAGCCTCTCTTGGGCAACTCTCAGGTATCTGGAAGCTTGAGGTGAGTGGTAGCTGGTTGCAGTGTTCTAGGGGCATTTTGCAAAGTGGTCACAGGCCAGGCACTGCCCTGAGGTGAGTGGTGCCTAGGTGCAGTGTTCCAGGGGTGTTTTGCAAAGTGGTCACAGGCCAGGCACTGGCTCAAGAACTTAATCTGCATTAACCTTGTAAAAACCACCAGCTACGCCTTATGACTATCTGGACTCTGCCCCACCCAGCTAGTACTGCACTGAAGAAGGCCCTCTCAACAGTGGGTCAACCAGCATGGCCCACACACCTAAGGAGGTTCTTTCAATGGCTGACTCTTACAGGCAGGTGACAACAGGCCTAAGGGGTTTTGGGCCTTTTGCTAGGCTTCCCCAGGCCCACTACTGCTGGCAGCTGGCCTTGGTTCCAGCGAAGACAAGCCCACATGCCTCCAGGTCCAGCACAAGCAACAGTCAACCACATGTAGCTTTGTAGCTCCTACTGGGTAGCCATGAGCCGATCACAGGCAAGGCTGAAATGGGCCTGCACAGGAACCTCTCCAAGAAACATCAGAAACAACACACCCAGAGGCCAGCTTCAGATTACACTAGAGCACTACCTGGTTAGCTCCACAAGTGGCACACCCAAAGGGTGGTCTCAACAGGCACAAGAGCCCATGGGGGCAAATTCTCTTCTGAGGGGTCAGTCCACACACCGCAACTCGTACACGTGTATAGCCCATCCTCACAGTCAGTCAGCCTGGGAGTCTATCCCATCCACTGACACACCAAAAGCAATTGAGGCTTGGCTACAGCAGAAGAGCATACAAAGACTCAAGGAACACTCCTGGAACACAGACACACACATACACACACAGGAGATCAGGGAGACTGTGCCATTGACCACATAGGACACAAAATACATGAGACCATCCAGCAAAGACTGAGAGACATAGGAGATTTACCTAATATATAGAAGAAACACAGTGAGGGAGCCAGATTGAGAAAACAAAGAAATATGTCCCAAGTAACAGGAGAAACCTCCAGAAATAGAACTAAATAAAATAGACGCAACTAACCTACCAGAGACAAAGTTTAAAACACTGGTTATAAAAATACTTAAGGAAATTAGAGAGAATTTCAACAGAGAGCTAGTAAGCATAAAGAATGACGTAGAAACCATAAAAAAGAACCAGTTAGAAATAAAGAATATAATAACTGAATGAAAAATATACTAGAAGGAATCAACAGCAGACTAGATGAAGCAGAGGGTCGAATGAATAATTTAGAAGACATTGTAGCAGAAAACACCCAATTGGAACAACAAAAAGAAAAAAAAAAATGAAGATAGTTTAAGGGACCTGTGGAACATCAAGCATAACAACATTTACATCATAGGAGTACCAGAAGGAGAAGAGAGGAAGCAAGGAATTGAGAACCTATTTTAAGAAATAATGACTCAAATCTTCCCAAACCTGGTTTGTAGGAAATAGACATACAAGTCTAGGAAGCACAAAGAGTCCCAAACAAGATGAACCAAAAGAGGCCCACACCAAGACACATCATAATTAAAATGGCAAAGGTTAAAGACAAAGAGAGAATCCTAAAAGCAGCAAGAGAAAGATAACTATTTACAAGGGAGCTCCCATAAGACTATTAGCTGATTTCTCAACAGAAACTTTGCAGGCCAGAAGGGAGTGGCAAGAAATAGTTAAAGTAATGAAAACCAAGGGCCTACAACCAAGACCACTCTATCCAGTAAATCCATCATTTAAAATTGAAGGACAGATAAAGAATTTCCAGGACAAGAAAAAGCTAAAGGAATTCATTACCACCAAACTAGTATTATAAGAAATGTTAAAAGGACTCCTTTAAGTAGAAGAAACTACAAAACAAACAAACAAGGATCAAAATATGATTAATACAATGGCAATAACTATGTACCTATCAATGACCACTTTAAATGTAAATGGGTTAAATGCTTCCATCAGAAAACATAGGGTAGCTGAATGGATAGGAAAATAAGACCCATTCATATGCTGTCTTCAAGAGACCAACCTCAGATTGAAAGACACACATAGACTGAAAGTAAAGCAATAGAAAAAAAAATATATTTCATGCAAATGGAAATGAGAAAAAAGCTACAGTAGCAATACTTATATCAATCAAAATAGACATTAAAACAAAGACTATAATAAGAGACAAAGAATGTCATTACATAATAATAAAAGGATCAATTCAACAAAAGCACATCACTCTAGTTAATATTTACACACCCAACATAGAAGCACTTAAATATATAAAACAAATATTGACTGACATAAAAGCAGAGATCAACTGTAACACAATCACAGTAGGGAAATTTAAAACTCCACTGACACCAATGGACAGATTTTCCAGAGAGAAAATGAACACATAAACAGGGGCCTTAAATGACACACTAGACCAGGTAGATTTAATTCATATTTGTAGAGCACTTCACCCCAAAGCAGGAGGATATACATTCTTCTCAAGTGCACATGGAACATTTTCCAAGATACACCACACGATAGGAGACAATACAAGTCTCAGTAAATTTAAGAAGACTGAAATCATATCAAGCATCTTCTTTGACCACAATAATATGAAACTAGAGATCAACAGCAAGAAAAAAAAACAAACCTGAAAAACATACAAACACATCGAGGCTAAATAAAATGGTATTAAATAATGAATGAGTCAACAATAAGATAAAGAAATCAGAAGATATCTTGAGACAAACAAAAATGAAAACAAAATGAACACAAATTTATAGGACACAGCAAAAGTAGTCCTAAGAGGGAAATTCATAGCAGTGCAGGCCTACCTAAAAAAAAAAAAAAAGAAAAGAAAAAACTCAACAAAACAGTCTAACATTGTACCTAAGGGAACTGGAAAAAGAACAGCAAACAAAGCCCAAAGTGAGTACAAGGAAGGAAATAATAAAGACCAAAGTGGAAATAAACAAAACAGAGACCAAAAAAAAAATCCCCAAAAAACAAACCAACCAACCTGATTCCAAAATCAGACAAAGATATTACAAAAAAAGAAAACTATAGGCCGATATCCCTGAGAATACATGCAAAAATCCTCAACAAAATATTAACAAACTGAATTCAGAAATACATTAAAAAGATCAAACACCATGATCAAGTGGGATTTATTTCTGGTATGCAAGGTTGGTTCAATATCTGCAAATTAATGAACGTGATAAACCACATAAACAAAATGAAACCCAAATCATATGATATCAATAGATGCAGAAAAAGCATTTGACAAAACCCAGCACCCATTTATGATAAAAACTCAGCAAAGTGGGAATAGAGGGAACATTTCTCAACATAATAAAGGTCATATATGGCAAACCCACAGCTAGCATCATACTCAATGCGTAAAAGCTAAAATCATTCTCCTTAAGATCAGGAAAAAGACAGAATGCCCTCTTTCACCACTTTTATTCAACATAGTACTGGAAGTCCTACCCACAACAATCAGACAAGAAAAAGAAATAAAAAGAATCCAAAGGGGAAAGAAAGAAGTAAAACTGTCATTATTTGCAGATGACATGATATTATACAGAGAGAACCCCAAAGATTCTACCAAAAAAACTATTAAAACTGATAAATTTAGTAAAGTAGCAGGATACAAAATTATATTCAGAAATTGGTTGCATTTTTATACACCAATAACAAACCATCAGGAAAAACAAAAACCAAAAACCAACCTCATTTACAATAGATTTAAAAAATAAGTGAATAAAAATCTTAGGAATAAATTTAACCAAAGAAGTTAAAGACCTGTACTCAGAAAATTATCACATTGAAGTGAGAAATTAAAGACGATACAAATAAATGGAAACATATACCATACTCAGTAGACAGAAAGGGTTAAATTAAAATGTCCATACTACCCAAAGCAATCTGCAGATTCAATGCAATCCCTATGAAAATAACAATGGCATTTTTCACGGAATAAGAACAAATAGTCCTAAAATTTATATAAAAGACCCTGAATAGCCACAGCCATCCTAAGAAGAACAACGCTGGAAGTATCACACCACCTGATAGTAATCAAAACAGCATGGTATTGGCATAAAAACAGACACATAGATCAATAGAGAGCCCAGAAATAAATCTGTGCCTATATGGTCATTTAATATATGACAAAGGAAGCAGGAACTTACATTGGGGTAAAAACAGTCTATTCAATAAATGGTGCTGTGAAAATTGGACTGATACATGCAAAATAATGAAACTGGACCACCTTGTTAAGTCATATACAAGAATAAACTCAAAATGGATTAAAGACTTAAATGTAAGACCTGAAAATATAAAACTTCTAGAAGAAAACATAGGTAGTAAACTGTCAGACATTACCCTTAGTAATATTTTTACTGATATATGTACTCGGGCAAGGGAAACAAAAGAAAAAATAAACAAATGGGACATCAAACTAAAATGTTTTTTCAAAGCAAAGGAAACCATCAACAAAACAAAAATACATTCTACTGAATGGGAGAAGATATTTGCTAATGATACACCTGATAAGGGGTTAATGTTCAAAATTTATAAAAAAACTCACACTCAACACACAAAAAAACACCAAAAAATCCAATTAAATAATGGGCAGAGGACCTAAATAGACATTGCTCCAAAGAGGACATACGGATGACCAATAGACATATGTAAAGATGCTCAATGTCACTAATTATCAGAGAAATACAAATAAAAACCATCATGAGATACCACCTCAGTCCAGTCAGAACGGCTATCATCAATAAATCAACAAAAGCAAGTGTCAGCAAGGATGTGGAGAAAAAGGAATCCTTGTATATTGTTGGTGGGATTGCAAATTGGTTCAGCCACTATGGAAAACAGTATGGAGTTTCCTCAAAAAAATTAAAAATAGAAATAGAAATACCTGATGACCTAGCAATTCCATTCCTGGGTATTTATATGAAGAAACCCAAAAACACTAATCTGAAAAACATAAATGCACTCCTATGTTTACTGCAGTGCTATTCACAGAAGCCAAGATATGGAAACAACCAAAATGCCCATTGATAGACATTTGGATAAAGAAATTGTGGTACATTTATGTAATGGAGTATTACTCTGCCATAAAAAAGAATAAAATCTTACCATTTTCAACAACATGGATGGACATAGAGAATATCATACAAAGTGAAATAAGTCAGATCAAGAAAGACAGAAACCACATGATCTCACTTATATGTGGAATCTACATAACAGAATAAACTAACGAACAAAGCAGAAATAGACTCATAGATAGAAAACAAAGTGATGATTGCTAGATGGGAGGGGGATTAGAGGGAGTGGTGAGAATGGTAAAGGGATTAAGAAATACTAATTGGTAGTAACAAAATAGTCACAGGGATGTGAAATACAATATGAGGAATATAGTCAATAATGTTGTAAAAACTATGTATGGTGTCAGATGGGTACTAGACTTATTGTGGAGGTCACTTCATAAATTATATAAAAGCCTAACCACTGTGCTGTATACCTGAAACTAATATAAAATAATATTGAATGTCAACTATTACACACACACACACACACACACACACACACACACACACACACACATATTTCCTTACCACGGAATGTGAAGCACAGCATAGGGAATATAGACAATGGCATTCTAATAGCTATAAATGGTGACTGATGGGTAGCAGACTTGTTATTACTTTGTGAGGTGTGTAAATGTCTAATCATTATGTTGTTTTGTACACCTGAAATTAATAATAAAAAATAAATAAATAAAATTGTCTCTGACAAACTGTGGAAGGGCACTAAAGGTGGATGAAAAGAATGATGAGGAAATAATCTAGAAATCATGGTGTCTCTGGTGAAGTTGATGGGTTTCAAAACTATGTCAAACAACACACGTTTAAAGGACCTGCATATTTCTGACAGGAAGAAAAGATTAAAGGGAAACATGACAACTGCTTTCAAATAGTTGAAAGGCTATTATGTTGCAGAGATGATTTGTTAAGTATTGTTACAAGAGGCAGAGTGGACAAAAGATATAACGAGAATTAGTTAAGATGTTGACTCAATATATTACACGTATAAGGACAGAGACTTTTATTTGTTTTATTCAGTGGTCTACCTCAGCCTTGCAAAGAACCCAACAACTATTTTTGAATACATTAATGAATGACTAGGTGAAGTGTAAAAATCTGATCTGTTGAAAAACAGAATGAGGTATCTCAGTAGGGAGCAGATGAGATTCCTGTTATCCAACAATAACTGGTATCAGAAAGTGGCAATTGAAATAATTCTAGTCTAAAAAAGGAAATAAAATTTCACAGTAAAAAATGAAAAAAAAAATAGTATATTGGAATTTGACTTAAAACTAAAATTACCAAAGTAGAAACTTTTATCTGATAATCAACAAATTTTAAATTGTAAAAATGATGAGATTAGAATGAATCAAGTGTTGGTACATTTTGGATGTATAATTTTTCTAACACAATTATATAATAACACAATATGGTATCTTTCAATTCATGTTTGACTTTGATAATACGATCATGAAGAGGATCATTCTCAAGTAGTCTACTTCATCAATTACTCCAGGCTACTCTTAATTCTTTGATATTCAAGTTGTTCTCTTTGGAAGTGTTCATAATGTTTTAATTTTTTTTTAAATGTCACTGCCTGAAAAGTTGACTGGTTTCAACTTTCTGATTCTCATTTGTAAAGGCATTGCATGAATTCAAGCATCCTTCATTAATCGTTTCATATTTTTTGTATAAAATCCTACACCTTTAAAAATATTTGCATTTAATTTTACAATCAATTTTCAATATGTTTTAATGTGTGACTATTTCATAGACCACAAGAAACTTTGATGTAGAAGTTATTGTTATGCTCGAAATGGTTATTTGGGGACAATTTTGTAAGTGTTATGATAAGTGATTATTCACTTATAAATGATTAGTGAATTTTATAATGCTATGATCAATTTCACTTCCCTACACAACTTTAGATTGCAGGGATCCAAATAATATTTGTAGAGGGAGGATCCCCTTTACTGAAATAAGAACTAATTAGTCATTAGACAAGAGGAAATATCTATATTAAGTGGGAAATTTAATCTAATGATATATAACATTCTTTTAAACTTTTAAGTTTAACCTTGCAACAGGCACACATGTGTTACGCTTAAGTCAATCTTACCACTTAGTACCAGTCTATTTCGATTAATGTCACTAAATATATTAATTTTGACTTGCCCAATTATTTCTACTACATTAAATTTAATGTATTTCTAATACATTACATTTAATTTAATGTAAATCAAATAAATAGTCAAACAGTAGGATGTTTGACTATTTATTTTGATACTCTGATTCTGATATAGAATTTATTAGCTAAACCTTTTAAAATTATGTCATTCACAATTTTGAGCAAGTAGGACTGAAGACATAAACATAAACTCTACTTAGAAATTTTTTCCACTATCTCATATCAGTCTATATTTAAAACACAGTTATACAACCAGTTCTTTGACTCATCTTCCAATCCACGTCAAAATTTTTTGATGAAGAGAGTTTGCCATATACCAAATTAATAACATTCAGATGCACTGTGTCTAAAATATGGTTAAATTTAAGATTTGAAAGAAAAAGATCGAATTGGTCTTTCTTCCATGTAAACATATGTTGCCTTCTAATGGTCCAATGTTTTTATTTCTAGAGATTTACAAACCAACTATTGAAACATCTATGCCAGAAATTTTAGTTTCTTGCAAGGAGGAACACTTGCTAGTTTTCATTTTTCAGGTGACTCTTTTGTTCTCTCTGGTCCCACAAATAGTGGCTTTGTAGTACTTCTGCAAGTTCTCCCAGTTCCTGGCTATGAATCATACCTGCACGGATTTGTATTCATACAAATTGCTCTTTCTGTCTCAATTTATATCACATTTCTATTCTCTTTAACAGTTTCTTCTATGCTTTCCACATTTTTTTTTTAATCAAGAAAAGTTAGAAGCTTTGATTCAGTTTATGAATTTCAGTTGAGCCATATGTATCAGGTAGAAAAGAGATCATGTGTTTAATTTTTGTACTAACATAGCCAGAAACACACAAACAAACAAACAATTTTTTCCTTACATAATGTTTTATAGAAGCCTAAACCGGTTCTGGACAAGTTGCTAATCCACCACCCCACCGCTTTCTTTCATATTAACCTTTCGATTTCTTAAGAATCAAGCCCAAGTCTATACATACTGTAGCTTCTTGCATGTAGAATATACGTGGTGAATGGTAGTAGAAAAAAAGTGAATGAATTAATGTTACAGAGTGATGTGTTGAAAATAAAAGCTAATACATACAGGCAGGTAGTCAGTCACCTTTATCCCAGGTTAAAATTAGAACTGTTGCTGTTCTTCTCTGTCTAATAACTGCACTATGGCTTCTTAGTGGATACTAATAGGCAATTATCTCAAAGAATGGGAAATTAGGAATAGTTGGGAGAAAAGTTCTGGACTCTTCCCAAAGTGTTTATTCACCTCCTATTTTTATGGTTTTTATTTGTTCCCTTATCTTAATTTTTCTTAAATATATTGAGGGAATGATTCCAGTCCCCAAAGAGTGGGTGTCTGAGGACCAGAAAAGAGAAGATGGCACTGGTCGTTTCAATGTGGAAGCAATCCCTAGTGAGGCCCGACACTCCTTGCCCCTTTTCCATGGGATATACTTCAGAATGTTCATGTCTTTTGCTGTGATTCTGCTGCTATTTTGCACATGGCAATAATAATATTAATAGAAGTAGCTATCATTTGTAAAACACCTATCTTTCAGACACCATGACAATTTCTAACAGTTACAACATATATATGAGATGTTTAATGTTATCTTCATTTTACAAATTAAAAAATGGAGGAGTCGAGAGTTAAGTAAGAAGACAATCTCTCCCAATTACAAAATGCCAGAATCAGGATTCTAACCCAGTTCTGTCAGGTTTAAAATGTATGTTTCTTTTCACTTTAGCACATCACTGCTGTTCGCCTCCAATGCTAACTTTTAAACTAGATTTGAATTAACCATGGGTAAATTTTAGAAGCAGTGCCTAGCATTTACCTTACACCATGTCTTCCCACATATTTTCTAGGACTTACTGTCCGAGAAC
This sequence comes from Rhinolophus ferrumequinum, assembly GCF_004115265.2. Classification (NCBI taxonomy): domain Eukaryota; kingdom Metazoa; phylum Chordata; class Mammalia; order Chiroptera; family Rhinolophidae; genus Rhinolophus; species Rhinolophus ferrumequinum. The sequence continues at coordinate 13,175,792 of NC_046287.1, forward strand.
GACATTCAACTGATCACATCTCTCAGAAAACTTGCCGCTACTGTACATGGATTCACTGTATGTTAGAATTAATATGTCTCTTTTGTGGAGCATCAAGACATTTCCATTTGAAAAAGACATACCATTAAACGTTTTATTTACGACTTTTGGCAGTGAGATCCTTAGCCAACTGCCTGCTCTGTCTTTTTGTTTCATTTATAGTGTGACAGAAAGGACAATGAGGCACCTGGGCAAGCTTGCACATTTTGGTTTTGTGTTCTGTGCACAGCTTTTCTGCTGCCATTTTGGAGAAAGAAAGGGACCTATGACAATAGTTATGACAGCAGATGTGATTTTTATGTGGTGCCAGCCCTTTTCCTACTGTAGAAGTAAGTAATACTTAAAGTTAATGCTAAAAATACAAAAAAGTACCCTGCCAATATAGAATATACCATTCCTAAAATTCCTTCTGCTCTATTGTAAGGGAAGCTTTACAGAATTAGAATGAAAGTAATAAACATATTTTATTTAGAAAGCAATTCTTTCCTTTGTAACAAATTCAGGGAAAATTCCATATCAAAACAGATAGACGATAATCACCTATAACGTCATTCTCAATGTATTCTTTTCTCATTGGAACAATGGAAATTGTTTCCATTTCTATCAATTCAATAATCATTATGGGATATTCTATGCAAAAGTCACTGTTCTAGAATCTGTGAGATTCAAGATTCTGACTGAGATACAGTCTCCTTCCAAGAGACGATGCAATTGACATTCTAGAATAGAATGTGGATATCCATTCTCATGCCAGCATGTGCAATATGTATATTAGAAATGCAGGTATCACAGGAGCACCCTGGTAGGAGAACTAAGAGGAATTTATTTTTTTACTTGCTCTTTGAAGGATAAATAGACTTTTACGGGCAGAAGAATCTATAACTGAGAAAAGTGAGAAAAGGCATTCAGGTGAGATGGCTAATTAACTATTTGGGTAGTTGAGGAAAATGTCAGTGAGAAGAATGGATCGAAGAAAAAATTGTCTATGTATCAATGTAGACAAATCTGAATGTCAGGTTAATGTATTTCTTATTTAATAATTAAGAGATGTTAAAGGTTTTAGGGCAAGTGAACTAATAAGCTATATATATATATATATATATATATATATATATATATATATATATATATATATATATTTAAAGTTAACAGTAAACACTACTTGGATAGTCCAGTATTCCAATAAGAAAGTGGGCCCTGAAGTCCTTTTGCCTCAGTTCATATATTTACTTCTCCTTCTGGTAGTTGTGTAGTCTGGGACTTACTTTTCTTTTATCTGTGTTTTATAAAATCAAGAGAATATTATATACCTGTCTCACAGTAGTGTTGTGAGAGTTAAATGTCATAATGCATGAAAACAATGAATACGGGATGATTTCATGTGATGATTTACTTGTGTTTCTAGATATATTTAGATAATGTGACTGGGAGATACTTTAGAAAGAGATGAGGCATCGGAGGTAATTGACAAGGTCTAAGGTTTCTGAAATGGGAGTCATGGGTAATGAGAACAGGTCAGAGAGGTCATGGTCAAAGTAGCTTAGACTGCCACCCGACCAACCAGATGAAAGTGTGTCCAGCAGTCCAGGCTGAATTTAAAGAGGTTGACGCCTCTTAGAAAGAAAAGAAGACCAATAGACGGAGTGTGTTTTGAGTGCAGGACAGGAAGTTCATTTTGACTATCAGTAACAAATTTACATTCTTGACATTACACTACAGCCATTGGCTTCAAAATTTTCATATACCAACATATTTTATATAAGTTATTCTCTAAAATAATCCTAATTCAAATTTCATCAATCTTTCTTCATGTAGCACTGACCCTATTTTCTTCAGAAGTGATGATAAATAAATAAGAAGTACTAAGGTAGTAGGAAATAAAATGGAAAGCAAAAATAGGTACTCTTTAAACTCAATTAGTATGAAAACAGAAAGAAATTATTAAGTCCTGGGGATGTAACGTACAGCCTGGTAACTGCAATTACTAACACTGAATTGTATATTTGAAAGTTGCTAAAAGAGTAAATCTTAAAAATTCTCATCACAAGAAAAAATTGTAACTGGGTATCACTGGACATGGTGTATGTTAACTAGACTTATTGTGGTGATCATTTTGCACTATGTACAGATATCAAATCCTTGTATTATATACCTGGCACTAATATAATGTTATTTCAATTATATCTCAATTAAAAAAAAACAAAGAAACAAAAAGAAAGGACAGCAATAGTAAATTTAAAATGGCAATAAAATTAAATAGATTTCATTGTTCAATGTTTTTAAATTTGTAATGTCAAATTATACACTTTCTTGAATATGATCCTTACAGAATACTAAGAAATGGACCGTGTCCATGGTAGAATTTGAAGGATTCCAGTAATTATATCCTTTGTTGCTACCAATATTTGGAACAAAATGAGAGACATAGAAATCAGACAAATTCTGGATTCAACACATATTTCAATAAATATTACTTGACTCACACTCACACTAGGCATTCTTAAAGAGACATGGTGGTAAAGCAGTGAATGGGACAAAAATACCTGGTCTCATGGAGCTTACTCCATGAAGTAAGAAGGGGACTGATGTCAGACGTTGTGGGAGATGCAGAGAAGTATTACTCCAAGCTGCCCTGCCCAGCTCTGAGAAGTGTGGCTGGGTGCCAGGCACAGCACCGGCGGATTCGGGCCTGGGTGTGCTTCATCTTTGGAACCTGGTTCCCAGCCCGCAGAGCACACAGCAGCCATGCGTGAGCAAGGGCCTCGCCATCACTGCCCAGTGTGTGGCTGACTCCCTTCATGGACTCACTCGGGATGTGCAGAGAGTCTCAAGTCTGCATCACGGTAGGTGTCTGCCTGCCGAATCTTGCAACCTTATTTCTTTCAGAAGTATTATCTCCCAAAAAATCTGTTGCATGCCTAACTCAGTGACAATATCCTTTCCTAGAGAGCAATCACAGATGCTGGTAAACGGATGAAGAAAAATATTTTACTGTTATAGGGAAGCGTATTGGTTAATGTAGATTTAGACCTAGGGCCAAAAGGGCTTGCTGGCTCATTAGCTGTGGAGCACGCGGTCTTATTTACAAAATCTCAAACAGTATGGACAATCGCAGGGAGATCTCTTACTGAAGTGTGGAGAATATACTCAGCAGCAGGAAGGTCAGTAAAATAATCATAATGCCAGATTTGCCACCCAGATACCCCATGTCTACCACAGGGATGAGTGAGGGTGGAGAATGACAGGCTGTGCTGCTCCAGCTGAAATCTAATCACATGTCCGGGAAAAGGAGACTGCCTATTTACAGACCTGTCAGGTAGTATCTTTCCCACTTCAAAGATAACAAACACAACCTTCAGAAATATCCAGTCACTTGTCTAAGACACTAAGACAAGCATCCTTGTCAACAATGGGTTTGTGAAAGATTATGGGTGGCTTCTCAGAGGAGGTGATAGTTGAGCTGAATCCAGTCAGATGAGTGCGGTAGGAGATGAAAGATGGAAAGTGATTCTGAGTAAAAGCAGCTGAAACTTAGAGATAGGAGAGTGCACGGACGTTGAGGGATGACAAGTGGCTCCAAATGTCCATAGCACGTAGCACAAAGGAGGGAGGGATAAAGTATGGGGCTATGGATGCATATCGTGGCACTTATTCATTCAAGGACCTCCCAGGCGCCAGGGAAAGTATTATAAGAGCAATGAATATGACAAATGGTGTCCAGGTCCTTAAATGACACGTGGGAAAGTGTCCTGACTGGAGAAGAATATGTTGCTCTAGGGGTATAGGCCGTGGCACCTTGCATGGGCATGGGATATAAATGGCTTCCTAGCAAAAGGAACATCCAAACTGAGAAATAAAGTATGAGCAGGGTTTTACCAAAAGAAAAAGAAAGGTGGAGGAAGAAAATCCCCAAGAGAGGACATAAGATGTGCAAAACCCCAAAAAACAGAAAGAGCAGAGCACAACTTAGGAACTGAAGAAATTTGGAGTATGGACTGTGAAGTGGACATAGACCCAGTGAAAAGACAATGTTCTAAGAGAACACATAAGACAGTCTACCCTCCCTTTAGTAAGTGTTAATTCTATACCCGTCACTTGTAAAATCTGGGGCTATACGAGAATGTTCCTTTCCATAACACCAGGCCAGAAGCAGGGCAATTCCATGACTATGAATATGAATAGAGTTGAGTTGTTGGCAGCCTGCTAAATCAGCCCAAATTTGACAGTGGTCATATAAATGCCTCGAATTTCACGACTGTGCTTTCATCCCATTGACTGTAGGCATTTTTTAAAATTGTCAAAATGCAAATGCCTCTCGGATTCTAACATTTTAACTTTACTGATATTTATAGCATAGTTGGAATAAACTCTCCATATTTAATGGAGATAGAGAGTGAACACATAAAACTTGACATGGAGCACCTGTTCTAATTTGTCAGAGCTGACGAAGTTTCATTTTTCTTCAGAAAATAGGACCAGAAATAGGGCCACGTACATGGGGTATTGCAAATCACATTATCAGCGAAAAGATCACAGAACTTACTCTGAGATACAGGCTTTTTCAGGTGTTCTCAATATGTTTTCTTACAGATCTAGATGGAAAACTTGTTGCAGCATTTAAGCTGAATCATAGGATTTTCTTGATATCTTGGAATCTAATTCGAAGTTTCATGCAAACATTTATTATGTTTCTAAGTGTTTTTAATATATATATAATTTCTAAGACAGTTTTAAAAGAAATAATGTTTGAATTTGTATTTTATAAGGGATTATATGTTGTGTTTTAATGTGATATATTTACAGGCAATCTCCTGTCTCATAGATAAAGTGGTCTGCGAGGTAAAACAGAAAAATAACAAGAGGACAAAGGAAACAAAATATTTTTTATCAACAGAGAAATCTTACTGCGTGAAAAATATTTTAAAAACAACTCTACATGTTAAAGGAAAACCATTGCAAAGAATGCAATTGTCAGCATCATTATATGTTTTTTTCTTGCTCTAAATCAGCCATACTTAATTTTTAATGATGCTAAGAATAGCAGGAACCTAGCCTCTTGTTTTGTTTTGTTTACGTGATGTTGTTATTTCACCATTACTTTGACAAGTGGAGTTCAGAGGGAGTTCACTAAGAGTTACCACAGCTTTTGGAAGATGCAAGGATGCCACTGGAAGCCACATGGGACTCTACGCTTCACAGTCTAGATATAAAGACACTTAGAACAACTTGGAATTTTCTATTTTATGTTCTGCCCCCTAGCTCTCGTATTTGGGGACTCTGGGATCAGATTATAGAAAGACGACTTTAACCCATGTTTAATTGAAACTAAGTGGATATCAGAAGCCATGTTAAGAAATTCAATTGTGTTGCTTTTAAGAGCCAGGTGAAAGGTGGGGTTTTATTTTGGTATATTAAACGTTGCTGAGCAACATAAAATTGTTTTCAATATATTTTATATCTGTGAAGGGCAAAAGTAAGTCGGTCCTTCATTTCAAGGGGACACTTTCTATGAAATTTCCTCTATAGATACTAACATCTCGATGTGCCAGAGGTCAAGAAGAATGATAACAAAATATATGTTGGAGAAAATCTTAGGGGAAAAGATATTACTCCTAAAAGGCATTTCATACTCTTAGACATTGCAACCGTGTCTCCTTAGTACAGTGGTCACATATTTTTTTGGTAATAGTAAAGTGCAACTTGTCATTCTATCCTTCTCAATTATTGTTCTTTTCATTACTATTTGAGGCCAGCAACTTTACAATCCATTCTAAGCTGATCTTTAATAAGCATTTGCAGTAGAACAGAGCTGGTTTGTACTCTGGTTATTTTTTCCGGGCTTCCTAAGGAGCAAGGCATTTTTGTATGACTTCCCTTGTACACCACAATGATGAAGTGACACCTAAGACTTTGTGATTTTTGTGATTATGTGTATTAGTCCCTTTTATTGTATAGATCACAATGCCACCTTTAATTTGATTTCCATATCATTTAGGGATTACTTAGAGCAACACAACTCTTATTAAAAACTGCAGAATATTTTACAGAGTCCTAGAGATCTTACTTTTTCACTTGTGGTGAGATGTTTTAGGTCTTACAAGCAAACACTGAATTTGCAGGGTTTTTTGTTTGTTTGTTTGTTTGTTTGTTTGTTTTTATACATTTCTCTAAGGAAAATCAAACAGCACATGTCACAAATAAAAACAAAGATAGGAAAAATTATAAAAACATATAATTGCACAAAGACTGCCACAACTCTAAGATGAAATCTTTCCCATTTGAACTGCTGGCACTTTTTTCCCCCTTTCTTTTCTTCGAGCAAGTAATTGAAGTGAAATGTTAATAAAATTTAATTAACTACACAATGAACTGTCTTTACTGTCTACCCTTGAAAAATTTCTTTTTCTGCATGTTTTTTTCTTTGTTTCAAACAAGAGAGAGCAATTAATCTTCCCTTTAAAATAAAAAAAAGTATATAAAAGCTTGAAGTGCTGTATAGTATACAGTAGAATACTGTATAGTGTAGTATTCTATAGCATTGTACAGTAGAGAGAATTACTGGCTTTTTTTTTTGGTTATGGGGATCAACCCTCTTCTAAATTGACACTTGAAAGGTGCTTCTGTTTGGGCTATTGGAAGGCAATTCATGGCTGCATTTCTGGAGAGTATATAAAACTAACACTGTTATGTAGTGTCACTGACAGATGCACAGTCATGCAAAGCAAGATGGATGGCATGTCGGCTTCCTCTATCATGGGATCTCCATTTAGTGACCCAGACGAGAACTGAGAGAACTTGTCACACAAGCATGACAGGGCCAGATAGGCTTTAAATGGAGCTCCAAATCTCACGTAGATTTGAAGTTGCTGCTGGAGCACAAAATTTGTCATAAAAGACTTGTCAGTACAGAGTTCATTAAGGTAAAGGATGATAGGCCTTTATCTGGACACAACTGAGCTCTCTGATGGTGGGCTGAGCTTCAGACAGCAGAGACATGCTTTGTTTCGTTTCTCTCCTTAATGGCCTTTTAAAATGATTTCATTAAGATTTCCCTTGTCTTTGAATCTTAACTCAGATGTTTCTCACAGCATTTTTCTCCCCAATTTTACTTTTTGTTTTTCCCTCCTCTGTTAAATTTGGAGGTGTGTTTGTGATGTCAATTCACAGTCGGTTGGGACTTGACTGCGTCTGGAGGTGAAGTGTTACAGTTCGCAGGGCAGAATTGTAACACTTAAGGTGAAAGACAAGGCTCTCAATCACTTCTATTGCGACAGACACACCAGAAATTTCACGGCTGCCACTGAATTTTCTTTAACTCGGGGTCTAGAGATCAATAAAGGTATTCAGAAACACAAAGATGTCCGGGGTTTAACTGAAATCCCGATGTTACAAAGTCACAAAAGATATAATGCCCGATTGCAAATAGGTTTCTAAGAAGTTAAGCCTGCTGTTTTAAAATAGATCATTTTGAGAGCAATTCATTGCTGTTAATTTCAGCATAATTCAGATTTATGAGGCCTTCGTCCAAGGCCATCATGTTTTTTTGGTTTGTTGGCATTTTTCTTTCCTTCTTTCTTGTTTAAATCCAAAGAACACATTGGGAGGTCTTCAGGGGCACAGCTCTTATCATTCTCGTGTTACAGGTGAGAAAAACAGGGCACAAAGATAAGTAGAAAAATAAAGTTATTTTTCTTGTTTTAGAATGTAAGAAAATGGCGACTGGTTTACTTTGCAATCCTAATTCCCAGCTTAATATATTTAGCTTAAACTATGATCGGCTATTAAATGTTAAATCACGAATGTGGTTATTGTCATCCTCGTCCCCTGCAGGACTGAAGATCTCCTTCAGCTACTAGAAATGCTGCCAGACATCAGCTCTCAGCTGATGGCCTCCTCCAAGAATCACCAGCATCCAATGAACGGGGGTCTCATAGGTCCCCATTCATGTGAGAACAGGGGCAGGACTCATAGCCCCAGCTCGGGAAATCTCTAAGTGTCACTTTAGCTTTAGAGTTTACCATGGGGCCAGCTGAAGATTTTATTGAGGTTATATTGCAGCATAACATCTTCTGCCCCTTTCATCCGTCCATTCCCCACAGGTTTTGACCCCAAGAGCACTCTGCCATAATTTCCCATACCCACATTTTGTCTCAGAGCCTGTTCCCCAGGAAATCTGACCAGTGACATGATACTTAGAACTTGTGCTATGGCAGCAGGAGCACACCGAAATTTAACCCTTCCTCTTTTCCTCAATATCTCTAATGTACATCGAAATCATTTTCTTTGCGAGCATTGTATTTAAATAACTTTTGACTAGAACAGTATGAGAATGTTCTTATTGAAGATAATAAAAATAAAATTAATTTGCAAACAGGAAACAATGTTTGCCTTATAGCATTTGAGTATTAATTAATAATGACTTTCAAAATAATCAGATGAAGTGCACATTTGAAAAGATCAAGTAGCCTCACTAGATAGAAACATCCAGGTTTTACTCTAAAGCTATGAACTTGTGGCCCCCTTCCCGTGTCTAACCTCCCCAGTAGAATGATTCCTCTATCAGATACCATTACTAAATGTTCATTGGCTCAGAGTAGGGGTCATGTCATTCTATTTTAGTACAATGATCAGTTTTCTATTGCTGTACAACTAATTATGACAAATTTTGAAGCCGCAAACAACACGCATATTTTACTCTTTCCCTGAGTCCGGAATACAGCTTAGCTAGGTCCTCAACTCAGGTTCTCTGTGAGGCTGTGTTCAACGTGTCAGGCAGGCTGGGTGACCACCTGGCTGAATTGCTCTCTAAGCTCCCTCATGTTGTTGGCAGAATGCATTTCTTTGCAGGGGTATAATTCATTGCAGGTGGCTACCACGAAGTCAGAGAGATAGAGAGAGATAGAGATAGAGATGGGGATGGAGACAGAGATAGAAATGGATATGGAAATTTTAGAATTTGATTTTAAAATTATTGGTAAGTATAATTTAATAGAAGGGATGCATATTTCAGTTTAGAAAGAGTCCTGAGATCTGGATTTTATTGCCCTGACATTGGAGCCCAACTAATTATTAGCCCAGGTTTCCGTTGCCTGACTCTTTGACTTTCTATTTTAATTCTTACGTGATTCTACCCCCAGAGCAGGCAGTGTCCCAAATATGCTTCCTAGAGTAACACATTCAGCTTACTTCTGGGTCTCAAATTTCTCTAACTCCTCTGTTTTCTCTTACCCAAATGATGAACTGCTTCGCTATTGCGGGCTCAGAGTCGATCATTCTTTCCTAGGGAAGACGGATAAAGCTTCTTTATCATGCTTTGAAATGGCAACACAGGGGCACCTGTGGCTCCTTGCATTAAAATGCATACTTCGTGTGGTGCACGGAGAGGGTGGGGGGCATTTTAATATACCATTACACTTGGGTTTGGCCAATGACTGACTTTGGCCAGAGGAAAGTTGTCGGATGTAACAGAAGCTGAGGACTTTGAATTTGCCTCTTGACTTCCTGTCATTCATCATGAGAAGAACTTGCCTTGATACACACTGGGCTAAAGTGGATGAGAGAAAACTGGAGCCGGTCTAAACTCTACCCATACCATGGAGTCAAGTCAAGATGGTTGACACACACTTTGAAGTAGAGCCAACCAACAGAACACAGTCTAGACTGGCTTAACTACAATTGACCTATCATCAGGTCCGGGGAGCAGGAGAATAAAGACGCACCATGTAAGCCACTCAATTTGCAGGGGTTTGTTAGGCAGATTATTGCAGCAATGGTTGAGTAAGACTTTTTCACATGTGCACGACTTTATATATATCCACACAAAGTTTATGAAATATAGTAAATAAATTATAATGTAGAAAAAAGCATATTTGGTAAATACTCACTATACTATTCCTAACTTTAGGTGGCAATGCTTTCATTTCTAATAGACATGACTTAATAAATGGAGTATCTTGTCCCTCAGTAAATTCCATTAACCTATCGAATCTTCGCTCAAGTCTTACCTTCTCTGTGACTCTCCTACTAGTTTTCTCCTAGGACCGTCTTTGGACCTCTGAAAGATTCATGAACTTACGAAGTGTTTCAGATGTAAGTGTGTTGTGTTTGTTCTGTAAGGCTGAGTTTCCTCCCATGCTTGTGGTTAACCATGGTGTCAGGGTTAGTCTTGTCATTTCCTCCATCTGCTTCTTGTAGGGCACTGTTGCAATGAGCACTATTTATTCATTAGTTCATCAAATATTTATTGAGAGCCGACTATGAACAAGGCACTGCGCCGAACTCAGTGTTATCACTTACTCTTCTCTGACGACAGAACTTCTCGACTCAAAACCAATTGTTAGTGACCCCAGGTCACCCTCTTGTTTTTCAGCTGCTCTCATGGGGGATGATCATACAGAAAATACTGAACTTACTTGGTACAGGCACTGTTCTAGCTGTATCAACAACCTCATTTGGTAAGTTATTAACCCAACTTTGTGGGTAGAAAACTGAGGGAAAAAATGACGAAATGACTTATCTGAGGGTAGCAGAAACGGATCTGGACCATTGAAAGGATTGTGCTTATCTCCTTCAGAAGTTCATCCTTAATCAGCTTCATCAAAGTGAATTTTAAAATGAATTGACCTTATTTTTCAGAACAGCCCAAATATCCCTTCCTCTCCTCCTTCTACTTGCTCCCCGCGACTTATCCCCACTCAGTTTCCCCAGTTATTGACATCTTGCATTAGCATAGTACTTTTGTTATAATTGGTGAACCAATATGCATACGGTATTATTTAAGTTGATATTTACAATAGGGTTCGCTTTTTGTGTTGTGCGTTCTACGGATTTTAAAAACTGTGTAATGGCATATATCCAGCGTTACAGTATCATAAAGAATAGTTTCACCACCATAAAAATCCCCTGTGTTTTATGTATTCATCCCTCCCTCACTCTTCTCAACCCCGCAGCAAGCGCTGATCTTTTTACTATCTCCTCTGAAGTTTTTCCTTTTTCAAAATTCATATAGTTGGTATTTTACAGTATGCAGCCTTTCTGGTTTACTTCTTTCCCATGGTAATATACATTTAAGATTCCTCCATGTCTTTCTATAGCACGGTATCGGAATTCTTTCAGAGTATCACTGAAAAATATCCTATTGTGTGGTTATGTTACAATTTATCAGTTCACCTACTGAAAGACATCTTGGTTGTTTCCAAGTTTTTGCAGTAATGAAAAACATGATATAAACATTTGCGTGCAGGATTTTGAGAGGATATACATTTTCAGCTCATTTGAGTAAATACTTGGACATGTGCTTGCTGGAACATATGGTAAGAGTATGTTTAACTTTGCAAATAACTGACAAAGTATCTTCTAAAGTGACTATACCATTTTGTATTCCCACCAACATTGAATGAGAGTTCCTGTTGTTCCACATCTTAATTTGGTGTTGTCAGTATTTCAAATTTTAGCCTTTAAATGGGTATCTAGTGATATCTTGTTGCATTAATTTGCAATTCCCTAATGATATATGATGTGACGTATTTTTCAGATGCTTGTTTGCCATCAATATATCTTCTTTGGCAAATTATCTGTTCAGATCTTTTGTCTATTTTTAGCTGGGTTACTTTGTTTTCTTATCGTTGAGTTTCAGGAGTTCTTTGAATCTTTTGGATAATAGTCCTTTATTAGACACGTTTTTGCCAAAAAATTTTCTCTCAATCTGTGGTTTGACTTTTCATTCTTTTAATGCTTTATGTGGAGCGGAAATTTTTAATTTTGATTAAACTAACTTATTCTTTTCTTTCATAGATCATGCTTTTGGTGTTGTATTTAAAAAGTTACCACCAGAGCACATCCCAGCCAGCCCAGATATCCTGCCGTGCCTCCAACCAAGACCTCACCAAAATGCCATTTCAAATTGAACATGCCATGGAATACACGATGTTCCCAGTTCACAGATTTGCCAGGGATAAAGGCTACTTCACAAAGGAGAACCTGAGAGTGCTCATGGAAAAGGGGTTCCCTGGATTTCTGGAAAGTCAAAAAGACCCGCTGGCTATGGACAAAATAACGAAGGACCTGGACCACTGCTGGGATGGCAGAGTGCGCTTCCAGAGCTTCTTTTTGCTAATTGCAGGGCTCACCATCTCATGCAATGACTATTTTGTAGTACACATGAAGCAGAAAGAAAAGAAGTACGCACGAAGCAATTGTTCCTGCCCTGATAAGAGTTCTCCCAGTGGGTTGCTTAAGGAATCTCTCTGCCCCACAGCTTTCCCAAATAAGGATTTCATGAGCAGACTGAGACCCTTAGAAAATGTACAAATAAAATCCCACCATTTGATGAGCAAGAAAGACCAATTAAAACCAGGTAAACTTAGGATTTTTATATTGCTTGTATCCCATTGCCCTCAATGAACAGATATCTTTTTAGTTCATAAAAAAATAAATAAATAGTTACCACCAAATCCAAAGTCATCTAGGTTTTTCTCCTGTGCTATCTTCTAGATATATAGTTTTGCATTTTACACTTTGGTCTATGAACCACCTGATTTAATACATGTGACAAATCTAATATCTATAAATAGATTCATGTTTTGCATGTGGATGTTCAGTTATTCCAGCACTTTTTCTTGAAAAGACTATCCTTTCTCCATTGAATTTCGTTTGATCCTTTAAACTGATATTTTAATCCTAAATATAAACTATTATTTAAGATAAACCACATCAAAGATACTCTTTAAATTAGTGAATGTCCATCGAGCTATTTTCTATGATGCAGAACAGATATAACATAATTTAACTTTCATATATTTTTTAAATGTGGGAAGAATATGGATGGCTCATTCAATATGTAGTATTGTGGGAATTTGTAGCCAAATGGAAAAAAAAAATACAACTCTGTCCCCAACGTACATCAGAATAAATTCCTGAAATACTAATTTTCCATGAATTTTTAAAATATTCACTCACATTCCAATAAACCTATTTTTATTATGGAAAATGTCTCATATTACATTTTCGATAAATTGTGCCCCATATTTATGACATATGTGTTCAATATTTAAGGTCCTCTGGTGTGTGATTTGCTCTGCTAAAAAGGCAGGTGAGAGGTCATAAATTTGAAGAAAGAAAGAGTCTGTTTTCCCATAAAGTTTTACAAGCTATGAGGGAAACAAACATTGATTTTAAATCACACAAATATATCTTTGAGGTAAATAAAATTTCAAAACCATTAGCATAGGATGCACAAATACAGTTTGTTTGTTTGTTTTGTTTTCATTTTTCTACAGTTTAATTCTCTATCAAGTTTCTATTCTTTCCTATGTTGAAAAAGGAATCACTCATAGCTGGGTAAATCTAATTATTTACCTACCATTTTTTTTTACTTCCTCCTTTCCTTGGAATAGACTATTAGACAGCAGCATGGGGGAACTCCATTTTTATCCTTTTGGAATCAACTGTTACCTATAATGCTTTACTTGTCCCATCAGGCCTGGCACCCCCTGAACTGTAGCCCTGTATTAATTTGATTCTCAGCTTGACGTTCCCTCCACCACCCTGACATCCTGGAATGTCCATCAGCTGACTTATGAGCTTTACAGAACACTGGGATAAACTAAAGGTTAGCCAAAAAGAAAATAAATATGACACTAACTTACTTTACTTACCCTCTTTATATAGCTCTGTTGAGAGCCTGAAAAATAAAGAGAGAGGCTAGAAGCATGTAAAAAAGGAACCTATTCTTCACTGAGGAATCAAAAAGAGTTTTCCTGGAAAATTTGTGCTAGAAGTGACATCTGAAGAATGAGTATCATCTAGTCCAAGGAGATGAGGGAAAGGAGATAGGCAAAATTCTAAGGGAGGAGAAAAGAAGGAATAAAAGTCCTTGGGTTTGGAATTGAAAGTTTGCAGTGTGAGGGTGGAGATATTTAAGCAAGCTGAGAAAAAAAAAGTCTCCATATTTCCTTTAGAGATCTCCTAAGGGCGATAGACACTTTTAGATCAAATAGTCTTTCAGCCTCCTTGTGTCTTCATTGATCCTATTCTATTTTATATGAATAATCAGTGTGGGTTCCAACTCTCAGATATTAACAGTATATTTTGATAATGCTCTCTTCTGGAAAGTTAGTACATGTCTTTTTCAAAGCACAATATGTAGTCTTTAAATTACCGATGGTCTTTTTGAAAGGGGTATTCAAAGGCATAGTTTATGAGGTTGCTGATTGTATACCTTGTAAACCAGAAAAAGCAACACGATGCTTTGCTACGTTAATGATGTAAAGTCAGCCAAAAAAGGCCCCATAATTATGACACAAGCAAGTCAGCAACATCAGAATGAATAAGGTGCCTGGCAAAAAAAAAAATAAATAATTGTCTCTGACTACTATTTCATAATAGCGACCAAAATATCGAATCATCAGTGATGGTTTGTGCTTTTCCTAAGACTCATGAGATATTTTGACATTAAGAACTAATAGTTCCTTAAAAATTATTAACTATACTGTCTTTCAGTTGAAAGTCCACCTTAAAAAAAAAAAAGAAAAAAAACTTGTTGCCTTTTTAAGTACCCCACTGGACAGTTTTTAGAAAATTGATGCTTTGCTATGCTGTATTAGCAATGACTAGAAAGATTTAAGAGAACCTCCTGAAATATATAAAATTTAATTCCAAGGAGGAATCTATACACTGGAAGACTGCTGGCTTAAAAAAAAAAAAAAAAGTGCGAAAATAAATAATCCTTTATAACTCTTAATTACCTTAATTTGAATTTAACACTTTCCTTGGTGTCTTTATTCCTGCTAAAGTCTCTGAGAGGCCAAAATATATCATAATCAACAGTCTTTTCATGCATTTCATGGGTTTTAATTTTGTGAATAAAGCCCTAAAGTTCCTAATTAGATGAATACAGTCTTTCCAAGTGCTGAATCTGGAATGGCGCTTCTATTTGAGATGGCATTACAATTCCTAATAATAATATTAGCCATAATGACCATATTACTCAATATCATCATGTGACTCTTTTTAGAAACATCAAATAGTCTAACTTTTCCAATTTCATTTCTGCATGAAAACATTTATATTTTTACTGCCAACCATAATACACCATGTATTTGAAACATTGCATTTCTAGGACGGATGCCTGCATGTCATTATCATCGTGTGTCCTTGTCCCTAAGAAATGTTTCCCTGTGGGATCCACATGGCACTCAAAGCTGCCTGCAGTCTTTCCAGGAGGCAACTAATTAGCCCCCAAAATAATTCATTTCCAGAGGGGATTCAAATTAGCTACATTTCTCATGTATCTCTCTATGAGAATGAACTTCATGGAAGTTATGTCAAACTGCTCCAGTTAGGACTTAATTCGGAGGCCTTTTTTGGACAGCGTTAGGCATGAAGGATAGTCTTACCCTCGGACCAGATGGATCCATCTGGATTCTCTGATTTTGTCTTAAAAATTATGATAAAGTAATCTACTTTCACTGGACTCTAAAAGAGCCCAGTAGATTAAGTTATTATTATATAATTATATGTATTATATATCAAATTAAATATATAAATATGAAATATAGATATAAGCAAACTCTCAGGTGAGTTGATGTTTGCCTCTTTTACCTGTGGGCTAATTCGGTATCTAAATCTTTGTGATTTTTTTCTCCCACTTCATAAGGTTCTATATTTTTCTTATCAATTCTACTGGCTACACTGATCTTACATTTTGTAGACCTGCTGCCTATGGTAGGATGTACTGTAGCCCTCTTATATGCTCCCTCTGATGGTGAGAGGTTAGATATTTATTGCTATTACTACTAGATTTGCAGTGCTTGGTCAAATCTTCAAGAACCCCTTGATCTCCTATTTTTTTTCCTCTTTTCCCTTTCAACTGTTCTTTTTCTAATCCACAGACCTAATTTCCCTATCCTTTGCTATCTGTGCACCATGCATCTTTACCAATTTGAGTTCTACTGCGGCCATTGAGTTCTGATTTTCTCCACAGCGGCTGTGGGTCCTACATCATGGATGTGACTACCTTTTTTACTGCATCACTAGCTTCTTCATTGGGGAAATATTCCCTTTATGATGTATTCTGATGTTTCACCTCCCCAAAGCTTCCTCTCTGTCCCTCTCTGTTGTAGGAGAAATTATTTATCTAGCCCACAAGAAAATATATATTTTTGGATAGAAAACAGCTAACTTCTGTGTAGTTCCGCAAGAAAGACAGTTCTCATCAAGAAACTAAGAAAACCCTTTATTTATATGCTTTCTGTTTCTTTAAATCAAAGTAGCCATACATCAAAGGCTGTTGGATGGCAGAGAAAAGGCGAAACACTCTCTCAGCACTTTTATCTTTGTCTTCTTACTGTCCATTAAATGAGTTACATGATAATGCAAGCAAAACGAATAATCACAAGTATAGAAGAATAATGTAAATTTAGCTGAACTTTATTTTTTAAGAAATTAGTATTTTTGGTCATACTTTCGTTAGTTTCCTTTTGATTTGAATTCAATGATTTTTTTTCCCCCTTAGATGAACCTGCAGGCAAGATAGTACTAAACATCTCAGTAACCACCACAGGAAGTTTAACTAATTAAAAGACAAATTTCAGGGAGAGAGCTGCCATTACCATACAAAAAATAAATTACTATCAGTAAAGAAAATATAATCAAAATGTCTTATTGCCTGCCTTGCCTTCCGCTACCCCTCCCTTCTGTTTTCCTCAGCTTAAAATTGTGGGAGTCGTTAATACTGTTCACAATACGTCCAGTGTTCTTTCTTCCAGGCACATGCTGGGTAGAATGGCTCATCACCATCCCCACAGCACTTAGCAGTGACTCTGAGACCAGCTCTGCCCATGCTTAACTCTGAACATGCTTTGAAGAGCCAATGGGATGACCTACCAGGCAATTTTCCTCTCTATTAATGCAACAGGGAATAGAACCCGTCAAAATGATAACTTTTCCATGAGTCCAGGCCATGGAGTGATTAAGAGGACTTGGAGCAAAGGCTTCAACTGAACTTCAATGGTTAAAAATCAAGATAAACACTAAAAGAAGAAAATTAAAATAACTCAAAATGCAAACACCAGACATATCATTATCGATAATAGATTACGCAACCTTTATGTTGACACACAATGTTTCTTTCTCTCTCTTTACACACACACACACACACACACAAACACACACACACACACATACACAGGGTGACAAAAAAATGCATACAGATTTTAAGAAAGGAAAAAACTGTATAAAAATTATGCTGATGGTAAGTACTTTGAGCACCTCTTGTAATTACAAAAGTCAAAGGTGACTTGTATTCATCTTTTGTTATTGGTATATATTGAGTATTATGATTTTAATACAGTTTTCCTTTCTTAAAATATTTATACATTTTTTGGCACCCTTTGTATGCATATATATATATATATATCGATATCTATCTCTATATATGACCTATATATGCATCTATATAGCTCACATATACACATATATCTAGATCTAGATATATGTGTATATATCTATATAGATATATGTGTCTATATGGGCTATATAGATGCATACATAGGCCATACGTATATAGATATTGATATATATATATATGTGTGTATATATAACTATGTATATATATCCCATATAAAGAATAACAACAAAATGGCTTGCTCTTTTTTTTAATAGAAATATCTTTCAAAGAATTTAAATATTCTTCTACAGTAAAACATTTATAAAATAAGATCTTACATCATATGAATATATGTGTATTCTATATTTTAATGATTATTCTTGGTTTTTATTTAGACCTATTTGAGTGTTTCAAATGTTTGTGATAATAAACAACTTTTGATAAGCATCCTAGCTTCAGAATATTTACACAAAACGTAATTATTTTCTCTGAGTATAAATTTCTACATGTGGAATTTCTGAATCAATGCATATATAAAATGATGTTTTCTTATATATAAACACAAATATCTTCAAAAATCTAAAAATTTGCCCTGGTATTAACTACATGATTTTTTAAGTTTTCCAACACTTTTGCTAAAAAGAGGAATTACTTTTCCTTAACTATTACTGATTTTAATAATAAAATAGTTTAGATTTTTGAATTAATTTGCATTTGTTCAAATAATGGTTTGTATATGCATTTTTACATTTTTACTTCCCATTTATTTTTTACTTTGTCTACCAGGTATGATACAACAATAAACATTTTTGTTATGTTTTGGCAAGTATAATAATGTGTGTCACATTTTTCTAGGGTGAGCCAGAAAAGGAAACTGTCTTCCTTTGAGAAAGAAAACATTGAACTAGTCTGGAAGTAAAGATAATAATATAATCTGTATGCCGATGCAATATAGACAGTCGATTTCTCCCTTTAGGCTATAAAATTAAGATACAATACAAATCGTATTTTCACTAAGATATCTTTTAAGTGTCTCCAAGAGATTTTCTGAAGACAAAAATGGTATACATTTTTATGATTGCTGGCAAAGTAGTGACATATTTTTATTTGATCAAAACTAGTATTAAATTTATCAAAGTAAACTGAATTTGAACTCTTCACAATAAATTTGTTTTAATTTTTCATAATAGAATTTTAGTAATGTCTAACTATTTTCTCTCTAGTGAACACAACAACTATAAAACTGAAATAGCATTAGTTAATAAAAGGCAAAGCAGCTCATTTTCATTATACCATTAAGCATTGGATCAAATCAGTTATCAGAATGACTGATTTCTGATGATTTTTAGACACCTAGGTGATAATTATCTGGTTCCTTTTATTAACGTATGGATATGATTGAAATAGAAAATATAAGTTTGAGACAAATATAAAGAAAATTGAGGTAAATTTGAGTAAATTGCGATGTATCTGCAAAGCTGTCTTGAGCAAGATAAACGAAACAAAGGCATAGGTCATCAAAACTTTGAACCACAGACAGAAGTAAAAGATCAGGAGACTTTTACATAATATGAAATATGGTCAGATCGCAAATCTGTATCTTAATCAAAAGATCACAGTCAAGAAATCAAAATTGATTTCTTAATGACTATTTACTTGAATTAATCAAATTCCATGAGTAATAGAGATGCAAAAATGTGCATATGCAGATATAGATATAGATATAGATAGCTATGGATAGAGATAAAGATGATAAATTTAGAAAAAGATACAATCTTTTCATT